>NC_088382.1:85792500-86495000 GCF_037993035.2 Macaca fascicularis
TGTTTCTCACAAAGTGATTTATTTTGATTGTAGTCTTCTTCCCATTCAGAAGATGAGGCTTTGACTGGAACCAATGTTCAAGATTTAACAGGAGTTGATTTCTTTTTCAGATCCAGGAGAGAAAGCTCTGACTTAACAGCACAAGGACATTAAAAGCAATAAAAAAAATTACACAGATGTAAAAAACCTAATTCTTTTCAATCTCAGTTTTTTGAAGCAATTAAAAAACCAATAGGAATTATCTTGATAAAATGTAAAATATGTTTCTTATACCAGTTACCAAAAAAAGCAAAGAAATACCTTCTGCAATGTGATGGTTTCTCCTTATGGCTAGCCTCTTTAGGTTTGCCATAAGTCAAACCTGATGAACAATTTAGACATAAAGTGAAAGTAAAACATGATGAACATTTTAGCCTTACCACGAAAAGTCAAGACTATAGAATCAAGTTATAATTAAGGAAAACACAGCTTCCCTAGACCTTCAAGATAGTTTAGTGTCAGACCACAATAGCAGTTAGAATCAGAGGAATAAAATTACAGGAGGTGAGAAAAAAATTGAATGACTTGGGCCTTTTCAAGGGGAGAAAAAATAAAAGGTCAAAGCCGAAAGACACATTAGAGATGCACTTCTGAAATGTAAATCAGAGAAGTTTTCAGAAAGAGATTATAGAATCAAAATGAAAATGTTTTGTAATTTTATTAAGAACAATAAAAATTTTAAGCAAACTTTGTTTTAACATAGGGGAAGAATCTTAGAAAGACTCTTGTAAATAATTCCTCTTCAATTATACCCAAATTAATCACATACAAAATTTCTTTTACAAATTCTTTTATCACCAACTTTATTATTATGTACACAGGCCATCTACAACATGCTTGGACCTTCTGATTTGGCACATTTTATATGAAGAATTATATGTTAACTAGAATTCTTACTTTTAGTAACTTTAAATTTTAGTGAAAAATCTAGGAAGCAAGAAATTCTGAACTGTCTGTGAGATACTGGCATTTTATAGATGTAAGTACTTCACAAATTTTTAGAAACACGCTTTCTCATATCATAATCCATTCTTAATTGGAAATGACCAAGACACTCAATGAGCATCTATTACTGAATTTAAAATAATTTTTGATATTTTAAGTTACACAAAAAGTTTACCTACAAGCATTTATACCATTTATATGTATTCAATTTATTCATTTTTATCAGTTTATTTAGATTACTTCTGAAAACTGAGATATTAGAAAAAGCTAGTCACCATTTCAAGTTATTTCCTTGTTAACCATTTTTTTCTAGTCTCTACTTATCAGATATGTATCAGATTTTTACCAATTTATCAGATTTTATCAGATATTTACCAAATTTTAACTTAAAGTTAAGCATGTGGGTATACTCATTAAAACTTAGAATATTTCATTAAACCAACATTATTAGTTATATTTATTTTTAAAAAGTTACACATATTGGCCAGGAGTGGTGGCTCACACCTGTAATCCCAGCACTTTGGGAGGCAGAGGCGGGTGGATCACGAGGTCAGGAGTTCGAGACCAGCCTGACCAACATGGTGAAAACCCATCTCTGCTAAAAATAAAAAAATTAGCTGGGTGTGGTGGCTCACACCTGTAATCCCAGCTACTCAGGAAGCTGAGGCAGGAAAATTGCTTGAACCCAGGAGGCAGAGTTTGCAATGAGCCGAGATCATGCCATTGCATGCCAGCCTGGGCAACAGAGGAAGATTCTGTTTCAAAAAATTAAATAAATAAATAAAGTATATATATAATGATCTCATTTTGTTCTTAGCTGAATTTACAGTCTTATAAACTTTTGCTGAACCTCGACACTTTAAAATATCTGGGAGAGGTAAATGTAAAATAATCAGTTAAGCCAGACAAAAACATGCTGACAAATTCTGAAGACATTTCTATTTGTATTTTACCATTAATATTGAAGTCAGCTTGTTCATTAAAGATTTACTTAAGTCAGGTAAACCTGAAAAATGCTTGGACTTATTTAGTTAATGTATGAGTGCTCTTTTATTTATGAGCCCATTTGGTACCCTGTAAACACAACACATAACATGGACATGCACATACATACACCAAGATCCAGTAGCTTTCAGCTCAGAATTCCAGCCATGAGATAACAGTTAAACTCACTGGTTTAGAAACATGTTAATATGGCTGACCTTTGCCCTGATTGGTCTTCCAGTGAAGGTTGTGGACGAAAATTTTGGGTAAAGCAGTTTTCATGGCAGTTCAATTTTTAAAAGCTAAAACTTCCCAGACTCCCAAGAACGCTGGGGCCAGATAACACCACAGAAGACCATCATGTTCTTATTGGGCCCAACCCTGCCTAAAAAAGCAACATAAAAGCCTGGGTACATTAAATTCCATCCTGGTTTTCCTTTCACTGGAAAATGAATCCAATTGAAACACAGTACTACAATTCATAAACCTTTCAAGATCAGACAAAAAAGGGCCCGTCCAGAGTAGTGTAGTCATAGACTTTCCCTTGCTGCATTGGCCTACAACTACATTCAGATCAACCATGAAAAATGCATGCTAGCAGGCTGCACTCTTGAGATTGAATCCCAACCCCCATGACTACATCGATATACACACAATCACCAAAACATAATGCAACTCTGCAGCAACCAACAAGCCCCAAGAGTATCCAAACTGAAACAGTTGAAGGGCTTCCTCTTTCTATCAGCTAGTCTTGTTCAATCTACAACAGAAATTCCTTCAGGATCTCTCAAATTGAGAGGAGCCAATCCCACTGTCTGAACTCACAAATGATACTCACTTGTCTACACACCCATAAACAATTACTAACAAACCCCAATAATGTGCAGACTGAAGCATTTAGAGTGCTTCCTTCATCAGACGGGCTTATTCAACCTGCAGATGAAAATTCCTACAGAATTTCTCAAATTGAAAAGAGTAATTCTGACTGTCTGATATTCACAAAAGACAATCACCTATCCAGAGGTAAGCGACACATTTCAAAGATGTTCTTCCTAAGCACTCAAGAACACAGTTGCGGCTGGCAGTGGCAGGGCCAAATAGAGAGAGACTCAAATCCACCTCAGGCCAAAAATGGGCTGGCAGCTGCTTCAGAGGGCTTCCAAGATTGCCCTGACCCATGGGGTAGCCAAGCCATGATCAATACCTTCCTGGTCAGGGTACCAAAATCTATGAGCTTGGTCCTGTTGTTTGCCTCACAGCCAGCCAATCACTGAGACAATGAGCACTGCCAGAAAAAAAGGCTTTTAAGTTGGGTGACACCAGTGAGAGAAATGGAAACCAAATCACAAATCTGTCTTTCCCAACTGACTAAAATTGAGGGTTTATACAGTGGAGAAGGAATATATGTGGAAGAAAACAGAAATTTGGGAAGACTAATGCAGAAATCATGAGAGATGAGGGGTCTGGCATCTAAGTGTCTGGGTGTGGAGTTTCAGTTTCTTGCCTAAGGAAGGAACTCATGTAAGACAAATGTAAATTTTAAGTTTTAAGATCAGGGAGGGTCAGTTTCTATGTTTATTCATAACACCATAAATATTAGTTCAATGGGACAATTGGGCCAGCTTCCGAAGGATCAAGGTTGCAAAACAAAAGGAATGCTCTAAAGTAAGATTTAATAAACTACTGCTGACAAGCAAAATCCCATCTGCCATGTGTTTTTGCATAGCTCATGAGCTAAGAATAGTTTTTATGTTTTTAAATTGTTGGGAAAAATCAAAAGAAGAACAATATGTTGTAACACACAAAATTATATGAAATTTGTATCTCAGTGTCCATAAATAAAGTTTTATTAAAACACAGCTACACACATTTATTTACATATTATCTAGGGTTGTTTTATGCTGTGATGATAGAGTTGAGTAGTTTCGACAGAGACTGTATGGCCTGCAAAACCTGAAATACATACTATCTGACCATTTTCAAGAATAGATTCCAACTCCTGCTTTCAGGCAACCTAACTCTGATAGGGAGGCAGAATCACCAGTTTAGACTCAACTGTGTGTGTGTGCTCATAAGTGTAAGTGTAATGAGGCTAGCCAGTGAGAATACCTGAGGACACTATAGTTCTTTAGGGATGTTTTAAACATCTCTAAACATTATGCAAAACAGATTAGGGTCTTGATATTCTAAGATTCTAATGCAAGTTTTTTCATTATCACTGTGGTGTGTTTTTATGTGCCATATACTAAGAAGCCCAGTGATTGCTAAACCTTACTAGGCTAAAAAAATTTTTTGCCATGAAAAAAAGTTGGCCATCTGGTTGCCTTTCATAATAATAATTGTTAACATTTAATAAGCAATCACTATGATAATACCTTCCTCATAAAGACTCTGTGAAGTAATACTACTGTTTTCTTTATTTTACTGATGAAAGCATAGAGAAGTTAGGAATTTAAGCATGTAATTTGTAAATGACTGAGCCAGGATTCAAACTCAAGCTGTCTAAATGTATGTCCACCAATATTAATGGTCTATTTCTTGTTGTATAGTGATATCACTGAATGGGATATGCAGATGTGTCTTCCTTAATGACTCCATCTAGAGCTAGTTCTCTTTCCTTAAATGTCTGAACATGAGACTGGCCTCCTGGGCCAGACACTTGTCCCAACTCCCTATCCTTAAAGTTTTTTAAATTCCAGCTTGGTCATATATGGAGAGCAATGGCTGTCAAGGACTGCACATGAGTGCATACCAACTTTACTCATAATTATTATACACAGAGCTTCCACAATGCTCTTGTGAACAGAAGTAAAAATCTCATTGGGTTTACAGCCAAGAATAAGCCAAAAATTTTTAAAGGACACTTAAAATCTAAATTATTTGCTATTTTTCCTACCTTAAGGAAATAACAACACTCTTTATATTTTGTTGTATTACATGTATTATATAGTCAAAGAAAGAACACTTTGCTTTAACAATCTAGAGAGGAACTTATGAAAATACAGATAGTATGAGAGAGCTTTGAGAAAACATAAAATTTGCAAAGTAAAGTAAGGATTTTGTATTTAAGTGACCCAAAAAGCAAAGTGAGAAGGAAGAGCTCAGCATCTCAGAGGAAACACTAGACTCCACACAAGTTTAGACTTGTAAACATTTTTTTTTACAAAAACTGTGCCCTCAGAGGGCACAGTGAATGATGCCTTTTTTCCCTGCCTGAATGTAAAACCTATTGAGAGACAGAGAGAGGGGAGTCAGGGACAGACCATTTTTATGAAGGTGATATTGAAAAATACGCTCTTTGTATGGGCAGTATTTCCTAACAATGATTCCTAAAATTATATGAATATACATACCCAGTTACAGTCACTACTGAACAAACACAGACCTTCCCAGGTCTCCCTGTAAAATTAACAGCATGGATTAGTGAGGGCAGAACCTCTACTTTTTGGTGGTGAGAGGTGACAACGTGCTGGCAGCCCTCACTCGCTCTCAGGGCCTCCTCGGCCTCCTCATCTGCTCAGGCCACACTTGAGGAACCCTTCAGCCTGCCACTGCACTGTGGGAGCCCCTCTCTGGGCTGGCCCAGGCCAGAGTCAGCTCCCTCTGCTTGTTGGGAGATACGGAGGGAGAGGCGCGGGTGGGAACTGGGGCTGTGGGAAGCGCTCAGGGCCAGTGCAAGTTCCGATGAGCACGGGCTCCGCAGGCCCCACACTCAGAGTGGCCAGCCAGCTCTGCTGGCCTAGGGCAGTGAGGGGCTTAGCACCTGGGCCGGCACCTGCAGAGGGTGCGCCCAGTCCCCCAGCACTGCTGGCCCATCCACACTGTGCTAGAATTCTCACTGGACCTCTGCCACGTCCCTGTGGGGCAGAGCTCGGGACCTGCAGCCGGCCATGCCCGAGCGGCCCCTCCGTGGTGGGCTCCTGCATGGCAGGAACCTCCCCGATGGTCGCGGCTCCCTGCTCTGCTGTGCTTGGTCTCATCTACCGCCCAAGGACTGAAGAGTGCAGGAGCATGGCTCAGGACTGGCTGGTAGCTCTGCCTGTGGCCCTGGTGCAAGATCCACTAGGTGGAGCCAGCTGGGCTCGGGGACTTGGAGAACCTTTATGTCTAGCTAAAGGATTATAAATGTACCAATCATCACTCTGTGTCTAGCTCAAGGTTTGTAAACGCACCAATCGGCACCCTGTGTCTAACTCAAGGTTTGTAAACGCACCAATCAGTGCTCTGTGTCTAGCTAATCTGCTGAGGACTTGGAGAACTTTTATGTCTATCTAGAGGATTGTAAATGCACAAATCAGCACCCTGTGTCTAGCTCAGGGATTGTAAATGCACCAATCAGCACCCTGTCAAAACGGACCAATCAGCTCTCTGTAAAATGGACCAATCAGCAGGATGTGGGTGGTGCCAGATAAGGGAATAAAAGCAGGCTGCCGAGCCAGCAGTGCCAACCTGCTTGTGACCCCTTTCACACTGTGAAGGCTTTGTTCTTTTGCTCTTTGCAATAAATCTTACTGCTGCTCTCTCTTTGGGTCTGCAATACCTTTATGAAATGTAACACTCCCTATGAAGGTCTGCACCTTCACTCTTGAGGCCAGGGAGACCATGAACCCCCCCCCCCAGGAGGAGTGAACAACTCCCGACAGGAGGAATGAACAACTCCAGATGGGCTGCCTTAAAAGCTGTAATACTCAACACAAAGGTCTGCAGCTTCACTCCTGAAGCCAGCGAGACCATGAACCCACCAGAAGGAAGAATCTCCAAACACGTCCGAAAATCAGAAGGAAGAAACTCCGTACACACCATCTTTAAGAACTATAAAACTCACCGTGAGGGTCCACGGCTTCATTCTTGAAGTCAGTGAGACCAAGAACCCACCAATTCCGGATACGGTGGTCCCTTGGCTATCTGGGGGAAACCTGCAGGGAGAAATGTGGCAGGGAGCTGGAAGGATTTTCTTTCCCTAATTCATAAATTACCTAACTCATTTCACCTCCTTCTGTGTGAGAGTCATAATTGGTGGGACAAGATACTAAGAATTAAAAAGAATCTCTGATAATGAGCAAATGAAGAGTCCATAGTCCCCTTCCTCCCCTATTTTCAACAGTGCTTATTGGAATATAGAGTTCTTAAAGAAAAGAAAAAAAAAAAAAGGCTGCTGCTATGTGTCTTTTGGAGGTTGTAGTTGAGTTAGATATTTGAAATAATGAAAAGAAATTCACTATCATAAAATAAAGTAAAAGAAAATAAAAATGAGGAAAAATATATATGTCCCAAAAGCTCCAAAGAAAGTCTGTTCTTCATATAAAAGAAAAAGGGATGATTGGTGGCTTCAGGCTTTGTTATAACAGGGCACATCTCTGTGGCCTTACTCCAGCAAGGACAAGAGTTATGTCTGTCTTTGCTACACCGTTTGCACGTAGTAGGAAACTGAAGAGTACTCACTGGATTAATGAGTGTATCCTGGAACTGTGGATATGCTGCTCTAAGACTTTGAATCAGCAAAAATCATAATACATGTCAAATTAACTAAAATGTAATTGTTCTCAGTGGAATGAAAAGACACCTAGACTTATATTTCTATTACTTTTATTTACTAAGTATTCATAAGGTCCTTTCCACATTCAAGGTTCTACATTAGGCATTGAGAGGGATATCATTATGACCAGACATAGTGCTCTGTTCCTCACTAAAAGACTGAGTTATAGGGATTTAAGAAAAGAATACAAGGATCAACTACTTATAAGGAGGAAATGACCAAGAAAAGTATACAAAAGAAGACAGAGATTCAAAATTAGTAAAAATAAGAAGAGGGCATCTACTTACATTTTATTTTATCTATCTTTTCACATGGGGTTAGAATAAAAATGGGTAAAAATATATTTTTTCAAAAAGAGTCATTTTTGCTATTTGTAAAATTGTCTATCAAAATGAATTAAAGTAGTTCAAAAAGTTCTGATTTAAGGGCAAATACCATAGTGTTATAGCAAATAGAACACAATTCATATACATTCTTCAAAGTATGAATAAATCATGCTGCTGAACTATATCCGTACTCCTATTTTCAAGTGTGTGTTGTTAAACAAAATTTCCTTCAAAAGCATTACTCAGTTAAGAGTATATTATCTTTTATCAGTGATCTAATACTAGATAGACAACTACCATTAAAATAACTTCTGTACAGTCATTTGACTTAAGAAAATAAGTCCTCAGATTCACATAAGTATTGGAAAGCTCGACCATTATTGATGACTCTGAGAGTTATGAATGTTCTAAATGATACCAAATCTAAAGGATATTTTTATAGTATTCATGTTCTTGTGTCTCAACAGCATTTAACATTGTAGGCTGTACCTGCCTTACTGAAAAACTGTTTTTCCTTGATATTTTGACACCATACTCTCCTGTGCCTCTTTCTGCCAGACTACTCATGGTGCCTTCATTGCCTTCTCATCTCCTTCCACCTTGTCTTTCCCCATGAGTGTTTTTCAACTTTGGTCCTAGGCCTGTTCTATTATCATCAATGGGTTCTCTCCCTAGAAAAACTTACATATACTCATGACTTCAATGACCCTCTGGACCTTTGATATCTCTCCTGAGTTCATATGTAGTCACCTCTTGATATCCATGGGTGTTTGGTTCCAAGATCCCTGTGGATACAAAAATCCAAGGATGTTCAACTATCTCATATAAAATGGTGCACTATTTGCAAATAGCCTACTCATATACTTTAAATTATCTGTAGATTTCTTATAACAGCCATTCTGACCTGTTTGGCACCAAGGACTGGTTTTGTGGAAGACAGTTTTTCCACAGACGGAAATGGGGGGGGGTGGTTTTAGGATGATTCAAGTGCATTACATTTATTGTGCACTTTATTTCTATTATTATTACATTGTAATATATAATTAAATAATCATACAACTCACCATAATCTGGTATCAATGGGAGCCCAGAGCTTGTTTTCCTGCAACTAGATGGTCCCATCTGTGGGTGATGGGAGACAGTGACAGATCATTAGGCATTAGATTCTCAGAAGGAGTGTGCAACCTCCCTCACATGAGCAATTCACAATAGGGTTTGCGCTGCTATGAGAATCTAATGCCGCTGTTGCTCTGAAGGGAGGCGGAGTTCAGGCAGTAATCCGAGTGGTGGGGAGAAGCTGTAAATAACAGATGACGCTGCACTCACTAGCCTGCTGCTCACCTCCTGCTGTGCATCCCAGTGCAGTCTGTGGCCTGGGGTTTGGACTTCTTGTCTTATGATACCAAATACAATGCCACAATGCCTGCACATCAATTCACTCACGTGGAGTCAACATAGCAATTGGGGGTCAAGAATTCAAGTTTTGCTTTTGGTAAGTATGTGGAATGCTTTTGCCCCCAGTACTACATTTTTGATCCACAGTGGTTGAATCCATGAATGCAAAACTCATGGATGCAGACAACCAACTGTATATATAATCACCTGCATAATTGAAATATCATTTGTAAATTCTAAACTCATCTCAAACCCAACATGTCAAAATTAAATGCATAGTATTCTACTAACCTGTTTTTCTTCTAGTTGTTTCTGTGTCAGTGAATGGACCATCCATCCACATGGGTTCATAAATAAAAAACCTAGAAGTCATACATGCTAGTTCCTCTGCATTATCCATGATATAAAATCAATTAAAAAGGCCTTATTCTCCCCCAAAGAGTACAGAATTAAAAGTAGTTATTTTAAAAGTTAACAAAAATAAGGATAAAACATAGGATATTACTGGAGAAATGACTGTATACTGAAAGTTGGTGAGAACAACATACAAGCTTTTTCTGCATTATTATTCAATTATTTTATACCCATTTGTAACAAAGATACACAGAATCAAACATATGTAGCTCTCTGAAAGAGAAATATCTCCCCAATTGAATTTAGGGTTTCTCTGAAAAAGTGGCATAGTACTTACCAGGATGTGCCTTTAAAAACAGACATTGTTTCTCTTAATGCCAATGGATAGGTCTGCTTTGAATCATCACTTATTATCAAAAATGCATTTGGACATTAGTGTTTAGAATGCTCTTCTAACTTAAGCCTGTTCCCCAAATAGGGTGGGTGTACTAGCTCTGGGAACAAATTAAAAGGTTTTAGCTTGTTTGTGTTCTTTTCCAGAGAACAGGCTTCTGAAAAAGATACATTTTCAATTCTTTGTAAACTACGAGATAATGCATCTGAAGTAACTATTCTGGTACTTTTAGAATTAGCTGGGCAAGCCTTGTTAGTGCCTTAAGAGATTTTTAATTATATAGTTTATTGCAGTAATTGCTTTATTTTATAGAGCACTTACTTCCTGTAAGTGCACTTTGTGTATGTGGCAACTGTTGTTCCTTTAATTATAAGGTTAAGTATCATATAATTACAGAGTAAATACACAGTTATTTCTGCCTTGTGTGCCAAAGTGTTTAGGTAACTTAGTATTTGTACAAAGGAACCAAATGGTGCTTAGGAATCTATCTTTTGATTCCCATATAAAATAATCTTCAGCACAAAATTCTGTCATGTAGTGTATTATTTTTCCTTTTGAATAACTCTTAAGTGCCAGACCAAAGTACACTTTTATGAAATAAGTTACATTACGATGGGAATTGACGTCATTGGCTTTTTAAAATACATACTTCAGGAAAACTTACTTCCATAATTATCAAGAAAAGCATTTATTATGGTGCATTCTATTCAGTGTTACCCAATTTCAAGTTTTATATTTTGTCGTTGCTGTCAACTCTTAGCTTAAATCTAATACATTTATATGAAAAGCAGAATAAAAAGAAGACACAATTTAGAGTATATTCAAATACTAGTAAGTTCCCAGATGAAAATAATAAAATTGCAAATAATATTCATATTTCTTTCAGCTTCTGTAACTATTACCATAATTATTAAATATTTTGTGTGATTTGTATATGTAGAAAAAATTTTAACTTTGCATTAACTTCTGTAATGATTCTAGAATTTAAAAGTTCTTTAAAAATAATATGTTTTATACTTTAATATTTTCTCATTAATCACTCCTAATAACAAAATAGATGCAATACATTAATCAATTCATTCTATAGACATTTATTTGGTGCTTATTATATTCCAGGCACAGAATATACTGTATTCAATGTGCTTAAAATGAGCACATTATTTAGTACAAAAAGTAAACAGATAAACCAATAATTCTAACTAATGTTAAAAGTTCCCCAATATTGCTATACAGAAGGTAGAAATGTTGTGCAGGTGAAAGAGTCGTCAGCTATAAAGAGGGCAGATGAAGGAGGGTACAGGATGGAAAATAATTAGATCTTCAAAGGTGAAAATATGTCCTCCACACAGGCAAGATAGATTTTCAAAGGTGATGTGTACTTGCCCACATTTCAGAAATTACCACAGTGACCACTAGCTACTTAAGCTAAATACAAAAAATAATAATAATTCCATTTTGTAGCAGGTCAAATAGTCACATAATTTTATTAAGCCAAAGATTCTAATAGTTTAGAGCCTGATAGTTTATTATTCATAAATGATAAGAATATTAAATGGCAAAGAGAACTGAAAGTAAGATGTTCTGTTGATCAAAGACTGTGATCCTAATAGAAGTGAAATGTATTGTTCAGTGATCTTGCCATAGAACAGTGACCACAAAGGGCTAACCATAGCACATTACTCTTCAGCATGTATATGAATTCACTGCTTCTAAATAAAAGAGAAGAGCCACCTTTATGGCTAAGCTAGGACACACACTGCAACAATCTAGGTTCACTGAAGATTTGATGTTGAGGAAAGATTTGCATCGTATTATGAAAGCATTATAATAACTGTTCTACAGTTTAATGTGTTGCCTAATTTTTTTTTTTTATTCTTTTGCTTCTCAGACTAATTACTACCTTTTCGGGTTCATACTAAATTTGAGACACTAAGGCCAACTTGTAATTCATTCAGAAATCTGGCCTCTTGGACTACTCCTCTGTAGTTGTTATTGTTATTCTTTTTAAGTCATTCTCTGAAGAACAAGATCCTCCAGTGTAGATTAGTATAGGGGTAAATCTATTGAAACAAGATGGTCAGAAGAAATACTTTAAGGACATTTTGAATCACATCCCAACATGTGGTATGTAGGAAGGGTTACCAGAAAACAAATGTTGTGGGATGCTCATCCTGATGCTAAGCATTTATATCAAGAGAAAAGATGGCAAGTGAAAGCTACTGTACAAAAGATCATGTGAGTAAACACTAGAGGGACTTTGTCTTTGCCAAACATTGAGAAAACACTTTTGAATCATATTTTCCCAGAAAATATTATTTCAGGTACAACTAAGCATATCTTCTAGCATAAAAACTGTAAGTTACGAAATCCTTTCATGTCTTAATATTGTAAACATCAATTACTTCTAAAAACAATTATACTTTTATTTAAATTACCACAAGGAGCACTTTTTCTTATACAAACTACAAAATCATAGCGTAAAATGAGTTGAGAAATGGTTAAGAATAAAAAATTAACTTGTCAATAAAAGAAAAAGACATATGAGCTTGTACTTATCAACATTTCCAAACTAAGCGAGATGCCTTCATGCATATATCAGCTTAAGATTCATTTCATGCTCAGTTTACTGGGGAAATGAAATATTACAAAAGGAAGAAAAAGACAGATAACTCAGTAATTTCTTCAGTAAACATGTTAATTGGAAAGCAGAGTGTATTTTTTTTCGTGACTTTCTGTGTAATAGGACTCTATGTTAAAACTAAGATAGAGTCTCTGCAGATTTGATTTATCAAACGGTAACTTCTGTACTTTTATTCAAAAATTTCTTTTAAAGAAAGTTTATTTTCTATGAAATCTCTTAAACAATTGTGTAAGATTGAGGTTATGACTTGGGTCTGACAAGTTTACCTTGGTAAAACTACTACACATTCTCTAAAATTTCTTTTAATTTTAAAACTTTGTTTATAATCTTCAGTCTCTTAAGAAAGCATTAAAAATACAGACCATAAATACAACATACATAAGGAACCAGCACATAGTATTATGAGTCTATTTCTTAGTAGCATTTTCTTAATTTTGTTTCAAATCAAAACTACCTTTTATGTCGTTTGAATAATATTTTAATAACCAATGCTAAAATATATACACATACATTTGCACACACACTACTAGAAAATACCTTGTTCAAAAATAAACTGGTTAAGGATGGTTCACAAATCTTTATGCTTTCTGTTTGTCTAAGTGACTACTGTAGATGGCATAATCACAATAGCCTACATTTTATCACTGACCAGGAATTATGTTTGGCTATAACTTCGCCGTTAAACAGATGTAAAATAATGTCCATTGTATTTTTCTAATTGTCAATTGTATATTCCCACAATGTTCCTGGTTTCCAACTGTGCTAGTGACAACAGTATTTAATTTTAAGAACAATGGTTAACCACATGTTTTGCATGATAAAATCTAAGCATCTGACACAATGTTTTCCCAATATGTTTACACATATGAATTCTATGTCCTTAAACACTGTGTTTGGTTCCTGACATAAAGGAGTTTGAAGATCAGAGATTTTGAGAGGGAGGCGGAACTGTCAACACTCTCTAGATGTTTTTCTTATGTTTTCACTGTTACCAACATTAGCTCCTCATAATAACATCGATGTGAAGAATAGTCCTGAAAGATATACCCTACTCATATATTTATTTTTCATGTTCACATTATTCCATAACAAATCTCATGATAACTCATTTTCAGAGTACATAAATAAACAAGAAGTTTTTTTTTTTTTTGGAAAATTAAATTAAAAACACAAACACTTGGAATTGGGCAAACATAAAAGTTACAGGTTTTTTTCCTCCTAAAGCAAAGTAACTCAGGACAGGGCAACACAAAGGTTTCATTTTGTTTCTACCAAATGTTTAAATCCTAATTATGCCATGGAGGAGACCATATTAAGATCTTGTTTGCCTTGAAAACCTTTCTTTAATTTGGTAACCTCTTCTTTAACACAGAGCTTGTATAACCAGCCCAGGACCATTTGTATAACTATACCAGTCAAGAAAATACAGTAAACAGATGGGGCTGAAGCAACCCAGAGGAACCTAACACATGTCATGTTGATGATAATTACTGAACACTAGAAATCTTTAGTCCACAAACCCAGAGGGCTTCCTGTATTTTATTTGGTCATTGTGGTTGCACTAGCATTTTCATCTGAATTACCTAGGCAAACATGAACTTAGCCTCAATAATTTTGTATGAAGCTCACAACAGGAAAATATCCTCATTTCATAGATACATTCCCATAGGTACCTACATATTCCTTAAAGAATTTGCAAACTGTCCTACTGTAGCAACTCAACTGGATGCATGCATTTCTCTACTTCATGGCAGTAAATGTAGAAAAGAGATTATACAAGCAGCGCCTGATATAAATAGCTTTCTTTCTCCCCCATTCCTTGTGTAGACATAATTCTTGTCCTCAATACTCTCGCAAACAACAAATGGAATTTTTCTGAAACACCAGGACTTCTTGTGTAGTAAACTTGGTGAGAAACTTCAGCAGCTTTAGAATATATGAAGCTACATTTGCTGTGCAGGAAATTCCTCTTTTAAATATTTGCTAAACTCTTACTAGAGCCATTTGGCACAGGGTGGTAATGGCAATATAAGTAAAAAATGGTCTCTGACATCAAATAACTCACTCTAGTGGGTGAAATAGAAACTAATGTATCACCAGCACCCATGACAATGGCTGCCTCATTATCTCCTTTCATTATATATTTGGAATAATTTAACACATAGTGTGACAAGGTTAAGATACAAATACATATGCGGCAAAGGCACAGAGATGTGAAAGAGTAACCCTATTTCAGTGATGATGTAAGTCAGGCAGGAGATGTGGAATACCTTGCATGTGGTATATAGTTATTAAGTGTCAAAACTAATATAAGTAATGTCAGTTTCTAGAACTTCATATTTTTGTAACTTTATTATGCTATATAGTCTAGTCAAAGGGGGATAAGGGTCTATAGGCAGGACTTAATACAGCTGAATTGTCCAGATCAATGTCCTTGGGTCTGCTAGCCCCCTGTGGTTGCTATCTTGTGAGGTTTACTTGTTTAATTATTGAGCAGACTTGACTCAGGCCTGTATGTCCGTGTCTTCTTATTGCATCTGTGGTGTGGTATTTGCAACATACCTCTTTACAATAGTGGGTGTCATAGGCTTAATGGTTTTGTCCCCTCAGAAATGTATGTGTTGGAAACTTGATCCCCAAAGCAACAGTATTAGGAGTCAGGCTTTAGGGAGGCCTGGAGCCCTCATAAATGAATTAATGCTGTTATCCCACGGGCTTGTGGGACTGGATTGACTCTCCTTTTTCAATTCTGCCATATGAGGACACATTTGTCCTTTCTTGTCCTTTCACCTTCCCCCATGTGAGAAGGCAGAAAGAAGGCTCACATGAGTTGCCAGCACTTTTATCTTGGACTTTCCAGCCTCCAGAACTGTGACAGAATAATTTTTTCTTCTTTGTAGATTGCCCTTTCTCAGGTATTTTGTTTAGCAGCACAAATGGACTAAACAGTGAGACAAGACTCTTTGTCTTTTGCACATTTTGAACACCCATACACCTGGATAAGTTCTTTGTGGGGGAAAAAGAGGACAAGAAGGAAGAAAAGAGCAAATCTCAAGAAACTTTGTTGGCTCAGTGATCTGCTTTTTACTGAGATTTTCTGGTCTATATTCAATCCCTGAAAACAATAATTATGTCATTGTTTAGGTGGGTGTTTCATTAGCTTTCATTATCATAATATTTAACTGTAGCCCAGTGAATTATGTGTTTGAAATATGTTTTAAATGAATACAAACTGCCACAAAAAACACAAAAGAAGAGTTTCAATACACTTTTTATTTTGGAATAATTTTACATTCACAGAGAAGTTACAAATACAGAAATGAGTTTCCATAAACACTTCATCCAGCTTTCTAATGTTAACATTATATGTGACCATGGTATGCTTATCCAAACAAAGAAACTAATTTTGTTCAGGACTTTAAACACTTTACTTAAAGTCATAAAAGGTGCATGGAAAACTGAGAATACATTTTGTATCCTTGTTCAGAAGACTTAATATTATAATGATGCCATTTTTTTCATAATTAACACGTAAGTTTAATATAATCTTTATAAAATGCCAGTAAAATTTTCTCTACACTTAATGGATTTTTTTTTGTATTTTAGAACAGTAAAATAATAAGAAAGTTTATCCTCATAAGTATTCAAATGTTACTTATTTAAGATAACTTGGTGTTGCTGTAATAGTATAGAGGCAAAATAAATGCATCAGGAAAGAAACTTCAGAAATAGATATCAGTAAATACAAAAATATAAGTGTTGCTGTTCAAATCTGTAGAAAAGAACAAACTATTTTATAACATTTTTGATAAAAATGACCAAAATATTATTTTGATTTTGAAAACCATGAATCGAAAACATTCCTAAAATAGTAAAATTGTCAAACAGAATGTGAGTACTAAAATATGCATACTTATACAATTTTGTGGTGAGAAAAGATGTTAAAATGCTACAACAAAGGAAGAAATCATACATTTAAATACTAATTTGATTACATATATTTTAATATATTTCCATATGAAACAAAGAAAAATTATATTCCGAACATATTAAAATTTCATATTGAAAAATTACAAATTCAAAATAGATTAAAAAATCCAAACATAAAGTTAATATCATTAAACTTATGATCAAGACAAAGAAATGAGCTATGCAGAATATATAAAATAGCTAATAACATATTAATAAACATAATGATTCAGAAAGACATTCAGTTTTCAAGAAGATATCATGTATTGTTCAGCAATTACAAATAACTACACCCCGTGTTGTCTTGGAACAAGGAGATTGACTTGGAACAAGTCAATTCATTAGAATTCATAAAACCATTCTCTGAATTAATAGATAGATAGATAGATAGATAGATAGATAGATAGTTACACACACATATATAAAACCTCGAAAATTCTGCAATTCCCTCTTTAATAACCTATTCCAAAAAAACAACAAAATTGAAATATCAGGGTGAATATTTAAACAAATATAGTTATTGTTGAATCACTTAATAAAAAAATATAGTGTTATCTAAACGTCCTTCAGTAGAGAGCGATTGAGACAATTGTGTTTTGTTTACGTTTTGAAATCTTAGAGATTAATAAAAAAGATTTTGAAGAAATGTATTTATTGATTTGAGAAATGTTTACAATATATTGTTAAGTAGGAAAGCATACTGTAAAACATGACTGTTTAAAACATGAGTAAACAGTCTCAAAATAGATACATCATGTGCAATTTTAATATAATGACTCATTTTCTTGGTGTTGCTTATTGAAATTATTCTCTGTCTATGTTTATTTCTTATGCATTTCAAATCTTAAAAGTAAAATAGATAAAGAATTGTCACTATGCTAATCAAGTAAATTAAGAAGGCGAACAAAAGCCACACAAGTTTTCTTTGTACTAAAATTTGCTACCAGTGGCTACTGAGCAATCATTTCCCAAAGCAGTGGTATGAAAGCGTTCTACAAATTTACAGGAAATAAAAATGTGTTCCATCATTAACATCATTGAGTTAAGCTAAAAAGTCAGATAAGGCCTTAAGGTCACATGGAGATTTTAATGGAGCATATGTTTGATTCAATAGCAATGTTATAGACAAAACATTTGCATCAATGAACTTCACATGAATTAAAGATAAGTTAATCAAAAGCCTTAATGTACTGATTTGGAGTCACAAAATCTGTATAATTGTTAAATGTTTCATTAATTTACTAAATGGTTCCTACTTCATGTCTATTTCTATTTGCAAATTAGAGATAGTGCAATATATAATCAGTCTGTGTATCATACAAAATGTTTAGCTAACACTTAGAGATCTTTGGAGGAAAGTAAAATGTATTTCAATAGAAAGCATATTTAACAAGAGGTTTATTACTGCTGATAATTTTTGAAATGGTATTAAATTTTGAATGCAACCATTCTTATAATATTCATAGTAGTACACAAAATACAGCATTGTGTAATTACAATGTTTCAAACATGTAATTTCATTTGGAATTCACACTAACTCTGTGAAATAGATAAGTAAAATCTCTATACACCTAGTGGCAGAAAATTGAAGCCCAAGGACACTAAAATGTGAGATATATTTCTCTGCTGGTCAGAAAAAAAGTGGTCAGTTATTAGTGTCTGTCTTTAAAGAGCTAGAGACATATCTTCACAATGAAATAGCCAGACATGTGAAGAAATAATATTATTTAATATCAGCATCAGTTGAGAGAACTAAAGAAATCTAGCTTGCAGGACAGACATTGCTGAATATGGATGAGAACTGGGTTCAAATGTTACCATGCTGGCTTGGATAACAGGGAATCTCAGGCATATTTTGGTTATGTTTTGAATCAAAAGAAACCTAGGTTTACAGCCTGACTCTGCCACTTTGTAAATATGATAGCTGAGGAGTCTTGGGTTCTTCATCTTTAAAATGAGTATATTGATGCTTACCTCCGTCTTAGTGGGTAAAATGTGGATTTGTTTCTGAATCTGAGAAAGAATTACAGAAGGTCCCTCATTTAGATGAGAGAATGTTTTGGAAACATCAGCCAATTTCCAAAAATCAAACTCACCAGCCATAGTGTGGGGATAATTTTTTAAAAATAATTTCAGTCATTGGGACAATGCCTTCTATGTACTAAATGCTCCAACATATAGTTAATATTAACATCATTTTTGTTGCCTTTGATGTCCTATGAGCCACCATATCCCTGATTGTTGAGTTAGATTTTCCTAAATTGGTTATTACTTCAATGCCTGTTTCTTAAGTTAAGAGTCAAACCGGCTAAGAGCGGTGGCTCACACCTGTAAACTCAGCACTTTGGGAGGCCAAGGCGGGCAGATTACCTGAGGTCAGGAGTTTGAGACCAACCTGACCAACATGGTGAAACCCCGTCTCTACTAAAAATAGAAAAATTAGCCCTGCATGGTGTTGTGCACCTGTAATCCCAGCTACTCAGAAGGCTTAGGCAGGAAAATAGCTTGAACCGGGGAGGTGGAGGTTGCAGTGAGCTAAGATCGTGCCATTGCACTCCACTCCATCCTGGATGACGGAGCAAGACTTTGTCTCAAAAAAAAAAAAAAAAAAAGAGTGAAACACATGAGTTCTTAAGTGGCTGATCATCTTCTGGATGCCTGAGTTTGAGAACAAGTATTAAGTGCTCTGGGTAACTTAAACTGTTCACCTTCATTTCCAACTATTCCATACTGTTTTTCTCAATATGTTTTAAGAAACATCTTTTCTTCCTTTTTGAATTGGATATTTCTTATTTTACTCGTCAGATATAAGCATTCTAAATGCTTAAGGCTGAGATATAATTTGGTCATGGAACTGCAGTCTTTGGTAATTCTAATAACTGGTTAAACTCTGTAGAGTTTAATGGCAATTCTAGTTCCACAAAATTTAATTCTAGGCATCAATAAGACTCCAGCTCTGCATGGGTAAAGTCAAAGTCTTTGGAAGCACTAGAAGACTACTAATCTAGTGGTAGCACTCACAGCCTCTAGAATGAATTATTTACATGATCCCAACAACATAAATATCGAGGAAATGTTTGCTATTAATACTTACTAAACTGGCCACTGTAGTACACTGTGAACACAATGCCCCTTGAAAAATTTGGGGGCAACAGAGTTTAAACATGTGTTTCAGGATTCTCTTGGTTGAGGTTTGATGTCCTCTCAGATAAATCCTCGAGAGCTTTGAATACCTGTTGCGAAGTGTCTGACTGGTAGAAATCCTACTGAGAGTAGCTTTCTAAGCATCAATTTGTGCAGGTTAGGTCAACATTGCCTTGATTTTAGATCTTTGGCATTGTGGAAAGGAGAGGCAGTCCAGTTTGATATTTAAAATATTAAAATGAACAATATTAGGGAAGGAAGGGAATAAACTGGAATAAAAGAATGAGAAACGTGGCAGACATCAAATGCAGTGAGTATGGTGAAGTTCCCAAATCCTAAACTGTTTTAGTTGAAAAGGATAGAGTCCAGGAGGTTTGCGGAATAGGTTCCTTGGGTTTGCGGGTAGGAATAAAAGACACACATAGGGTAGAACTGCTAGTGGATACATAAGCCAAACTGCATATATGACATATTCCTTCTTGGTTCTAGAATTTTGTTTGTTATAGTGTCCAAAAAATATAAAAAGTAATTAGAAAAGACATGCAAAGAGAGAAAAACAGGTGACAAAAATTATTCAAAGTATTTCTGTTTTAAAAGTAGATATAGTCATTCTTCCATTTGTATATGAATTCATTCTTTGGAATGCAAAGTATTTTCCCCTAGAAAGACTGTTTTAAATTATGTTCACATTCTACAACAGACACCAAATATCTATAACCCAAAATACAACTGTAGAGTCCTGTTGAAAGTATCATTTTATATCACTATGTAAAAGGCTCTTGATAAGATTTACCTCGATTCTTGATAAAATAAAAATATACATTTATCAAGCCATGAATTGAAGATAGTTCCTTTAAAAGATAAAGGTTATTTATCTGAATTCAATAGCAAAATAAGCATTAAGATGAAATTTGGCATTCTCACTTAATATTGAAACTAGTCAAGGATGCCTGATGTTGGTATTCTGGAAGTTTTAGACATTGCAATCAGAATAACAATAAATTATAAATATAAACATTTAATATGCAGAGACAAAGTTTATTTGTATATAATTTCAGGAACATCCTAGAGAATGAATTGAAAATTTTTCAGAAATACTAACTTCTTAAAAGTAGATTAAAAACAAACATACAAAATCCACTTTCCTAAACAATGGAAAGAATCACTTGGAAAACATAATAGATGTATATTACATTTACAATAGCAACACAAATATAAAATAATTGACACTAAATACATCTTGAGAATCTGTATAAAACCTGTAAAATTTTATTGATTACAATTAACAGATATACAACTTTGCTTTATGAGTATCAATTATCTCAGTTAATTCATGTAAGTTTATGTAATTTTAATAAAAATTTTAAATAGGTTTTTAAGTGGTAGGATGACAATTAGGCAAGTAATTCCAAATTATATTTGGAGTAATTAACAATAAAAAATAGCCTATAAATTTGTATGAATAAATGATGAGATAAGACATTCAATCAGAAACATTGCAGACAATTCAATGCAGAAAGTCAGTTCTTTAAAAATGATGCTGAAACATAAGGACATTCATATGGAAAAAATGAACTTCAATGTATACCTCACATTTTATGTAAAATTTAGCCTAAAACAGATCAAAATGTGAAAATACATAAAATTTGAAGGGAAAAACAGAGGAGAACATTTTTGTGACTTTAAGTCAGGAAAATTCTTCTTAAATATGACAACAGAAGCATAATCTATAAATGAAAAAATTGATAAAATTCACTTTACTAAAATCTTGTGTTCTGCAAAGAATATGTTAAGAGAATTAAAAAACAGTATTTTCTCCCAAGACTTGTTGAAAATATTTTCAAATCACCTATCAGGCAGGGAAATTGTACCTCAAATGTTAAAAAAAAAAAAAAAAAAAAAAAAACTCTCAAAACACAAAAATAAGAAAATAACCAAGTATGTAAAACTGGCTAGAAGGTTGGAACAGATTCTTCCCCAAAGAATATATACGAATGGCAAATGAGCACAGAAAAAGAAACAACACCATTAATCATTTGGGAAACACAAATTAAACAAAGGACAGCAGAAGGAAGTTTTTTGAAATGGAATTATTCTCTTTCTGGCTGTAGTGGTGGCTTCCAGATATGTATGTCTGTATTTCACAGAACTGTACAACCAAAACTTAAATTTATTTTACGTGTTTTAAAGTTTTAATGACAATAAATAACTTAAAAATTAAATTCCATCCAAAATAATGCAGCACAGAAATAAACACATTATTTGAAGAAGCTAACCTCTGGAAACAAACCTAATGATCCATCAGAATTAAATACATAAGAAAGAGAAATTTTCAAATAAGTGGGAAAATACCGATGAATGGTTGAATGAGTGATGTCTAGACAATCGGCTAACAATGTGGGGAAACTATCTCATACCAAACGTAAAAATGAATTCCATCTAAGCTCAATTTTTAGGTTAAAAATAATTCTAGGAGAATATTTTATATTATTAAGAAAGATAATTACTTTCTAAGCACGACACTACAGGTGTAACTCATGTAGTAAAATAAATCTGAATAAACATAAACAGAGAAATGATAAGCAAGAAAAACATGTATCAGCATTTAGACAGCGTTAGTTTTCATTGCCAGCGTAGAATTTGTTACCCTTCTTTTGGGAAACAATACCTCTTTTTCATTCAAAAAGTATCCCTACCCAACTGCTAGCCTTAATGTTTTAAGACATGCAGATATCATTACCTCTTTCCCGACAATTCCAAGGTGGGGCAAATCTGGCAAATTAGGAGTAATTCCCCAAAATGAATCTGGATTATAGGGGGAAAAAATGAATTCTTTCACCTAGAATAAGTAAGCTGGTAGAATATAAACCTAAGGCTACTGTTACCATAAAACCTCATGAGACCACATAGAGAGAGTATGTCAACTAGAGATGGAAAAACAGTGTCTGGGTTATGTCATTTGATGCCTGGATACACATGTATTTGATATACACTCTGGAATTATCAGTTGTATGGGCCAATATATCCTTTGTCTTACTAAAGGCTATTTTGAGTTATATTTCATTATATTTGCAAATGAAAAATAATCACTAACATACTCAGATATCAAAGATAAAGGATGAATAACCATTTTAAAAAGTGTTTACAAATGAATTAGAAAATAACGGACACCTTAAGAGAAAACGGGCAAAAGATATATTGAAGTGTTATTCAATCAAGTACAAATAGTCAATCTAGTAAAATAATACAAAAATAAATGAAAATTTTATAATCTGTGATTTTTTGCATTGCTTTGCTTTGGGCCTTCAATATTAACAAGAATGAAAAAGAAATTTTAATGCAGACATGGAGAGTGTTTAGGAACATAGCATCCTTATACTATGTTGGAAGATACACGCCCTTCCTTGAGTATAGTTTCTCAGCATGTGCTAAAATCTAACATGTCCACAGAATTTACCCAAAGGAAATAAGTGTTTATGTATATAAAAATGTATATACAAATGTGATTGCCACAGACAGCATAATAATAAAATATTTGAAGTACTTTTTTTGGTAGTATATTGTAAGTTCTAATAGGAAGAAGAAAAATGAATATAACACCTATTTATATGTATGTTTTAGGAAAAACATACCTGGCCTATTCAATATTATTTGCCTCCTTCTCTCTCCTAAAAGTCAAATATCATTTGGCATGCTAAAACTCTCACTAATGACTTCGTTTTTGCATCTTAACTGTATCAAAAGATAGTAAGATATTTAACCTTTACATAATAAACATCAGAATTCTGCCCTTTGCATATTATTATATTACTGCAAAAGACATGTCTATAATTTTTTAAAAGAATTTGTGCTCTTTGCTGAAGGCGTTTGGAGTTAGGCTGATTGTAGTTGACACAGCCTTGTACAGTCCAGTCAATCCTCATTCACAGCAGTTACATTCTGTAAAGTCACCAGGAACACTGACTTAGTGAATACTGAACCACTGCCCCTAGGGGAAACACAGGGTTAGGTTCCTGCAAGCCTCTGGTCACAACACTTTCATTAAGCAATCATTATGTAGCTCTGTTTTATGTGTGTTTCTGAGGAAGAGCATCTCATTAATATATATAGGTAATTCATTGACATTGAACTTCTGACCAATAGCACAAAAACTCATGCTACAGCAAAACTTACACAACACATATATTTTCTTGATAAGGAACAGTATAGGACTGCACTTAGGAACAATAAACAGCACTTCAGCACTATGCTTGGGTACATTTTAAACTGTGAAATCACCAAGAAAAAGCACAAAACTGAGAAAAACAGGACATGCAATAGACTACAGAAAGGATACTTGTTTACAGTGTGAGAGCTGATACAAGAAGGCCAAGCATGGCGTTATTTGACCTTAGCTGGGAATGTGCACATTGGGGAGCTAAAATTTGTTCCTGCTCTGAGCTTGTCTACAAATGACCCCTATAGTATCTATGTCATGATTTGGCCTGACAAATTTTCACAAGTCAGTGAATTCACAAATACGGAATCCATGAATAATGTGGACAATTGTATATTTAATTTAAATGTTTTCGACGACACAGCAGGAATAATAGGTAGCTTCTACATTGCACCATCTAGGTAAAAACTGTGATTACGCAAATGGAGCCATGGTATTAACTAAACAAATCCAGACTCTGCAGGGACATGGGTACCTGCCTACTTAGATTGTAAGTGGGTACATATAGAGTGGGCATAAGCAAATTCACATTTGGAATAAACAAATTAATATATCTACAATATAGTTACAACAGGGCAAAAAGACCATCTGGACACACTTAAAGTCACTAGCTTTTATTACAATTTCTACTTCAAAGCAGAAATAATGTTTATCATCGATTTAAAACAAGACCTGGATGTGATTTTCTCTTCTTTGATTTACAAACAGAGTGATGATGGGCAAACATATAACTTGTGTCTGATTGAGTATCTGTAAAATCTGAAATCATAGTAAATAATGAAAGATATAATGATATAATATCTAGGAGAAGTAGTTTTAAACTATTACACAAGTAGAAGATACTATCATTATTAATCAAATAATGAACTTATTTGTACAAGTATGCACATTTTATTGTGCTTCATTTCTTTTATGCTTTGCAAATCTTTCATTTTTTACAAATTGAAGGTTTGTGGCGAGCTTGTGTCTAGAAGTCTATTGGCACCATTTTTTCAACACCATGTGCTACTTCATTTCCCTCTGTCTCATTTTGGTAATTCTTGCAATATTTCAAACTTTGTCATTATTACTGTGTCTGTTACAGGGATCTATGATCTTTGATGTTATTGTTGTAATTATTTTGGGGCACCACAAACTGTGCCCATATAAGACAGCACACTTAATCAATCCATGCTGTGTGTGTTCTATTGCTCCACCCACCGGCCATTCCCCCATCTCTCTTTCTCTTTTCAGCCTTCCCTGTTCCTTGAGACAAAATAATACTAAAGTTAGGCCAATTAATAACCCTGTAATGACTTCTAAGTATTCAAGTAAAAGGAAGAATTTTACATCACTTTAAATCAAAGTCTAGAAATGATTAAGCTTAGTGATGAAGGCATGTTAAAAGCAAAAATGGACAAAAAGCTAGGCCTCTTGTGCCAAACAGTTAACTAAGCTGTGAATGCAAAGGAAAAGTTATTGGAGGTAATTAAAAGTGCCAATTCTGTGAACATACAAATGATAAGAAAGTAAAACAGCCTTACTGTTGATACAGAGAATGTTTTAGTGTTCTGAATGGATCAAACCAGCCACAACATCCTCTTAAGCCAAGGCCTAATTCAGAGCAAACACTCTAATACTCTTCAGTTCTATGAAGGATGAGAGAGGTGAGAAAACTGCAGAAGAAATGTTGGAAGCTAGTAGAGGCTGGTTCATGATGTTTAGGGAACGAAGTCATCAACATAACATAACACAACATAACATAACATAAAGCAGAAAGTGCTGATACAGCAGCTGCAGCAAGTTATCCAAATGATCTTGCTAAGATAATTTATGAAGGCGACTACACTACACAAATTTTCAGTGTGGATAAAACATCCTTTTATTGAAAAAAAGATGTCACCTAGGACTTTTGCAGCTAGAAAGGGTAAGTCAGTGTCTGACTTCAATGCTTCAAAGGACAGGTTGACTCTCTTGTTAGGGACTAACGTAGCTGGTGACTTTCAGTTGAAGCCAATGTTCATTTGCCATTTCCCAAATTCTAAGACCTTTAATAATTATGCTAAATCTACTCTACGTGTGCTCTATAAAGGAATTAACAAAGCTTGGACAACAACACAACTGTATACAGTATTGGTTTACTGCATATTTTAAGCATGCTCTTCAGACCTATTTCTCAGGAAAAACAAGATTCCTTTCAAAATTTAAGTTCCTTACATTACTGTTCCTTTCAAAATATTACTGCACCTGGTCACCCAGGAGCTCTGAAGGAGATGTGCGTGGAGATTAATGTTCTTTACTTGCTTGCTAACACAGCATCCAAACTGAAGCCCATGAATTAAGAAGTAATTTTTACTTCCAAATTTTATTATTTAAGAAATGCATTTTGTAAATCTAAGGCTGTCATAGATACTGATTCCTCTGATGGGCTGGGCAAAGTCAATTGAAAACCTTCTAGGAAAAAATTCACTTTTCTTCTTTTTTTCTTTTTTGGGAGGGCACAGATGGAATCTCCCTCTGTCACCTAGGCTGGGGCACAGTGGCACAATCTCAGCTCTCTACAACTTCTGCCCTCTGGGTTGAAGCAATTCTCCTGCCTCAGCCTGCCAAGTAACTGGGACTACAGGTGTGCACTGCCATATCTGGCTAAATTTTTTTGTATTTTTAGTAGAGATGAGATTTCACTATGTTGGCCAGACTGGTCTTGAACTCCTGGCCTCAAGTGGTCCACCCGCCTCAGCCTCCCGAAGTGCTAAGCTTATAGATATGAGCCACCACACCCGGCCACACTTTTCTAAAAGTCGTTAAGAACAATTATGATTCATGAAGGGGGGTCAAAATATCAACATTAACAGGAGTTTGGAAGAAGTTGACTTATCCCTTATAGATGACTTTAACCCTTAGGATGACTTTGAGGGATTCAAGACTTCAGTGGAGGAAGTTACTGAAGATGTGGTGAAATCAGGAAGAGAACTCTTAGAGAATTAGAAGTGAGACCTAAAGATGTGTGACTGAATTATTTCAATCCCATGTGAAACCTTCAGTGGAAAAGCAGTTACTTCTTATGGATGGGCAAAGAAAGTGGTTTCTCGAAATGGAATCTACTCCTGGTGAAGACTCTGTGAATGTTTTTGAAATGACAGCAAAGAATTTAGAATGTTCCCATAAATTTCATTTATAAGGCAGTGGCAGAGTTTGCAAAGATTGACTCCAATTTTGAAAGTTTTCCTGTGGGTAAAATGCTATCAAATAACATCGCATGCTACAGAAAAACTTTTGTGAAAGGAAAGAGTCAATCAACGTGGCCAAATTTACTGTTCTCTTATTTTAAGAAATTGCCACAGCCACCTCAATCTTCAGCAAGCAGCACCCTCATCAGTCAGCCACCAACATGGAGACAAGATCCTCTGCCAGCAAAAGGATTACTACTCACTGAAAGTTCAGATTGTTAGCATTTTTTTAGCAATAAAGTATTTTTAAATTAAGGTGTGTACCTTGCTTCTTTTAGACATAATCCTATTGCACATTTTTAGACTACAATATAAGTAGTATATTATATGCATCTCCTGAGGCCTACCTTGGAGACATTGCAGATTTGGTTCCAAACAACCACACAAAAGCAAATATTACAGTAAAGCAGGTCACATAAATGTATTGTTTTCTCAGTGTATGAAAACATTATGTTTGCACTATACTGTGGTTTATTAAGTGTGTCCTTCATAATAGGATGCACTTATACAAAAAGTTTACTTTTTTTTTACTAAAATTAAAACTTTTCTGTTGATTCTATATTTTTATTTGCTAAATATGGCCAACATAGTTAGGCACAATAAAAAAATTTCTTTTAGTGAGAATACTAGATCTGTAGTGTCACTCACTGGTTTTTGATTCTTCAGGTTTTAATCACAGAACTGTGGGGATTCAGAACCTCTATCTTCTAGGATTGCTGTGAGAATTAGAAGAGATTATGAATATAAAACACTAAGCATAGTGTTTGGCCCAGGGTGTGATTTCAGAAATGAAAACTAATTATTAGTGCACTAAATACTAAAGTTATTGAAACTTAAAATAAATACTTCAAGTAAAGGAATAATAGATCACTGTAAACTAATGGTTTCCTGAAAATGTGTGAAATGATTGGATTTTGAAGATGGCTGCTTTAGGAAATGAGAGAAGCAAAGAAAACTTTTTTCATTTGATCCAGCTGTGGTGTAGGGAGCCATGGCAAATTTATAGACTAATCTCTGGATCTGGAAGAGTCAAAGAGGAGATATTTTGACAGGTTTTCTGGGATAAAACCATAAAATAAGTTTGCAAGGGGAGTGAAAAGGCAGATAATAAAGCACAGTGAAAGGCAGGCAGAAGAATTTGGATTTAATGTGGTACATAAGAGGAAGCCCTTTTCAATTTTTGACCAAGGAAGTGAAATGGTCAAATTGGTCCCTTATAAAAATTTATCCGTCAAAAGTATGCAAGATGGATTGGAAGGGAGAAAAATGTATCAGAGAGAGCAGTTGGGATATTATAGTGATCCAGCTATGAAGCAATAGGACCTAGATTAGTTGGTGGCATTGCGGGGGTGGAGGAACATGCAAATCAGGAAGATGTGTACAAGGGAGAAATGCCAGAAACTGAGGAGGTGAAGTAAAGTCAAAGCGTCAAGAATTCTTGAATATACAAATAGAAACATAAGAATGATGGTGAAAGTTAAGAAAATTGATAATACTGGAAAATAGGACTCATTGTAGGCAATCTCCAGAACAGAAACAGAGATAACTTTTCTTGGACTTACATAATTTTTCTTCAAGTTTCAACTAGTATTAGATGCTTACCTCCTTCATTTTGTGTAACAATTATTTTTAATTCAAATAATTCCTAACAGGAGACTGTCACCTGATAGGGCTAGAAAATCAGGTACTGATTAAGAAAGCAACCTGAAAAATCCCTGTAAGCCATTCCCTATGTTTACAGAATTATAGTTTAATAAAACATACTCAAATATAAGTAGACATAAATATATTCAGCAATTTTTTTGGTATTTTGAAAGACTTTTCCTGGATTTATAATGCATTATTGTGTGCATTAATTATAAATATTCTATATCAATATAAAAATGTCAGAAAATAGCATTCTAGAATATAATATTTCAAATATACTACCTTTTAAGCCTTTTGCTTTGTTGTGTTTTACACTTGATCTTCATTTTTTACACATTACCAAGTATTCCATATTAAATTACGTAATTATATACAAAAATAATTTTTATATTTTTCATGCTCAAATGTCATTATTTATAATTTCCATGTCACTTTCCTTAACAATTTTAATTTCCTTCACACTTTTATTAACAAGAAAAATATTTTTGGGGCATCCATCATCTAAAGCAATGAATTTGAGAAAAGAAAGTTAGGGAGAGTGATACCAGCGGTAGTAAGAAAATCATCAGGAGAGTGGCTGAAGAGCAGAGAAAAAAGCCCAAAACCAACAACTATTGTTTTCAAGGGTGTATCTGTTTTGAGTTAATGATGACCTTTCTTACTATGTAGCATATTTTTCTAGCAGATTTTTGATATGTATGACATATTTTTTGTATTGTTACATACACTTTATTAATCTAATCCTGAAGAAATGGATTTTTATGGGGAGTAAAAATATTAATGTCCACACTTTCTGATCAGGCAAAGCAATGAACATTAATAAAAATTGTCTACATTCTTATAATTAGTCGGCAGCCTAAATAAATTTAGATCTTCCAACTTTTCCCACTATAATAATCTTTGGCAGAAAAAAGAAAATAATCAATAAACGTTGGTCAACTGTTGGGAAAGAGGAAGCAGAAGTGTTACTGCTATTTCCTTTGGCTCTTTTAAAAAGCTGTTTGCAGATGCAACATTCCAGCTCCCAAAAGTCTCTAGAATGGTTATATTGCTGTTCTCCATCCCAACCCCATCAGGAATTACAGTATTCCTCTTCTCCAAGGAGTCTTATTCTGACATCCAAGAAATAACCACAGCTAGGCTGCTTTTCAGCCTCTCACAGACATTTTCTGTGTTTTGACTAAATGTTAAAGAAAAAATTGAAAGTAAAGAAAATAATTTATTCAGTATATATAAATCATACTACTTTAAAGAGGAAAAATACAAATATATCACACTCAATATGTTAAAGATCAAGATCAACAGAACTACTTTGAAAATGTAAATTTGTTTAACAATCAGTTGCTTTATATGTTTCATCTAAGCTTATAAATAAGTTGCCTCATATTATATATTCTTCAGAGATTAAAGACACCAGCTGATTATGTTCTGTTTTAGTGTATGCATTCTTTCCTCCTTGCCTTTCTCCTTCTCCTCTTCCCCCTCTTCTTCCTCTTTCTCCTCCCTCTTCTTCTCTTGTTTCTCCTCCTCCTCCTCTCCCTATCAACATTTTATGACAATGATATAATCTGTGGATTGGTATATTTTAGCTATGCTGGCTAATTATTGGTTATTTTCTAGTTTGTAAATATATTAATATGTTTGATAAGTTTGGGCACTAAGATTTCAACTATCAGGAATGTAATCATCTTGTTTCAGTTTCCTTACATGAATGAAAGAAAAACTTTGGATTTATTTCATGCCCTACTTTTTACGCAACACCAACTCACTAAATTTTGAAGGTTGAGGGATTGGAGAGAGGAAGAAAAATATATTGTTTTGAGTAGAGTATTCTGTTTTTGCATTAATGATGACCTCTGTTGCTTGTGAAGCACATTTTCTCTGGCAGATCTTTTGATTCTCTCTCTGACAGACTGCTGTATAACATGTTTAATGAACATGACATAGTATGTAGTAAGTATTCCTGACAGTTCTGAATAAATATTCATCACACTAAAAAAGACAATGACCTACTCTATTCCCTTCATCATTAGAAGAACCAGTATACTTAATTCATTGCCCTGTGATTACAACCAACATCCAGGATCCTTTGGAAGAAATGTATGACTTATATTTTAATTTACTCCCTCTAAGATGAATTTCTTTTATACTTTCAAGTGATCAACACTATTTAAGAATATGCTTATATAAAGTTAAATAACCAAATAAGTAAGAAAGCCAGACAGTCAAACATATGTTTTAGACGTCTTTTCTGTGATGTAGATCATACATCTGGATGAATGGTTCTCTATTTAGACTTTTATTTGGAATGCTTAAAATCATCAGGGCCTCTCTTTAAACTCTTTCAAAATACAAAATAAACACAGGCAAAAATGTAAGATTTAGTCCAAGAATCTTTTGGTAACCTTGACCTACTTACCACTCACTAAATTTAAAGACAAAATTGAGATAAATTGTATTGCGTATTATTTCAAACAAACAAAAACAAAAAAAGTAAAAGAATTTAAATTAATCAATATTTTTATTAGATACAATCTTGATGAAATTGACATAAAGGACACAAGAAAATAAAAATAAGGCTATTAAGCAAACTATTAGTAACAATTTTGGAAATGCTGACTTTTTATTCCATTAGAAATTATAGTTTGCCTGTAGACTCAGGGTGAACATATCACTTCCTTTTCAGTTAAAATAAGAATTTTGACAAAGAGAAAAGCTAAATACTCTTTTAAGACAGAAATACTATACTTTAAAACACTATAAAAGATAAATAGTTCAAATTAAAACTAAATAACATCTTATTAATTTAATTTTGAAATATAGGTATAAATAATTCTCCTACCCATGATAAAAAAGTTCTTGACCTTCACCGCCAACTTAACAATGGATATACAACTTTGTTGAAACTTCGAATGAATTGAATCTGTTAAAATTAACCCCCTCCAAAAAAAAGTTCTGAATAGAAATCCTGCCACAACGGTATTGAATTTCTCTAGGGTCAGCATTAGAGCTGGCTACCATTCAGAGAATATTTAGCTCCAGCTAATTGGAAGAGTCAGGTCTATTAAATTCCAGGTCAATCTTCAGAAGCAGAGAAAAATGATTATAGAATAGTAATAACAATAGCTAATATTTATTTAAAGTTTTCAGGTTGCCAAGTATTACTTTGCATAATTTTTCATTCATTACCTCAAGAAATCCTCACAACTCAAAGAAGAAAATAGCATTAGTTTTCATATCTTATATATGGAAAACTGGGACACAAAGAAGTTATGTAACCTGTCCAGTGAGAGCCAAATTGCTGCCCCAAACAATTTGATCTCAGAGCCTACAACTTTTTTCACTACGCTACTCCATATCTGGGTAGATGACTTAGGGTAAGTGTAAAGCTTAAGATTGCAAAATTGTTGTATATCAGCATATACAATAGGTATTTGGCAGAATTCATTCATTCATTCATTCATTCATTCATTCATTCATTTATGTTTTCTTTCCTCACATTAGTTGAGTTTATTGGATTCCTATAAGCCGGTTCCCACATAAAATTAATTTCATATTGAAAAGCTAAGCACAACCCCATTTCAAGGAGCCAACAGACTTAACCATGGGTATTGAAAACAGGTTTTTCCCCTCATTAGGCTTTGTTTCTTAACCTGACAATTAAGGATTCTTTAGTTCATTCTACTAAAAGCTTTCAAATATACTTTGAATTTACAATATATCAGATATTTAGGAGACAAATTTGGGCCCTGCCTCAAGGAACGTACAGTGTGGTTGAAGAGACAGAGATTTAACCAAGCATTTGAAATAACGTATTACTAAGGGATACTAAGGGAAGCTATGGAAGCAAATGTGAGTGTTGGGTAAGGCATGGATGTGGAGACTGGACCTGGAAATGTGGCTTCTAGGTTGCTTAATTCTAGGTGTCTTGGTTTGCATCAGAGGCTCTTAGATGGCATCACCTGCCTGCAGCCATATGCGATGATTTGAGTTGTTCTTGAAAGTATTGAATAAAAAACTGCGAGTAAAGGAAAATGCTTGGTAAGTGGTAACATACTATAAAAATATAAGATACTATATTGTTGTCATGATTGTTATTCAATTACTATTAAAAAATGATGTAAACAGATCCATTGTTTGCTTGGAAGATGGAACAGCATCTTTTTAGCCCTGAAGAGGAATGGAAGTTAGCAAAACAGATACTGTAGATTAGTAACATATTGTCAACTTTTAAAATTGCACAATAAAACAATCCTCATTGACCAGTCATAATTACTGTATGTACTTATTTGTGGTTAGTTTGCTATCTTAATTTTCCCATTTTGAGGAATCTCGGGTTGCGTTGGCAGGCATTGATTGGTCCTATTTTGCTTTCAAAATATATTTTTATATCTGCACAAGGATATTATACAATTTGTATGGTTTATCTCATATGTAGAAATGTCATGGAATTTTGAGAGATGTGTTTCAAATGTCATACATCTTAGAAAATATGCCTCTGATATGTTTTAATACTTTTGCCCTTAGAGTCTATACAATTAGTATTTGTTACTCTTCTTTATCTACATATTTTTCTTCATTAGAGTTTTAAAATAACATTTTTTTAACATATGAAAAAGAGTGTTACTTGAAAACAATCTCCAAATATTTCAGTGTGTTACTTCATGCAGAAATAAGGATAAGGAAAATTCTGATAAAATTGTTTTCATCTGTGGACATTTTCCAAATTCAACTTTTGGTAAGTATTAATATCAACAGCAGGAAAGACTGGTAATACTTAGTAGGGGTAATTTTTCAAAGTACTGGTTGGAGTTTGAAGCCACACTATTCCTATTGACCTTAATAGAAATCATATTTCTAAAATATAAGCAAATGATTTGAGTCTGTGAAAAGTGCAGATTAGTCTGTAAAATGAGACTTAATATTGATATTTAATTAATGATAGATTAACTACAAACTTTATTCTAAACATGCCACTTAAGTGCAATGATCAGAAAATGAGCAAAAAACTGCATCTAAAATTAAAGAATCAATTCATTTTTACATAAACATTTCCTCTACTTTGGGAATCTTTGCCTTTCTAATTATTCTTAAGTCCATGAGATCACTCAATGGTTTATGCCAGCATCATTAATACCTAGAATGATGCCTGGAACGTAGATGGCTCTCAATATAATTTTGATTTAATTAAATAATTGAATAGTTGTGCTTTCCCCTTCTCTTTTTCTCTTCAACTAAAAATTCTATCATGTCAGTATACAGGAAAACAAATAATGAAAGAAACAAAAAAGTTTGACTACATAGTGATGTCTCCACCTCCTAGAGTGAGATTTTCCTATTGATTTATGTGCTGTTTCTGTAATGGAAAGGGCAGCTCTTCCAGACTTCTTTAACTTTGTGCATTTGGGGTTATTTTTTCAACTCTCTTTCTTCCCATCCCCCAAAATGGTTTCTATCACACTGCCTTGCTTCAGAATTCATAGGTACTTTCAATGGCTTTGCTCCAAAAGTTCGGAAAGTAATTTTTTATTTGTCAATTAACCACTAACACAAGGTAATGGTATTTATATTTGTAATTCTAAAAACAATTTTCTCTGCTTGACCTACATCAAACATGCAGAGAAAAATAATCTCTGCCTGACAATGTAGTCACTAATAAAGTAGGTAGAAGAGCAGGGAACCTACCATTTTTGAGTACCTACTATGTGCTACATACAATCTTGACAATTATTTATAGATATAGGTATTACCTGAATTTTAAAGATGTGGAAATGGAGACTTTTAGAAGTGAAAACACTGTCTGACCCCCTTCTATCTTTTAGGAATATAGTAACTTGTGTAAGCTTTCAAAAGTAAGACCTTTAAAGTCTAAGTTCTTTCTTCCTATATTATAGTAGTTAATAGTATACACAAGAACATGTGTTTCCCAAACACAATGCAAAGAAAAAATTAAAAATTAAAAAACATATCTTGAAAAAGACGAAAAGCATAAGACATTAAGAAAAGGACCATATGTATCTGTAAGCACACAAACTATATATATGCATAAACATATACACCACATACACACACATATAAATACTGTGTACATATGTATATGTGTGTAACATATTCACATATAATTTACAATGTGATAACTTTGTGTGATTTTAACAACTCTATATTGCTCATCCAAAAAATTACATTTTGGTTTTATCAAAGTTTCTTCCTCTTCATATTTAAGCATATACAATGGTATTTAGTAAATCATAGACTTCTTTTTTTTTAAACCTTCTAAAAGCTATTGATTTGTCCTTAATATTTTAAATAAATGCTGTTCTTATTTTTAATTTTGTTACTGATATATAATATTTGTACATTTGGGGTACATATGACATTTTGTTACATGCATAGAAGTGTAGTGATCAAACCAGGGTATTTAGAATACCCATCACATCAAACACTGATAATATGTATATGTTGGGAACCTTTCCAAAACTCTCTTCTAGGTATTGTTGTTATCTATAGTCATCCTACTGTGCTACTAAACATTAGAACTTCTTCCATCTAACTATCTGAGTAATCCATAGACCTCTAATCAATCCTGTCTTCCTTTTATATTCTTGTTTGAGGGGGCATTAGAATCAAACTTTTATTATTATATGATGGCATCATCCAATAGGTAATAGATGAAAAAAAAAAATCTGTTACATGATTTGATAGTGGTGACGGGAAGTTTCATGGGTTTGCAGAGACAGCACGGATTCTAAAGTTACACAGGACCAGTGCCCACTTACTGGACTTATGACCATTAGCAAGGTCTTACTAAATCCAAATTTCCTCAGCTGTGAAATGGGCAAATTTATGTGAGCTTTGGCAAAAACAAAGTGCCTTGCAGAATGCCTCAATAAACACTGTGGTAATGAACAAAAAAATCCACTAACCATTTTTAGTTGAACCCCGTGGTAGACACTTGTCTAGCATCTTCATAGAGTATCAGAGTTTCCTATTTGCCTCATTATTTGTGTGAGATAAGCTATGTTATCTCAGACAAAACTAGAATAATCTGAACTAAAATATACTAGGACAAACTACTCAAATGACAACTTGCTCTGTTAACCACAATTGCCGTATTCCCCCTACAACTCGGTTTGGCTAAATTCCTAAAGAGATCCACAATATCTTGACAAAAATTAATAATTAGGAGAAATTGGTACGAGCAGAATATGAATAAAGCAATTATCTGGCAACATTTCTCATTTGAAAGCTCATTTTAAACGGCTTCAAATAAAAGATATGTATTTATATGGTCATATGCACTGGCTATTATTGTTTTAATGGCATTCTTCTTATTAGCTGTATATTTAGTAGCTATTTTTGTGGTTATAATTATTTTTTGAAACTTTCTGGCCCCCATATGTTTCTTCAATAAAATACAGACACAAATACCACATATGCTTCAAGCCTTTAACTAGAACTGGAAATCTTCTGAGATATTTCAGCTGTAATATCCAGGAGTAAGTAAATTTGCAAACAATAAATGAGTGTGAGTCTCTAAGCCTCTGCTTGAATAAAATGTAATGAATTATTTTATTACCTTTTAGAATATTATTCACATTGTACTTTTCACTTTTTGCTAAGGATGAGGTGATATTTCTGAGACGCTGGGGCTCGGTGCTACTCGGGTGTTATCGTCGTATCTTCAGTTGTGCTGCTTCTCCTGTCCCTTTTCACTGGCTGCGTCTTGGACAGACAGATCAGGGTTTTATAATGCACTCCTTTAGAACGTTCCTCCCGAGTTTATTAGGAATAAATGTTTTTCAGTTTGCTAGTTCTTATCTTTTTGCTCATTTTGTAGGGATTTTTTTTTTTATACATTGACGAAACACCTTTTCTTTAAGCAGCCTTCCGCTCTCACGAATTCTTTATTCTATACTGGGGAAATTAAAATAGCTGCACATGTAATATCTTTTCTATACTGATTGGAAACTGCGCTCAGTGTCTCCTGGTTTCTATTTCTAGTTTGTGATCAGATAAGAATCTGTCTGTGTTATGCCCATTTCACTCTGGTAGGGTCATCTGATCTTCTGAAGCTTTTGTATTAAAATGACAAAACGTGGCTCACTGGAGATTTTCTTATTTATCATTTTTTTCTTTTTTTTGTTTACATAAATTCATCATTCTTAAAGAAGATATTATATATGATGTTTTGGTGCTTACAAAGCTTTCTTGTGGCTATATGGATGATGAAATAAAAATAAAGGTTCCTTTGCATTAAGGTTTATAAGTTATTGTTATCATGGCTCAAATTGTGATTTAATGAAGGGCCTAGACCTAATGTTTAAAGCTATTCTCATTAGCTAGAAGAATAAAATGTTTCCTCTCTATAAAATATTTAGTGTAGGAAACATGTAAAAAAGAAATATGTTTGCAGATACAATTAGAATGAAGGGTAAAATGTGTCAGATTTGGAGCAAAAGTGAAGGTGGGAATAGCAGTGTCATTTTAGGGCCTAATGTTAAAAGTTACTCTGCCTTGTATAATTCAATTCAAGGAGACAATGACTTACATATTCAAGGAGGCGTTGGAATGTATGGTGAGAAATATATGCCCAGAAGAAAGAGAATGATAATTCTGATATGAGTTAATTGTGAGAAATGTCTTTCTAAGGGATGACAGAAAAAATGTCTCTCAGTTATGAGTGAAAATAATCCTTTAGTTTAGACACATCACTAAGTTTGCAAATATAATACATATTTAATAACAGTCTTATCTTTTTTGCCTGCTGAAGATATGTTTACTTGCTTTGTGTTATGTAAAAACACATATTAAGAAAAAAAATATTTGTTAAAAAACACTAATTTTAATTACTCTTACTTGACAAAAATTTTAAGCTTCTGACTAAGTTTTATATGTCTCACAGCAAAATGAAGTCAACTTACAGAAATTATTTTGAAAACAACAGAAATTTAGTTTTCCATTTAAAAATGTTTTCTCAAAACTTTTAAAGAGGACATACATTCTGTTCATTTAAAACATTCATAAGTTACGATGGTATTTCCTTTTTACTGAAAAGCTCAGATATTTTATAGGCCTGAGAAGCAATTTCTAGGTGAGGAGTAATCATTGGCCTAATAAAGGTAGATTGCTGTAAGCCTCTCTTCTCCCATTTCCCTTCTTTGTGACCTTTATGCATCCACACTTTACACGCTCTTCCTACCCCCTACCATAAAATTGTCCAGCCATTTCTCACCCTCATTTGTATGATTTTCCTTAATGGCCAAATGTGTCATGCTATTCCACATGGTCCCTTCATTCAGCTGAATCTGCTTGAAATTTTGCTCTTGATTTCCTTTGTCGTTTTATACCATCTTTCCCCTCCTTTTGTTTCTTGAATTCTTAAAATATTTTTTAGTATCTAACAAGTTAACCTAAATAAATAGCTCACATTTTTAAATGCCAAATCAACACGCTTTCTTTCCTATATTTGAGTCAATGTGAATTTTACTAGGATTTTTTTTTAATGAAACAAAATTACAAATTAAATCCAAGTCTTTAAAGAATATTAAAACATACCTGCTAAACACCTACACCCACACACCCCCCCCACACATACTGTCTTGTTCTACAAGTACTTTGCATCACAGAATTTTTTAAAAACTGGTTTCTAATGTGATAACTAAAAATTTTAAATTTCCTGATCTTCGAATTTCTTAGTGCAAGCCAAATGCTTTAGACTAAACCCATAACCATAAAACCGTATTTAGTAGAAATACAGGCTTCTTTTAAATGTGTGGTATTTTAAAAGCTGGAACACTAGTTAACTTGTTATATGATAATTAGGATATATGTGTATGTCATTTTACTTTATGATGCTTACTTAACACCATTTTGATTATTAGCAAGAGAAATATTCAGTGTTATGCTATCGCTACCTCAAGCATTGATTAAACTCAATGCTATTCATGAAGGCTGACAGGGATTCAAAGGAGGAAATGTAAAACTTGAAGGTACAGCAAAATAGTGACATTTCACTCTATAAAACTGCCAATATTTTAATCCTGCATGTAAATCATTTTCATCCATTCAATTCTATATCTTAATCTGTATACCAAGTAAAATACTCAGTTGTATTAACTTTAATAAATAACAGCGTGATATTAATCACCATCTATTTCAAGGTCCTTGTGAGTAAGTAAGCTTTTGTTGTTGTTATTGCTGTTGTTGTTTTTCATACGCTCCCCAATGTCCTTACCATCCTGTGAATAGATTGTTAAGGTATATTTTTCATTTTCCTGCAGTGAACAACCTACCTTTCATTATTTTGTTATTTAGAATCTTTACTTTCTCAGCTTAAATGATGTCTTTGTCAATGATAACATTGTATTCATTTAGAGTGATGATTGATATGGTAATAGATACAGTGTGATTGAAAGCAACCTTTGTCAATAAGAAGGCCAAATACTCAAACTGTGTATTGGTCTGAATTTGCTCATTATTGGAGACCTTTCATAGTCATATTGACTTGCTGTCCAAATGTTGTTACTTACCTGATGCTTCCATTGTTTAAATGGTATAGACATTGGTATTGAACATAACATCTCCCAATATTTGTCTTAAAACACACATGGCTTAATTATGCAATGTCAAAGTATGTTATAAACATGTACATAACAGAGATTTTGAGTTTAAATAAGATATTTTAAAGTTTATGAAAAAAATCAGAAAAACTTATAAGTACTATATCATTGTACTCTTAGTCCACTATATTTTAAATTTTAAAACATTGCTTTTGCCTGCTTTTATTAGCAAAAATATATGTAAAAATATTTGAATAACAAATATTTCATTATTACTCAAGTATTTGATACTGTTATATTTGTCCTGGAACAGTTATTACAAAATAGTTTGCTACAAATTCCATGACGTTTTAACCTATACAGACAGAAACATATTCAAAACTACAAAATTGTCCCTGAAGAGATTCAGTGCAAGGATCATCATTATGAAAGACTGTTTGATGCACTCAGGAAGACTTCGTTTTCTCTTTCCTCTGGGTGCCCCACACAGCTGCCAGAATGGGGATCATCTTCTTTCCCCATAGGTCTATATGCAGGCTGAGAACATCCTTTCTTGTCCACATTTTATGTCCTAGTACTTCCAAATGTGCCTGGCACTTAGTAGATGACATAAACATGTTTGTTGAGTCTAAGAATATGAGAGATTCAGGGATCCAAAACTAAAGATGAATGGATTACTATTGCTCCCATACAGCACTTAATATAGAAAAAGACCTTTCTGAATTATCTAAGAACAAGTGCAACCTAAATATGATGCACATACATGCTTCCTGATCATCACGCTATAGAAACAGATGACAACATAAAAATGTACTTTTCTGTCTACCCACAGATAAAATCATCCATGCTGTCAAATATTAGGATTACATTTATTTCTCAAAAAAAGTCAACCTACTTTAGTTTATGACCAAATATTCTCTTCTTATTGCATTGCACACTTTTTACTTCTACGTTTATCAATAGATTCATCGTTTAGTTTTCCAAGGAATGATGCCTAAATTGTCCAAGAACATTGCTTTTCTTTTTGTCTGAGTTGCTTGAGTGTCATGGTCATTTAAATAATCCTTGTCCATGGCCTCCCATGTCTATCAATACTTCATTTGCAATGCCTTTTTTTTTATCGTGTCCTTGTTTTCCACATTTGTTTGTGTCTGTCTAATACAGGCCCTGATAACTAGTGTAACTGTCTTACTAACTAGACATTGGGCCCCTGTATCTCCCCTCATCTTCTACTCCCATTTCGCCGTGCAGCCTGCTTGCGATCATGTTACTCAAAGCCTTCCATTTGCTTACAAGGTGAAATTCAAACTCACTATACTAGCATTCATGTAATCCCTTGTTTTGATCCCAACCTATAATTTTAACTTTATCTCCCCCTGTCTACTCTACATGAACTCAATCTATACACTGTATCCAGCACACGTTGCTCTTTTCTATCCCTAAGCTTATGCTCAGTTACATGCCCTTGTCTGACTGCATTTCTCCATTTTCACAATGTTAAGCCCTGCCTATCTTTCAGATTCTAATTCTTTCACAAACCTCTCCTACCTCCCCAAAATAAAAGCAATGATTCGGGTTCACTTTCATGTGAGGGGTAGCACAATAAACCTCCTTATTGCCCTTCCTGATTATGACCCAAAATAGAAATGTCACATTAATTCTTAGGTACTGTGTATCATCCAGCAGTCTGGCACGCTTCACGGGTGTGTGAAGTGTACAGTCACATGGGGCTATACTCTTGGAAGCGCTCCAGGTTTGGATTCATGCTCTATTGTCTCCATCTTCAAATTATTAAATTTTGAACAAGCGTTCTTAAAATTTCCTTTTGCACTGGGCCTCACAAATTATATAGCTAGTCCTGTCTAGCGGTGTATTTTGCACAAAGTACTTACTCAATAAATATCTGTTAAACAAAGTGTTGACAATTTCTGAGCTCATTTCCCTCCTCCAATGAAACAAAACCAGGTAAAAACCTGAGGTATAACTCAGTTGACGCCTTTCTTTTTTATAATCATGCAATGCAGCTTGATGAAGCAATAATTAAGTGAAATATTCTGGATACATTAGTATTTATTCCAGTGTGATGTCATGAATTTTAAAAACGTTGGCAACACTTCATAAAGGTTGAATTAGGTTTTATCTGCTTAGTTACAGAATAATTATCATCCTAACATTTAGTAAAATGATGACTTGGGATTTATATATTTCACCCTGAAATGGGTAAATATACCTTACATATTTTACCTCAACCTAGTATGCTTACAATGATTGAATTAGTTAGAAAAAATGAGCAATATATTCATCGGATAGTATGATGCACTATCCAATCAATCCAGTTGTATTAGCTAATTCATATGACATTTCCTGAGGCTGGCAAAATAGTTGGAAGCATACATGTATAATTATTATTTAGAAAATGGCAACAGAGTGGGGTTGTATAGAATTTGATAATGACAGAGAAGGCTAATACAACCTTTAGATCCTGTCCTACGTGGCATATCCTACATGCAGGATTTTAAATCTGTCTGGCAAGAATTTTCTTCTCTGAGTGATATCGAGGAAGGTTGATCTAGAAATATTTCCAGACTATTTAGTCTTTTTTATTCTCTACAGATTTTGCCTTGAGTGCATACTCAAGGCTAAATTCTCCCTGTCCAAGATTTACAATAGAAAGAATCCTTCAAGGACACTCTGTACTCTCTCTGTGTGTACTGAATGCCTCAACTCTGAATAATATGCCTAGGGTCGCAGGCACAGATGAGAAATTTAAACACCAATGTGCATGTAGCTATATCTTTCTCTTCTTGTTTTAGGAGTTATATATTTATATTTTATAATCCAATTTTCTTTATTCTATGTCTTACTATGGAAATGGCAATAAAAAATATAATAAGTAAAGGTGACTTTTATTTAGCTGCCATGCTAGTTAATTCCCTAGCCTCAGAACACATGACTTAGAGAAATGTTGTATGTTTTAAGTTATGTACAGTTTTTTGTTTACTAAATATTAGGTAAATATGTATGACCCAAAAATGTTAGTAGGTACATGGTGAGTCTTAAATTCTTTCAGATTTAAAACTTCTGTATGTCTGAAAGCTTCAAATTAACTGATATTAAATTCCATTCTGTTCATAATATCTGGAATTTCCAAGTATGCAATGAAACAATAATTATCATTAAACAGCAATATTTCCAATCAATACTAGTACAAAAAATGTTTGAGTTTTATATTTAAGATGTATTAAAAAATATATTTCTGAGACTATTAGCCAATTATTTTTAGCTCCTTCCTCATATTGAAGAATGGAAACTTATTTGGAAAAAGCCCATAATTTTTAGATGAATGATAAATAACAATGGTTTTAAATTCTTGACACAAATATCAAAAACAACTCTGAATCAAGACTTTAGCATTTCAAGTCCAAGTGATCTCATTGTTCAGTTCCCACCTATGAGTGAGAGCATGCGGTGTTTGGTTTTCTGTTCTTGTGATAGTTTGCTAAGAATGATGGTTTCCAGCTGCATCCATGTCCCTACAAAGGACACAAACTCATCCTTTTTTATGGCTGCATAGTATTCCGGGTGCTGACGAGTTGATGGGTGCAGCACAGCAACATGGCACAAGTATACATATGTAACAAACCTGCACGTTATGCACATACCCTAGAACTTAAAGTATAATAATAATAAATAAATAAATAAATAAATAAATAAATAAATAAAAAGACTTTAGCATTTCAGTGTTTCAGTGTTATTTATACAAGTTATTCTACTTGGCCTGAAAATGCATCATGAATAAATGTGAAAAAGAGACCTATGTAGAAGTAAACAGCACACCGTGTGGCAAGTACTAAACAAAATACGAACCCCAAACCAGAATACAGACTCTCTGATAATTTTCAATACGTTGAACATATGAGACATTCATAGACATTTTCTGCAAGTCTAGTGAATGAGAAAGATTACACTCTAATCATAGAAAGATTATGCTCTAATAATTTCCATAGAAAATCTGGTGAATTAAAACTTAATAGCATTTTAAACAGAATATATATTTGAAAAGGGCCAAGTCGAAAGTAGATTATATTTTAAAACATATGAATATTCAAGAGCTGTAGGTGGAGACAGAAGGAGGAAATGATTAAGAAGATATTTAGAGGCAAATAAGATAAAGTAACATAATCTTGCTTTCATTTTGGATCTAACCCTAAGCCAAAGATGTGACAGGATGTGATTGGTTTTTATATTTAAGATCTCTTAATTAAGCATTTGTATTTTTAATAATTTATGGATAGAAGAGACTTTGGATTTTCCAGCTGAAAAGGGTAGGGTTATTTGGAGAAGGGTAGGGGGAGGAGATGACCTCTAAGAAAACTGTCACAGTCAACATCACTAGCCAAAAATATTTACTGATTAAAAAAACAAACAAAAAACAAAAAACAAACAAACAAAAACTTCTCTAAGGGTTAATTAATCAGTTTATGTTACATTTTCAGCTAGCATTTTAAAATAACTATCACACTGGAAACTAAGTAATCCAGCTCCACCTGTATGCTAATAATGTTTGCTAATATCTCTCTTCTTGATGGCACATGACTTGAGTAATTCTCTGACCATATCTCATCTATTTAGTGCTGTCCGATGTATAATGGCATGTAGATATAAATACTAATGGAGAAAGTGCACTGCCTTAGGGAACACCCATCATGACAAGTAACTAATTGCTTTATATACATTAGTACCAAGTGAAGCGTTTTACATCTTCTGAAAGGCACCAGCACCCTCTACTTTCTAATTTACCAAAATGTCATGTCCCCTCCCGAAAGACAGGATTACAAGACTTTTTTGAAGCATCTCACTAACTCCTCTCAATTCACTATTCCCTGCAAGCTGGGTTGAGAATTATTCTAAGTCAGAGATTGTATAATAAGTCACACGAAATCACTCATGGTTGCATAATTTTATTTCACTTAATGCCTAAGTTTTTGTTACACACACACACACACAGGTGTGTATGCGTGTATTCCAACTGTAGACTTTTGATTTCTGATGAACAAAGACCACTTGGATTTAATTTATATGGAATTAAAAGTGTTACAGTATTGCTCACTTATTGTATAAGAAATTGCTAGTCATGTAAGAGGAAAATAAAGGAAACACACACACACCTTCTTTTGAAAACAAAACTGAAAAATACATTTTGGAAAAAAAAAGCCTCGACCATTAATGACATTTCTAACATGGCATGGAGTGTTATACTTCAATGTATGTGTCTTTAATCTGTGTACCTGGTGATGATAGACCATTATTACAGAGTTAACACACATGATGTGAAATGCAGAATTGCTTAGTTTGATGAATTGAAGTTTCCTGTCATGAAACCCAAAGATTTCAATGGAACAGTTTGCTGCTGCAATCACCAAAGGGGTTCTAATGATAATTATCTAAAATTAATAAATGCAATTTCAAACAGAGGGAGGCAAGTTAGAGCAAATCTTTCCAATCTTTCTTTCTACTGTTATTCTTATACCCTCATCATATATTTTTACCGCTTTCATATTTGGAAGTAATCCAGCTTATAAACATAAACTGTATTTGAGTGACACAATAAGCTATTTGTTCTAACATCTCAGCACTGCATTTTCTCATTTTGTGGTATTTCTTTATCATGATGAAAAAAATCAGAAACTCTCCTTCTTGCACACAGCACAAATGTTTTCTTCCCATAATGAAGAAAAGTGCCACGTTGTGCATCAGAGAAGAAAAAAGAGGGATGTAAGGGAGAATATAAAGAAACAATTATGTGTATTACTGAAGAACCCTTATTTTATATTGAAAGATGTATATATTACATTAAATGATAGGCATTGCCCATCTGGTATTGGGTGCCTGTGGGAAGATTGGAGGGAATTTATGACACAGACGAAAGAAGCAATACTGAAATAGGGAGGAGTGATCGCACAGTGGGACAATCTGGCAGAGGCTGCCACAGTAGATCTGGGGTAGCAAAACATGGGTTTCAATCTCAGTTCCCCACTACGACCATGGATGAGTTTAATCTTCCCACAACTCAATTACATTATTTATACCATTGTATTCAGACCATTGGTCATTAAAGTATGTTTCTTATGGGGCTATAACGAGAATTTTATGAAATAATGTAACCAGTAATTATATGAAAGATGTTAGGCATAGTGCAAGTAAAGCCTTAAAATATAGCTAACTTTCTTTTTGTATTAATCATTGATTATAGTAAAAACAGGCTTTCTTTACACATTCTGGTTTGCGTATCTGATTTGTTTAACTGACTATCAGGTTAATCACTACAAAAGCCAGCATTATCCATGTCAGGAAGCAGCCCTTATTTGTACTGAAAATTATTTTTTGAATTCAAGATATTAAAAAAAAAAGGATTATTTGAGCTAAATTAAATTCTCAGTATAAAAATAAGAATTAACATAAGTATTGATATATATAAAGTGAATTACAAGTCATTTACAAATATGATCCAGTGCAGTTTTTGCTTATTCTTCTGTATTAATCATCATTCAGTATTATTTTCCTTCTTGTAAATGTCGAACACTGACATTTTCTTGTTTAATTATTTTATGCAAGTTTCAAATTTGTTCCACTTATTCATAGATGTGTATTATGAAAATGTGTTGGAATATATAATAAAGAAATATCTGACTAGGAAATCCCTGCAGAAGTTCTCTGGATTATAAGCCTTGGCAAAATAGGTGAGAAACACGGAATGCTAAAAAGAGAGAAAAAAGCTTAAAGAAGTGCCCAAAACAAATGCTCCAGGGCATGTTTGTGTGGTCCCAAATCCTAATTTCTATTATAACATAGTAACATCATGTCTATAAATGTTGATATATTAAATTCCAGTAATCAATTCATTATTTTTATTATGTATCTGATGTCAGTGTTTAAACTTTCCTAATTCCAAATTTTGAGTATTGGTCTCTATATGGTCACCCAAACAAAGGCAACTAGGACCACAAATTCAGATGTTGCCACTGTTGGAATACTTGACTAGGAGTTTCTGGTAAAGGACCAGGATAAATCAATTTACACAAGTCAATTTTTAAGGATGTTGAAAAAATGTAGAGCTAAGAGATACATGCAACAGAGAAGGAAACCAATGGCAAGGACAGCAAGGGGATTGTCTCAGATATTACAGAAAACAAAGAAGCTTTTTTTATAGGGTGTTATTTTATGGTGCAGAAGCAAGGCTGCAAGACACAAAATGACAAAATGTGAGATAGTTCATGAAGTGTCTCTTTTATTTCTATGTGCAATGTAAGGTTCCTTAGACTAGCTGTGATTCAGAGTAACTAGTACCAATTTGAGGTCTTGTTTGTGGCTTTTGGATCATTGTGAGATTGCACACTTGGCATAAACATCACGCGTATTTCAGTGGGGCTTGGAAGCAAGGGAAGAGCCAATAGATTGTGAAATGACTTATTGGGTAGCCACCATCAGCCTGGAAGGCTAGAGCTTAATATCATATACAAGACTACTGTGTGCTCCTCAAAAGCTATCAGAAATAATTACTTTGTGAGCAAGCTGGAGAAAGAACCAGTGAATTGTACTAATAAATTCCCAGTTAACACTGATCCTTTGTTTTGAAAATGGTTCAAAAAAGGGATGATCTTTTAACTTGATTGTAGAGCAAGTTTAAGCTTCTAAGCTAATTCTCCAAAATATTTTTGATTATTTTTTATTCATAAAATAATTCTAATTTTATCATATTTAACATCAAATATATTTTAAGAATACATCAGCCAGACGCGGTGACTCACACCTGTAATCGCAGCACTTTGGATGGCTGAGGCAGGTGGATCATGAGGTCAGAAGATCGAGACCATCCAGGCTAACACAGTGAAACCCACTCTCTACTAAAAATACAAAAACATAGCCAGGCATGGTGGTGGGTGCCTGTAATTCCAGCTACTCAGGAGGCTGAGGCAGGAGAATGGTGTGAATCCATGAAGCGGAGCTTGCAGTGAGTAGAGATCATTCCACTGCACTCCAGCCTGGGCAACAGAGTGAGACTCTGTCTCAAACAAAACAAAACAAAACATCAAAATGTCACAAATCTGATCTAGCTACAAAAAATAATATTCACTTTTGTTATTGTGAGTAATGAAGCTTGGCATTGATTAAGTAGCATATCTATTTTTCTATAAATATGAGATCTGTTTATTGTCCCAAAGAGTTTAATATTCTATACTTAGTCTTCAAAGTGATAGGAAAAGTGTACAATTATAATATTCTGAGAGAATATATAGGTGCATACATGTGGATACATGTATATACCTATATGTATTAGATAGATAAGACTTCTTACTGACAATAGTATTTGAGAAAACGCCTGTGCTTTGCGTACTTATATATATGTGAGTTGCTGTAACACTGCTTTATGTTTTGCTTCAATTAAACCTTTCTTTTTTGCACATCTTACACAGAAAACAAAAAGTTTATTTCACCTTCTTCTTTAGGCATTATGTAACATGAGTCGCCCACATAGTATCTCCTCTTGGAAATCCTGATACTAGGAATTTAACCCATCGCATGGTAAGTTAATAATCTTCTGTTACCAACAGTCACTCTTTCCCAATTTCACCACTAACTTTAAAGTTCTTTCTCCCAGTTCCCCAGGGTAAATGCTTCATATTCATTTTCATGTTCCCTGGTGCTTTTATTTTTTTTGGTCTGTTATGTTTCTTAAGTCTCCCTTTCCATCTTAATAGCCAACACTTTATTCCAGGCATCCAGGGTGTCTCATCTGCATAATTTTACTAGAGATCTAGTCACTTCCTTGCCTCCAGCATTTCTCCACTGTCCTTAATTCCCCGTATCCTCTAAAATAATTTTCCTCCAGTCCTTTTTCCAACAAGTCACTTGCTTGCTTTTCATTATTCTAAATCTGGCTATCTTACGCTTTCAGTGTTTCATTGTCAATTGCATTTCTAGCTAACTGTTTTTGCTCTTTAGATTTTCTGCTCTTGTCAAGTTAAATATGCGTGTCTTTCCTATAGTTGACTGTTTCATGTTCCAGCCTTAACGTCGGTCTTTGTTTCCCACAGTTCTCCTGTATCTCTAACCCTAAGTTCCTTTCCTAACTTGTCAATAATGTGGAATAGTGTGCTCATGGAATAAGAGAGGATGGAGTCACTGAAACCAATTTACACATAATCTGAAATTCTGCTCTGCTAATAATAAATATTTTCAAGTGGAGGAAAACAGATTAAAAAATCACTTGAAGAGTGTATTAGATGAGGTTTCCTGGGAAACAGACTGAGACAGAGATTCTCTTACACGAAGTCTTTTGATATGTGCCCTTGGAATTAACACCTGTAGGGGAATAAAAGGAGAAGGATTGGGCAGAGGGAAGTATTGAAGATTCAGCCAAGGGAATCTCTTCAACTGAGGATAATTCCCAAAGAACCAACCACTCAGCTGAGGGCTAGTAGGTCCAACACTCCCAGTAGCTGAGGAATGAATGTCCCAGGGCTAAAGAGGGTATCAGGGTGGCATACTATAGCATCCACTCACAGACTAAGACAATAATTACACACAATTCTGTAATTATAGATGCAAAACATGGAATCACAGAGACAAATTTATCTCTGCTTAGTAGGAGTATAAGTGATATTTACATATTATCATTTATATTTTCTAATATTTTCTATATTGGTTACAAAAATAATGAAGTTTTAATCAGATATAAGAAAAAATAAAAAGCTGTTCCTTCTGGCAAAAAAAAAAAAAAGTTCTTCAGAGTTTACAAACTCAATGTCCGTCCCCAGCTTCATCAGGGTCCTTCCACATGTCCCCATTCCAAGTTTCAGGGTCCCACTCTTTTCCAGTCAATGCCTTCACTTTAACAGTGGACACCTGGCAAGACTGTGCAGGCATCCTTTGTTGCAGGTCAGCCACACACATGATAAGAGCTTGTGTCTATTTTTCCACAATTTCAGCACTTTCTCTGCAGGAGATAAAACTCTCTCTCAGGGCAATCTTAGCATATTTGAGGTTCAGTACAGAATCCCTGAGTTCATCATTTTCTTTCATCACTTTGTCCACTGAACTTAGGAGCAACCTACCAGCTTCATTATGTTCCTTGGTTTTCCACATATGATCAAAGGCATTATGTATACAGTTATTTAACTCCTTGCCTCTCACGAGCAGTGAATCAGGAGTGTCAAATGCGTTTATTCTGTTTATTCTGCATAACTCTTTAAACAGTCCACACCAAGGACTATCAGTGTTCTCCATACTATTAGAAGTAGTGTCCTTAGCATTTTGGGGTTTAATCATAGTAAGCAGCGAACCCCAGAAACCCCAAAAACAACAAAAGAACTCCATCCTTAATATTCTGTTCCTCTAGAACCACTCCTGGTACCAAAATTTGTATTAGTCAGGGTTCTCTAGGGGTACAGAACTAAAAGGATATATATGTGTGAAAAAAAAAATATATATATATGTGTGTGTGTGTGTGTGTGTGTGTGTGTATAAAGTGGAATTTATTAAGTATTAACTTACATGATTACAAGGTCCCACAATAGTCTGTCTGTAAGCTTGAGGAGCAAGGAGAGCCAGTCCGAGTCCCAAAACTGAAGAACTTGGAGTCTGAGGTTCGAGGGCAGGAAGTGTCCAGCATGGGATAAAGATATAGGTTGGGAGACTGGGCTAGTCTCTCCTTTTCACATTTTTCTGCCTGGTTTATATTCACTGGCAACTGATTAGATTGTGCCCACCAAACTAAGGGTGGCTCTGCCTTTCTCAGCCCACTGACTCAAATGTTAATCTCTTGGCAACACCCTCAAAGACTCACCCAGGATCAATACTTTGTATCCTTTAATCCAATCAAGTTGACACTCAGTATTAACCACCGCAACATGTTACATTAAAAAAGTACCTTTGAGGTATTTCCTTTAATTTTCTTCACTTTTATAATTTATATTAATTAATCAACTAATTACTGTTATTCATAAGTACTTTTTTGCCAAATTTTATCAATATTCATTTATTATTATAACTACTCAGCTATCTTACATATATATTTTTCTCTCCAACTTGATAATAAACTTGATGGGGCCGGGCGCGGTGGCTCAAGCCTGTAATCCCAGCACTTTGGGAGGCTGAGACGGGCGGATCACGAGGCCAGGAGATCGAGACCATCCTGGCTAAAAATACAAAAAACTAGCCGGGCGCGGTGGCAGGCGCCTGTAGTCCCAACTACTCGGGAGGCTGAGGCAGGAGAATGGCGTGAACCCGGGAGGCGGAGCTTGCAGTGAGCTGAGATCCGGCCACTGCACTCCAGCCTGGGCGGCAGAGCGAGACTCCGTCTCAAAAAAAAAAAAAAATAAAAAATAAAAAAAAAAATAAACTTGATGGTAGGTGCCTCATCTCCATGGCCTTTTTGGATTCTCTTTTATCATGATTTTAAAATACAGATATATTTCAATATAAATATATATGTGTGTATATATATACACACACACACTTAAACAAATACATATGTGCATGTATTTAAATATACTAAATGTTTATATTTACATATATGCATGAATGTATCTATCTATCCTACTTGCAGCCACAAACATGGAATTCTGTACAAAGTAGGTAGCTATGTTGTTGAGCAACTGGAGGAAAGGAAATCCAGATCTAGATTAGGGCCTTTTTTTTGGTTGGAGGGGGAGGTAGTCTCCTTTTGTCACTTAGGCTGGAATGCAGTGGTGCAATACCGACTCACTGCAGCCTCCGCCTCCCAGGTTCAAGCGATTCTCCCGCCTCAGCCTCCCAGTAGCTGGGACTTTAGGTGCGTGCCACCACGCCCGTCTAATTTTTTGTATTTTTTAGCAGAGGCAGGGTTTTACCGTGTTAGTCAGGATGGTCTCTATTTCCTGACCTCGTGATCCGCCCGCCTCGGCCTCCCAAGGTTCTGGGATTACAGACATGAGCCACTGCGCCCGGCGATTAGAGCTCATTTTAATCAACAGCTGCAAGTTACTGGAAGACTCTGGTTCAGAGGCAACACTGTGTTTGAAGCTAAAGTTTTCAGGCATTGTTTATGTAATCCCCTCATTTCCTGGTGGTGGTTATGCACAAAGTAATAGTTAAAGAAATTCCTAAGTGTCCACAATTAAAAGGTAATTTTGGACGTTCTTGGAAATGGACTGTCAAGGTTACCATAGAAGTTTTATTTCTTATTTCGGGATTTTAGCTTACCCCATTCTATATTTGTTACAAACATAGAATGAAAAGTGTAGTCAAAACGCTTCTGAAAGGCTGAAATGGACCTGTTGTTTTATGAGTTTCATGGATAGAGTTTTCTGCCACTTTTAAGAGTAGCAGTTGCTCCATAAAGTAATAGTCAGTATAAGAAATTATTACAAGAATATTTTTAAATTAAGCACAATACCAGAAACTCTAATAACCTTTTTCCCCAACTTAACTGTAGAGGAGAGAAGACAGAAATACCTTTTTTTTTTTTCTTTCTTTTTTTTAGGTATCACGAAGAGTGATACCTAAAAAAAAAAATGAGTGAGAATCAACTAGACATAGCTGTTAGGCTCATTTAATGTAGCAATATCTAAGACATTACTCAGAAATAGCTACAAGTTCCAAGATTATTTTGAGCTTGAAGTTCTTATGTTCCAGACAACTAAAAAGTCATCCACTTAACGGAAGACAGTCACAACAGACTCATGCTGATCACTGAGGATTTACCAAAACTCAGCAGAGTTACTTGGTGTGCATATTTCAGAAGAAACATGATTTCAAAATATATCTAGGAGTTCTAAGAGTGAGTTCACAGTATTAGTGAGCTGCCAAAATAATTTTTGAAGCTGTAGCAATAATAAAGCTAATCTGATTGAGAATTTCATTTAAATACTTGATTAAATTTAGAATTTCATGTTTAGCAATGCCCTAATATATTGTACATATTAAGTTAAAGAGGATTTATTAATGAAAACATAGGTTTCCTGGTACTTTTATCCTGCCTAGTAAAAAAAAAAATTAGTGTCTCTCACACCAAACTACAGATGCTTGTTTTAAAATGTAATTCATTATCCACTTATTTCCTTTAGTTTTCAAGTAAATCACTTTCTTTCACTTCTTCTGTTATTTTCTAACTATGTTGTCTCTATTAACCCAGGAGTTCATTATCCTAGAAAACTTGATGTGATCTTACATTCTGCTTCCTCATTCAGTTGACAAAGTCTGTAGATTCCACCTCTTTTCTGAGCTCAGGAATCACTTGAGTTTTGTGTCTCCTTCTTCTCCTCTTTCCTTTCCCATTGCCCTAGTCTAGTCCATGGTGCAGTGAGCTCCAAAGTATCTTTCTTTACATTAGTCTCTAGTCTGTTCTCTGCTCTGTCACTAGTTGACCTCCCCATCTTCCATAAACTTGATTTTTTGAAACGTGTGTTGCTTTCTGATTGACTAAAGAATCAAACATGAATTATCTCAGAAAGGCAAAAATAAGCCTTTAAGCCTTTCCAATCTGGCTCTCCTTCCTTTTCCAGACTCACCCCTTATCACTTCTCCTTAGATATCCTCTAACCTTCCTTGACCAAGAAGGTAGATTTGGGAAGAATGCTCATGGGACCATGTGGAAAGATGAGGGTGCCTGTTTAGTCAACCAGAAACTACAAAACTTTCTGGCCATGAAAGTGATGTCAAATATGTAGCCACATCATCATTTCTTCCCCAGTTAACCTACATTCCCAATGTTCTAGACTTCTCACAATTTTTCAAACTATTTGAAATATTTTGAACTCAAGGATTACCACATCAACCAAGTCAAAAAAATTTAATTGGATATCAGGCATTATTTTTGAACTGAGATATTTTCATCTTATTTGCTACTTAATTGACTTCGGTTTCTTAATGCAAATCATTTATGTGAACATGCATAAAATAGTAGGAGTAAAGGGCTAGTGATGTCTATGAAGCAGATACTTTATAACCTGATTTAATCACCAAAATAATTCTATAAGGCAAATATCATTATCTCCATTTTAGAAAATGAGAAACCAAGGTTAGGAAAATTTACATCATTTACTCAAAGACACAAATTTAGTAAGTGACCAAACCTGGATTGGAGCCCAGATCTGTCAGTCTACCAAATCTGTGTGCTTTTTAGGTCAGAAACTTGCCTCCAGGTTTCTAACTGAATGTCTGTAGCACTTTAATTTGTGCAACCATGTAATATTTAAACTAATGGATGTGATGAAAAAAGGAACATAAACAATAGTCTAGTCTTTTGACAACAATTAAAGCACACACAAAGCAATTCAAAATCCTTCCTACCCAATAACTAAGCTTTTAAGACTAGTGTATGTTGCTCACCATTTACTAGTATTTGAAACCATTTTTGATAATATAAATTGGTTTTAATTATCTCTTTTTGTCCAAAATTAAAGATTATATACTGCTGACTATGGAAATTGAGGCTATGTCCTTTCTATTTTCTCAGCTGACTCAAATGAAACCAGATAATTCCCTCTGTTTAATTCCCTTTGACCCAATTCTCAGTCACCCCTAAATGGATTCCAGAAATACCAGCTCTGCAGCTTGCAGAGTTTTCTTAAAGCAAGCCTAATGGATCAAACTGTGTCATTCTATCTAACATCAATTTATTCATCATACAATAAATTCACATTTTGTATAGGCTTAACACAGTGCTTAAGATAAAGCAAAAGAGCCTTGAACTCAAAGACCTACCTACATACACACACACACACCACATACACACGTACATATATGATGCTCATAAAAATATAGATATATATGCAAACATATACACACATATAAGCACATATGCATATGTAAATATATGTATATACTATATAGTTTCTTTAATAACATAAAGTATCAAATTATAGCCATAGGATTATTATAGATTAATATATTTATGAAAATTCAGAAGAGGGAAAGGCAAGTGTGGCCCATACTATTAGCAGTTCAATTAACACTTACCATTTTTTGGGTACATTCTAAGCTCTTTACATGAACTATATCATTTAATCCTTCTACTAGTCATCTATTGCATATAGCAAATTTTACCCAAAATCAGCAGCTTAAAACAGCAAACATTTATCATTTTACAGTTTCTGTGCATCAGGAACCTAGGTACAGCTTAGTTGGGTGCCATTGGCTCCATTTGTCCCATAAGACTGTGTTTAAATTGTGAGTTCGTCCATGCAGCTGTCCTATCAAAGCTCAAGCAGGACTGAAGAGTACACTTCCAAGCTTACTTGGTTGTTGCCACGCCTCAGGGGATCTTCTTCCAAGTTCACTCATGAGTCTTTCCACAGCACACATGATGTGGAAGCTGATTTTCTCCAGAGTGAATAATCCAAGTGAGAACTAAAGAGAACACCCAAAATGGAAGCCACAGTCACTTGTATCTTAATCTCAAGGTGGCATCCATTCAATTCTGCCATACTCTATTCATTAGAAGGAAGTCTAAAAGTTCAGACCATTATGAAGAGGATAACACTACACAAGGGTGTAGATATCAAAAAGCGAAGAATTACCGGAATCCATCTTAGAGGCTGTATACCATAATATGAAAAATTTAATAGTCTTATGAGATAAGCACTCTTATAGGTAGATAAGAAAACGGAGGTACAGGTTGGTTACATAACCTTCCCAATGTTATATGGCTGATAAATGAGCAGGCTAGGATTCTAACTCAGAAAACAGAGTCTAGAAAGAAATTAAAATTCAAACAGAGAAGTGAATTCTAGGAAAGAAATGGAGTTATAAGTACAACCCAGAGACACAAGTGTGGAATTATATATAATATGAATAATGTAGAGCCAATGATGAAGAAGCTGGTAGGTGATCTAGCTGGAAAAAAAATGGGCTAATGTTAGTGAGTTTTTACTAAAACTGAATTTGGATATGGGCAAGTGAGAAGTCTGCAATTATTTACAACAGGAAAATAATGTGGTCAAAGTCTGACTTTATGAAGATTTGTCTAGAAGTTTGCAAGACAGCCTGGAGTGTCATCATAGATATGGAGACCTGTTTCAATGGGTGCATATACTGCCATGAGAATCTGGTCAAAGTGAAAGTCAGTGGAAAGAACAGGCAATATCTACAAGAAAGAATCCCCAAGCATTGTTCATCAGCTGGATAAGAAATTTAACTGTTGCTTTTCAGAGCCCAGAACATGTCATTGTAAGTCCTCATTGAATGAATAAGTAACCAAAGCTGTCACTTATTAGATTTACACCCCAATTAACTCAAACGACCAAAAACAAATGTAAGAAAGTTTAATATTGTAATGTTTCATGCCATTAAAATCTAGTTGGATTTCATGGGAACTGGAGAACATCAAGAACCAGGGCACTGCTCACTTGGGTGTGCTTGTACACTAACTTCTCTCTCACTCACTCTCTCTCTCTCTCTCTGTCTCTCTCTCTCCCCACCCCGCCCCAAGGTGTCTTAAGCTGTTTTTATAGGCACATCTACACCAGTCTCTGCTGTGTATTGGCAGGATTTCCAAATGTTTTCCCACAATTTCAGCTTGCATTTAGCTTTAATTTGCATGTATGAAAACCTTAACTTAGACTTTATAGGTCACAAGTTTTACTACAAAATACTGGTAAACTCTTCTTGTGTTCAAATAAGAGCGAAGAAAGTAACAGCTTCTGTCTGGCTCAAGCTTGGGTCAGATGTCTCCCCTATCTAATTAGCATTGACAATGTGTAGGTGGGTAGAAGATTATGAAGTCTATTTCTCTCAAAGCAGGTAGAGAAATATTATCCGGGAAGATAGCAGCAGTCAGGTGGCAATTTTATGGTCACGTGTAGTACAGGATACATTATTTCTAATTCTTGACAATAGATAGCCCTTGATGAGTTCGAAATATCAGATGAGTGAACTCAGGCTCAGATGGGTAATTTACCTAATCTTAAACAGCTCATAAGTGGTTGCAGACAAGATCCCAGATCCTCTACTTTCTGCCTCTAAAACTACTGTCTTGCCCTTTTCACTTCTCACGGCACGATACCACTAAGAAAAATACGGAAGTTAAAATCAGACTGGCTGTTTGTTTAATTGGGAGTCATGCAGGCCAGGCTGTAATAGGCCAGGTGCTAGTAATTGTGGACAACTAATATCCCTGACTTTTATCACCACTCTGACCCTATATCAACCTCACCCCATGCCTTACATAGAATGAGGCTCCAGGATTGGAGAGGTCTGTCTTAACACTTTTCTTGTGATTAAACACTCTGGAAGTTGAACGGTTTATTTCTAGCTTTTATCAACAGAGCTGGTTTTCAAAATGTCATTTGCCATTTGTGGAGGCCACAGTTATCAAACTTTGATAGCAGAACTTTGGCAAAGAAAAATTGAAAGAAATTGTAGTTATATAATATTAGCGACAAATATAGGTTGAAGTGGTTAGTTAATTGTTTACTTGCTTTGTTGTAGGGAGTAAGTAACCTGTTCCTTTCACACACACACACAAAAAAATTAAAAACAGTATAAAGAAGGCAATTATAAACAGGTGAGATAAAGTTAACATAGTGAGGCAAATGAGAAGGTGGAAGTCGGAATAAAATAATTGCTAAGAAAGCAGGTAAAGACATGTATCTCTTCCTATGTGACAAGAGGAAGAGATGTGGCTGAATAAGAAAAATCTCTCTAGTTACTGCATTCTGAATAAATAAGGAAACGATGTATTTTGCTGTGAATAAGGAATAAAAATAAATTTGTATTTGAGGAATGCAGAGGTTAGAAATAGAATTTATCCATAAGATTCTCTCAGCTATGTTTAAATGAAATTACATTGACATGGATACTCAAACAATATTAATTTATACATTTGTAAAATTATTGAAGAGTATTCAAGAGCAGAAAGTAATGTTCAATTATCTTTATATGATTCACACATTTTGCCACAGTACTATACTCATAGTAGATGCTTAATAAAAGTTTGCTGAGTGAATAAACCAACTATTGAAAAAAGGAACAATACTTGCATTCTCTATTTTATTTAACAGGTTCCATGGTTGTATTTGGAAAATATAAATATTATGAACTTAATTGAGCAATTTTTTAATAGTGTAAGAAAATCTGTTTAGGCATTTGTGAGTCAAGTATTTATAACTGCAATTCCACACAATCAGAAATGTTTACACCTTGTGATATATTATAAGGATTGGAAGAATGATTTTGCCAGGAAATGTTGTTGAGGAAAATTCTCAAATTTATTTTCATAAAAAGGGAGAAAATTATTGATAAACACATCTACATTTGCAGATTGGTGATTTTTCAGAGGTTATTTGGGGTCATAATTGTAAATCTCATTACCGTGCTTGAAGGCGGTCTCTTTCATTATTAAGGTGCGCAGGTCCATATCCCTGAAGCTAATTGCAAGGTAGAGCTGCAGACTTCTAATTGTTTGCCATCAAAATAGCTGTGTAAGCTTGATTAACAGTGTTCAGCAACATTCATAATAGTCCAAGCCTGGCCCTGCATAAAATAGAAACTGGGAAAAAATCAATAAGATTTAATAAGATCAGGAACAATCACTTACAATAGTACATCAATCACACAAAGTAATAGGTGCAGGATTTGATAGGGTCCTGAACTGCCTGAGAGATTCATAACTAGTACTCATTAATGATTTGTTCATTTGCATTTTATCAATCCAGCTACCGCTGACAAGCAGAAGGAGTGGGAAAGAAATATGTTGACTTAAACTCATCAGCTTTGCAATTAAAAAAAATAACATATAATAGCAAATGTCTTGTCACATGAAAATCTGATGTTATTACAAAGATGTGTGCAATCATTGGCTCTTCAGACTGAGCTGCTGTTAGACTTGCAGAATAGCTAGCATAGCAGTGTCCCTGTGGTCACCAGGTAGCCTCAAAAGGTTAGAGAGAATGTACATGTGAATATAAATTTCCTCTCCATCTCTCATGGAGCTCAATTGCATAACATTTAATGCAAAATGTGCATATTTCCTTGTTTTTGTCTCTTAGAAATAAATGAAGCTCCTGGCTTTGCCTTAGGCAAAATCTCGATCAAATGCTAAAACAATCATAATGAGATTACTTTCTGGTGATTATTGATTATCACTATATTCTCTTTTAGTTGATGCTATGACTTTATAAAGTAATCATGTGGTATTTACTATCTTTATTAAAACACATTTTGGGAAGAAAGATAAATGGATACAATAAAATTGTGTAAACAAATTTCTAATTCTAAATACATGGTAGTTAGTAATATGAAAAAAAAAATCCTCCTACAAACATCAGAGGCATAATGAAAAGTCTGAGCTATTTCTAAGAAATTCATGTGGATTCCTGCTTAGAAAATTTCATATGGGCTTTCTGTGGAGGGAATTATGCGAATGGTGGGATGCAGAGCACATTGTCAGAAACCAGCAGTGGGACCATCCAAAATGTGGATTAATTAGTTTCTGTCTGTAACTTCAGTAAATAATGTGCTCTTTCAGAGAAAAACATTATGATTCAGGTCTTTGTAGAGGATGTTTAAATAGCTGATTTCTATATAGGATGTTTTAATTCAATCAAAGCACAGGTAAAATCCCATTATGATAGACTCCATGGGGCCTCTAAATTGTTTTGTTGTGGTAGAATTTGGTTAAAATGAATAAATACATTTATCACATTCTCAGTGTGTAGTACATACTAGAGAGACAGACTTGATGCCCAGTCTCTTTTCTATTGAATTAACACATGAAAAGAAATGCTTTGAATAGGCAGCAGGAACCAGGAGCAAAATATAATGCTGCACACCTTTCAGGCTTTTCCTAAATTCTGGATCACTTTCAAAATGGTTTTGGTATTAATATAAAGTTTTTATTTTTTCCTTTCTTTGTTAAAAATAGCGTTGATTAGGCAGACCAGATTTTCAGAATCTAAAAGAGTGAAGAAAATAAAAAGTGGTTATTATTTGTTCTCTTGACAAAAATAACTGTAAATAACTCAATTATGTGCTGCTTAATTTGCTTTTCCTACACAGCAAACTACACAGAATCAAGTGCTTCAATTATATAGGTTGACTCTTCTAAGGCCATTAAACAAGGAGAGCATTAGTAAATTTACTAAGAATCAATTTATAGAATACCAATTTGCCTAAAAGCAAATTGATAAATGTCCAATTTACTGAAAGATCAATTCACAATAATTTTTGACATTCAGTGATTTTTACGTGTGTGATTTGGTTGGTTTCAAGTATAATTATTGGTCATATGGAAATTACTGCTACTAGTTTTGCTAGAGTATGGAAATGATTTTATTATTCCGAATATTCTTACCTTTCATTTACTGAAGAAACATTTTTAGCACTGGCACAGTAACAGGCCTAGGAGGCATAGATAGTAATAAAAGATGTATTCAAAAAGTTTACATTGTAGAAGAAACAGAAACCACACATATCTTTTAAATATTCTAATTAAAAACCTTAATAATGTGCTCTCAGGAGTCAGGAGAAGGTTTGATGAATTGTGGGTAGGTAGATTGTCCACCTAATTTATCATCTCCAAGCTATGTACTCTTGAGAGTAGAAAGTGGGCTATTAATAGTTACATTGAAACAATAGGAGTAAACAAGGACAAGCAAACCAGATTATATGTTCACTTTAGATATTGGAGAAGAGGATAACGTATGGGTTGTTGAGGGAACTGTTGATATTTGAGTTGAGATGTTAGAAATAAAAAGAATTTCTCAACTTCAGGTAAATAAAATCCATTTCATGGACAAATAAACATGAGTGAGGGTACAGGGTCAGAAAATTTTCTTGTGTGTCTATTGAATAGTGAAAGACATTGAAAAATGAAGCTATGACTTATAGAAGATTTTGAATATACATATCATTGTGTAGAATAGAAGTATTTAGGAGGAAATAGCAAAAGAGGGGAAAAAAGTATATGACATTATTAAAATAGTTAATGTGTTGTTACCTAGAAGCAAAGAGGCTTAGATTGGCATCCCAGCTCCTGCACATTACCAACTGTTTGACGTTGTTAAGTTGTTTCATCCCATAGTTTCATTTTCCTCATTATATATAATTCATACAAATCACCTATTATGGTGTTTGTCACATAGTAAGTGCTCACTGCTCATTGTTATTTTTAATTTAAAAAAACTAAATGTTGTAATAAACTGAAATTACTTCAAATCCTAGTATTTGATTACAATAAAATGACAATTTATCTGAAACTTAAAATTTTCATTTTAATGTGAGTATATACATAAACAACTCTTCAATCTATCATATAGTATTCCAATGATATACTTTGGAGGAGATCTCTATTTTATAAAAACATCAAAGAAACACTCTAGTAGGAACTTTGAGAATGGATCATGGAGGAGAGATCAAAGGCAAGACAATTATTTAAGAATCTTGTGGCAGATATTTATTTTGGTGGCACTCAATCGACAAAGCTCCCTGAAATTTATGCCTTTGTGTGTTCCCCCTCATTGATTCTGAGATTGATCATGTGACTAGACATAATTAGCTTTGACCAATGGGACATGAGAAAGCATAATGAAAATGAAAGCTCAGTAAGCATTTGCACAGTAAGGCTTGTCTTGTTGGAATACTCCTTTTTGAAGCCCAGTTAAGAAGCCATGTGAAAGACATAAAAAGGCCATATGAAGAGAGAAACAGAGATTCCCAGACTGACTTCAGTTGCTCTATACAACCCAGGTAAGACACCAGATATATAAGAAGGCCTCAAGTACCGTTCAACCCTCACAGACACCATGTAAAACACAGACAAGCTTTCCCAATCAAGCCCAGAATCATGAAAAAATAAATATTTATTATCTTAATCCATTAGTTTTTAAGGTGGTTTTTATTCAACAACAGAAATTGGAACCAGGAAGTTGAGTTCTATCAAAACAAGATAGTAAAATACATGGCATTTGATTTTTGTACCAGGTAACAGGTGAAGGGCCGAGGAGCATAGATAAAATAACTATTGTTTAGCAGTAATAGGGCTGGAGTAAAAAGTACCCAAACTATGTAGTAGAGAATAATTAGTGACATCGTCACCTGCAGAAACATGAAAGTATTGATAGGTCTGGCTGAGATTTATAAAAAAAAATATTGAAAGTGTCAACTAGGTGATTTTAATCTTCTTATTATAAAATATAAAAGGGCGAGGAGTTAAAGAAATAGTAGTTTAGAGTTAAAGCAAAATTTAAAGGAAATACGGAGAAGATATGACTTGCTGTGTTAAAAAGCAATTTTTTTTCTTATGCCCAGAGTTTCCTGGAAAACTGCTCACAAAGTTAGAAATTAACTCAGGTAATGATCAAGTTCTGGGTGCTGCCAGTAACACATGACCTCATAGTAAACATCAAGCCTAGGAGGATACTGAAGGGCACTTTTTGAGGTTCCAGAAAGGCTTAAAGATGTGCCTCAGAGGAAGATAAAGAAGCTTCTAAAAATCCTAAAGATCTCAGTCACAGTACTCTCAATCACAAAGTTTTAAGAGGATTGTACTGACAAAACTACTACCAGTTTGGACTAAAAGTTCTGACACAGTTAAAAAAGAAAATCTTCTCCTGTGAGAAGGAAAAATACTAAGGAAGCTACTCAACCTAAAATATGCTCCATTTCTTACTGAAAAAAAAAAAAAGAAAGAAAGAAACTCAGAGGGTAAGTAAAGGGAGCAAAACTGAGCCCAAAGCAGGGAGCCAGCAATATGTGCTTACCAAAATTTCAGAATTGCTAAGGACCAGTGGCTGCTATTTGACTCCCACTCTCTCCCTTTCTGAGTGGTAGTGTCTACTGTGGCTTTCCTATCCCTAAATTACCAATGTATTCTAGCCATATTGAAGAATGCAATTTGTCTCTAGAGTTCACAATTTTTTAGATTGAAAGGAACCACACCAAAGGATTCTCAGCCACATCTGGAACCAATTTAGATGACAAAATCCTTTTCTTTGAGCAAAAGCCTGGTGCCAAAATTAGATGAGATGTTGCATATTTTGGTAGGAGAAGAGGAGATTATACTTTGTATGTGGGAGGAAAATAAATCCCTAGGGGCAATAGAACACATTGTGGTACACTTTTACTTTTGTGGACCCTCCTCTATAACAAACAATGCCTCCTGTTAGTCATGAACTTATACATCCTCTCCTCTATTGATTCTGAGCTTGACCACGTGACCAAAGAGATAATAGAAAGTGTGATGTAAATGATACCTTGATAAATGCTTCCCACTGAACTTTGTTTTCTTGAAATGCTCCTCCTTGGCACCCAAACACCAAGCTGCATGAAAGTCCATGCTAATTCTAGTGATGTAGGGAGACCACATGTAGAAAAACGTATGCTTATCTGGGTTCTAGCTGTTTCACCAATTCAAGCTGAAGTGTCAAGCAAGTAGAAAGGACATTATGTATATTCTTGCCCCAACAATACCAGCTGGAGCGGAGATAAGACATCTCCACCACACCCTTCCCTAATCGTTTCATCTGACAATTATGTAATCATTGTTTTAAGACATTAGAATTTGAGTTGATACATTTTATAGAAAATGTATAACAGTAACAAAATCATTTTAATTTTTAAGTTAGATATGTTGAAAGAGTTACATTACAAAAAAAGTAATATGATATGTTGGATTATTACTTGTGGGAATGCTAAGGAAGAAGGTAACAATGAGGACCACAAGCTGCTTGATTTGGAATGAGGGAATTGCTATGGTTTTAACTGAGAAAGGAACACAAAGGAAACAAATGGATTTTAAAAGTTAAGGTGGGGGATACTTTGGTTTTACAAAGAAATTTTAAATGACTCTTTATTTATTTCAGGTGCTTTAAAATAAGTCTTTATTCTCAAATCCATGTCACAACTGGCATGAGGAAGCCACCTATGAAAAAAGTTTATTTAATTAATTTAAATTTTTTATATTTTCTGCTTGTGTTCAGTGGGTTTTGTCCAAGGCTCTGCATGGTAGGCAGGATAATGCCTCATAACAACGATGTTTATGCCCTGATTTTTGTAACCCATAACAATGTCACATTATATGGCAAAAAGATTTTGCAGATATAATTAAGTTTATGAACCTTAAAATAGAGAGATTATCCTGTATGATCTGCATGGGTCCAACTTAATCATATAAATCCTTAAAAGCCAAGGACTTTTTGGCCGGGCGCAGTGGCTCACGCCTATAATCCCAGCATTTTGGGAGGCTGAGGCGGGTGGATCACCTGAGGTCAGCAGTCGGAGACCAGCCTGACCAGCACTTAGTAGAAACCCCATCTCTACTAAAAATACAAAAACTAGCTGGGTGTGGTGGCGCATTCCTGTAATCCCAGCTCCTTGGGAAGCTGAGGCAGGAGAATCGCTTGAACTCGGGAGGTGGAGGTTGCGGTGAGCCGAGATTGCGTCATTGCACTCCAGCCTGGGCAACAAGAGCAAAATTCTGTCTTTAAAAAAAAAAAAAAAAAAAAAAAAAAAAAGCCGAGGACTTTGCTTCAGTTGGGGTCACAGAAATGTGGGGAAAGAGAAAGAAAAATACATGCAGTGGAAGTGAGAGTAAGAGAGATTCCAGTTATCAAAAATGTTGGATGCCCTTTTGCTGGTTCTGAGATGTAGACAGAATATGTAAGGACTGGAAAAATGCTTCTGAGAAAGTAAGGACAACCCTTTCCTGAAAGTCATTGAGAAAACATAGACCTCAGTCCTACAAATGCAAGACACTGAAGTCTAACAACAACCTGCCTAAACTGGGAAGAAGATTCTTTACAAGCTTTAGAAATGAAAGATACACCTTGTTTTTCATCTTGTGCGACCCAGAATAGAGAAACTAGCTGAACCACCATGTGCCCAGTCCTCTAACCCATGCAAATAGCGAGTTAATAATGGGGTTTGTGTTAAACTGCTACATTTTGTGGGAATTTCTAATAGCAGCAATAGAAACCCCATGTGCTCTGTTCTGCAGTTTCTGTTAACTGCTTCTGGCTTATTTTGCACACTATTTATACATCACTTCAGAACTTGTTGGCCTTATCTGTCTTTCATTTCGTCCACTAATGTAGTGACCAGTTCTGCAAAGGCTCTGATAAACAGAATTATCTTGACATTCTGCAGATGTAATGCTGTCATACTGACTCACAATATTGATAATGTTATTTCAATTGGACCAGGTGAGCAAGGATTGGGAAGTATGCTTGATGCCTTATCAAACCATGTTCCTTTGAGAGAACAGAAGATTAAGCCTCAAAAAAAGACAAGTGAATATTTTAGGCATTTAAGGGTATGAGGCATCATATGACATCCCTTTTCCCTTTTTAAACAATTTCTTATATAACTCACAGGGAAAGCATTTGGTGGAATTATCCACATTTAGAAGGCCATTCATACCTCACTTAAAGCTACTGACCTAACCTATCTCTTTGCTGACTATTTTAAATAGAGCCCAAGATAAAATACAGTCTCCCCTGCATATGGGCTATGCAATCAAGCCAAACCAATAGTGTTTCTACAAACTCTGTCAGATAGTGATGTTCTGTGGCAAGCCCCAAAGTAGAGCCGAAGTATAAATTGAGTTACAGAGTAAGGATATGACCTTCTACAATAAAGACAAAATATCTCCAATAGCTCTAGCCACTACATCTTTCTCACTAATCCTTCCACATTATCTCTTTGCAGAGATGCTTTTGGCCAATATCTGAACTGACACTGCAATAGTTTGGACTTGTACTTCCCCCTCACTCATAAAAATTGAGGCTCCATAGAATAGAATAGTAGCCAGATATAATGGATGGCATGAGAAATCTGAATGATGCAACCTGGAACTATGAGACAATTAATGTCTATGAGCTAACTTAGTAAATTTTACATTGCTATAAAGGAATACCTGAGTATTCCTGGGTAATTTATAAAGAAAAGAGGTTTATTTGGCTCACAGTTCTTTAGGCTTTACAAGAACATATTAATTCTCCAGTAACTGACCCCAAAGTAAAGGAAATCTATAAATTGCTTGAAAAGTAATTCAAAATAATCATCTTAAGGTCAGATAGAATTCAACAAAATGAGAAAACAACTCATGATCTGAATGAGAAATTCAGCAAAGATAGAGATATCATAAACAACTAAACATAAATCATGAAGCTAAATGATTTAATAAATGAAATAAAAAATGTACTAAAGATCTTTAACACCAGAATAGATCAAGTAGATGATAGAATCTATAAACCTGAAGATACGTCTTTTGCAATTACCCAATCAGAGGAAAAAGAAGAAAAAATAATGAAGAAAAGCAAAGACAGCTGCGAGACCTATGGGACACCATTAAGTGAAAAACATTTGCAACATAATATTACAGAAGGAGAAGAGACAATGAAAAGACAGAAAGCTTATTTCATGAAATAAAAAAAAAAAAAACAAACTGAAAAGTTCCCAAGTCTTGAGATATTAATATCCAGATCCATGAAGCTCAAAAGTTCACAAACTGATTCAACCCAAAGAGGTCCTCCATAAGGCACATTATAATCAAAGTGTCAAAAATAAAAGGAAGAGAGAATTTTAAAAGCAGCAAAAGAAAAATATGAAGTCACATGTAAGGGAATGAGACTATCAGCAGATTTCTCGTTAGAAACCTTGTAAGCCAGGAAGGAATGGGATGACATATTCAAAGTGCTGAAAAAGGGAAAGAAAAATCCACCCAAGAATACTATATCAAGTAAGGATGTCCTTCAAGTCCTTCAGAAATAATGAAAAAAGTCTTTTCCAAAGAAGCAAAATCTGAGGGAATTTATCACCACTAGATCAGCCTTTCAAGAAATGCTTAAGAGAGTTCTTAAAGCAAAAATAGAAGAATGCTAATTACTAACATGTAAGTGTAGATACACTGGTAAAGGTAAATATATAATAAAACTCAGAATATTCCAATATTATAATGGTGATCTATAAAGCATTTATATATTTAATGTGAAGGTTAAAAGTCAAAACAGCTGAAAATAATTATAGCAACATTAAGTTGTTAACAAATACACAATATAAAACCATTTAAATGGTATCATCAAAAATATAAATTATGGGAAAGAGTAAAAGTGTAGAGTTTTTGTACATGATGAAAGTTAACTTGTTATCAGCACAAAATAGTTTATTGTAACTACACAGTGTTTCATGTAAGCCTCATGATAACCACAAAGCAAATTAAACTTATAGCAGAAACATAAGTAAAGGAAAAGGAAACAAAACTTTGCACTACAGAAAATCAACAAACCACAAAGGTAATCATTAAGAGAGAAATAAAGGAACAAAAGATCTACAAAATTACCAGAAAGCAATGAGCAAAATGACAATAGTAAATGTTAACCTATCCATAATTTCTCTGAATGAAAACAGATTAAATTCTCCATTCAAAAGACATAAACTGGCTCTATGAATAATTTAGAAAAACCCATGTTTATGCTGCTATATGTATACATATATGTATATGCAGCATATAGTTGGTTAGAAAAACCCAACTGTATGCTGCCACAAGAGACCTACTTTAGCTTTAAGGATACATAAAGGTTGAAAGTGAAAGGATAGAAGAAGACATCATAAAAATAATAACTGAAAGAGAGCAAAGGTGGCTATATCTATAACAGATTAAATAGACTTCAAGTCAAAAACTACCCCCAAGAAACAAAAGAAGGTTATTATTTAATAATAAATAGCTCAATTCATCAAGGAGACATAACCATCCTAAATTTATATGCATCCAACATCAGAGCAACTGATATAGTTTGGATGTTTGTTCTTGCCCAAATCTTATGTTGAAATGTGATTCTCAATATTGGACACAAGACCTGTGGGAGGTGTTTAGATCACGGGAGCAGTTCCCTCATGAATGGCTTGGTCTGTCCCCTTGGTGAAAATTGAGCTCTCACTCTGAGTTCACGTGAGATCTGGTTGTTTAAAAGTATGTGGCATCTCCCCAGCAACTCTCTCTCTCTCTCTCTCGCTCTTGCTTTCACCAGTTGATGTGCCTGTTTTTGCTTCATCTTCTGTCATGAGTAAAAGCTCTCTGTGGTCTCTCCAGAAGCCAGTGATGGTGCTATGCTTCCTGTGCAGTCTGCAGAGCCATGAGCGACTTAACCTTTTTATAAATTACCTAGTCTCAGGTATTTATTTATAGCAATTCAAGAACAGCCTACTACAGAAAATTGGTAACAAGTGGGGTATTGCTATAAAGATATCCGAAAATGTGGAAGTGATTTTGGAACTGGGTAACAGGCAGAGGTTGAAGAGTTTGGAGAGCATAGAAGAAGACAGGAAGATGAGAGAAAACTTGCAACTTCTTAGAGACTTCTTAAATGGTTGTGACCAAAAATGAACAATGAAGTCCAGGCTGCTAAGGTCTCAGACGCAAATAAGGAACATATTTGGGAATTGGAGCAAAGGTCACCCTTGTTATGTGTTAGCAAAGAACTTGGTTGCATTCTATCTATTCCCTAGGGATCTGTGGAAGTTGGAGCTAAAAAATTATGATTTAAGGTGTTTGGTGGAAATAATTTCTAAGCAGCAATGCTTTCAAGATGTGATCTGGCTGCTTCTAATAGCCTATGCTCAGATGTGGCAGCAAAGGCATGACTTAAAGTTGGAACTTATATTTAAAAGGGAAGCAGAGCATACAAGTTTGGAAAATGTGAAGCCTGGCCAAGTGGCAGAGAAAGAAAAAGCTTTTCCAGGAGAGGAATTCAAGTGGTCTGTGGAGCAATGATCTGCTAAAGATATTTTCATAGCTAAAAGAGATTCAAGTGCTAATATCCAAGAAAATGGGGAAAACTATTTGAAGGCCTCTCAGAGACTTTCACACCAGTCCCTCTCATCACAGGCCCAGAGTCCAAGGAAGGAAGAATTGTTTGTGGGCCAGGCCTAGGGCACCACTGCCCTGTGCAGCCTCAGGACACTGCTGTCTTCTTACAAGATGGCCCAGCTGCAGCTTCAGCCAGGGTTCAAAGTGGGCAAGGTTCAGCTTGAGCTGCAATTTTGGAGAATGAGAGCTGTAAGGCTTGTCAGCTTCAATATGGTGTTAAGCCTCCATCACACAGTGTGTAAGAGTGAATCAAGCTTGGTACCCTCCACGAAGATTTTGGAGGATATATGGAAAAGCCTGATAGTCAGTGCAGACTCATGGTTCTGCAGGTCGCACAGAAAGTGTAGTGCCAGCATCAGCTTCTGGGGGACCTGATAATCAGGCTTTTTCATATATCCTCTGAAATCTTGGTGGAGTGGTGGTGCTGCAGGGGTGATGTCCTCAAGGAGAACTCTACTAGGGCAGTGTAAAGGGAAAACATGGGATCTGAGCCCCCCAAAAAGCATAGGCACTGGGGCACTGCTTAGTGGAGCTCAGAGAAGGGGGACACCATCTTCAGACCCCAGAATGGTAAATCCACTGGGCAGCTTATAACTTCGGCCTAGGAAAAACTACAGGCATTCAACTCCAACCTATGAGAGCAGTGCTGGGGGCTGAACCCTGCAAAGCCCCTGGGTTGGAGTTGCCCACAGCTTTGGGAGCCCACCCCTTGTACCAGTGCCCCCAGGATATACATAGCATGGAGTCATAGGAGATTATTTTGGAGCTTTAAGATTTAATGACTACCCCTGTTGGGTTGCAGATTTGCATGGGGCCTGTAGCTCCTTTCTTTTGGCCAATATCTCCCTTTTGGTATAGGAATGTTTACCCAACTCTATACTTGCATTATATCTTGGAAGTAAATTACTTGCCTTTGATTTTACAAGCTCATAGGTGGAAAGGACTCACCTTGACTCAGATGAGACTTTGGACTTTTGAGTTAATGTGGAAAGAGTTAAGACTTTGGCTGATAAGGTTTGGCTCTGTGTCCCCACCCAAATCTCATCTCTAATTGTAATCCCCACATGTCAACGGAGGAACTAGTGGGAGGTAACTGGATCATGGGGTCAGTTTCCCTCATGCTATTCTCATGATAGTGAATGAGTTCTCATGAGATCTAATGGTTTAAATGTGTTTGGAAGTTCCCCCTTCACTTTATGTCTCTCCTACCATCATGTAAGAAGGTTTTTGCTTTTCCTTCACCTTCCACCATGATTATGTTTCCTGAGGCCTCCCCAGCCATATGGAACTGTGAGTCAAGTAAACCTCCTTTCCTTATAAATTGCCCACGCTCAGGTAGTTATTTGTAGCAGTGTGAAAATGGACTAATAAAATGTGGGGCTATTGTAAAGGCGTGATTGTATTTTGCAATGTGAGAAGGACATGAGATTTGAGGGAGTGGGCAGGGGCAGAATGATATTGTTTGGATATTTTTATCTACCCAAATCTCATGCTGAAATGTAATCCCCAATTTTGGAGGTGGGCCCTGGTAAGAGATGTTTGGATCACAAGAGTGGATGCCTCATTAATACCTTGGACCATCCCTTGGGTGATAAGTGGGTTCTCACTCTGAGTTTATGCAAGATCTGGTCATTTAAAAGTGTGTGTGTGGCACCCTAAGCCCCACTCTCCCTCTTTCATGCTTCTGCTTTCACCATGTGATGAGCCTGTTTTGCTTTGCTTTCTGCCATGAGTTAAAGCTCCCTGAGGTCCCCCAGAAGCTGATGCTGGCACCACACTTCTGACATAAGCCTGCAGAACCATGAGTCAATTAAACCTCCTAACTTTATAAATTACTCAGTCTCAGATACTTCTTTAGATACTTCTCAGATACTTCAGCATCTAAATAAGGAAAGAATGTATTAATGGCCATAAAGGGAGAAATAGGGAGCAACACAATAATTGTAAGCTATTTATACATCGCTTTCAACAATAGACAGGACAACTAGACAGAAAATTAACAGGGAAATACTGGCGTTGAACTGCACTTCAGACAAAATAGATTTAACATACATATATAGAACTTTCCATCCAACAGCAGCAGAATGCACATTCTTTACTATGCACAGGTCTATTCGAAGCACATTCCAGAATAGATCACACATTATGCCACAAAATAAGTCTTAATACATTTAGGAAGATTTAAATAATATCAGGTATTGTTTCTGAACACAGTGTTATAAAATTAGAAATCAAAAACAGGATACATTTTGGAAAATTCACAAATATATGGAAATTAAACAAGATGCTGCTGAATAACCATGGGTCAAAAAGGAAATCAAAAGGAAAATCTAAATATATTTTGAAACAAAGGACAGTTTGAATGTTGTTTGAATGACAGTTTGTATGTTGAAACACAACATACAAAACCTATGACATGAACCAAAAACAGTTCTCAAAGGAAAGTTTCTACCAATAAAAACCTACATTATAAAGGAAGACAGATTTCGAATAGCCTACATTATACGTCAATGAGCTAGAAGAAACTCAACTCAAAGTTAGTAGAAGGGATAAAGATTAGTAAAGAAATAAATCATATAGAAAATAAAAAGCCGTAGACAAAATTAGTAAATTGAAGAGTTTGTTTTTTGAAAAAAAATATGACAAACTCAGCTAAAATAACTAAGAAAAAAAGAGAAAAGGCACAAATATATAAAATGAGAAGTGAAAATGGAGGGATTACAATAAATACCTCAGAAATTTAAAAGATAATGAAGAATATTATGAACAATTATATGCCAACAAATTTGATAACCTAGAGGAAATTGATAAGTTTCTAGAAAAATAGAGCCTACCAAGTTTGAATCAGGGAAAAGTAGAAAGTCTGAACAGAGTAACAATAAAGACATTGAAATTGTAATTAAAAACCTTTCAACAAAGAAAAGCTAAGGACCAGATGAATTTATGGCTGAATTTTACCAAACTTTCAAAGAATAATTAATACCAATACTTCTTAAACTCTTTCAAAAAAGTAGAGATGTAGGAAATACTTTTTAACACACTTTATGAGACCAGCATCACCTTGATACCTAAGCTAGACAAAGACATCATAAGTAAACTACAAGACAATACCTCTGATAAACATTGATGCAACATTGTTCAATAAAATATTGGCAAACAGCATCCAACAACATACCAAAATGATCATGATCAAGTGGGATTTATCCATGGCATATAAGGCTGGTTTAACAGATGGAACTGAATCAATGCGATTACATCATCTCAGCTGATGGAAGATAATAACCACATGATCATCTCACTTAATGCAGACAAAGCATTCAACAAAGATGAACATCCTTTCTTGATAAAAACTCTCAACAGTATAGAATGCAAGTTGTTCAACATAATAATGGTTGTAGCTATCTATGAAAAATCCACAATTAGCATCACCATCCAATGAAGTGAAGCTGAAGGCTGTTTCTGTAAGGTCTGGTATAAGGCAAGGACACCCACTCTTGCCACTTCTATTCAACATAGTACTGGAAGTATTATTAAGAGCTATCAGACAAACAAAATGTATTCAAATCAGAAAGGAACAAATACAATTATCCTTATTTGTTGATGACTTGATCTTACCAGTAGAAAACTGCAAAGACTTCGACAAAAAAACTGTTAGAGAACTGTTAGAAATAAAGTCAGTAAAGTTGCAGAATACAAAATCAAGACACAAATATTTGTGGCATTTCTATACACAAATAAACAACATAACCAGTAGCATTCTTCACTGCAATAGAAAAAAATTCTAAAATTTGTATGGTGTAACAAAAGTCTCCAAGAAGCCAAGGCAGTTCTGAGAAAAAGATACAAGTTGAAGGCATCACATCACACTTTCTGATTTAAAATTATATTACTATACTTTCTGACTTAAAGTTATATTACAAAGGTAGAGTGGTATTGATATGAAAACAGTCACATAGACGAGCAAAACAGAATAGAGAGCCCAGAAATGAATCCTAACATATATGGTCAATCAATTTTTGACACGACATCAAGAGGTCACAATGGGGGAAAGGATAGTCTCTTTAATAAATGTTTCTGGCAACACTATGTTGCCACATACTAAAAAATAAAATAGATCTTTATGGTATACCATACACAAAAATCAACTCAAATGGATAAAATACATGAACAGAAGACCTGGACCCACAAATCTCCCAGAAACAAAAAAACATAGGGGAAAAGCTTTTTGACATTGGCCTTGGCAAGAATTTTGTAGATATCACCCCAAAATGTCAGGCTACAAAAGCAAAATTAAATAAATGAGATCGCATCAAACTAAAATGTTTCTCACAGCAAAGGGAACAATTAACAAAACAAAAAAGCAAACTACATATTGAGAAAAATATTTACAAACCATGTATCTGATAAGGGGTTCATATTAAAAATTTATATAGAACTCATACAACTCAATAGCAAGAGAATATTTAACCTGATTTCAAAATGTCCATAGACAAAAATAGGCATGTCTCCAAGGATGACATAAACATGGCCAACACGTAGATGAAAAGGTGCTGAAGATCACTAATCACCAGAAAACTGCAAATCAAAATGACTTTAGTACATCACTTCACACCCCTTAACATAGCTATTATAAAAATGACAAGCAATAACAAATGTTGGCAAGGGTGTGGAAAAAAGGGAACCCTATACACTCTTGGTAGAAATGGGAGATTGGTACAGTCATTATGGAAGACAATATGAACATTCCTAAAGAAATTAAAAATAGAACTACCATATGACTAAACAATCTCTCTTCTGGCTATATAACCAAAAGACATTAAAATCAGCATCTTGTAAAGATATCTGCACTTACATATTTATGGTAGGATTATTCACAATAGGCAAGATATGGAAACAACCTAAGTATCTGCCAGTGGACAAATGGATAAAGAAACTATTGTATATATGATGAAATATTATCCAATCTTTAAAAAGCAGGAGATTTTGCTATTTGCCACAACACGAATGGATCTGGAAGACATTATGCTAAATGAAATAAACAAGATAGAGAAAGAAAAATATTGCATCATCTCACTTTTATTTGGAATCTAAAATTTTAGAATGTCTAATATATAGTGATAGAGAAAACAGCAGTTACCAGGAGGAAAATAGAGAGATGAAAGTCAAAAGATACAAAGTAGCAGATACATAGGAGGAACAAGGCTAAAGATCTAATATATAGGCTCTTGCAAAGGTAATGGCAATTTTGCCATTACTTTTAATACATGAGGCCTATAGTTAATAACAGTGTATTGTATCCAGAATTTTTGCTGAAGAGAAAAAATAATTTTTACTGCATATATTAGCATCCTACTGTAAGAAAAAAACTTTCCATTCTTGACATGTGTGTTATTAAATATATCACTTTGGCCTCATGGATTCCTGTTTGCAAATGTAAAATAATAACCCATTGTTTTATTCAATGGGTTATAATTTATTATAACATTATATAACTTAATGCTCATTTTATACCAGATTTTGTGAGTAGTAACACTTTAGGCTGACTTCTGTGTTTTATTGGCATGTTTCATAATTCTTTTAGCACTTTTTAAATTTTTGGCACAAGAAGATGTTCCAGGCTCATGTTGTACTTTCAGTAACAAAGAACTTCTCCCCACAAAATGGCTATTTCTCATTTCTCTCAGGATAAATGGTTCTTTTTGATGAAGAATAATGGATATTCTTCATCCATTCATCCAATGGATATTTGATGAAGAATCAGGATAAATGGTTCTTTTTTTGAAGAAGATTGAGGGGCTAAGATCTGGGTCTAGGTGAGCTCATGGCTATTAGTATCTCAGTGCTCCCAGGGCCAGCCCACTCAGTGGAAAGATACCCTCCCCCTCCCCACACACACACCTATATCGATTTCTCTGTCTCTATGTCTCTTATTTCTCTCTCCTCTAACCTCTCCTGATATACACTTATCTTTCTCTCTCTAACTACACATCTAATTGTCTATGTTGAAAACCGTGAGTTCACACTGGTATCTCCAATCCCAATTTGGCAACATAGGGCAAGGTTTACACTAATTTTCTCCCTTTCCGCGAATGGAACTCTCTCATATAACAGTGAGAAAACTTGCTACTATTATCATCAATACATATATTTATAATATACATCCTGTGTGTATCAAATCTTCCCTGGCCACCTTTGTCTCTCCCCTGTCGCATGGATGCCTTCTAGGTCTCCTTTAATTTTAGTTGAGCAAGTCTCCTGGTCTCCTCTAATTTTAGTAATCATAGACTTCCAGAGGAACAATGTCTTATCCTAAGAACTACCTCAATTTAGGCCAATTGTCAGTACCTCTCACTTCCATCCCAAAAGTGGAAATCAATTTCAGAAAGAGCATACAGGAAGAGCACCCATTATCTCATTTAGAGACACTCATTAGCGCCAATGAAAGAGTAAGAATAGAAACATATAACACAAATTCAGTCCATATAAATAGTAAAGTAGTATTGCACAATTGCTACCAGGTTACTAAAACTAAAGCTTTAGCTTTAGTAACTTGGTATGACAGCATTATTGTAGATTTATAATATTATATATATTATAGATTTATAATTTATTTAAATTTATAATATAGATTTATATATTACATATTATATATTTATAATATATAATATATATTATAATAACATATATCATATATTTATGTTTATGGGTATATAATGCTTATATATAGGTATGTCTATGTTTACATATAAACATTTCTCTGTATATAATCGTGTGTATATGTATGTATATATACACACACACATATACAGAGATATATATACACATACACACAATTATATGTATGTGTGTGTGTATATATATATACACAGACACAATTATATACAGAGAGAAAGAATTACAAATGTGTAATTATTATGGAAGTAGTTTCTGATTGTAGGAAATTAACTCCATTCCAATGTGCCTTCCAGTTATTAATGTACACTCACCATGCAGCAATTTTTCCTCTCATTTTGTTTCTCTTCCACTTTCTGCTTCTAAGAATTTCAATCAATCTTCATATTCTAGAATGTATACCCAAATTCTCTACAACTTCAGAAAAAAGATTCATACATTTTTCACTCTAGAGGGATCCTAGTTGTCCCAAATTAAAATTTGCACAGTATATGTTATTCAGATTTTTAAATATACATATATTAAAATTCATATTGTTGGGTGAGCAGTTCTATGAGTTTTGATAAATGCATATACTCATTTAACCATCAACACAATCAATATACAGTACAGTTTCATTATCCTCTCCAAAAGTTCTTCATACTGTTTATATTTAAACCCTCCCTTCACTCTTAACCTGTAGTGACCAATAATCTGCTCTCCATTATTGCTATGTTGCCATTTCTATAATTTCATAGAAGTTGAACTGAGAATATGCATCCTTTGAGTCTGGCTTCTTTCTCTCATCCTAATAAATTTACTATTAACTGATGTTGTTCTGTGTTTCTATAGTCAGTTTCTCTTATTGTCAAGTAATACTTTCTTGTATGAACATTCTCCATTTTGGTTTTTCATTCCTCACTTGAGAGATATTTGTATTGCTTCCAGTTTTAGGCTATTACAAATAAAGTTTATATGCACCTTCATAGACAGGTTTTCCTGTTACTATAGATTTTATTTTTCTTGGTAAATAAATAGAAGTGGAATAACCAGGTCATATACTAAGTGGATGCTTAAATTTACCAAAACAAAAAAACAAAAAACAAAAAAAACTGTAAAACAGTTTTCCATAGTTATCATACTATTTTGCATTTTCGCCTGCAATGTATGACAGTTCAAGTTCTTCCACATCCTTGTCAGCACTTGCAACTGTTAGTTCTGAATTTTATTTAATAGCCATTCTATTAGGTAAATTATTCTGGATTCATTTTGCATTTCTCTAATGACTAACAATATTGTGCATAAAGTAACATAATTTCATGCAGAGCAGAAGTTCTCCATGGTAATTATTCTTACCTGGCAATTTGATTGGGGCCTGAAAACTTCAGTCTCTTCACAGTAATTACGTGGAGTTCTGCAATGAATTCCCGGTGATTCTGATTTTACCTTTCTCCAAACCTCAAAAACTGTACCTTCCAGTTATCTCATTAAAAATAATTGACCCCTGAAGTAAGAAAGGAGCAAACAAGGGATAAATAAGCTTGGAGGTAGAATAATGAGAGTTGTAAAAGTTAAACTATCATGGCTTTTATGTATTCACTCAAGTAAAACGTCGGGTCATCTATTCAAAGTGAAGCATAAAGGGGTTTACAACAGACTAATTTTATTTTAAGTAAATCTCTATCAATTCTATGCCTTTTTCTAAAAATGGGAGAAAGTATAAGGCATTATCAGACAGAACTAATTCACAAGAATTATATTTCCTCAGTACAGTGGCACAGCAGGTGAACCAGGGTAGCCTGCAAGCCCAACCAGTAATGGTAAAAGCAAGCCAGTTTCAGTTCAGTTTCCAAGTGGGATTTGCTAATTCAGTATACCAAGGCTTTCGCATTGGTAATGATGTAACATGGAACCTGCTGCCTATGTGTGAGGAAAACACGTTGATATTTTCCCTAGGTAATATGGCATAACTATTGAGACAGATTTTGATGGACAAGAATAATCTTAGCAACCATCATGACTTTCTAGAAAAACAATGTATCTGTGACAAAAGTTGTTTCCAAAGTCCAGAAGAACTTTATTCTATGATTAAATCTCTATGTCCTGAAAAAATTGTAAAAAAGAGTATACTTAACACTAAATAATTTTCAGAAATGTATACAGGCTTGTTGATAATGCAAATGTAAAGGACTGGGAGGACTGACAGTTTTGAAATAGAGAATAGTTCTCACTTGAGCTCACAGTAAACAGTATATAGGTATTGGCTTTTTAAGTTAGTTTTAGTAATAGAGATTATTTTTTCATTGCAATGTCTGGTTTCCTCTTCAGACAATTTCACCATCCTCATCAGAACTCATAGCCACAATAGGTTAGTTTCTTAGAACAATTTTTAAGACTTGTTCATTTTTTCTTCTTGCCCTCTGCCATTTTTTTCCAAACTGTTACCTAACATAACTGGTAATCAGTTAACACATTCAGCTTGTGTTTTGTTAGAAGGTAAATATTGCTAATATTTCATAATTCTAGTTGACTATTTAGTAATATTGTATTTTATTCTAAACTGATGTGCCAAGTCCCCCCCTCAATAAATAAACAAAAAATATAGTAAGATTTTATATCAAACAACTGCAGTTCAGAAAAAAAAAAACACTGAATTATACCAGAGGAAGGTGGAGTCCTAAAGAAAGCAGAAATCTAGGGGTATCATTTTTTTCTATCAATAATCCTATAGGAAAAGGGCCTTGGCCAATGGTTACTTTCTGTTTACAAAGGGAATGCAGGTTGCATAAATTGCAAGTGAGAACTATGTATCTATTAGCTAAAATATCTTTTTAAAGTTATCTCCACTATTTTTTCTTGATGATAAGGTATAGGTTTAAATGCATATAACATTAATAATGTGCAACTGTTCCTCAGGATGTGAACCTCAAAAGGAGGAGAAACATACCAGAAAGGAACGCGGCATTTCTTGATTTAGTAAGTACATCTTGCTTATGAAACATAAGCCCACTATTATGTTTATTTGCTCTTGATTTCAAGCTCTCTATCATACTGACAGTCTAGTTTAATACCTCATACATTTAAAAAAAATACTTAATAACGTATTGCCATTATTTTATCATGTGTACCATGCCAGAGGGTTTAATGTTTACAAAGATTGCATAAACCTGTTCAGCCATATCTCTTCATAGAAGTTTGTAACATGTTAATTTTACATACAATTTACATAATGTATAAATGATATACCTCCTTCTTTCTTATCTCAACAGTAACATGATTAGAATTGATTAAAGCGCTATACTTGTCTTGTAAGTGGTACTTTTCATTTATGCCAGCTTTATTATAAGTAGAATTATTTCTTAACCAGCAGCCCAAATATCAGTTTGTCAAAAATTTCTTCCAGAGAACAGTAAGTATCAAATGTATTTTCAAAATATTTAAAAATATATAGCCAAAGAAGCTAATGGCAAAGTGATGCTTTTCCTGTTAAATTTAATAGGGGATGCTGACCCTCAATGGTAGGAGACTACCTCCTCTGATGTATTATGCAATTACATTGATGGATGGTTAATTGAGTCACTGTGGCAGACCATATGTTTACTCATGACCTGAATGTCATTGGTCAGGTTATGGCTTCACATCTCTGGCCTTTTAACTATTGTTTTGAAGAATACCTGTTTTAAATTTAAACTTCTGGTGTAAAATACCCATAGTAAAATAAATTATTAATTCCACCATCAGGAATTTGCACACAATTGCCTTTGTCACCAAGAGGACTTAGATTGTGTTTGTTACATGATTTGAAACCACTAATAAATGTACCAGAACTGTGGTGTAAGTGATGCAATAGTCGCAGTTTATGTGTTCTCTGAAATTAATAGAAACCTCATTTGAACATTCATAAATATATATGCAGATAATTAATATTTAGTTTTCTGTTTTTTTGATAGAGAATACTAAGGAACATTTATCAAGGGCTGCCCTTACCAAAATCATATAGTGAATAAACATTATATTTTGTTTTCTCAATTTCCCACTGTCCTTCCCATGTCCAATATGGCTTCTCTGTTCCCAAGGGTGATAGTAGTAATACATTAGTTAATATTCTCTGATACTTGTTACATTGGACAGGGGCATTTTTTAGTTACCCTAAATACCAAGAACTAAGCAGCCATCTATTTATAAGGTCAGCATAGGTAATTGAAGGGAATGGTCTCTTGTGGCTTTTAAGAGACATGTATAGTAAAGAAGAATGACTAAAAGCATAGGCCTGGGTTGGAATCTTCACTCTGTCACCAATCAGTTTGAGCATGCTTTATAACTTTCCGAATTAGTTTACTTAAATACACAATTGAGATAATATCTGTATCATAACGTGTTGTGATGATTCACTAAAATCTCTATATTTTTCCTCCAAGTGCAGTTCAGAGCAGACATTTCACATAAAGCCTTCAGCGATCAAAAAAATAAAAATAATAACCACCACCATTCATTGAGCACTTGGTTTTATGAACAAATTGGCCTACATGCATTGTCCCAATTATTTTTAACACAATACTATCACATACAATTATTATGCCCATTTTACAAGTAATGAAACTGAAGGTCCTAGGAGTCTATTAGCTTGTTCTAGATCATAAGGGGAATAAGTGAAGGAATACAACATTAAATCCATGCTGTGTGACTACAACTCTGATACATAAATATTCATGACAACTTTTCCTAACTCGATAATAAAAACTTAACTGTTGTATCTTTTCCTCGTATATTCAAGTATTTAGAGCCAGCTCAATGTCCACCAATAAAGAAAAATAATGATAGTTTGTCTGGAATTGGTGGGTTCTTGGTCTCGCTGACTTCAAGAATGAAGCACAGGACACCCACCGCGTTACAGTTCTTAAAGATGGTGTTTACAGAGTTTGTTCCTCCTGATGTTCCGACGTGTTCAGAGTTTCTTCCTTCTTGGGGTTCGTGTCCTCGCTGTCTTCAGGAGTGAAGCTGCAGACCTTCCCAGTGAGTGTTACAGTTCTTAAGGCGGTGCCTCTGGAGTTGTTCGTTCCTCCCCTCCGGAGTTGTTCACTCCTCCCGGTGGGTTCGTGGTCTCGCTAGCCTCAGGAGTGAAGTTGCAGACTTTCCTGGTGAGTCTTACAACTCATAAAGGGAGTGTGGACCCAAACAGTGAGCAGCATCAAGATTTATTGCAGTGAGCAAAGAACAAAGTTTCCATAACGTGGAAGGAGACCCCAGGGGGTTACTGCTAGCTAGCTAGGGCAGCCTGCTTTTAGTCCCTTATCTGGCCCCACCCACATCCTGCTGATTGGTCTATTTTACAGAGAGCTGATTGGTCTATTTTACAGAGAGCTGATTGATCCATTTTGACAGAGTGCTGACTGGTGCCTTTACAATCCCTGAGCTAGATACAGAGTGCTGATTTGTGCATTTACAATCCTCTAGATAGACATAAAAGTTCTCCAAGTCCTCACCAGATTAACTAGACACAGAGCACTGATTGGTGCATTTACAAACCTTGAGCTAGACACAGGATGCTGATTGGTGTATTTGCAATCCCTAAGCTAGACATAAAGGTTCTCCACTTCCCTACTAGACTCAGGAGCCCAGCTGGGTTACCTGGTGGAACCCACACTGGGGCTGCAGGCAGAGCTGCCCGCCAGTCCTGCACCGCTGGACCGCACTCCTCAGCCTTTGGGCGGTCAATGGGACCTGGCGCCACGGCGCAGGCGGCAGCTCTCCTAAGGGAGGCTCTGGCCGCGCAGGAGCACATGGCTGGAGTGGCTGTGGAGGAGACTCCGGCATGGCGGGCTGCAGGTCCTCAGCCCTGCCCAGCAGGAGGCAGCTGAGGCCCTAGGAGAATTTGAGCGCAGAGCAGGTGGGCAGGCACTGCTGGGGAATCCGGCGCACCCTCTGCAGCTGCTGGCCTGGATGCTAAGCCCCTCACTGCCCAGGGCCTGCGGTCCCGGAGGGCGGCTGGGAGTCAGGGGCTTGCAGAGCCAACACCCAACCGCGAGCGCTGCTCTCAGCCCTGGTTCCGGCCCTTGCCTCTCTTTCCACACCTCCCTTTTAGCAGAGGGAGCCGGCTCTGGCCTTGCCCAGTTCAGAGAGGGACTCCCACAGTGCCTTGGCGGGCTGAAGGGCTCCTCAAGCTCTGCCAGAGTGGACGCTGAGGCGGAGGAGGCGCCGAGAGCGAGGGCTGCTAGCATGTTGTCACCTCTCAATAGGAGTACTGATGTGAGTTAAGATTCTTTATCAGAGTGCTTCTACAAACTTCTTGAGTCACCTTTCAGTGCCATTTGATTGTGGGTTATGATTATGGTCTTCTATGAGTGACAATTTTGAAAAGGAAGAGAGGGCTCCGATTAGCTTCTGCCCTTTGCATCATGCTGTATGAATACTAATAATTTCCCATATCAATTCACTCATTTTTTATTTTAAGAAAAATCTTAGATTTTTTTAAATCAATATTTTCAGACAGCACTTTATTATATGTGATATATCTTGAGTCTGTATTGAAACAACAACTCTATTTCTCATGGAATAACCAATCACATTTGCATCACATAGTAGCAGAATTCAAAGATGGCCCCCAAAACATCTGCCTTCTTGTCTGTGCACCCTTCATAATCCTTTGGACTTTGAAAACGGTGGACATCTTCTCTGGGGTGAGTCTGGCCTAATCAGCAGAGTCCTGGAAAAGAACTGGGCTCTTCCTGATGTCAGAAATTCAGGGCATGAGAGGAATTCCATACAAGAGAGATTCTCTACTGCTAGCTTTGAAGGAGGAGGGGAACACGAGACAAGAAATGCAGGCAGCCTTTAGGAATGGAGTGGCTCCCCAGCTAATAACCAGCAAGAAAACACGTACTTCAGAACTACGCCCACCAATAATCTCAATGCACTTGAAGGTCATCCTTTCTTAGTGCCTCCAGATGAGAACTCAGTTTGGCTGACACCTTGATTTTAGCCTTAGAATGAGTGAATTATGATCAAGACCAGAAATCCTAAGCTTGTCACATTGTGCCTGGACTCATTAATAAAAAGGTATTGTTTTAGGCTAACAAGTTTGTGGCAATTTGTCATATAACAGTAGAAAACTAATACACATCATTTATAATATAGCTTATTTAAAAGCAAGAGTTATTCTTAGGAGCTAATGAGAAAAAAAAATCTGTATGCTTCTGATATTAAATATCCATAGGTCTTATAGCATGCAAGTGCCACGCATCTTTATAGTACAATCATGATTACAAGTATGGTAAGTAGTAAAATACTTTCTTGAACTGTGGTTATTTTAAACTAATCATTTGGATTTTGATAGTCACAATAAACATTTCTACTTGTATATAAAAATGACGTGAAATACCTTCTATACTTGTACATGCTGTTTTGCATATTTTTCTCTAAACCAATAATTTTTAAAGCTATTTCAATTCCCCAAATGTTTTAAGGTAAATACTATTACTTTTTTATGTCATTGTGGTAGAACATGTTTCTATGTAATCCTACTTTATCCATGACATGTCTTTGATGATTCATCCAGTTGACAAGTAACTGTCTGCTTTTAAGCTCTTTAGTTTGCATTAACATTGAGATGAAATGAGACTTGAACAAGCTGTACCATTGAAACAAAATAACATACAATCATTGTATTGTTAAAAAAAATAAAGCTTTGTAATGGACAAAAAATAGCTAATGGAGTAGGATCTTTGATTCAATCATTGATTTTCTTACAAAATGTTCAGAATTAGCTTAAATATCCTTTGTCCAATGACTTTAACCTATAATTAAAAACAGAAGCCTCATCTTTGTTATATAATGTTTTATAGCTATATTAAAAGATGTTATGATTTTATATATATAATAAAATTGTCAACAATAGTTGAGCTCTGTAATTGTGAACTAAATTCAAGAAAGCTGCCTTGAAGATGAGAGCAGTGTCTTCATTTTGATTAGCTTACCTTTTCAAGTGTTCTGCTAGAAACCTCTATCACACAAATAGAAACAATAACTTTATTGTCATCACTATAGCAACTGCAGAAAAATTTATTTCAAAACAGTTGGCTACCAGAAATTTTTTTCAGGATGGAAACAAGAGTAGATGATATACAACGGTTTAATTCATTTTACAAAAATTGTTCTGTGATCTAAACTAATGCACTTTCTTTTACAATGACAATATAGTCCAGTTGCTCTGTGAATTTTTATTTAAACAAGAGATCAAACACATATCCGTGTATGTGTTTAAGTTAATTTTAACTTTCTTTATGAATTACTGTTAGCATCTCTTATATTTTTGAAAACAGCTTACAAAACTTTGTAAGAAATAGTTTTGCATTGATCATTCAAAATTTTAGCATGTCATTATACTACTTTTTCTGTGAAGTATAATATTTAAATAGAAAACATTTCATCAAATATCAATATACATGAAAAATTGAAAATAACGCTCTCTTCTATGCTTTTTACCAGAATAATTACACATTTAAAGCTAGTTTATTTAATATTTTGTGCTCTCTTAAATTCTGATGCAAGAAAATGCTCTTGTTCTTCATATTATTTTTTTGTTTGTTTCTCTAAATTTTATCATGAACTTGCATGGTTCAAAGTTGATGATAATCTGCATTTAAAATGATATGATCATATAGTAGGGCGGCCTAGACAATTTTTAACCTTTATGTCTTTGCTGGAGACAGAGTTCTGAGAACTTCGTTTATAATGGCCTTTTAAACATGCTTTTCTCAACTGATAGGACTTACTTTTTAAGTATTCTTCTCCCACTTTAACTGAAAAAAGACCATGACAAAAATTCAAGATTTCCTGGAATGCATTCTTATGCATGGACTATGCGCATTTATAAGGTAGCATGGCTACCTTTAGGCTTCTCATAAAGTCTACTGATGACCAAGGAGATGAGTCCTCTGGAAAATGTAGGGAGATTGGGTGCTTTATTAGATAAATCATGATATGAATCTGAGCTTTTATAATCTTTGTGTGAATTCTACTCTTGGTAAGACTGAAAATCAAATCTTATAAATGTGTAAGATTACGCATAAAAGAACAATAAAAGATAAAGTTAATACAAGGCTTGTAGTAAAGCACTAAATAATTAAAATAATTCATAGATTATTTTTTGAAAAGCTCTCAGTGCTTTGAAATCTAAAGTGATTTTCCTTGTTCATTGTTTTCCTTTACTGTAGAATCAGTTGAATGAAACATTTAGAACATACATATTTATATTATAGATATAAGTTCAATATTATGTGGAACTACTGAGAAAGACTTATTAGATACTTGTTAACAATACATTTTAAAAACGTTTCCCCAAAGAGTCTGATTCAGTCAAAAGTATTTCTTATAAATACTTTTTCAATAAAGTTATCATATCTATGCTATGTATAATTGCCATCAATATTCTTTGAATCAAATGAGCTATAATGTAAATTGTTGACCTAATGACATATAGAACTATTAAAAATATTTTAGACCTTGAATTTATTTTTTATTTAAAGAATCTTACCCTACTAATTAGTAAGAATACTGTGATGATATTAGCCTTTTGATAATCATATTATTTATATTACCACATGAAAATGGTTTCCTATCATGGCAATAAAATGTAGTGTATATAAAGAAACCTCAACTTTTAAACATGTGAACATGATAACATACATATTTATCTCAAAATTCAGACATTTGTTCACTAAAAATATATTTTTTATTTTAAATTGATTTAACATAAATTGTTTTGTTTAAAAGTTAACAAAATTTTGGAGGCTGCCAGTAGATGGCATTCTGGTTTCTGAGGAAATGTTTATTTAGGGATTGGCTCTTTTCTTTGGGACAAGACAAAACAAACAAAGAAACTTGTGACAATAGGATTCTTATTGAAAAGATTATTATTAGAGCTTCCTGAAAAATCTGTAGCCATTCCAAAAACAGGTAAGTCTCAAACCATGTTTCCTTTATTAATTTAGTTTGCCAAACTTAGTCAGTTTGTTAACACTTGAAGTTGTGATCTGGAAGTTCTCATGCAATTTTATTGAATAAAAATATAATACTGTGGTGATTTTTAAACAAACTAGAGAAATAGTGTGTTGGCTTCATTCAAAGCAGTATAATCATAATCAACTTATGCTCAGAACCATTTTATAGCCTACTGGCACAAATGTATGCATATAAGCATCACTTAGTCATGAATGAACATGTGATCCTATTTTCCTTCAAATTAACTTATTCCAAATAATACATATAATCTAATGTAACTTCCTGCATATAACAGATAATTATTAGGTATTTTTTAAATTAATGAATTAATTAAAAAGCGCACCTGTCTGGGCGCAGTGGCGCAAGCCTGTAATCCCAGCACTTTGGGAGGCTGAGGCGGGCCAATTACGAGGTCAGGTGTTTGAGACCAGCCTGGTCAGGGAAACCCCCTCTCTACTAAAAATACAAAAATTAGCTGGGTGTGGTGGGACGTGCTACTCAGGAGGCTGAGGCAGGAGAATTGTCTGAACCCGGGACGCGGAGGTTACAGTGAGCTGAGATCCAACCGCTGCACTCCAGCCTGGGTGACAGAGCGAGCCTCTGTCTCAGAAGGAGAAAAAATAAATGGTGCACCTATAATTATATTATAACCTTATATAAGGTTATATAAATATAACCTTAAGATACTATTATTTCTGGATTTATTTGTAAAAGTACATAAAGTGAAGGTCCTCAAGAATTGTGTTATAAGAACCTCAAATGTCCAATGTGGAGAATAGTCCTCTACTATTTGCCAAGAAGTCTTTCATTAATTCTTAGGTTAAGAGGTCATTCAATGTATGCCAAATATATAGCTCCACTCTATAACTTTTCCTGAATAACTGCATGTTTATTTTAATCCTGGGGTAGGAGAGGCATTAAAACCTCATGATCACTAAAAACCAAACCAAAACAAAACAAAACAAAAAACAAGAACTGCAACAACTGTTTCTAACATTCTTATGAATACCCAAGAAACCAAACATATTTAAAGCCATTCAGATTACCTTTTAGCAAATATGACAAAAGAATTAAAAAAAAAAAAACAAATTAAAAGTGCAATAAAGATCCACGTGGGGGATCATTTAGAGAGCAACCAATTTCCAAATGCTGTTTTCATTACTTTCAACTTACCAGCAAATAACTAACATAAAAATTATAAGTTTTCTTTTTATTAAAGCAGTCCTCCTTAGGAATGTAGAATAGAGTACTTTGATAGTTTATATGTACTGGGTAATTAAAATCTATATTTTGTATTAATTCTGACCATATTTCCTTCATTGATCTAATAGGATAAATTTCTATTGAAATAAGGCACAAATAATATTCCATGTGAGAAGGAATATTTAATCTCATTTAATACTTTAGAATTTCTGGCTATGGTTTCCAAAACTATTGATTTTTCAGTTACTATTAGATTCTTCCACTACAGAAAGTTGAGAAGCATGGACATTTCTGGCTGTGTGCACAATTCAAAATGGCAGGTATCTTACTATTATAAACAAGAAACTCTATAGAACATGATTATATTTATCTACATAGTGTCATCAAGTTTAGCGATTTTTGATGGCCTTGCTTAAAAGCCATCTTCTTCAAAAATCCCTCTCTGATATCCTCAATCAGAAATTGCATTTCTCACTTCTTGATTCTCAGCATTTTATACCGATTTTTGATATAGTTCTGTTTCTTAAAATTTTTGCATTTTGTTCATATATGTTTTCTGTATTCCCTATGCAATCAGTTCTTTGGAGGAAAGTCCATTATTGTATCTCCCACAAGGGCTGTTACACTGTGTTTTATGTACTGGGCACTGAACAATCATTTTCAAGTTTACAATAAAGATTAGTGTAATAAGCACAATAAAATGCTTTTTGAATTAAGACTATGAAATCAACAAATATGAATAAGATGAATAAAAGAATGGATAAATCAATGGTTATAATAGTTTATAAGGGAATAACAAAAATTATGCTTATTTCTTGGGGAATGACAAATTGAGGCTAGTGTTTTGTATTTTGGAAATTAGTTAGTGGGATTTTTTCCAGTGGATTTTATTTTATTCTAGATGAAAGTTAAAACTGTGAATGCCCATTTAGAATTACTAGGAACACATAAACAATATTAGTTCTAATTTTTTTACACCTTTTTAAGTGCACAATACTGTATTATTAATTGTAGGCACTACGTTGTTCAGGGAATCTCTAGAACTTATTCATCTTGCATAAGCAAAACTTTACACCCCTAGAGCAACAATTCCCCTTCATATAAGTGCTCTTAAAACACACACACACACACACACACACACACACACACACCACCCACACACCACCCACAGAGGGCCACAGGGAAACTTTTGGAGGTGATCGATATTTTCACTACCCTGATTATGGTGACAACATTATGGGTGTATGTATATGACCAAACTTAGCAGATTATTTACATCAATATGGAAAAACTTTATATATCAATTATACATCAACAAAGCTGCTTAAAAAACTACAAGCTTAATGTATACAATTTGATGAGTTTCGACATATACGTATACTCATGAAAGTGTCTATTACCTTGGTTGTGATAACAATTTCATGTAATTTAATTTTTTTATTTTGGTAAAATACACATAAGATAAATTTGCCATCTTAATAATGTTTAGGTGTACAGTTTAGTGGTATTAAATACATTCATAATGTCTTCATATTTTTATTTGTATTTTCTCAATGATTAAGAATGTTTAGTATGTTTTAATGTGCTTGCTGACTATATTTACATATTCCCTGAAAAAAAAATTATATCCTTGTCCATTTTTAAATTATGTTTTTAGTTTGTTTGTTATTGTTTTTGTTATTGAGTTTTAGGCATTTCCTACAAATTCTGGACATTAATCTTTTATCAGATTTATGATTTGCAATATTTTCTCTCAATCTGTGGGTTTCCTGTTTACTGTTGATAGTGTCTTTTAATACCCACATTTAAAAATTTTTCAAAGTCTGGTTCGTTTATTTTTTCTTTTATTGCCTATGTCTTAGGTGTCATATTCAAGAAATCATCGCCAAATCCAATGTCATAAAGTTTTCTTCTAAGAGTTGTATTGTTTCAGGTCTAACAATAGGTCTTCAATTCCTTTGAGTTCCTTTTTGCATATGATGTTGGGTAACTTGTAATTTTGTATGTGGCCATTTACAAATTGTTGAAAATATTGTTCCTTCCTCATGGAATGGTCTGGCACTCTTTTCAAAATAATTTGACCATATATGCCAACATTTCTTTCTGGGCTTTTCTTACTCTTTTTATTATGCTGTAACAAAATATTTGAGAATGGGTAATTTATAAACAATGTAAATTTTTATCTCACAGTCCTGAAGCCTGGAAGTCCAATATCAAGGCACAGGTGGGTTCAGTGTCTGATGAAGGCCCAATCTCTCTGCCTCCAAGATGGCGCCTTATTGCCATATCCTTACAGGGTGGAAGGCAGAAGAGCAAGAGGGACAAATTCTTTTTGAAGCCTCTTTTATAATAGAATTAATTTATTCATGAGAACAGAGTCCTCTTGGCTTAATCACTTCCCAAAAGGCCCCTCCTCTTAATACCACCACAGGGGAAGATTAAGTTTGAACATAAATTTTGGAGAGGACACATATTCAAACCATACTATTACTCCCCTGGCCTCCACAAATTCATGTTCTTCTCACATTAAAAATGCATTTATTCCATCCCAATAACCCCAAAAGTCTTAACTTATCTAGCATCAACCTAAGTCCAAAGTTTCATCTAAATATCATTTAAATCAGATATAGATGAGACTCAAGGCATGAGTCATCCAGAGGTAAATTTCTCTCCAGCTGTCAGCCTGTGAAATCAAACAAGTGATGTGCTTCAAAAGTACAATTATGGGACAGGCAGAGGATAGACATTCTTATTCCAAACTGGAGCAATAGGAAAGTAGAAAGGGATAACAGGTCCCAGGTAAGTTTAAAACTCAACAAGGCAAATAATGTTAAATCATGAGGACTGAGAATAATGCTGTCTCCCTGTTACACCCTCTGAATACATTGAGAAGGGGATTGGATCCCTAAATCTCTGAGAAACCCCACTTTCACAGCTTTGCTGGCTGCAACTTTCATACATTGAAGTTACATGCTTTGGCTTTCCCAGGTTAAAGTTGCACACTGGTGGGATTACCCTTCTAGGGTCTTGGGAGTGGCCATGACTCCGTAACTCTATTAGGCAATACTTTTACGGGGCTCTCTTCAGTGGTCGAAACGCTACACCTCTACTGAGAATTGCTCCAGTGACGACTGTGGGTGTTAGTCCATACCCCATTTCTCCACTAAGCATTGTCCTAGTGGGGACGCTGTGACAGCCCCACCCCATGGCAGCTCTCTGCTTGGGCTACAGCGATCACCAAGACATTCTTTAAAATCTAGGTAGAGGAAGGCATGCTTCCACAGCTCTTGCACTCGGTTCACATGCATAGTTAGCACTATGTGAATGCCAGCACGATTTACTGCTTGTGCTCTCTAGAGAAGTTGGCTGAGCTGCAGCTGGGCACTCTTGAGCGAGGATGGTCAAGGAGTGCTTCACTGGAATGTGGGAAGTAAAGACTTGAGGTGGCACTGGACAGAAAGGTCCCAACAGCACCCTGTACCACTCCCTTGAAACTGTTCTGCCCTTAGTACTGTTGGACTGTGATGAGCATAGCAGCCTCAAAGATCTCCAAAATGCTTTCAGAATTATCCTCTCATTCTCTTGATCAGTTGCATCTGGCTTCCTTGTATCCAACTAATCATTTTTTCACATAGTCACTTAGCTGTACCCTTTGTTTTCTCTCCTAAACATGATTTTAAAAAATTCTTATGTAGTTAGGCTGAGAATTTTCCAAATCTTTATGTTCTGTTTCTCTTCTTATTATACATTCTATATTTAATTTATTTATCTTTTCTCATATTTTACTGTAAGCAGTTAAGAGAAGCCATGCAGCATTCTGGACACTTGGCTTAGAGATTTCTCCTGCCAAATACCCTAGTTCATCACTCTTAAATCTTGCCTTCCACAAAGCATTAGAACACATACGTAATTCAGCCAAGTTCTTTACTACTTTGTAACAAGAACGGACTTCTTTCCAGTTTTTAATGAGATTTTCCTCATTTTGATCTAATACTTCATCAGAATAGCTTTTATTTTATTTTATTTAAATTTCAATAGATTGGGGGGAACAGGTGGTTTTTGGTTCCATGACTAAGTTCTTTAGTGTTGATTTCTGAGATTTTGGAGCACTTCTTACCTGAGCAGTGTACACTGTACCCAATGTGTAGTCTTTTATCCCTTACCCCTCCACACACCTCTCCACAAGTCCCCAAAGTCCATTGTATCATTCTTATGCCTTTGCATCCTCATGGCTTAGTTCCCACTTATAAGTGAGAACACATGTTTTTGATTTTCCATTCCTGAGTGACGTCACTTAGAATAATGGTCTTCAACTCCATCCACGTTGCTGCAAATGACATTATTTTGTTCCTTTTTATGGCTGAATGGTATTCCATGGCATATATATTTACCACGTTTTCTTAATCCAATTCTTGGTTTATGGACATTCAGGCTGATTCCATATTTTTGAAATTGCAAATTGTGCTGTTATAAACATGAGTGTGCAAATGTCTTTTTCATATAATGACTTCTGTTCCTCGGGTAGATAGCCAGGAATGGGATTGTTAGATCAAATAATAGTTCTACTTTTATTAACTAGTTCTTTTAAGGAATCTCCATACTGTTTTTCATAGTGGTTGTACTAGTTTACATTCCCAGCAGCAGTGTGAAAGTGTTCCCTTTTCACCACATTCATACCACCATCTGTTATTTTTTGATTTTTTAATTATGGACATTCTTGCAGGAGTAAGGTGGTATTTCATTGTGGGTTTCATTTGCAGTTCCCTGATAATTTGTCATATTAGCATTTCAAAAATATGTTTGTTGACTATTTGTATATCTTCTTTTGAGAATTATCTATTCATGTCATTTGCCCATTTTTTGATGGGATTATTTGTTATTTTTCTACTGATGTTTTTGAGTTCTTTGTAGATTCTGGATATTGGTCCTTTGTCAGATGCATACTTTGTGAATATTTTGTCCCACTTTGTAGGTTGTCTGTTTACTTTGCTGATTATTTCTTTTGCTCTGCAGAAGCTTTTTAATTTGATTAGGTCCCATCTATTAATCTTTGTTTTTGTTGCAGTTGCTTTTGGGTTATTGGTCATGAAACCTTTGTCTAAGCAAATGTCTAGAAGACTTTTTCCAATGTTATCTTCTAGAATTTTTATGGTTTCAGGTCTTAGATCTAAGTCTTTTATCCATCTTGAGTTGATTTTTGTATAAGGTGAGAGATGAGAATCCAGCTTCATTCTTCTACATGCAGCTAGTCAATTTTCCAAGCACCATTTGCTAAATAGGGTGTCCTTTCCTCACTTTATGTTGTTGTTTGCTTTGTCAAAGATCAGTTGGGTGTAAATACTTGGCTTTATTTCTGGGTTCTCTATTCTGTTCCATTGGGTTCTCTATTCTGTTCCATTGGTCTGCCTGCCTATTTTTATACTAGTACCATGCTATTTTGGTAACTATTGCCTTGTAGTATACTTTGGAGTCGGGTAATGTGATGCCTCCAGATTATTTTTTCTGCTTAGTCTCATTTTGCTTTGTAGGCTCTTTTTTGGATCCATATGAATTTTAGAATTGGTTTTTCTAGTTCAGTGAACAATGATGATGGTATTTTGATGGGAATTGCACTGAATCTTTAGATTTCTTTTGGCCATATAATCCTTTTCACAATGTTAATTCCACCCATCCATGAGCATGGATGTGTTTTCATTTGTGTTGTTTATGATTTATCTTAGCAGTGTTTTGTAGTTTTCTTTATAGACATATTTTATCTCCTTGGTTAGGTATTATATTAGTCAGTTTTCACACTGCTATAAAGACTACTACCTGAGACTCTGTAATTATAAAGGAAAGAAGTTTAATTGACTCACAGTTCCATAGGCTTAACAGGAAGCATTGCTAGGAGGCCTCAGAAAACTTACAATTGTGGCAGAAGGTGAAGGAGAATCAGGCACCTTCTTCCATGTATTTATATAGCTTTGAGGATTCTTTTTGGAGTTAATTTCTAGTTTGATTTTACTATGGTGTGAGAGAGTACTTGATATAATTTCGATTTACCTTGTTGATTGCTGTGGCTAAGACGTCCAGTACTATGTTGAGTGGCAACGGTGAAAGTAGTCATCCTTGTCTTGTTCCATTTGCAGAGAAAATGATCTCAGCTGTTCTCCATTCAGTGTTATGTTGTCTGTGACTTTGTGATAGATGGCTTTTATTACTTTGAGCTATGTCCTTTCTATGCTGATTTTTCTGAGGGTTTTAATCATAAAGGGATTCTGGATTTTGCCAAATGATTTTTATGCATCTATTGGTATGATCACATGATTTTCGTTTTTAATTCTGTTTATGTGATGTATCACAATTATTGACTCATGTATGTTAAACTATCCCTGCATTCCTGATATGAAACCCACTTGGTCATGGTGTATTATCTTTTTTATATACTGTTGGATTTGGTTCACTAGTGTTTTGTTGAGGATATTTACATCTATGTTCATCAGAAATATTCGTCTGTAGTTTTCTTTTTCTGTTATGTCCTGTCTTGGTTTTGGTATTAGAGTGACAGTGGCTACATAGAATAATTTAGGGTAGATTCCTTCTTTTTCTATCATTTGGAATAGATTCAGTAAGATTAGTACCAAATCTTCTTTGAACTCCTGATAGAATTAAGCTGTGAATCTGAAACCATCTGGTCCTGGACTCCTTTTTGTTGTTGTTGGCATTTTTTATTTAATTATTATTTCAAGCTTGCTACTTGCTATTGGCCTGTTTAGTTTCTATTTATTTCTGATTTAATCTAGGAGGGTTGTATATATGCAGGAGTTTATCTGTCTCCTCTAGATTTTCTAGTTTGTGCATGTAAGGGAGTTCATAGGAGCCTTGAATTATTGTATTTCTGTGGTATTGGTTGTAATATCTCCTCTTCTGTTTCTAACTGAGCTTATTCAGATCTTTGCTCTTCTTTTCTTTGTTAATATATCTAATGTTCTATCAATTTTACTTACATTTTCAAAGAACCAACTTTTACTTTTATTTATGTTTTGTATTTATTTTACTTCAATTTCATTTAGTACTGCTTTGATCTTTGTTATTTTTCTTCTGTTGCTGGGTTTGGGTTTGGTTTGTTCTTGTTTTTCTAGTTTCTTGTGACCTTAAATTGTCTATTTGTGCTTTTTCAGAGTTTTTGATGTAGGCATTTAATGCTATGCACTTTTCTCTTAGCATCACTTTTGCTGTATCCCAGAGGTTTTGTAAGTTGTATCACTAATATTGTTCAGTTCAAAGAATTTTTAAATTTCTATCTTGATTTCATTGTTGACCCAATGATAACTCAGAAGCAGGTTATTTAATTTCCATGTATTTATATAGCTTTGAGGGTTCTTTTTGTAGTTAATTTCCACTTCAATTTTACTGTGGTGTGAGAAGATCTTGATATAATTTTGATTTTCTTAAACTTATTGAGATTTGTTTTGTGGCCTGTCATATGGTCTATCTTAGAGAATGTTCCACGCACTTATAAAAATAATATATATTCTGCTATTGTTGGGTTGCATGCTCTATAAATATCTAAGTCCATTTGTTCTAAGACATAGTTAAAGTTCATTGTTTCTTTGTTCGCTTTCTTTGTCATGATGGTCTGTCTAGTGCTGTCAGTGAAGTATTGAAGCCTTCCATTATTATTGTGTTGCCTTGTATCTTATTTCATAGGCCTAGTAATAATTGTTTTATAAATCTGGGATCTCCAGTGTTAGGTGCAGATATATTTTTGATTGTATTTTCCTGTTGGACTGGTCTTTTTATCATTATGTAATGTCCCTCTTTGACTTTTTTTAACTGTTGTTGCTTTAAAGTCTGTTTTATCTGATATAACAATAGCTACTCCTTCTTCCTTTTGGTTTCCACTTGCACGGAATATCGTTATTCATCTCTTTACCTAATATTTATGTGAGTCCCTGTGTGTTTGGTGACAGCAAATACCGGATTTTTTTTTTTTTTTCCATTCTGCCATTCTGTATCCTTTAAGTGGAGCATTTAGGCAATTCACATTCAACACTAGTATTGAGATGTAAGATACTGTTTTATTCATTATTTTAGTTGTTGCCTGAATACTTTGTGATTTTTTATTGTGTTATTGTTTTACAGGTCCTGTGAGATTTATGCTTTAAGGATATTTTGTTTGAGTATATTTGGAGGTTTTGTTTCAAGATTTAGAACTCTTTTTAGCATTTCTAGTAGTGCTGGCTTTGTAGTGCTGAATTCTCTCAGGATTTGTTTGTCTAGAAAAGACAATCTCTCCTTCACTTATGAAGTTTAGTTTTGCTGGATACATGATTCTTGGCTAACAATTATTTCATTTGAGGAGGCTAAAGATAAGACCCCAATCCCTTCTGGCTTGTAGTATTTCTGTTCAGAAGTCCGCTGTTAATCGGATAGGTTTTCCTTTATAGGTTACCTGATGCTTTTTCCTCACATCTCAATATTCTTTTCATCCTCTTGACTTTAGATATGATGATGACTGTGTGCCTAGGTGATGATCTTTTTGTGATGAATTTCCCAGGTGTTCTTTGAGCTTCTTGTATTTGGGTGTCTAAGTCTCTAGCAAGGCCAGGGATGTTTTCCTCAATTATTCCCTCAAATAAGAATTCCAAACTTTTAGATTTCTTTTCTTCCTCAGGAACATCAATTATTCTTAGGTTTGGCCATTTATCATAATTCCAAATTTTTTGGAAGCTTTCTCCAGTTATTTAAATTCTCTTTTCTTTGCCTTTGTCTAATTGGGTTAATTCAGAAGCCTTGTCTTTGAGCTCTGAAGTTCTTTTTTCCACTTTTTCTAGTCTGTTGTTGACACTATCCAGTGCATTTTGTATTTCTCTAGGTGTGTCTTTCACTTTCAGAATTTGTGATTGTTTTTTCATTTGATATCTATTTCTCTGGAGAAATTTTCATCCATATTCTCTTTTTAAAGAATTTTTTTAAGTTAGTTTTCACTTTTCTCTGGTATTTCATTGAGTAGCTTAATAATCAACCTTCTGAATTCTTTATCTGGCAATTCAGAGATTTCTTTTTGGTTGGATCCATTGCCAGGAAGCTAGTGTGGTCTTTTGGGGGTGATATAGAACCTTGTTTTGTCATATTATCAGAATTACTTTTCTGATTCCTTCTTATTTGGGTAGACTATTTCAATGGAAAAATCTGGAACTCAAGAGCTGCTGTTGAAATTATTTTGTCCCTTGGGGTGATCCCTTGATGTGGTGCTCTCCCCTTTCCCCTAGCAATGGGGCTTCCTGAGAGCCAACTGCAGTGATTTTTATTGCTCTTCTGGGTCTAGCCACCCAGCAAGGCTACTGGGCTCTGGGCTGGTGTGGAGAATGTCTGCAAATAATCCTGTAATATGATCCACCTTCAGGTCTCCCAGCCCTGGATACCAGAACCTCTTCTGGTGGAGGTAGCAGTAGACTCTGTGAGAGTCCTTGGTTGTAGATTTGTTTAGTGTGCTGGCTTTTTTGAATGCTAGCAGTGGAGTCATTATGTGGACAGACTCAGGACCTCTGGTTAGCCAAGAGTTAGCTGTTGTTTTCTTCTTGCTGGGTCCAGGATTATTCTGTCATGAATTGCTGTAATGTCCTGAGTTGGTTGACCTCTAGCTAGCGGGTGGTGTTTTAAAGAAAGCACCAGCGGGGGGGGGGGGGGGGGTGCGCAGCAAGATGGCCAAATAGGAACAGCTCCAGTCTCCAACTCCCAGCGCGAAAGACACAGAAGACCGGTGATTTCTGCATTTTCAACTGAGGTACTGGGTTCATCTCACAAGGGAGTGCCGGACAATCGGTGCTGGTCAGTTGCTGCAGCCCGACCAGCGAGAGCTGAAGCAACGGCGAGGCATCGCCTCACCTGGGAAGCGCAAGGGGGAAGGGAATCCCTTTTCCTAACCAGAGGAACTGAGACACACAACACCTGGAAAATTGGGTAACTCCCACCCCAATACAGCGCTTTAAGCAAACGGGCACACCAGGAGATTATATCGCAAACCTGGCCGGGAGGGTCCCACGCCCATGGAGCCTCCCGCACTGCTAGCACAGCAGTCTGCAATCTAACCGCAAGGCAGCAGCGAGGCTGCCCGGAGGGGTGCCCGCCATTGCTGAGGCTAAAGTAGGTAAACAAAGCTGCTGGGAAGCTCGAACTGGGTGGAGCTCACAGCAGCTCAAGGAAACCTGCCTGTCTCGGTAGACTCCACCTCTGGGGACAGGGCACAGCTAAACAACAACAAAAACAACAACAACAAAAGCAGCAGAAACCTCTGCAGACGCAAACAACTCTGACAGCTTTGAAGAGAGCAGTGGATCTCCCAACACGGAGGTTGAGATCTGAGAAGGGACAGACTGCCTGCTCAAGTGGGTCCCTGACCCCTGAGTAGCCTAACTGGGAGACATCCCCTACTAGGGGCAGTCTGATACCCCACACCTCACAGGGTGGAGTACAACCCTGAGAGGAAGCTTCCAAAGTAAGAATCAGACAGGTACACTTGCTGTTCAGTAATATTCTATCTTCTGCCGCCTCTGCTGCTGATACCCAGGCAAACAGGGTCTGGAGTGGACCTCAAGCAATCTCCTACAGACCTACAGCTGAGGGTCCTGACTGTTAGAAGGAAAACTATCAAACGGGAAGGACACCTACACCAAAACCCCATCAGTACGTCACCATCATCAAAGACCAGAGGCAGATAAAACCACAAAGATGGGGAAAAAGCAGGGCAGAAAAGCTGGAAATTCAAAAAATAAGAGCGCATCTCCCCCTGCAAAGGAGCACAGCTCATCGCCAGCAACGGATCAAAGCTGGTCGGAGAATGACTTTGACAAGATGAGAGAAGAAGGCTTCAGTCCATCAAACTTCTCAAAGCTAAAGGAGGAATTACATACCCAGTGCAAAGAAACTAAAAATCTTAAAAAAAGAGTGGAAGAATTGATAGCTAGAGTAATTAATGCAGAGAAGGTCATAAACGAAATGACAGAGATGAAAACCATAACACGAGAAATACGTGACAAATGCACAAGCTTCAGTAACCGACTCGATCAACTGGAAGAAAGAGTATCAGCAATTGGGATCAAATGAATGAAATGAAGTGAGAAGAGAAACCAAAAAAAAAAAAAAAAAAAAGAAAAAGAAATGAACAAAGCCTGCAAGAAGTATGGGATTATGTAAAAAGACCAAATCTACATCTGATTGGGGTGCCTGAAAGTGAGGGGGAAAATGGAACCAAGTTGGAAAACACTCTTCAGAATATCATCTAGGAGAACTTCCCCAACCTAGTAGGGCAGGCCAACATTCAAATCCAGGAAATACAGAGAATGCCACAAAGATACTCCTCGAGAAGAGCAACTCCAAGACACATAATTGCCAGATTCACCAAAGTTGAAATGAAGGAAAAAATCTTAAGGGCAGCCAGAGAGAACAGTCGGGCTACCCACAAAGGGAAGCCCATCAGACTAATAGCAGATCTCTCAGCAGAAACTCTACAAGCCAGAAGAGAGTGGGGGCCGATATTCAACATTCTTAAAGAAAAGAATTTTAAACCCAGAATTTCATATCCACCAAACTAAGTTTCATAAGTGAAGGAGAAATAAAATCCTTTATAGATAAGCAAATGCTTAGAGATTTTGTCACCACCAGGTCTGCCTTACAAGAGACCCTGAAGGAAGCACTAAACATGGAAAGGAACAACCAGTACCAGCCATTGCAAAAACATGCCAAAATATAAAGACCATCGAGGCTAGGAAGAAACTGCATCAACTAACGAGCAAAATAACCAGTTAATATCATAATGGCAGGATCAAGTTCACACATAACAATATTAACCTTAAATGTAAACGGACTAAATGGTCCAATTAAAAGACACAGACTGGCAAACTGGATAAAGAGTCAAGACCCATCAGTCTGTTGTATTCAGGAGACCCATCTCACATGCAGAGACATACATAGGCTCAAAATAAAGGGATGGAGGAAGATCTACCAACGAAATAGAGAACAAAAAAAGCAGGGGTTGCAAAACTAGTCTCTGATAAAACAGACTTTAAACCTTCAAAGATCAAAAGAGACAAAGAAGGCCATTACATAATGGTAAAGGGATCAATTCAACAGGAAGAGTTAACTATCCTAAATATATATGCACCCAATACAGGAGCACCCAGATTCATAAAGCAAGTCCTTAAAGACCTAAAAAGAGACTTAGACTCCCACACAATAATAATGGGAGACTTCAACACCACACTGTCAACATTAGACAGATCAACGAGACAGAAAGTTAACAAGGATATCCAGGAATTGAACTCATCTCTGCAGCAAGCAGACCTAATAGACATCTACAGAACTCTCCACCCCAAATCAACAGAATATACATTCTTCTCAGCACCACATCACACTTATTCCAAAATTGACCACATAATTGGAAGTAAAGCACTCCTCAGCAAATGTACAAGAACAGAAATTATAACAAACTGTCTCTCAGACCACCGTGCAATCAAACTAGAACTGAGGACTAAGAAACTCAATCAAAACTGCTCAACTACATGGAAACTGAACAACCTGCTCCTGAATGACTACTGGGTACATAACGAAATGAAGGCAGAAATAAAAATGTTCTTTGAAACCAATGAGAACAAAGATATAACATACCAGAATCTCTGGGACACATTTAAAGCAGTGTGTAGAGGGAAATTTATAGCACTAAATGCCCACAAGAGAAAGCAGGAAAGATCTAAAATTGACACTCTAACATCACAATTAAAAGAACTAGAGCAGCAAGAGCAAACACATTCAAAAGCTAGCAGAAGGCAAGAAATAACTAAGATCAGAGCAGAACTGAAGGAGATAGAGACACCAAAAACCCTCCAAAAAAATCAATGAATCCAGGAGTTGGTTTTTTGAAAAGATCAACAAAATTGACAGACCGCTAGCAAGACTAATAAAGAAGAAAAGAGAGAAGAATCAAATAGATGCAATAAAAAATGATAAAGGGGATATCACCACCGACCCCACAGATACACAAACTACCATCAGAGAATACTATAAACACCTCTATGCAAATAAACTAGAAAATCTAGAAGAAATGGATAATTTCCTGGACACTTAAACTCTTCCAAGAATAAACCAGGAAGAAGTTGATTCTCTGAATAGACCAATAGCAGGCTCTGAAATGGAGGCAATAATTAATAGCCTACCAACCAAAAAAAGTCCAGGACCAGATGGATTCACAGCTGAATTCTACCAGAGGTACAAGGAGGAACTGGTACCATTCCTTCTGAAACTATTCCAATCAATAGAAAAAGAGGGAATCCTCCCTAACTCATTTTACGAGGCCAACATCATCCTGATACCAAAGCCTGGCAGAGACACAACAAAAAAAGAGAATTTTAGAGCAATATCCCTGATGAACATCGATGCAAAAATCCTCAATAAAATACTGGCAAACCGGATTCAGCAGCACATCAAAAAGCTTATCCACTACGATCAAGTGGGCTTCATCCCTGGGATGCAAGGCTGGTTCAACATTTGCAAATCAATAAACGTAATCCAGCATATAAACAGAACCTAAGACAAAAACCACATGATTATCTCAATAGATGCAGAAAAGGCTTTTGACAAAATTCAACAGCCCTTCATGCTAAAAACACTCAATAAATTCGGTATTGATGGAATGTACCTCAAAATAATAAGAGCTATTTATGACAAACCCACAGCCAATATCATACTGAATGGGCAAAAACTGGAAAAATTCCCTTTGAAAACTGGCACAAGACAGGGATGCCCTCTCTCACCACTCCTATTCAACATAGTGTTGGAAATTCTGTCTAGGGCAATCAGGCAAGAGAAAGAAATCAAGGGTATTCAGTTAGGAAAAGAAGAAGTCAAATTGTCCCTGTTTGAAGATGACATGTTTGTATATTTAGAAAACCTCATTGTCTCAGTCCAAAATCTCCTTAACCTGATAAGCAAGTTCAGCAAAGTCTCAGGATATAAAATCAATGTGCAAAAATCACAAGCATTCTTATACACCAGTAACAGACAAACAGAGAGCCAAATCATGAATGAGCCCATTCACAATTGCTTCAAAGAGAATAGAATACCTAGGAATCCAACTTACAAGGGATGTAAAGGACCTCTTCAAGGAGAACTACAAACCACTGCTCAGTGAAATAAAAGAGGACACAAAGAAATGGAAGAACATACCATGCTCATGGATAGGAAGAATCAGTATCGTGAAAATGGCCATACTGCTCAAGGTAATTTATAGATTCAATGCCATCCCCATCAAGCTACCAATGAGTTTCTTTACAGAATTGGAAAAAACTGCTTTAAAGTTCATATGGAACCAAAAAAGAGCCCGCATCTCCAAGACAATCCTAAGTCAAAAGAACAAAGCTGGAGGCATCACGCTACCTGACTTCAAACTATACTACAAGGCTACAGTAACCAAAACAGCATGGTACTGGTACCAAAACAGAGATATAGACCAATGGAACAGAACAGAGTCCTCAGAAATAATACCACACATCTACAGCCATCTGATCTTTGACAAACCTGAGAGAAACAAGAAATGGGGAAAAGATTCCCTATTTAATAAATGGTGCTGGGAAAATTGGCTAGCCATAAGCAGAAAGCTGAAACTGGATCCTTTCCTTACTCCTTAAACGAAAATTAATTCAAGATGGATTAGAGACTTAAATGTTAGACCTAATACCATAAAAACCCTAGAAGAAAACCTAGGTAGTACCATTCAGGACATAGGTATGGGAAAAGACTTCATGTCTAAAACACCAAAAGCAATGGCAGCAAAAGCCAAAATTGACAAATGGGATCTCATTAAACTAAAGAGCTTCTGCACAGCAAAAGAAACTACCATCAGAGTGAACAGGCAACCTACAGAATGGGAGAAAATTTTTGCAATCTACTCATCTGACAAAGGGCTAATATCCAGAACCTACAAAGAACTCAAACAAATTTACAAGAAAAAAACAAACAACCCCATCAAAAAGTGGGCAAAGGATATGAACAGACATTTCTCAAAAGAAGACATTCATACAGCCAACAGACACATGAAAAAATGCTCATCATCACTGGCCATCAGAGAAATGCAAATCAAAACCACAATGAGATACCATCTCACACCAGTTAGAATGGCAATCATTAAAAAGTCAGGAAACAACAGGTGCTGGAGAGGGTGTGGAGAAATAGGAACACTTTTACACTGTTGGTGGGATTGTAAACTAGTTCAACCATTATGGAAAACAGTATGGCGATTCCTCAAGGATCTAGAACTAGATGTACCATATGACCCAGCCATCCCATTACTGGGTATATACCCAAAGGATTATAAATCATGCTGCTATAAAGACACATGCACACGTATGTTTATTGCGGCACTATTCACAATAGCAGAGACTTGGAATCAACCCAAATGTCCATCAGTGGCAGACTGGATTAAGAAAATGTGGCACATATACACCATGGAATACTATGCAGCCATAAAAAAGGATGAGTTTGTGTCCTTTGTAGGGACATGGATGCAGCTGGAAACCGTCATTCTTAGCAAACTATCACAAGAACAGAAAACCAAACACCACATGTTCTCACTCATAGGTGGGAACTGAAAATGAGATCACTCGGACTCGGGAAGGGGAACATCACACACCGGGGCCTATCATGGGGAGGGGGGAGGGGGGAGGGATTGCATTGGGAGTTGTACCTGATGTAAATGATGAGTTGATGGGTGCTGACGAGTTGATGGGTGCAGCACACCAATATGGCACAAGTATACATATGTAACAAACCTGCATGTTATGCACATGTACCCTACAACTTAAAGTATAATAATAATAAAAAAAAGAAAACAACAAAAATAAAATAAAATAAAATACTCTCTCATAAAAGTTGAAAAAAAAAAAAAAAAAGAAAGAAAGCACCAGCTACAATAGTAGAAAGGGGATATAAGCCACCCTAAGTTGACCAGGGTAAGTATTCTGGTTTCTCAGGTGATGGACAGGGCCATAAAGCTCCTAAGAGTTTATGTCTTTTGTTATTGGCTACCGGGGTGGGTAGCAAAAAACCATTAGGTCGGGAGGGAATTAGGTAGGTCTGAGCTCAGCCTTCCTTGGGTGGCACTTGCTGTGGACACTGTGGGTAATGGAGGTGGTTTTCAGGCCAACAGGGTCATGTTCCAGAGGGGATTATGGCTGCCCCTGTCACCAGGGAAGTGGGAGAAAGCCGGTAGTGATAGGCCTCATCCAACTCTCACACAGTTGGTGGAGCTGGTCTCACTCCCACTGTACCCTGTTATCTCCAGGTGTGCCGAATTTATCTCCAGGCAGCCTGCACGTGGGTCTCCAACCTTGAACCAGGCAATAAGCTTCCCCACTGAGAAAGCAAGCACAGCCATCAGACATTGCCCATCCCTGTCTGCCCACACTGTTGACTGCATCTCCTGTACTCTTTTCTGTAGCGGTTCCTGTTCCCCCCCAGATTCTTCTCAAGAGAGTTTGCCCCCAGTTGAAATTCTTACAAAGTTCAGTTGGAAGGTTCTTTCACCCTGTGACCCATCTCAAATTCCACTAGATGCCTTATCTAAGGGACCCTGTGAAATATAGTCAGGAATGACTTCTCTGGGTTCGAGCTGGAGAATGGGAGTGCTTACAAAGCTCTTCTCATTGCTGCTTCTCCTTTTATATTTCTCATTAAATCTTTTAAAATCTAGGTAAGTTTAAATCTTTCTTCCATAATCTGAATTTTCAGGTTCTTCAGTAGGTATGTGTGTTCAGAGATAGGTTTCTCCCCTTACATTTTGGGAATTCACAGTTTTTCATCTGTTTTGTGGAGATTTTTTTTTTTTTTTTTTTTTTTTTTTTTTTTTTTTGAGACAGAATCTGGCTTTGTTGCCCAGGCTGCAGTGTAGTGGTGTGATCTCAGCTTACTGTAAGCTCCACCTCCCAGGTTCATGCCAATCTCCTGCCTCAGACTCCCTAGTAGCTGGGACTACAGGTGCCCACCACCACGCCCGGCTGATTTGTTTTTTGTATTTTTAGTAGAGACAGGGTTTCACTGTGTTAGCCAGGGTGGTCTAGATCTCCTGTCCTTGTGATCCACCTGCCTCAGCCTCCCAAAGTGCTGGGATTATAGGTGTGAGCCACTGCGCCCAGCCTGTTTTGTGGAATTTTTCTGTGGTGTACCACTTCTTTCAAAGGATCTGTGAATCCTTTAGGTTTTCCTGATAAATTCCTGCAGTGGTTCTTATAGCAAAAGTTCATGGTGTGAATCTCCATATGCTGTTCTGTCTATCAAAGTGAGAGCTGCACATTAGTCCTGTTTTCTATCCACTGTCTTCCCCAGATCTCCCAGAATGGCTTTTACTAAGCATATTTCTACAAACATTCTGTTCACATCCATTTAGATAATGTCCAAGGATGAATATGGCTCTCCTGTTTGGAGCCCTCACCATAATTACCCTTAATTATTCATTCATGACAATGCAAGCTTTTTCCAGCATTCATGTCAAAATTCTATCCATTACCCAGTTCCAAAGCAGCTTCCACATTTGCCAGTATTTCTTATAGCAACACTCCTACTTCATTTCTTGGCTTGTCTTTGTCTATGTGTGATGCTAAAACAAAACACTCCTGGAGAAAGAAGAGAGGTGAACTCTCTGAAGACTCTTTTATAAGGGTTTTAGTTCATTCAAAGGGTGAGGTTTTCAACTTACTGACTGCCCCAAAAGAAACTACCACTTTATGCCACCACAATAAGTATTATGTTTCAACATAGATTTTGGAAGGGACATACGCTCAAACCATAACAGAGCTCTTTGTTTTATTCTATTGGTCTATGCATCTGCCTGTATGCCAGTACCATACTGTTTTGATTACTGTAGCTTTGTAGCAAGTTTGGAAATCAGAAAATGTGTGTCCTTCATCTTTGTCCTTATTAAAAATTGTTTTGCTATTTGGGGTCCCTTGAGATTCCATATAAACTTTAAGAAGGATTTTTCTATCTCTGAAAAATTATCATTAGAATTGCATTGATTCCACAGATTGCTTTGAATAGTGTGGTCATATAAACAATATTAAGTCTTCCAATCCACGAACGTGAAATGTGTTCCCATTTTTTTTTTGTCTTAATTTTATTTGCAATAATGTTTTGCAGTTTTCATTGATGTCTTTCCCTTTCTTGGTAAATTCCTAAGTGTTTTCTTTATTTTGAATACCATTTCAAATGAAATTGTTTTCTTAATTTCATTTTCAAACTGTTCATTGTTAGTATGTAGAAATGCAACTAATTTTTGTGCATTGGTTTTGTATCCTGATTCTTTGCTGAATTCAGTTATTATCACTGATAGTATTTTTGTGGAATTTTAGGGTTTTCTCTATATAAGATCATATCACCTGTGAATAGAGATAGTGCCAACACTTTCTTTTCAAGTTAGATCCCTTTGTGTTTTTTCACTTATCTAATTGTCCTGGCTAGAACTTCTGGTGCTGTGTTGAGTAGAAGTGGTGAAAGAAGGCATCCAGATCTTAGATCTTTTTCCTGATCTTAGAGGAATTTTTCACTGTGTTAAGTACAGATTATTTCTAACACAAAAATTTAAAACCCAAAATGCTCCAAAATATGAAAATTTTTGAGTGCCAGCATGACACTCAAAGAAAACGCTCACTGGAACATTTCAGATCCTAGGTTTTAGGATTAGGGATAATTAACCTAAGTATAATGAAAATATCCTCAAATCCTAAGCACTTCTTTTTCCAAGAATCTCAAATAAGGGATACTCCATCTGTATGTTTACTGGAAATTTTTCATATATGGCTTTTAATATGCTGAGGTAGTACCCTTCCCTTCCAATTTTGTTGAATGTTTTTATCATTAAAAGGTCTTAAATTTAGTCAAATGCTTTTTCTTCATCAATTGAGGTAACCTTGTTTTTTTCTTTGTTCTTATAATGTGGTATATTACATTGATTTTCAGACGATGAGCAATCTTTCTGTTTTAGAAATAAATCCCACTTGGTCATGGTGTATAATTCTTTTAATATGCTGCTGAATTCAGTTTGCTAGTGTCTTGTTGATAAGATATATTGGTCTGCAATTTTCTTTTCTCATGGTGTCTTTCTCCGGTTTTGGTATCTGAGTAACGCTGTCCTCATACAATAAGGAAGTATTCTTTCCTCTTAAAACTTGGGAAAAGTTAGTGAATTGTTGATATTAGTTCTTCTATAAATGTTTGGTAGAATTTACTCATGAAGCCATAAGGTCTGAGGCCTTTATTTTTTTTTTTTTTTTGAGATATTTGGTTTACAATTCAATATCCTTATTAGTTATAGGTCTATTCTGGTTTCCCATTTCCTTGTGATTTGGTCTTGGTGGGTTTTGTCTTTCTAGGAATTTTTCCATTTCATCTTGGTTATCCAGTTTGTTTGCGTAGAATTGTTCACAGTTCCCTTTTATAATACTTTTTCTTTCTGTAAAATTGGTAGTAATGTTGCCACATTCACCTGTGATTTTAGTGAATCTTCTTTTTTCTTACTGTATCTAAATATTTGTTCATTTTATTGATCTTTTCAAAGAATTACCTTTGAGTTTTATTTACTTTTTTCTATTAATTTTTATTTTCTATTTTTTCTCTCTAATTTAATCTTTATGATTTATTTCTTTCTGCTAGGTTTGTCTTTAGTTTGTTTCTATTTTTCTAGTCCTTCAGTCACAATGTTGGGTTGTTGATTTGAGATCTTTCTTATTTATTAATGTGTAATTTTTTATACATGTACATTTTTCCCTTAGCACTGCTTTCACTGTGTCCCATAAGTTTCAGTATGTTGTATTTTCATTCTCGTTAATCTCTACTTACTTCTTTAAGTTTCTCATTACATTAATTTTTTTCTTATATATTTTTTATTTCAATAGCTTTTAGAGGACCAGTGGTTTTGGGTTATATGGGTGTATTTTACAGTGGTGAAGTCTGAGATTTTTGTGTATCTGTCACTTATGTAGTGTACATTGTACCCAATTAATTAATAAATAATTAATAATTTTAAATTATTTATTAGCCTCATATCCTCCACCATTTCTGAGTCTCTGATATCCATTATACCACTCCATGTGCCTTTTAATTTATCTCTAGTTCATCTCTAAGTATTTAAGGCTTTCCCTTGTGATATCTTCTTTGATGCATTTGTTGTTTAAAATCTGTTGTTTAATTTCCAAAATTTTGTGAAATTTCCAGTTTTACTTATGTTATTGATTTCTAGTGTCATTCTGTTGTGGTCAGAGAAGATACTTTATGTGATATTTATCGTCAGGGTAACCTAGAAAATAAATAGAGAATACACAAAATATATAAAGCATACTGAATATATAAAAGATATTTATCTTTTTAAACCTATTGAGATTTAATTTGTGGACTAACATATGGACTGTTCTATAAAATGTCACATGTGCATTTGATGGTCTGTGATTAGGTGTAAATGTTCATTATTGTTATATCTTCTTACTATATTAAACTTCTTATTAATATATAATATCCTCTTTGCTCCTTATAAACATTGTAAAAGTCTATTAGTTAATATAGTTTAAATATTAGTTAATATAGTTTAAATATTTTTCCTCTCCAAGCCTCAAGTCAAAATTTGATTCCTAATACTGGAGGTGGGCCCTGGTCAGAGGTGTTTGGGTCATGGAGGTAGATCCATCATGATTGATTTGATGCCCTCCTCATGGTAATAAGTGAGGCCTCACTCTGTTCCTGAGAGATCTGGCTGTTCGGAAGAGCCTAGCGCCTCCTCCTCCTCTTTCTCTTCCTCCTCCTCTCTCATCATGTGACACACCTGCTGTAACATCACCTTCCACCATGAGTGGAAGCAGCCTGAGATCCTCACCAAAAGCAGATGCTGACACCATGCCTCTTGTACAGACTACAGAACAATGGGCCGGATAAACCTGTTTTCTTTTTGCAGTACCCAACCTCAAGTATTCCTTTAAAGCAATGCAAATAAAATAATACATTAGTATAGCCACTCTTGCTCTCTTTTAGTTATGATTTGTGTGGGATATTTTATTCCATTCTGTCACTTTGAGCCTGTTTGTACTTTTACATCTAAAGTCAATTTTTTTTGTAGGCAGTATATAATTGGATCCATTCTGCCAATCTCTCTTTTGATTGGAGAGTTTAATTTATATTTAAAGTAACTACTGATAAGAAGGGACTAACTACTGCTAATTTGTGATTTATTTTCTATGTCTTATATTTTTTTGTCCTATATTTTCTTTTGTGTTTAGGTTTTTGTAGTGAAATGTTAGGTTTATCTGTCATTTCTTTTTTGTATATTGTATATTTCTTATGTAGATTACCCTGATAATCACATTTAATATCCTAAAGTTATTACACTGTAATTTAAATTTATACCAGCTTACCTTCAGTAACAGAAAAACTCTGCTCCTTTACAGCTCTGCTTCTACCTCTTTCAGTTTTAATGTCACAAAATTACATCTTTATACATAATATGCCCCCAACATAAACCAATAATTCTTTTTAATGCATTAGTCTCTTAAATCATATAGAAAACAAAAAAAGTGAAGTAGCAAGCCATAGTTATTATAATACTAACTTTTATATTTGCCCATTACTTACCCTTATGAAGATATTTATTTCTTCATACAGCTCCTAGTTACTGTCTAGTGCTCTTTCATTTCACCTTGTAGGACTCCCTTAAATATTTCCTGCAGGGTAGGTCTAGCGGTAAGAAACTTCTTCAGCTTTTGCTTATCTGGAAACATTTTAATTTTTCCTTTACTTTTGATGGATAGTTTTCTCATATATGGAATCCTTGGTTGATAGATTTTTACACTGGCACTGAATATATCGACTCACTTCCTTCTGGTCTCTGAAGTTTCTGATGAAAAATCTGCTGATAACCTTATTGTGGATACCTTGTATGGGATGAGGTGCCTCTCTTTTGCTGCTTTCAGAATTATCTCTTTTTCTTTATCTGGTGACAGTTTGATTATAACGTGTCTCAGTGAGAACCACTCAAAGAGAACCACTTTGAGTTCATCTTACTTGGTGTTTGTTAAGTTTCTTGGATGTGTATATTCATGTCTTTCATCAGATTTGGGAAGTTTTCAGCCATAAAATACATATCTATCCCTTTTTCTATTTTCCTTCTGGAATCCTCACAGTTAATAAGTTGCTCTGCTTAATGGTGTCCCACAGGTCTTCTAGGCTTTGTTCAGTTTTTTTCAGTCTTTTTCCTTTCTGATCTCAGCTTCAGTAATTTTCATTGTCCTATCTTTAAGTTTGCTAGTTCTTTTGTTTGACTTCTGCTCAAATTTACCTTTGAATTCCTCTAGAAGTTTGTTTTTTTTTTTTTTTTTTTTTTTTTTTTTTTTTTTAATTTCAGCTGTTGTACTTTTCAGCTCAAGATTTTCGTTTGTTTGTTTCTTTTTAGGTTTTGTATCTCTTTACTGATATTTCATTAATACATTATTTTTTGGGTTTTCCACATCTTCCTTTAGTTTACTGAGCACCTTTAAGAGAGTTCTTTTAAAGACTTTATCCATTAAATTGGGCATTGGTCTTATGAATAGTTTCTGTTGATTTTATATTTATTTGAATGGGCCATCCTTTCTTATTTTTTGTATACCTTGTAATTTTTTTTGCTGAAAACTGGACTTTTGAATCTAATAATGTGGTAACTCTGGAAATCAGATTCTCATTCTTTCCTAGGTTTTGGGGTGTGAGAGTGTGTGTGTGTGTGTGTGTGTGTGTGTGTGTGTTTATTACTCTTACTCTTCTTTAGTTTTAAAACTGTAGTTTATATCTGTGGCAGGGTTCAGCCTGAGGTATGAACTTAAGGTCTTTTCTGGTCTTTTCTGAGCCTGTGCCTTTCCTTTGGCATGCACAGTTACTTTCTAATTTTCTCTATATATGCAATGGTTTTTGAATGTCTAGTTTTAAAAGCTGGCTCCCAACAGAGGAAAAGGGGAATAATAAAGGTGAAATAAAGGCCCTTTAAGTTCCCCCAAATTCGCTTCAGCCCAAAGAGCAAGACTCATAAAAAAGGGGATAGTTGCAGCAACAACAAATGCCTACTTATTTGTTCGTACCTCTGTGATCAGAACAATCAGTGATCAGAATATAAATCCTCCATACCGGCGGCAGGGTCTTTTTGCCCATCCTGGCTCCACAAACTGCAGGTTGCTCCAGGAACATGTGCACAGCTGCTTGCCATGAGACTAGAGGCAGGGAATGGGTAGCTGCTACTGGGTATAAGAGCTGAAATTGTCTAAGAGTAATCCTAATTTACTGTCCAACACTTCTGCTAGAAGTTGCAAGCCTTCAGTAAACTTCAGAGTTCCCAAATAATTATATCAGATGAATTTTAATCTGAAGACCAACTGTTGTCTAGGTAGGGGACAGATTCTTGGTGCTTCCTATTCTGTCATCTTCCCAAAGTCCCTATTTGTGTGTGTGCATGGGTGTGTGTATATGTGTGTGTGTATATAATTGAACAAAACAATATTGCTTCCTGGGATCTAACCCTAGAATTTTTATATTGATTTTTTTTTTTCACTTAGGTCCCTTTCATCATTATTACCTAAAATCATTCTCTATGTGGTTAAAATATTTAGTCAGTATAGCGAGCCACTGGTGGAAATGTTTAGTATACTAAGTCTAGCTGTTGGGTATGATCTTACAGAATCTACTTTTCAACAGAAAATTAGTTAAGAAGATTTTTCAATGCTGTCATACAACTGTAACAATATTTAGTAAAAGTGTTTATTTATAATTTGTGATTTAACAAGTTACTTATACACTTTGAAAAATGTGTTTAAACCATGACATGGTTTCTGATCATATATTTCTTGAAATGGATATTTCCTCATAAAAAAGAGATTTATATGAGTTTTAATCAACTAAGTATTTAATTATTTTGGTTCTTACTCAAACTTTATATTTTAGCTTCAAAGTTTCTTTCTTGACAGTATTTTGAATTTTTTCCCCAATGTAGATTAGAATCACCCATCCTGTTACTTTCTGTTATCACATCCCTTTCAACATCTATGTGGTAGATTGCTTACAAAAATGGTCCAATATTCTGCCCTTGACTATGCTTACTTACTTTGCAATAGAAATGGTTATGGAGTGGATAATAATTTCCCACTACCATAACCTTGATTATTTTTCTTGACTTTTTTTAGTTTCTTTAGCAAATATAATTTGTGACAAATGTGTGAGCCAGTTCCCAGCCTAAGACTCTACAACCTTGAGACCTTCTAATTGCTCTTCCGAAATTTTCTCTCCCCTCTAAGACAGCACCTGCACTCATGGGCAGTGAAGAATCAGCAGCAAACAGAAAGTAAAACCTGGAAGACTTGGAAACTCCCTGAATTTTGAATGTATTCCCTGATTTATGAAGGAAAAAAAAAAAAAAAAAAAAAAAAACAGAGAATAAGGTCCAAGCCCTCTATAGAAAAAAGGGCCAAAGATATAAACAGATAATTTGTAAAAAAAAAAAATATATATATGTACATATATATATATATCTTTAAGACTATGAAAATGTTCAACTTCACTTATAATTAAGAAAATGCAGATTAAAGCTAAACTCAGATTTCATTTTTCACTTATATTGTTGAACATTTTAGAACATAGCGACACTTTCTCTTGGTGAAGCTGCAGAGAAAAAGGCACTCATTTATTGCTAAAGGAATGCAAACTGGTAGAGCCACTTTAGAGGGAAACGGTATATATTTTAAAAAACTAAGCATCTATCTTTTGGCAAAATAGTTCTACTTCACATAGTTTATCTTGAAGGTATACCTCTAAAAATATGAAATGCATATGCCCAGATTATTCACTGCAGCATTGTTTGTAGTTTCAAAGTAGTAAAAACAAACAAAATGCTCATGATTAAACTGTGGTATACCCATGCAATAAAGTTCTATTAATCTAAAAAAAAAAAAAAAAAAAAGAGAACATATTTATAAAGACAGAGTAATTTCCCAAATATACTGTTAATTGAAGACAGAGAAATGTAAAATTATCTCTATAATATGCTAGCGTTCTATAAAAAATTATGAGGAGGCTGAGTCCTATTAAACATTATAAAGTCTTTATAATTAAAACACACGGGACGGGCGTGGTGGCTCACGCCTGTAATCCCAGCACTTTGGGAGGTCGAGGCAGGTGGATCACGAGGTCAGGAGATGGAGACCATCTTGGCTAACACGGTGAAACCCCGTGTCTACTGAAAAAATACAAAAAAATTAGCCGGGTGTGGCGGGCACCTGTAGTTCCAGCTACTCGGGAAGCTGAGGCAGGAGAATGTCGTGAACCCAGGAGGTAGAGCTTGCAGCGAGCCGAGATCGTGTCACTGCACTCCAGCCTGGGCGACAGAGGTAGACTCCGACTCAGAAAACAAACGAACAAACAAAAAAACCACGGTATTTGTGCATGACTAGACAAACGTATCATTGGAATGAAATAGAAAATCCAGAAATAACTTCGCCTGAAAATTTATAAATAATTATATTATCACCTCAAAGATAGAATTTTTAATAAATTGTGCTGGGACATATATTCTACTCACTTATATAAACAATTAAAAAGAAAACGCAAGGCAAGATATGAAGAAATAATAGAGAGTAATTCCTTACAGGAAGTGGTAGGAATATGGTTGAAAATATAGAGAAATGGGAATTAAGTAAAACGATAAGGGACATAACACCCTTGAGCATACATTTTAATGAAATTTAGAACCATGCAATGTTTCACATAGGTAAAACATAAATAAACAAAATAAAAAATGGAAGATGAGGAAGAAAAACCCCAAAGTGAATTTCAAGTGAACAACAACCACACTATAAATATGAGATGGGAGTGATACTCTGGAAGAACTAACTTAAGTGACTGTAGGACAGAGTCCTTTGACTATGTAACTGAAGACTAAATGCAGAAAAGCTTATAAATAATCAATGTACTGTAGTTAGTAGTTATTTGTCACAGTAATATGGGTTAGCAGTTCTCATTTTGTGTCAATTCTAGGACTGAGCAATTAGATAAAGAATAGTAAGAAGCAGGTTTTTCTCTATTGGAAATAAGGGAGTAACAAGGAAATAGAGAAGGTGAAAATAAACCCTGTTTTGTTGAAGATATAAGCACAAACTCATAATTTTTAACCAATATATACAAATACAGAAATAAACATACTTGAAGTATATTTGAAACTTTTACCCAAGTGTATCACAAGTGAAGATTTTATGGTTTACATGCACATTTACAGTATTTGTGTTAATGCTCTACTAGAATCTCATCACGCAGGAAAATGAACTAGTTTCATAAAAGATGGGCAATTACTTACTCTTGAGTAAGACGATACTTACTGGATTCAAAGCAGCATATGAAGCCAGGGTTTCTCAGATGTGTTCTCTAGAACTTTGCCACCCTAAGTGCGATACATGGATTAGCAGCATCGTTTTCACTTTGAGCAGGTGAGTTGGGCACAATAATTGGCTCTATCCCAGACCTCTTAAGTCACAATCTCCATTCTAACAAGATCTCCAGGCATTTATTGTGCACATTAAAGATTACGAGACATTGTTCCAGTAACAAAGAAGATCAAAATCCACAGAAATGCTTCTTTGTAGTCTTACAGAATATTGATCACCTCTTTTTTAGACTAAACAGAAGTAATGATGTGGAAGTTGTGTGTGAGCAGGGGAGGGATTTTATATGTTTAGTCATATGTATTCATTTAAAAGCGGTTTGAATCAATCACATTTCAATAAGTCAACAGCACCTTTATAGCAGCCATGGTGATTTTCTGAAATATTAATACTGCCAAGAAACAAAACAAAAACTTGGTTTGCTTCTTAAAAATTGGCAAATACAGAAGATCATAATCCTCTGTTCTCCTGTCTACATGAACTAGCTAAATTATAAACTCAGATTTGGAAACTATGGTAAAATGTTTTTAAAATGTAGTATATTAAAAATAATCTATCATGAGTCTTCTTTAAAAAATAAATGTTTTTATTTATATCATCATCTTTGCATTTTGTTTTGTTTTTTCTTTTGCTAAGAAGAAATATATTTGGGCAGAGAGCACAAACCAACTTAAGGATCTTTGACAGAAAATAGAGAGCTCCTGTGGTCTATTGACATTGGTGGTAAAGGTTAGGTCGGAGTGTAGCTGTTGATTACTAAACTAGAGCACCATTATTCTCATTATCTCTCTGAAGGTATGGTTCCATATTGACCAGCTGGTGATGAGCCTGAGCAGGATTAAATTAGTTATTTCATTTATAACCAATGCTGAAAGCCCCTGCTACAAACTTCTTGTTGCTATCTTGTTAGAGCGGTAACCAATTAGTTGAGCCTGTAGAGATGGCTATAGCTCACTCCTTTAAATATGGATTGATGAAACAAAGCTCTTTGTAGATTTGAAGAGTCAGTATTTCAGTATAGAAATGAATAAATTTCACCACAAGAAGGGCATTATTATAAAAAGTATTATTACTTTTTAATTCATACACATATTTCTGGTTATTTGGTAAGAATAATGACTGGAATGTAACTTTTAAAGAAACCAAAATGCATTTTTGCTTCCTACTCTCCTTTTCTATTCCTATTAAAATCACAGTCATTAGTTTGCTAACTCAGGATTATATAATATTTTTTACATTTTAATTTCTACTTTAAAATACATGCCCCTGTACTTTTGAATCTAGAATTCAGTTTGGTTTCTTTTGGATCTCCAGGCATATATTCTCGAATGTTCTGTAAGTAAAAAGGAAGCATGCATCTTCAGTTCTGTCATTCAACATTCATAGATTTACATGGGCATACCGAATTATGAGAGAGATTATTCAAGGCCTCCTCTAGATTGCTATTTTTGTTTAACCTATGCAAAATTTCATTAGAGTCTTGGATAGTGGAAAAATAATTTCAAATGAAATATTTAAGAAAATACTCTCATGCTTAAGAAAAATAAAGTTAGTATAGGTGTACTTTTATAATTCTCCACCATGTGCTGCCAATATTTTAAACTCCAAATTTTTCAAGTTAGTAGCAATTGTGTTGTGTCCCACATAGATTTAAATTATTATTAGGTCTTGATTCTGCATCACATCTCAGTAGTGTTGTAGTTTGGGTGTGGGTATTTGTTTTCTGGGTCCACTTGAGGTAAGACAAAGTACTAGGACCCAGAGTAGATGATATACACGTTTCCTATCGGTGAAGCACTATAGGCCCTGAGATTTCTGCTTTATACCTGAGGATTTTTTGTACTTATTAAACATTAAACTTAGAGACAATTGTTCTGTCACCTAGGACTTCTTCCTCATAAGAACAAAGAATCATGCCATAGAGACACAGATATAGAGGTAGATATAAGGAGAGTAGAACAAGTAAGCATTGCTAATTTCAAAGACCAAAAAAATGAGGGCATAGTTTCTTAGAATAACAGGAGCAAATGACACAGAAAACAAACAAACAAAAAAAGTCATTTGAATTAATCAGTTCTGCATCTAAGCCCCGCCTCAGAATTTGTATGCTATGCTACTTTGAATGTTACCTTCCCTTTTGATCCTCAGATTCATTGTCAGTACAATGTAGATATTATCAGATGTAGTATTCAAAATTTTAACCATCAATTTAGAACAATTTGAACAGATGGACATTGAGAACCTTAGCTCCTTAAGCCACTCCTTGACCCTGGGATGGGCAAGTGTTCCTTTAGTTGTTGTATCAAAAGGAGATATGTGTATCCTGGGATGGTACTGGGGTGTCAGAACCTATGGGGAAATAGACTGGGGAGAAATGTTTTGAACAATAGGTATTTGCTAACCAGTAGGAGTTTTAAAAATATTTAAACTGGTGCATAAGAGTTTAATGCCACTTCAGTCGTGATGATTACATGATAATAAGTATATAAAATAGTTCATTGAGTAGATAAATAAATTTGGTTATTATTATTAAGAATACAAGGTCAAATATAATGAACAGCAGAGGAAAAAAATGAAGAAAGTTCATATTTAGTAGATAATTCCAGAATAAATCTTTGAAACTTTATCACTTAGACCTTATTAGAGTTTCTTTAATTTACTCAGAAGTAAAACAAATCAATGTTAATGTTTAAAGATAGTCAAGAACTGTAAAAGGTTTGAGGTTTTATCCCACCTGAGAGCTAATAAGGTAATCTGCTACAGTTTTTGAGAGCTGGAAAGAAGACGAGATCCTGGGTCAAAGAAGAAAGTTATTGTTTTTCATCATCCAGTAAGCAGCATGAGCATCAACATGTTTGTGAATTCCTTTTGTCCTGAGGTCACATGAGGTGGCACTGATGGGCCCAGATTAAGTCCTGTATATTTTGTCATTCGCAGGTATCTTATAAAATGAAGACTTTTTAGATAGACTTTTTTTTTTTTGAGTTTTGCAATGTGTACTTAAGACATATTCATGTGTTTTCATGGCTCTATAGGTCATTACCTTTTTATCACTAATACACTTCCAAACCTTCTTCCAAAGTGGATGTACCATTTTTTATTCCCACTAGCATTAAATGAGTTTTTGGTACTGTCAGTTTTTGCAAATTTTAGCAATTCTAATTCTTGTAGGAATTTTTATGGAATTGTTTGTTATCTTAATGTTTATGGAATCTGTAGTGATGAATACTCTTTCATTTCTGATACTGATAATTTGTGTCTTCTCTCTTTTGCTAGTCTGGCTTGAGGTTTACCAATTTTACTAATCTTTTCAAAAAACTAGGTCGTCACTCTGTTTTCTCTGTTTTTTTTTTGTGTGTGTGTGATTTAAGTATCATTGGTTTGTGCTGTAATTTTTATTATTTATTTTCTGCTTGTTTAAGCTTACCTTGTTCTTCTTTCTTTAGATTCGGAAGGTGAAAACTTAGGTTACTGATATTTAGATCTCTCTTCTCTTCTAATATATACACTTAACAGTATAAATTCCCATCAAAGTACTGCTATTGCTGCATATCATGTGTTTTGACATGTCACTTTTTCTTTTTCAATTAGGTTGAAATATTTTAAAATTTGCCTTGAGACTCATTCTGTGATCCATGTTATTTAGAAGTGTTTTATTTAATATCCAAATATTTGTGGATTTTCTAGCCATGTTTCTTTACTTGATTTCTAATGTAATTATAATCTGAGAACATAATTTATATACTTTATCTTCTTTTAAATATAAGTGTATTTTGTGGGCCAGAATATGGTCTATTTTGATGAATGTTTCATGTAAACTTGAGAAGATTGTGCATTCTTCCATTATTGAATGATGCTATATTTGTCAGGGTTCTTTAGAGGGACAGAACTAACAGGAGATAGATGGATAGATAGATAGATAGATAGATAGATAGATAGATAGATAGATAAAGGAGAGTTTATTAAATATTAACTCACACGATCACAAGGTCCCACAGTAGGCTGTCTGTAAGCTGAGGAACAAGGAGAGCCAGTCCGAGTTTCAAAACTATAGAACTTGGAGTCCAATGTTTGAGGGCAGGAAGCATCCAGCATAGGAGAAAGATGTAGGCTGGGAGGCTAAGTCAGTCATGTCTTTTCACATTTTTCTGGTTGCTTTTTATATTCTAGCCATGCTGGCAGCTGATTAGATGGTACCCACCCAGATTAAGGGTGAGTCTGCCTTTCTCAGCTCACTGACTCAAATGTTAATCTCTTTTGGCAGCACCCTCACAGACACACCCAGGATCAATACTTTGCGTCTTTCAATCCAATCAAGTTGACATTCACTATTAGGCAACCCCTTGTCAACTTGAACCCATACACATCTTCTGACGTACATAATCTCCAAATAAAAACAATAATAAAAGTCATAATTACACCTAACTTAATAAAACTATCCTTTCTACAACTGTAAATGCACCAATCCTCAACCCAAATACTATTACATAAAGTTAACAATACTTAAATGCTTATGTGAAGTCAATAAATCTTATGTCACAAGACAAAGGAAAAAGGAAATAAAATGAGGATAATTTCATAGTACAAGTGTATACATCACAAACATGTTGTTAACAAAAGAAGGAGAAAATACTCATGACAATTACAGTCTTCATTTCTGCAGCTGATCACGTAGTCATAGCTGGTATTGATGACTACCTTCTTCTACTACCCATTCTGTATCCCCTTTAGCAGGTGGTGTTCTTTTCCTGGTGGAGTGACCCTAACCTTCATTCCTGAAGGGTGTGGGCCATTTGTAGTCCTGCCTGGATTGGACTGTTGTAGTTTCCCACTGACCTTAGTCACAAGGCATGGTAATAAGAGATGCCCTAATGGAGCTCCTTTATTCGATGCGTACTCTTCCTTACCTACTCCTTGTGGTGTAGTAGACTGATTTCATCTTGATAGTCCAGGTCAGTCACACCAGCCAACACTGTAACTCCCTTCTTAGCCTGTTGACTTAAAGGTAGGAGGAGCCCAGAGTGTCCAGGTGGCAATCTTAACCTCCAGTTTAATGCATTCATTGTTGTGTCTCCTTGTGGCAGTGTTCCTCCCTCTGGAACTAAGACCTCTAGGTCAGCAGAATGTAATGTGGGAATTGGAAGCAAAATTTTGCTAGTGAAACACTAGGGAGAATGGTGAGTTGTGCCACTCCCACTGATGCATTATATAAATGCCTCTTCCACTATTTACTTGATGTGAGTTTTTGACCTGTATAATTTTACTTCTGCCTGGAGAACTTCTTTTAATATTTTTGCAAGGATAGTGTGGATAAATTTGCTTACTTTCTGATTGTCATGAAATGTCTGTTTTTTCCTCACTTTGTTGAATGATTTTGCTGGAGATAGAATTCTAGGTTGTTTTTTGTTTGTTTGTTTGTTTACGATGTAAATATTTGATTCCACTCTCATGGTTGCATGGTTTCTGGCCAGGGGGTCACTGTAATTCTTATCTTTTTTCCTCTATAGTTTGGATGTTTTTCGCCCTCTGGCTTCTTTCAATATTTTTTCTTTGTCTTTGGTTTTCTACCATTTAAATATGGTATGTCTTGATGTAATATTTTTTATACTTACCCCGCTAGGTGTTCTCTGAGCTTCCTAGTTTTATCCTTGTATATCTTCTGTTAATTTTGTTAAGTTCTTTAGCATTATTACTTTACGTATTTCTTCTGTTCTTGTTTCTTCTTCAGATTACATGTATGTTACACTTTTTAAAAATGTTCTGTAATTCTTGGATATTCTGCTCTGTTTCATTTATTATTTTTTCTCCTTATTGCATTGCAGTTTGTGAAATTACTGACCTGTATTTAAGCTCCCTGATTTTCTTCGTTTGTGGTCAGTCTACAGATGAACCTATCAAAAGCATCTTTCATTTTTGTTATAATGTTTACATTTTAAACATTTCTTACTGATTATGCCTTTAAATTTCCATCTTCTATTTTCATTACCAAGCTATTCATATGTGTGTTCTATATTTTCCTTTAGAGACTTTAACATATTAATGATAATTATTTTAGTTATTTAAAACTGTCTGACAGTTCCATCATCTGGGTCATATCTTAGTCTTGTTATGATGTTGTTTTGTCTCCTTAGATATTTTTTGTTTGCTTGTCTTTTCACCTGCTGTGAAATTTTTGTTCTAACTTGGATATTTATGTTGGATATTAGGAACTGAGTTAAGTAGGCACTTAATGTAAGAATTTATCTTACTGCAATTAGGAGTTTAACTGTGTTAGTAGTTTACTATAGCCATAGGTGCCAAAGATTTTAATTTCTCTAGTATCTTTTTGTGTGTCTCCTCTTACCTTCTGTAAATACTCCTCCTCAGAGTTTGAATTTTGCAGTTGTTTTAGCTGCAATTCACTGTTATACCAGATCCCTTTTTATGTGGTTGTCATACATGGAGAAGCAGAAGTGACCTATAATCTTCTAAATTGCAGTCATTTAATCATCTCGTACCTCTGAGCTGTGACCTATACAAGGGTTTCTCCATTGCTATAGCCTTTTTATCCCTTTTATATTAGGCAGGAAGCAAGAAAGAGGTGGAGTTGAAGGAATATAATTCCTTCAGGTAATAGAAGTTTCTGGAAAAGGCTTTTTTTCCTAGATGTAGGCATTCATTATGGAGAATGTTGGTGGCATATTTTGCAACGATTACTCTTCCCTTCTGTCTGCCACAGCCATAACTGGATCTCTCTTAGATGTTACAGTGATCCTCTTGTTCCCAAATGGTACGATTCCTGAATGATAAAACTCTTTTAAAAATGTGCCCCCTTACCACGATGGCAGCTCCAGGGTGTTTCCAACTTTTACGTTAGTCTATGTTCAGTTACAGCAATCCATCAAAATTACCACTTAAGTGCTTCTAGCAGTTTACATTTCCAGTGGGTGGCATCTGCTCTAGGTAAGTATATCTTGGCTGTAACTGTGAATTTGCCTGTCTCTAGATTAAGTGGCAGTTTACCCTGCAATCTCAGTTCTCTGATGGGTGCTAGAAAAGTTATTGATTTTCAGTAAGTTCAGTTTTTTTGTCTTTGTAAGGACAGAGTGACAATTTCTAAGCTCTTTACATGTCAGAATTAAAACAGAAGCAAAGCATTTTATTTTTCAATTATTAGTAAAACATTTGCCACAGTTTACCACTGGTGATAGTATATGATATACTGATGGCTAGAGGAAGTGGGAAAATTAGTATAATCATCATCATGGTCATTATCATTTTCAAAACTTTGCAAAGGAAAGAAATCATAATATGACTCTTTTCTAAATTGTCATGGAATGATGAGATGGGGAAAATAACTTCGAATAGCTCTATTTGTATTGAATCCTCTTTTCTTAAATAAGAATCCTTCACCTTCTATAAGGCTGATAAAATAAACGTCAATCAGAACCTGCATAAAAACAGTTTTCCAGCTAAAGAATTTTATAAAATAAAAAGCATATGTATATTTTCTATGAATAATGAAATGTAATTGTAACTTAAATGTGTACTTTTGTAGAAAAACAGAAGTGAGAGGGACTACTGAATCTCAAGAGAGAAATGTGGGTTTGGCATGTTGGTTTTAATAATTTATGAGGAATAAGTTATTCCAGTCCAGTTTGATCCACTTTTCTTCAAAACTTGACACATATTTTTGATGATCTCATCTTTCCTTCTCATCATCTGAATTTTTGGCTATAATAATTTTCCTATTGTTATCATCTCTAATCACCTTTTATCAGCCCTTCTCATGTATGCCTTCTTTCTTCTGCTATACTTGGTGTTCATGTATTTATTTGAAGATTATCTGTCTTAGCCTGTTTTGTGTTGCCATAAAAGAATACCAGAGACTGAGTAATTTATAAAGGAAAAAGGTTTATTTAGCTCATGGTTTTGCAGGCTAGTAAGTTTAAGTGCATGCCCCTGGCTTCTGGAAAGGGTCTTTATACTACATGACAACTTGGTGGAGAAGCAGATACATGCAAACAAGGAGATTCCTGAGAGGAGTCCTGGCTTTATTACAACCCACGCTCTCAGGAACTAACCCATCCCCGTGAGAACTAATCCAGTCTCACGAAAATGAGAAACCACTATTTCAAGAATAGCTCCAAGACGTTCATAAGGGATTTGCCCCTATAACTGAAACAGTTCCCACTAGGCCCCACCTCCCAACACCACCATATGGGGATCAAATTTCAACATGAGTTTTATGGGGTAAAATAAGCCATATCCTTACCATAGTACTGTCCAACTTTCTTCTTAAACTTTTAAAAGAGTAGAAACTCAGTATCTCACCTGGCATACTTTATAAACTAAGGATGGAAGACACCATTACACAAAAATTCTTTGAGATCTCAGAAATAATCAATGTCTCAGCATTGAATATGCAATTAAAAAACAAGGCAAAGATCTCACAGTGTACAAAAATAGTTATACACCATGAGCAAGGGAGATTTGTTCCAAGTATACAAGGCTAGTTCAATAGTCAACAGTCAATTAATGTATTCCTACACATTAAAGGCTCAAGAAGGGAAATCATATGATTATATTAGCTGATACTGATAGAGCATTACAGTCCAACAGACATCCATAAACCTAGGAATAAAGGAAACTTAAAAACTTTGATAAAGAACAGCTGCAAAAAACCTACAGCTAACATCGTAATTAATGATGCAAAATTGAACACCTTCCACTAAATTGACAACAATGCAGGGAAGTCCGCTCTCACCACTAAGTTGGACCCAAAGTCCTAGTTAGAGAAATAAGACAAGAAAAGGAAATAAAGGTATTCACATTGTAAAGCAAGAAGTAAAATATCTTTAGTTACAGATGACATAATTGTCTGTGAAGGAAATCCCAGTCCATCAATTAAAAAAACTGGAACACATTAGCACGTATGTCAAGGTTGCAGGACACGAGATTAATGTACATAGGCCAGTTACTTTCTTACCACCCTTAATTAACAATTGGACTTGCTTACTTTTAAGAAACATTTATGATGGCACCAAAATTGAAATGATTAGGTATAAATCTAACAAAATGCATGCAGGCTCTACATGTGGGAAATTATAAAAATCTGAAGAAATAAAATAAAGAATATCTGAGTAAAAGTTGTCATATTCTGTGTTTATAGATTAGAAGGCTCAATAATGTTAAGATGTCAGTTCTTCACAATTTAATCTATAGTCTTAATGCTATTCCAATCAAAATCTCTGCAATTTTGCAAATACTAGCAGACTAAAACTTATATGAAAAGGCAAAACATGTAAAATAGCTAACACCTAACTGATGAAGAAAATACATTACTCAATTTTGAGACTTACAAGTAGCTATAACAATCAATAAAATATGGTGTTGGCAAATGAATAAACAGATAGATCAGCTGAACAAAATAGAGAGCCCAGAAATGGATCCACACAAAAAGTCAACTGATCTTTGACAAAGAAGCAAAAGAAATTCAGTACAGGAAAGAGAGCCTCTTACTTCAGTTCGAAAATAAAGATAGCATTTTAAATAAATGGTGCTAGAGCAATCAGATGTCCACATAAAAAAATAAGCAAGACAAGATAAAGATCATACACCTTTTACAAAAATTAACTCAAAAGGAATCATAGACCAAACTGTAAAAAAAAAAAAAACAAAAAAACAAAAAAACTATAAAACTTCTAGAAGAAAATATAGGAAAACATATAAGTTACCTTAGCCTTAAAATGAGTGTTTACATATAACACCAATAGCATGATTCATGAAAGAAAAAATTGATAAATTGGGCTCTATTAAAATTATCAGTTTCTGCTCTGTAAAAGACTCTAAGAAAATAAAAAGATGGACCATGGGCTGGAAGAAGATATTTGCAAATCATAACACTTGTATCTGAATATACAAAGCACATTTAAAACTCAACAATAAAAAAATTAAAATGAACAAAACATCCAGAAAGATGCCTTGACAAAAAATATATACAAATGGAAGAGAGATATACACAAAGATTCTCAACATAATTTTTTTTACAGAACAAAGTTAAAACAATAATGAATTACCACTTCATGCCTATTAAAATGGCTAAACTCCCCCAAACATTGACAATATTAATTACTGCTGAGGATGCAGAATAACAGGAACTCTCATTCATTATTAGTGGAAATAAAAAAATCCTTCAACCACATTAGAAGACAGTTTAGCAATTTCTTCCAAAGCTAGACATAATCTTATCACGGGATACAGTAATCACACAGGTATTTATCCAACTGATCTGCAAATTTGTGCCCACAAAAAAATCATTCATGCAAATATTTACAGCAGCTTTATTTAAAATCTTCAAAATTGGAAGCATCTGAGATGCTATTTAATAGCTGAATGAATGACCAAATTGTGGTACATCTGTACAATAAAATGTTTTCAAAACCAAAAGGAAATGAGTTATTAAGTCATGAAAAAATAATAATGGATCTTATAATAAATACTTATTTCTAAGTGAAAGAATTCTGCCTGGGATGTTGCAGTATACAAGGATTCAAATTCCCACATCTTTGGAAAAAATTTTTCTTTCCCATTAAAAAAAGTATTATAATGACCATCTTAGTAATTTTGAAGTAGTATATTATTGGGGTTTGAATTTGCATTTCTTTAATGACGCAGGATGTTGAACATCTTTTCGTGGGTTTATTGACCATTTGTGTGTCTTCCCTAGAAAAACATCAAATCGACTCTGTCCATTTTTTAATTGAGTTAGTTGTTTTTGTTTTTGTTTTGCCACGAGAAGTTTTTATACATTCTGGATTCCAGAATGCTATCAAATATGTGATTTGCAAATATTTTCTGCCATTCTATGAATTGCCTTTCTCACTTTCTTGATAATGTTCTTTAATGCATAAAGTTTTAATTTTGATAACATCAAATATATATTCATATATATATATATATATTTGGTTGTTCGTGCCTTCATATCTAGGTTTCATATCAAAGCTCCTTTGCCAAATCCAAAGTCATTAAGACTTACCTTTATGTTTTCTTCTGAGAGTTTTGTGGTTTTAGCTCTATATTTAGTACATCTTTATAATTAATTTTTATATCTGCTATAACGTAGCAGTTCAACTTTATTTTGCATGTAATATCTAGTTTTCCCAATACTATTTTTTAAGAAAAACACTTTTTTTATTGAATAGTCTTGGTACCTTGTTGAAAATCAGGTTGCCAAAGACACATGTGTTTATTTCTGGACTCTCAAGTCTATTTCATTGGTGTATATGTTCATCATTCTTTTGATCACAGTAGTTTTTTAGTAAGTTTTGAGATTGGGGACTGTGGGTTTCTCAAATTTGTTCCTCCTCTGGCTTGTATGTTGTATCTCTTTATAGAATATCCTTCTTTGTTCTGGCAGGCAGTTAAACTCCTTGCATAACAATGGGAGATTTTCAGCTATTATAAGATGGATTTGGTTGTCTTTAGTCTAGAGATACTTTGATTTGACTACTAAAGCCTGACCTATCTTGGTCTCTATTGAAAACATATATATACACACACACACACACACCATATGTATATACATACATATATACATACATATATATACACACAAATGTGTGTGTGTGTGTGTGTGTGTGTATACTGTAAGTTCCCTTTCTCTGGCTGACAAGAACTTGTGTTACTCCCAGATCTTTCTCAGTGCTCTGGAATTGTTTTGCTTATAGATCTCCATTAGATGTTTTTTTTTCATATAATTGTTCTTTGCCAGCCTCAGGAAGTTTTACACTATGCGTGACAGATTGGTATTCAGAAAAAGATACGATGATACTCTTTCTCTGTTTTGCTCCCTCCTCTCTGGTATTCTACCCTATAAACTGTAGAAACTTTTGCCTCTCAAAACTCTTAAGCGTTGCTTCCTCAACTAAGATTTTAAACTCTACTTTGTTCCACCCTCCTTGCCTATGTTTGAGAAATCACCTCCAGTCAGAAAATAAGCATTAATGTCTATTCTGTGGGTCTACTGTTTTCATTAATAATGTCTGGTGTTATTTCTTAGACTAAAATTTATTTTCTGTACACTTCCACCTTTTGTTTGTATAAGTCTCCCATAAAATTGGCTTGATTTGTTGCTTTGCATACTCTGCAAAACTCTGGTGAGTTCTGCGTGCCTATTCCCAGTAAGAAGACTGTTAAACGGGCCATAGTATCCACTCTTCTCTCCTCTATTATTTGTCTGAAGGAAAGCACAAATGCTCTTTTTGCTTTACTGTTAAGGAACTTTACAAGGTATTTATTTTCAATGAATTAGTTATACTGTTTAATAATTTTTTAGCCTAAACCCAAAAGCTGAGCCAGCTTCCTTTCTTATTGATTCAATGTTATAAAAGCCAGAAAGTGAAAATGCTTATTTTCTCAGATACTCTTACAGCTGTATGTTGTCTTACAGCTAGACATAGACAATGAAATGTAAGCAAAAGTCATACAGTGGCTCTTAGGGGGAAATTTATAAAAGTAGTAAAATACACCTGGGCTTTTCAACCTTTGCTTCCTGATTTGCTTTGTTTTGTTTTCTTTGTTTATTTTTTGATTATGGGCTTAATACCTGAAGCTTGACAGTTATTTTACAACCACGAAGTAACAAGCGTTCACATAATGGCTACATGCCACCAGTGATGGTGCAGACAGATAGTGAACTGGGATCTTCAAACCTGGGTCATTGAGCAGCTGCACTTTGAAGGGCTGCCCTCATTTGAGCTTCTGTTAAAGTAAGATAAATAAATAATTATTTCAGCCACCATTATTTACATTTTCTTTTGCTTTCAGTAAAATGAGATGTATCTGATTCAAATATATTCTCTATCTTACAATTTCCAATCGACATATATTATATTACAGACAATTCTATTGGAATGTTTACTCTAAAAATATAAAATTGCCCAAACCCCTGCTCCCAGGAAAGGATAAGATGACTAATTCCCTTTCGTAGGAAACGTTCTGAACTAAAGAATGGATAACCTCATTTGTCACAGAGCCTTTAACAAGCCCAAATATTGAACTCTTTAAGGTATTCCTAATAGAGTATATCTTTCTGAATCATTATTAAATAATACCTATCATAAATATTTCTTATCCTTTAGTTGAATATTTGCTTCCTATCCTCCTAGAGTTTTAAATATCTGAAATGGATCTGGTACCATCTTACTCTTTTACTTATCTGCATTTCTAACTTTTTATAATTTAAGTTAGCAAAATTAGGAAGAAGATTTTTTCCTAAATTTTGTTCAATATGAAGAACTGTAGAAGGAATTGTTAAGCCACCATCATCACCCATTACTAAGAGACTCTGGGAGCCTGGCTCTCTGATCATACCATCTTCGATTTGAATCAAGGTTGGTATTTACCAGCTATGTGAGCTAGGCAAGTTATTAAATTTCACAAAATCTCAATTTTCCTTCAAAATGTGGATAAAATACAAGATTGTGAGATGTAAATAAAACAATATTTGTTATGTTAGTGTCTGAGACATACTAGATCTTAATATGTGATTGCTATCGTTACTTTTAGTGTCAGTTATTATTCAGCAACTCAGATTGTAGCATACTCTTGTTAGTTCAAATTACATTCTTAATTTGTATTAGCCATCGCAGTCAGTTTGGACAAAATTACGTTATCCCACGGAACTCTTGTCATTACACACATGCAGAATTTGTTTAGCACAATATGAAATGAATACCGTCATGCAACACTTAAAGACAAAGATATGCTCTGAAATGCATTGTTAGTCATTTTTGTCTTGTGGGAACATCAGAGTGTACTTACACAAACCTAACTGGTATAGCCTACTACACACCTAGGCTACAAACCTATACAGCATGTTACTGTACTGAATACTGTAGACAACTGTAACACAATGTTAAGTATTTGTATATCTAAATATATCTAAAAATAGAAATGGTACAGTAAACATACAAAGTAAAAGTTAAAAAAGGGTATACCTGTATAGAGCACTTACCATGAATGGAGCTTGCAAGACTGGAAGTTGCTCGAGTGGTGAGTGAATGTGAAGATGAAGGACATCACTGTACACCATCATAGGCTTTATAAAGACTGTACATTAGTCTACAGTACATTTATTTAAAAAATTATTCCTTCAATTATAAATTAACCTTAGCTTACTGTAACTTTTTTACTTTATAAACTTTTTTTCATTTTTTAAGCTTCTTTACTCTTTGGCAATAACCCAACTTAAAACACAAACATCTTGCAAAGCTGTACAAAAACAATTTCTGTCTCTATATCCTTATTCTATTAATCTTTTTCTCTTTTTATTTTTAAGTTTTACTTTTTATACCATTTTATTAAAAATTAAGACACAAACACACATATTATCTTAGGCCTACCCAGGGTCAGGATTACCAATATCACTGTCGTTCACATCCATATCTTGTCCTACTGGAAAGTCTTCAGGGGCCGTAACACACATAGTATTGTTATTTGCTACAACAACAGTGCCTTCCTCTGGAATACCTCCCGGAGGACCTGCATGAGGCTGTTTTGCAGTTAATATCTTTTTAATAAGTAGAAGAAGTACACTCTAAAATAATAATAAAAAGTAGAATATAGTAAATTAATAGACCAGTTACATAGTTGTTTATTATCATTATCAAGTATTATGTACATACATGATTGTATGTGCTATATTTTTTATGACTAGCAGCACCGGTTTGTTTGCACTAACATCACTACAAACATGTAAGTAATGCCTTGTACTATGATGTTAGGTGGGGATAACATCACCAGGCAATAGGAAATTTTTGGATTCATTATAATTTTATGAGACCACCTTTGTCCATGTGGTCCATCTTTGATTGAAATGTCATTATGCGGCACCTGGCTTTACTAATATCCAATTAATCCCATCATTGTAAATGATATGATCAAAATAACATGTACATCACTGGATACCAATGTATCTGTAGAATTTGGACCATATAGACAACCTCTACTAATCTGACTTTGTACTTTGTACACGATTCCATAAACTTGCTAAGAATTGAGTTTCATAAACTGAAACAGAGAACTTAAAAGCAGGGTACGTGAGTAGCTTGCAAGGTAATCCTATGATAAGTCCATCATGCAAAAATTCAAAGGTAGATGCATTAATGTTAAGAAGAGGCTTGAACCTTGCACACTTAAAGGTTTTATGTGATGCGATGTATTAGTTTGCTAGAGCTGCCATAACAGTATCACGAACTAGGTGCTTAAATAACAGAAATTTATTTTATCAGAATTTTGGAGGCTAGAAGTCTAAGATCAAGATGTCAACAGGGCTGATTTCTTCTCATGACTTTCTCCTGGACTTGTAGATGACTGTCTTTTGTTTGTGTCAGACGGACTTTCCTCTGCACAGTCTGTGTCCTAATCTCCTCTGCTTATAAGGACACCAGTCACACTGGATTAGGGCCCACTGTAATGACCTCATTTTAACTTAATTACCTCTGTAAAGACCCATCTCCAAACACTGTCACATTATGAGCTATTGAATATCAAGACATCAACAAATTAATTTTAAGGGCACATAATACAGCCCATAAAATGTGAGTAGATTATATTGTGAAACAGTCGCTATAGAATGAAGCATTCCTTAACATTACACATTCAGACCTTTGTTCCAACAGTAATTTTTAAATTATATACTAATTCAAATGACTTTCTTGCTGTAAAAATATTAAGGTGGTGGCTCTATACTAATTGATGGATTTCCTTTGAAAGTATCTAATAGCTTATTTTAAAAATCATTTGAAGAGTTTAATTTTTAAATTAATGCTTTAATGCTTTGAGAATATTCTACTCTCTCTACATGGTCAGCAAACCAAAATATGGCTTAGACGGTTAGAAACACCTATTTGAAACTTATGCAAAGCATCAACATTTAGTGTATTTACAGAACCTAATAGATTTATCAATTACACTTTTGTACATCAAAGGTTAACGCTTTAAAAACTAAGTCCCTAATAATAAGCCAGCTGTTATATATTTTGCTTAATTATGTTTTCTCTTTTCATTGTATTTCTGAAAATGTGATTTTGGTAAATTCCTACTTACTGTAATTATTATCTGAGTATTAGTAGTACAATTATTCTTTTAACTGATAATATTTATAATAATTGATTGTATGCCAGTTCATTTATACACAGCATATGAGAAATCATTGAAAGCATAATATTTATTTTTCTTGTTTAATATGCCATAGTGTTTCAACAATTGTGATGTTGGGAGAAAAAAAAAAAAAAAGAGTAGTGTTTGATGGGGCGCACGGAACTATTCCCCAGAGGCTCACGAAGAATAGCATGTGATAACTTCTGGGGAAGCATTTGAATAGTGGTGAGATTTTATTTGATTGCTACACAGTTGTAATACAAATTAGGTAAAAATACAAAATTGTATAGAAGTATTCTAGAGTCATTGTATCTATTTTCCCTAGTATGTATTTTTCCTGAAAGTTACTTCCCTCTAGTGGATACTTATTATGCATAATTATGAATATATATTTATTGAATAAGAATGTTTGTCATTACAAGTTTTCACAGTAGCAGTTTATAGAACACAGCATGCAGGTTACCTCCCTCCTTTTTTTTATTTCCACTGGTTTATGTTTTCAATAGGTGAATTAGAAAATCTCAGAAAATTGGTTACTGAAAATTGAAATGGGAATGGTAGGATCTATTCTGAAACCTGCCTTTTGGTGTTTACCTCAATGTGTGCTTCTGTGTTTTTGCTTGATTTACATTTAGCAATATCTAAGTGCAAATAGTAATCATACACCAAAGTAAACGGGACTATATGCAATTGCTTCCTCCGTTTCTTCAATTGCAATTGCAATCCCATAGATTCCAATCTTGACAGGTAGCATAATTAGAAAATTCTCTTTGTCTTATTAAATGTGACTCTTCTCAATAGAATTCACTTCATTGCCAGCAAAGAACAGAAAATATACTTCAAATCTAAAATGGAAAATCAAGGGGGACTGTTTTATTTTTATCTGTCTTTGTGCAAGCGACATTATTATCAAAGGATATTGTAATGCTGAAAATGTACTTTGGGGATTTAAATCATGCATTAGCCTGGAAAGCAAAAAGTGCTGTAGGGCCCATGCAATATATTTTCTCATTAATCTGATTGAAAGATTATCCTTCCTATAGCTATGAAAAGTCTAATACTCGTATATCCATCTTCTCTGCTAGTAAAATTCAGCTTTGTGCAAAGTCATTGTCTCTTGTGTCAGGGGTTCAACACTTTTTTTTTCTCTCAGCGTAAGCTCGTCTGTATTAAAATAAATTCAGAACAGGCAGCCATTTCACGCACACATTTTGATTATTTCATAAGCTGCTGTGGAAATGGAAGTATCAGCAAGTCATGCAGTTTCCTGGTAATGTAATGCTGTCATTACCTCAGTGGTCATGTGAAAAAGTTTAGCTGTACCATCTTTGACAAATGTTCAGTGAGTCAAAACAGTGCATTTAAATGAAATGCAGATATGAATGAGCCATTATTGCAATCACAACTCTGGCTTCGAAATTATCTTATACGAATATATACACTTTCTCTGTAGCCTGACATTTGTAATACATAACCAGCTCTGCATTTCCCCTTCCTTCACCCACCCTGCCTCTTCGCATCATCCTCCAGACCAGGATGAAGGAAGGTATTGTGAGCAGAGGCTGCATGCAGTAATTGAAGACACTCTTGATGCTTTCATGCAATCAGAGTGGCACATTATTTGTGATGAACATTAAGTAAAGAAACAAAGCAGACATATAGGTTGCCTTGCTATGGTCAATGCCTTTACAAAAGATTAGCAAATCTATGTGAGTAAGCCCCATTAAAAGCAAACTCCAACCACTTACATGCTTTTCCGCATAAGAGACTCTCTAAAATTTTTGTGTACCCTTAGTAGTAACTTGCAGCACTTTGTGATTTTGATGAAACTATGCCAAATGTCTTAAACTGAATGATTTCTATTCACCACACTTCGAGTGCTGATACCAAGAACAGTATAGATGGCTCCAGCCATAACTGTCACACAGATAATATTTTTTTATGCCTCAAGACACTAAGATGGTGCTGTAGATAACCAAAAGAAATAAGCTGCAACCATCACTAATCTGCAGCTTTGAAACACTATAGTTTTTGCATGGTTAAGAGGAGGTAAAATCACCTACCAGTATAATAGAGAGTACATTTTAAAAGTGAACAGGAGCTGGAAGAATTAAGGCTTTCATATTTATTTGTAATCCATATGCACCATGGATCAAATCGTCCATATCCTATTTTATGTGTTTATGCATGACAATTGGAAATGCAAAATGAGCTGAGGCCTTTACATTTCCCCAGGACATTTTTGCTAATGTAGTGAAATGAAAATCTAAGGAGTATTTGGCTTTAGTGTTCCCTTCAGAGGTTAACTTTGGGGATCTTAAGTGTGTTCTTATGGCTGGATTTGTAATGTATGTAGCAGATTAGAGTGCATTATGATATTCAGATGCAACACCAGAGCAATATAAAAAAATTGCTGTCTATATTTTTCTCACCCAACAAATATTGCTTGAGGGCTTTTTACATGGATAAAATTGAATTTTGCATCCCTCTTGCATAATGTGACTTATCAACTACTTTCTCTATGTGTGAGCCTGGGGTTTGTTGAGCAAAAATCATAAGCAAAGTTTGATGAACATCTTTTATAAAGCTAGGATACTAGATTCATAGAAAGAACATAATTAGTTTTATGTCCAAGACTATATTTTCAGGTGAAATATATCATTGCCTATCACAATGGAATGCATCATTCCAGGCAAGAAAAATAATAATTCTTGATACTTGTTCATAAGGAAAATAAATAAATATAAGATCAAAACAAAATTTTAAATACTAAATTTATTCATACGTAATTTAAATAATTGTTTTTCATATTCAGTTTGGAAATATCTAATCAGAAATCTTTTCATTTCAGAACATAGTCTGACATTCAAGACACAGGGAAACAGAAAGAAAAAATAATGATAAACTGAATATAATATAATGGATCCTACAATGAAATCATTTTCAGATTATTTGTTTTAAGAATGTGACAGTTTTCCGGGGAAAAGAAAAGTTTGACTTGAAAATGTAGAGCAAGATACAGAATTTTTTTAATCGAACATAAGAACTATCAATACTAATCTGCTAATTTGTGCCCCAAAATGCAATCATATTGTTGGGACAAAAACACAATGCATTCAGGAAGCTATTAAACGCACAGCAGTATTTGAAATCGAACCACAGTGACTTGTTGTTATGGCATGCTGACATTATTGGTTCTTGTATATAGTTACATAATGATCTCTGAAGCCAGCTTTAAAAACTGTTCTGTTCTATAAAACCAGTTAACAGATGTCAAAATCTGATGACAGAGTCAACTTTCTAAAACCCTTACCTTAAACCTATGTTTAAGAAATTCTTTTCCAATTAAAAAAATAAAATAAATTGTTACAATTTGTTTCCTCTATAAAGGGTCTCTGGCATAGTAGACTCCTTTGTCTTCTATTTCCAATTTATTATGAATGTCATCAGCCAATGATCTTTGACCCACATGTACCACTGAAATTATGTCAGTGCTTGAGGAAAAAAACACATTATCATTATTTGATATAATTTTTTTCTAACTGCATTACTAATGTAACATACACTTTATATTCTGTGTAAAAATTCATAGTTTGCTAGAGAAAGTCTACATTAATTAAAATATACAAAAGATAATATAATGAGAAATCATTTTATCCATAGCACTTTCATACATTTTATGGTTATATCTTGTAACAGTAGAATCTGCTGTGATTTCAGCTCATAATATCAAAGAATACAACAATGATGGCATCCAGTAGTGTTGTGAACAATTGTTTTGGATAATTATTTTCTGACCCAAAGTAAAAAGTTTCTCAAATTAGACAGCCATGAAGGTAAAAATAAAATGGAATTATATTGAAATCAATTAAACATTCTCTTCTCCTTTCGAGCTTCTAAATAAAACAACTGAAAAGTAGTACACAAAAAAGAAAATCATTTTCAGTGTTTTTGCATATTTCTCAAATAAATAAGATAGCATCTAGAAAATGGAATTGCTATAGCAAAACTGCTTTTTGTTCTGTGAAAGCCCTTGCTTTTGTAATTGTAAATGAAGCTGTTTCATCTGGTTTATATGCTGCTTTTCCCACTGTTGCAGCTTAGGGCAATACGAATGATTAGTTGCCTGATTTTGGATTCATATAGGCTCAACTATGAGAACTAGACTAGGGCATTTAAATGACTGAACTGATGTGAGACCATAAACCATTCCAGACCATTTATACAAATGGAACTGGCCAGGCATTTTATCAAATCTCCCATTACAGGGAATAGCTCTGTATTAACTCCATGCATTTTTTTTTAACCTCTCCCAAAATATTGGGGTGCACTTTATGTTAGTTTTTATTTTTAAAAAGTTTTGACACCAATACCCCCCCACAAAGATATTTTCGAATCACACTCTCAAGTAATCAAAACATCATGTTTCATTCAGCCACTTCAGTGTAGATGTCTCCATAAGAAATGTTTCCCTCAAAAGAAACCATCATTTCCTATAAATTAAGTTCCTGCAGAGCTTCCCTAGAATACAAAAGTGTGGATTTCTGCTGTGCTCAAAAGATAGAATTTGCATATAAAAATCAATCATTCTATTTTAGGTTGAACATCAAAATTATCTCCCTGTGCCTTCGTAGTTGTAATTTAACATTCCTAAAGAGTTTGAATGTCAGTGAATACTCACCAAACCCTCATTTCTGCCTTTCACCAGAAGGTCTGAGATGTCAGTTTGAAAAATTGCAAGAACTCTATGAAGTTTTGTTAAAAAAAAATCACATAATTTAAACAGCCTACTAAATTAGCACAATTGAAATTTAGACTTTAATACCATGGTTTGTGAACTTGAGCTTCTACCTCTCTGTGTTTAGTAGAATAGTAACTGAGCAATTATATATATGAAAAGGATTAGAAGGAAATAACACTGAATTTTATAAGCCACCCAGGCAGATCATTCACTTCACTAATAATAATAATAATAATAATAATAATAAACACTATTTGAAACATGAATAGCAATGAACAACCAAACAGCAATAACAAATTAAAAGAACCACTTTTATGAAAATCTGTAAGAAAAATTAAGAACTGTTTTCTTTTATTAACAGATAATGAATAGTTTTCATTTTTATGCCAAAATTTCCCAGATAATTGTTCTAATAATTGTTTCACTTTTACTATGAGGATCAGCCCTAACAATATTGTGCTATGTCAAAATTTCAAGTCTGTTGTGAAAAAAAAATCAATACTTGAAGAAATAAGACCAATATTTTCTCCATCACCAAAGCTGGATTGCAAGTGAAATCTTCATATTCGTCTCTATTCTTTACTTTCTCAAGAAAAATGACCCAATTTGTGTTTTAATTCTACACTTTTAATTATGCCTCTGACCCTTGTGGCTGTTTCCATGACATAATTTCTTGAATTGATATTAACTCATTCCTATACTTTGAAAATCACTTGCTGTGCCTGGCATTTTACAAGGTAGATAGTAAGTAGTCATAGTCTTCAAATAGTTCAAAGTCTGGTGAAAGAGAAAGACTTGCTCGGCACGATGACTCATGCCAGTATTTTCAGCACTGTAGGAGGCTGGGTTGGTAGGTTCACTTGAGTCCGGGAGTTCGAGACCATCTTGGGCAACATAGCAAGATCCTGTTTTTACAAAATCAAAAACTTATTTGGGTATGGTGGTGCACATCTGTAGTTCCAGCTACTGGGGAAGCTGAGGTTGGAGGATCACTTGAGACTAGGATGTCAAGGCTGCAGTGAGCAATAATTGTGCCACTGCACACTCCAGCCTGGTCTATAGTGTGAGGCTCTGTCTCGAAAATAAAAAATTAAAAAATAAAAGGAAAAGAAAAGGAGGAATGGACTTGTAGACTGACATAGAGTTGGCTCTTCATATCCATGAGTTCTGCATCTGTGGGTTCAACCATCTGAGGATCAAAAATATTCAGATAAAAGTGTCTGTATTGAACATGTACAGACTTTTTTGGCCATTATTCCATAAACACAGTATAGCAACTATTTGCATAGTATTTACATTTTATTAGGTATTGTAAGTAATCTAGAGATGATTTAAAGTATGCAGGTAGATGTGTGTAGGTTATACGCAAAAACAACATCATTTTATTTCACGGATTTGAGCATATATGGCTTTGGATATTTGCAAGGACTCCTGGAACTGATACTGAGGGATGACTGTATTCATCTCACGGATAGAAAATAGTAAGGCACAGAATGAAGTAGAGAAGGGATGATTTTGGTTATAGTGATGGTGGTTTCTTGGAATGGAAAGGAAGTGGTGAGAAAAGACCATCTAAAGGAGAAAATATGACAGCGGAATTTGGAAAAAGAAATTTACGTTTGCCAAGGAAATGATGGTCTTAAGGGAATCCCATGCTGAACAAACAGTATATGCAACATCATGAAGGATGGGTACGTGGTTTACTAGGAGAACATAAAGAATGGGAAGGAATAGATTAAGTACAACTCAAAATGAGCAAAGATCAGGTCATCAAGGGATGTTTTGTCATGGTAAGGATCTTAATTTTTTATTATTTAGGCACATAGTATGGGGGATTGTCACGAAAATGTTTAGCACAGGATATGGATGCAAACATTAAGAATATCCGGTCTAGTTTCAGGTAAGGAATATATGTGAGGGATTTAGGAGTGTTGAGGAGAGGGTACCCATGGGGTCAAGCTTGAGTAAGGAAAATCAGAAAACTACTCCTTGAAATTTTCCTATGCACACTGAAGACAGCCAGATGCTTCTCCTTTGTGTGTTCATAGCACCACCTACTTACCATTTCAATAGAAATCATCACATTTTGGTATTGGTGTACCTGCCTATAACTTGTCATCGTCCCCAGCCCCAACCCACTCACTAGATAGTAAACTCATTGAATGTAAGGTTTGTGTTTTTTCTCTCTATACTCACAAACTCCATAGTGGGGTTCGACAAGTGCTTAAATAAATTATTAGGAATTTTATTGGAAATTAATACTTCACTGTATAACATGATGCCTGTATTTCTTCTGGCTATTGCTACAACCTGGAATCAGCTGCATTCAGGTACCTACTGAACTTGTGAAAATTATATGAGTAATAAAATTGTTATATTTTTCCCAAGTTAAGTGTCATATATAAAAGTGTGTAAACTTTATTTTTCATGTAAGAAATGTCTAAAAGTTGAGTTATAAAAGAGGAAGGCAACGGAAGCTGATTGAGTACTCTTTTTTGTTTGTTTGTTTTTGTTTTTTAGAGATGTGGCCTTGCTATGTCACCCAGGCTAGAACACAGCGGCTGTTCACAGGCGTGATCATACAGCTCCTGTCCTTAGTCTCCTGAGTAGCTGGGTCTATAGGCGCACACCACTGCACCTAAGGTAAAGTTGATTGAATACTCTTCAATCTTCAAAATGCTGCAAAGCAGGTATTAGGATTTACAGGAATTATTTGGTGGTGTCATTATGGGGTTATGACCAGAAGCCCAAGAATGCTTGACTCACCTCCCCCTTCCATTGGAGTTCCTAGTAGTGTCATAGGAAATTTTAAAATATTTTTTAAAAATTGCAAACCAGGAATGAAATAATGTCTTTTGTAAGAATCACATACATTTTTGAAAATGTAAGCGGAGCTCAAATAAAAATCAACCTAATGCATGTGGTCTAGGCCCCTGTCCTAAATAGAGCTACGTACTTTGACTTGAATAGAAACCTTTGGATCCATTGTGAGCTTACAATCAGGGGGAGTTGACCAGATCCCAGGAAAATCCACGTTCATTAAAACTGGTGTTTAAATACACCCAGGAACCAGTAGAGAGAAAGTTGCCTTTAGAACCCTTTCTTTACTAGTTGATTCCACTACTGCATTTAGAATAGAAGAGACTCATACTGGAGTCTAAAGTAGAAATATATAAAAAGAGGCATGGGATTTTTTTCATTTAACATAGTGTCTCTAACCAGAGGTATCTTTCGCTCAATCTAATTTACATTCTGGCCAAAATAAGCCCCAAATTTTTTCCTTGTAGAGTAGATATTATTCCTACTATTTTATGCATGGATACAGTGATGTTTAAATAAATTGAATGGCTTGTTCACGGGTACAGAGTTAGAGAAGCTGGAATTTGTACCACATTTTTCAGATTTTAAACCTATTCTCTGGCTGAAATCCCAGGGGAGACCCCTGACTGATTCCTGATGGTGCACGAGATACACTCAGTTGAGAACTGTTGAAACAACTGTCCAGAACTGTCATCAAAAAAGATAACTGCTGTATAAACCACTAAATTTTGGGTAGTTTTATATACATCAATAGATAGCTGTGATACAGACATTCTCTGAATGTAATCTTATTTAATATTGTATACTTTAATGAAACACGTGTTCTTATTGTTTAAGAAGTTAGAGGGAAGGGAGCTCACTTAACTTATTGTTGAAATCCATTCTAGACTCACAGTTGATCTGAGATCATTTGAAGTGGTCTGCAGAACATCCTACATAATCAAAGGCTATGTAAACGAAGTATAGTGCCATTTTAAAAAAATTGAATCTATCAGGTTGGGTGGCTCATGCCTGTAATCCCATCAGTCTAGGAGGCCAAGACGGGCAGATCACCTGAGGTCAGGAGTTCGAGACCAGCCTGGCCAACGTGGTGAAACCCTGTCTCTACTAAAAGTACAAAAATTGGCCGGGCGTGACGGCGGGCGCCTGTAATCCCAGCTACTCAGGAGACTGAGGCAGGAGAATCACTTGAATCTGGGAAGCGGAGGTTGCAGTGAACCAAGATTGCACCACTGCACTCCAATCTGGGGATAAGAGCAAGACTTTGTCTCAAAAAAAAAAAAAAAAAAAAAAAGGTAGGTCAAGATCATACTACATACTTTCCTGGAGAATTAAGACTTGGCAAACAATGAAGAATACTCTACTGACTCAAATTTCAACAAATATGTAAACTAACAGTTCTGTATCATTTATTTACAAAAATCAGTGTTTCCAAGTTAGGACCCTATCAAAAATGGGATAAAAATATTCTTGAACATTTTGATTCTCAAAATGTAAACTAAGATATGATAGTTTGGCTTCCCCACAGCCTGCCAACAGACTTCTCTTCTTTTACCCAGCTACCTTTAAAATAATATATTTGAACTCAAACATGTAAATGCTATTTGAATTTAGCTCTTTCCACGATGCTATTACAAAATGAAAATTAATAGAAAATACAAGTGTTGAGATTTATCTGGGTGAAAATTATTGTCATCAGCATATCCTTGTGGAATATAACATTTTTATCCTAATTGTTGAAGGAGACTGTATGGAATAGTCCTTTCCAACATAAAATGAAATAAAGAAGACTCAAATGCCTTGATTAATCAAACACTTACATGTTGGTCAATGGAAGTCATACTTTTGAGTGTGAATTATACAGAAAGTTAACATTATTAAAAGGGAGCAATAATCGTGCTGGTGAATAATTCATTAGCATTCTTTCACCTTCCTTTAAAATAAGCTATTACTTGCATTGTGGGAAAGCAGATAATAGATTATAATTGATCACTTTTTCAGGAACTAGAAATGATCTTATATTTAAAATCCTTGTTTTAATTATCTAGCGTGATATTTTCATAACCAATATTATAACGTCAGGAGGTTCAGAAGATCCTGTGGAAGATATATTTTGACATATTTAGTCTACATTTCTTGATTTCATAGTAAGATTGTAATGAGGAATTCCCATTTACTCTTGAGCTCAGCATTTAGATAATTGAATAATAAACCACAATCAATGAGGACCTTTAAAGATTGTCACTCTATGTTCAGATAGGACTTAGAAAAAGAAAAAACAACAACAACAAAAAGCATAGCTTGTAACCATTTTTGTCTCAATCCCATTTGGTATTCAGAATGTAAATGAGATTTGTTATCAGGCAGGAAACCTGAAACTGATTTAACCTAGAGATTAATCTTCATCATAAGGATGTATTTACATTTCTTGCCCAGCACAGTAGGTTAGCACAAAGTAGGATCTGCCTTTAATTTTTTAAAATGGCTAAGCCCAATTGATACACAGTACATATTTCTCATTTTAACTATTTTGTTTATTTCATAGATTTTTTTATTTTCTCGTGGTCATGTTAAGTCTTACTGGATAGAAAATATGCTGAAAATAGAAGCCAAACCACAGTAAAATGACTCTGCCTAACCCTAAGTGTTCCAGCCATTTCCTTTTATATCTTATAATAAGATATGACAACTCAATTTAAAGAAAATACACAATAGTTGCTGACTACAGTGAAAAGTTTATATTAAAATAATGTGTTGCTGTGGGGAGGTGGATAATTGAGCGTACAGTAGGTAATTTCTGGCAGGGCTCCTGAAATAAGCAAAAGTAATATCTGTTAACAAAGGATAAATGCAGATAATGTTACTCTAGTCAGTAATTAGGATTGTACAGATCCCTGTTTAAATGCTGATGCAAGAGAAAATTAAGAAGACTGCATTTAGTCATTAAAGTTGAGCTGATCCAAATTCTCTCAATAAGACCTGACCTTTCATTGGGCCCACTTCCTACTGATATTTGACTCTACCAGTTTTTCTCTGAATTTTAATGAAGACTGAGTAAACTTGAGAACTCTAAATAAAATCTGGGTGAAACAGCTAATTTTAAAAAGCAGTTGGAGGGATTTAAAACCCTGAAGCCCTGGAAAGTTTCTCCCACTTTCAAACAGAAGCTTGGCCTATTTCTGTCTCCTTCAGCCTCTTGTTTAATTCCAGGAGATAGACCTTTAGCTCTTTGACAGTCATTGCGTTGACCAAGTGTCAACTTCTGGAAGGATATGATTCTGATAAAATTCTAATTGACTACTCTTTTCTTTCCTTCAAGAGAATTTAAGATATTAATCTAAGACACGATCTTCTGAGCTACCCTGTTCACCAAAACAGCAGTAACTTGAATGATCATGTTAGTGCTATTAACAGATAATAAGAAAGCAGGTATTTTTCCTCTAGCAATGCTACAAAGTGATAATATTTGTGTCCTGAATGCTGACTTACAAGCAAAAATCTAAAAGGCAAATTTATTCCCCAAATTATAGGCCAAAGAACTCCTCTCCTTTTTCCATTCTGTTTCTAGAGATGACTCCGAGGTGCTAGCTGTGGTAAGTCTTCATCCATTATAGTTTTGGGGTTTGGAAATAATTATAGGAATCTGGACATGATTAACATAGATGACCACACTCCCTTGTGAAAGAAAAGAACTGTGGGGACTTTGGGGTTATTATCACTTATTGTGTCTGAACAGTTTTTCCCACAATGCTTATTTGCTACTTGTTCTATTGAGGAAGGTTTTGTGAGCATAAGTAGGGTGGATTAAAGTAGGGAGAGAATAGAGTTGAGGAAACAATTAGAAAGGTATTTCAAAATGTATTGGGGTGAAAATCTCCATTATCATTTATCAGTGTTCCCTTAGCTGGGACCTGGAGACAAATCCCTCTAATCAAGCGTTATAAGTGACAGACACTTGAATCTCTATCATCTTCTCCATAGGCTTGATTCATTCCATTCTCACTAAATCCCTTTTATGCACTAGATCAAATGTCTTATCAACTCTTGCTCTGTTTCCTGAGGTCATCTGGGATGAGTATTGACTGCTTTCTTCCTTTGCTAGTCTATGTTTACTTCTGGTTACCATCTTCAGAATTTTCCAATAAGGTTAATTACTATGGCCCTACCTTTTTTTTCACTTGAGCAGTTGGCCTCCTTGACCCCTATACTAAATTAAATATCATCTCTCCATTTTATAGTTCCATAGAACCTTATATTTACTCAGTCATTCTTATATTTAATCATTCAACAAATGTGTGTCTAGTGGTTACTGTGTGCTAGGTACAACAGTTAACAAAAGAGGAGAAAATTCCAGGCTTCATAGAGCTTACATCCTTACATGTTATTTAATGTCCTCTCATCTCCACTAAAATGAAAGCTCTTTGAGAGTAAGAATCGTAACTATCTTCTTCATCAGGAATTTGCAGAATACCTGAAATGCTGAAGAAGCACAGTGAATATTTATTTAATTATTAAATAAACAAACATAAGTTGCAACTTTACAGAAACATAGGTGCTTTATCTGCTCATGAAAAAAGTCTATCCGTATAAAATTAATAGTAAAAATATCTATAAAAATAACATAATGGAACTTTTAGACTGGAACACAGTAGTACAGAGGCATTAGCATTATGACAACATCACTACTTAAAAATTATTTTCTAGAAAAGCCTTTAGATTTATTTCATATTCTGTCTTTTCAATAGATATCAAGGTATTGTTTAAACATTTCCTAACACATAGTTTAAGTATATATAATACAAAAAAATACATTATGAATAATTGTTACACTGACATGAAGGACCCCATCAGCAAAATATGTGACATAAGACTAAGCACAGATAATTTTTTAACTTGTTGTATGTGTATATATCTTGTTATATGTGTATACATTTATGCACACACAAATATATATACACATATATAGTGTCTACATAAACATATGTATATATTTTCCAATTTTTCTTAAATGCTTTGAATAAAATAAAAAATATTGAGCTCAAACATTTCTATTGTTAATAGAGTATTTAAATATGTCTGAGTTCTTTTTTGGGAAACAAATGGATAAGTTATTTCTATTTATTTATTTTTCTTCTATTTTTATTTTAGATTCTGGGAGTATATGTGCAGGTCTGTGACATGAGTAAATTGTGTGTCACTGAGGCTTAGTGTACAAATGATCTCATCACCAAGGTAGTGAGCATAGTAACCAGTAGATAGCTTTGTAGCCTATGCCTAGCTCCTGCTGCCCCCCCCACCCCACCAAACAGTCCACAGTGTCTATTGTTCCCATCTTTGTGTCCATGTATATTCAATGCTTAGCCCCTACTTATAAGTGAGAACATGCAATATTTGGTGTTCTGTTCCTGCAGTAGTTCACTTAAGATAATGGTCTCAGCTATGTCCATGTTGCTGCAAAGACATAATTTTATTCTTATTTATGGCTCTGTAGTATTCCAAAATGTATATGTACCATATTTTCTTTATATAGTCCACCATTGATGGACATTTTGGTTGATTCCATGTCTTTGCTATTGTGAATAGCACTGCAATGAACATATGTGTGCATGTGTCTTTTTGGTAAAATGATTTATTTTCCTTTGGGTATATGCCCAATAATGGGATTGCTGGATCAAATAGTAGTTTTCTTTTCAGTTATTTGAGAAATCTCCACACTGCTTTCTGTAGTGGCTGAATTAATTTACACCACTAGCAGTGTATAAGTGTTCCCTTGAATTAATTTATACCACCAGCAGTGTATAAGTGTTCCCTTTTCTCTGCAAACTCATCAGAATCTACTATTCTTTGACTTTTTAATAATAGCTATTCTGATGGAGGTGAGATGATAGTTCATTGTGGTTTTGATTTGCATTTCTCTAATGATTAGTAATGATTAGCATTTTTAAATATGTTTGTTGGCCACATGTATGTCTTCTTTTGAGAAGTGTCTGTTCATGTATTTTGCCCATTTTAATGGAGTTTTTTTTTTGTTTGCTGCTATGTTTAAGTTCCTTATAGATTCTTTATATTAGAACTTTGTCAGATGCACAGTTTGTTAATATTTTTTCTTATTCTGCAGGTTTGCCTGTTTATTCTGTTGATGGTTTCTTTTGCTGTTCAGAGTTCTTTAGTTTAATTAGGTTCCACTTGTCAATTTTTGTTTTTGTCTCAATTACTTTTGGGGACTTAGTCATAAATTCTTTGCCAAGGCCAATGTCTGGAATGGTATTTTCTAGGTTTTCTTCTAGGGTTGTTATTGCTTTAGGTCTTATTAAATCTTTAATCAATCGTGAGTTAATTTTTATGGTGAAATGAAGAGGTCTGGTTTCAATCTCCTGCATATGGCTAGCCAGTTATCACAGTACCATTTTATTGTATAGAGGGCTCTTTCCTCATTGCTTATTATTGCTGACTATGTCAAAGATCAGCTGGTTGTAGGTGTGTGGTTTCATTTCTGGGTTCTCTATCCTGTGCCATTTGTCTGTGTGTTTGTTTTTGTACTAAAACCATGCTGATTTGTTTACTGTAACCATGCAGTATAGTTTGAAGTCAAGTAGTATATGCCTCTGACTTTGATCTTTTTACTTAGAATTGCTTTGGGTATTCAGTTTCTTTTTGGGTGCCATATGAATTTAAGAGTAGTTTTTTCTAATTCTGTGAAAAATGATGTTGATAATTTCATAAAAATAGCATTGAATCTCTAAATTTGACAAGTGGGCTTTGACATAAGAAAACAATCTCTCCAGGAAGCATTGTGTGGTTCTATGCATATTATATTTCTAAATACAATCTTTGTTAAGGAAAAGGCAAAATTAGCCTATCTGAACAATATAAAAAAGGGAGGGATTAAAAATGAATTTTTTAAAAAGCATGCACTTGGAGTGGCATATGGAATCTGTTGTGTGTGGTTGGGAGAAGTACAAAATGTATTATATAGAGAGTTATAATCTCTGAGTGTAAGTTTAATTTCAACACATTTTTCCATCTTCATAAAGTCCTAATCTCTACTTATTATTAATTTGTACAACATGGTGTTCAATATTGACTGTGAAATAGAGGTAAGATATATCGCTTATAAAAATGAGTCTGTAACTGCTTCTGTCTTTCAAGGTATACTAAGTATTACACAATCATATATCTACTCCGACTTTCATGTATTTGGCTGGCAGTGAGTTGGGAAGAATTTCTGGTTATGGATAAAACAAAACTTCTCAGTCATTTTGCAGTTGTATTCATTATACAACAAAACTGGAATGGAAAAAAAAAATGGATGCCGTACACCAAGGGCCATGTAAGGAACTATAGAGTGGCGACAAAAGAGCTGGAAATATAAAATATGCTGAGAGCAGAGGTCAAGAATACCAAGGAATTAAAAACATTGTGTACGTGGTAGAATTATATTTTGAAGTCCAATGAATTAGTCTTCCCCTTTACTTCTTCTTATGTGACACATCTTTATATAATCCAAATCACTCTTACTCCAGAAACGGATTAGCCGGGGGTGGTGGCACGCACCTGTAGTCCCAGCTACTTGGGAGGCTGAGACAGAAGAATGGCGTGAACCAGGGAGGCGGAGCTTGCAGTGAGCCGAGATTGCTCCACTGCACTCCAACCTGGGCGACAGAGTGAGACACACTGTCTCAAAAAATAAATAAATAAAATAAAAATAAAGTAATAATAAAAAAGAAGAGTCAGCATGTAGCTTATTATTTTAAAATAAACATTTAATGGCATCAAAGTCAGAGATATACTAACGATATTAACATAAAAATTTTTGAAAAGTTAATAACTAATTCCTTGTCCTAAAGATTGTAAGAGAAAAAGATGAGCTACAAAAAAAAAGCAAAATAAAAAAGATGTGTTCTTTTACTTCCTTTTAGATAATTATCAGCTGATGTGGAGAAGAAAACATGGTTGGGTATGTGGGAGAACACCCCCAAAAATATACAGATTTTACAGGATGCTGAAGAAGTTTAGCACCTTGTCTTCCTGAGGGAAAAAAAAGTCTAGAATGAGAAGAAGAGAATCCCAGAAAACCAAAAGGTGGAAGGAACATTTGCTTTGATTTCAATATTATAGTCTTGAAATGAGACTAAGCTTTGGGGAGAAGCATCATTTTCTGTACATTGCTGGGCCAGTAAATTTAAAATGGCTCTGTTTTCTAGAAAAATGGGTCAGATTCTCTCTGCATGCTCCAAGAAAGTTGTCAAAGTTCTTTCACAGTGAGACAAAGGATTCTTTAAAAGAAGGTGCTGCACATAGATTGCCTAGTGTGAAATCAGAAAATAACCCAATTTAATTTTGCAGGTTACCTTAGAAAGTAAAATGACTGTTTTAGCACTAAGCTGGGCAGTGTGTTTCAGCAAAGGCCAGGGAAGTTTGGTGCTGATGTTTGGAGATCAGTGGATATGAAGACAGAACAACCAATTCCAGTATGGTTGGAGAACAATAATGAATAACTTCACATTGCTTCCTCATTGACATATATACCCCTTCAGATACAGTCCTAAATGGAAGAAAAAAGAATAGAAATTATGAATTGAGTTTACAATGGAAATGACTAGAAAATACTGGAAGTGACTAAATTTGCCTAGAAATAATCAGATTACCTTTGATGAAATCAGATGGATGAGACTTAAAAAAGAAATAAATAGTTTTTCAAAAAAAAAAAAAAAAAAAGCTTACATTTACTTAAATTGTACATAAAACATGTATAATTCCCTCTTCTGGAAATTGCTAGCAACTAAGTGTAAGACTGGTAGTGAGAAAATTTCCCAGGAAAAACCAGGGTCCTCATTTGAAAATTCAGAGCGGTAAACTAAACAAAAGCTAAAGTTCCTCTCAGTGCAAATCAGACAAAAAGAAAAAAAAACAAAAACAAAAAAAACATTTAGAAACAGAAGAAAGGGAATGAAGATTCACAGCTAAAAGACAGCATGACCAATTGCAAGGAAGGATTAAAGTAAATGGCTATAAACAAGAAAAGAACTATAAGGTGGTAGAAAAGGGCTTGTGAGGAGGGGATTAGGAAAATGTCTAGTCAAGTTACAAGGAAGACAGATGACAGATCCTGACACTGAAACCCATTAGATTCAAGATCATAGATCCATAAGTCCTCTAATACCTATAGACCAAAATGTGGTTGGCAGACCAGTGCCATCATCATATCAGCATCACCAGGAAGCTTGTTGGAAATGCCAAACTTCAGGGCCTACCCTAGGCCAACTGAATCAAACTGTGAATTTTAACAAGAACCCTATGTGAGTCTTACAAACATTTAAGTTTGAGAAGGAAGCTGTAACTAATCCACAGAAGAATGGATGAGAAAACATGAGTTTAAGTTCTATGTGAACGGGAATTTTGCCTATTTTATTTGTGGCTCTATCGATAGCATCTATAGTACTGCCTGACACATGGTGAGTACATAATAAATATTTGTTGAAAAAACAATCCATCTTAATTCCACCTTTATTATTTAAAAAAACAAATAAAAGTACCTTCATAGTTGAGAGTTTAGTTTTTGAATATGAAAGGCAGCCTTAATCATTCCCCCTAACCAATAATGAAAAACAAAATAAATGCCAAACTTTTAAGGGTTTCCTTATATATTTCAAATGCATCAGCACTTTAACTCTCTCCCTGTTCCTCCATATTATAATGAAAAGGGATTCAAAACTCCACAATTTTCAAATTTATTGTTGGTAGGTAAGAAAGTATTGCTTACAGAATTAACACATTCCAAATTGTAGTCTGTATTTCTCTTGATCCATGCATAAACGGATCATTCATTCATATATTTATTCAGGACACGTTTCTTCTATATTCCATGAATTGTACTCAGTCTTCTGGAGAAAAATGCGAAACATATACAATCACTATGCTTAAATAGTTTAAATCCAGTGGGAAAATAAACATTTAAACTACTAACCACACATATTAAACAGAAGAAAATGAATTATGTAAAGTAGAATTTATATGCAAAATAATGAGAGAAGGTGTCAAGCACACACAAGAAAAGGCCAAAAATCAAGCCTGACTGATTAAACAGCTAAAAATATAATGTGTCACTTTTAGATTCAGCTTATTACTTCCCTCGACAATGAAGGGAAGGATAGCCAAAGGGGCTAGTTTTCCATGGTCCATTTTCCACACATCAAAATGGACAATATCAAAACAAAAATGGGCATGATTGGGTGCAACATTTGTTGTGGGATATCCTGTTCCTGAGGAACCAGGTTTTGACTGCTCTAAGTTGTTTTATAATTTGCAATACTATGGTGAGGGGACAGGAAGACAGCCCCACACCCCATCAGAACTTGAAGGTGCTGTGAAACTTACTCCCATCAGCCACCCAGGGGAGATGGAGAAGGGAGTGGGAGCTGGCCTCACAGCAGCCCTTCACTGGCCCCCCGTCCTCTTGGGTTCCAGGAGGACTGAAAGACATTCTGGCAACACACACATTAGCTTGGGTTCAAGTCCAAGTGTTTGTCTGTAGGGCCTATGTGGACATGTGCAAAGCTGCAAGGTCACCATGGTGGAGCCATTGCCCCACAGAGTCCAGAAATAGGAGTGACAAATTATTCTTGATATTGGAAAGGATTCACTGTAGACCCTTGAGGTAAAGAGGTTTTGTTTGTGGCATCAGTGTTTCCGCTCTTAAAAGCAGCATTATAAAACTGGGAATAGACATGAGAAGTAAGTAGAGGTGAAAAGCATCCCACGCCCCACTTTTTAAAGCAGTTTTGCTAAGAATGAGCCCCATGCAGTTGGTGTGTGCATAGACACACTGCCTGAATAACTAGAAATGCTGACAGACCATACCCCTGCATCACGCAGGAAAGTCTCTATCTGTTTAGGCAGAGCATGCATGTTTAAATAATCCTGAGATAAATAAAGTTAGTAAGGGAATAAAGATATGGACATTGAAAATGAGAAAATAACCAAAGGAAAATAAAAATGTTATCAAATAGCAGTATGTGGAACTCGTTATTCTAAGAGATGGTAACATAGAAACTGTGCAAGAAGAATCCCGTAATGTTTAAATATCATATTAGGTATAGGTTAATGCATCCTATTGGATCTTCTTGATGCTGTTACCTTACAGCGCCATAGTTGCTTGTTCATCTTCAGCCATCATTATGGTATTTTCTCCCAGAGGGGCCATCTACAACCCTGCTGCCATAGCCTACTGACTCAGTGTCTGGTGCTATCCAGGAGGGCTGAACTCACTCTGCCCTTTGGATCAAAGGCCAAATCAGTCACAAACTGTAAGAGGTAGGCTTCCCCCATCCCATCACTCCCAGGCTAGATAAAACATGTGGCATATAACATCTAGTTTACAGAACAACTGCCAAAAGGACCAGAAAATACAACTCTGAGGTTCAGGGCAGTTAATTAATTCCTTGATAGGCAAGGTTTGTTAAGTGGTAAACCAGAACCGTGAGAAAATAAGTTTCCTCCCTTTCTATTCTTCCATAGAGTTATCTGTAGAATGTTTTATCCATAGAGCCCATCTAAAGAGTCATGCATAGCCAAACAGATGCACCTGCCGAGCGATGGACTTATTTGTGTGATTTGTGTAAAGCAGGGGGCAGTGCTGTAACACATGACTATGCATTGCTTCACATCCTTCTCTGTCTACTCCCCTTTTCCTTCAATCTCACTGCCTTGGGATTTCACCTTCCATATAAACTGTCAGCACTAACTCTTGCTTCAGTTTTCTGTTCTCTAGAGAAAAAGGGCTAAGACAGAAATATCCGTGGACAAAAGCAAAAATATTTATGCACAAAAGCAAAAAAAAGATGGGTTCAGAGCTCTTCATAACCTTTGATAATTATGTGACATTTCCCTGGAAGAAAAAAAAAATACTATCAAAATCTCTCCCTGTGCCTTGTACATAGCAGGTACTTAGGCAATATTGGTTGGATAAAGCACACAATCAGAGTTTAATAGAACAAAGGCCATAATAAGTCTCTTCTTATCGGTCGCTTCTAAGAAGAAGCCTTCTTTGTCAGTAATATGGCCAGAGTTAAAGGAGATTTCACTGTATGAATGGAGAGAGATGTCGGATGTAAAAGTTATTATTTTAAAAACCAACAAATAAGAAACCCCAGTTGTGGTATTTGGTAACAAGCATGACAGTTTTAATTATACATATAATTTCTTTAGATTATCACTCATTATCTTTTGGTCTTCTTTCATCTGCCCCCAACTGAGGACTTTGTCTAAACACTCAAGCCTAACCCTCACCATCATTGTCTCTGTCTTTTCTTCTCTCTCTTGCCATCCTTTCTGCATTCTCACAGTGATCTTAGCCACTTACATGACATTGAGTATAATTTGTACCTAAATAACTCTCATTGTACTATATCCATCAAGGACCTCTCCTCATTTATTTTGTATATTTTCTTTAACTTTTAAAATATTTTTCCTAGAATGATTCACTGACTCTTCCCATTTTCTCAAAAACTGAACTCTTCAGTACACTAGCCAGTTCTTTTTCATGCCTAATTTGTGACAATGATGTTTTCTCCCAAAATATGCCTACGTTCATTGAGCAAAGGTAGTTACCAGATATTGACTGAACTTATCAATTATTTTATTTTGTAAATTCCACATGGGAAAACCTGTTCCCCATCCTCAGCTCCTGGACACCAACAATGGCCTTTTAGTTACTGATTACAAGCCTATTAATCAGGTGTCATAACCAAGCCCTTTTATTGCTTTTACTTACTTAATTTCACTCATTAAATTCTCTAAAATGCTACTCATCTCATCTGAATTCACAATTTAGAGAGCAAAGCTTTTATTTACTCAAATTACCACTAAAAACCTATCAACTCATTGAAGGAAGAGAATGTAGAAATAGAAATATCTCCAACATGCCTGAAAACATTACAAAATGAAAATGGAATAAAGTGCAGGGGAAAGCGATAGGTGCCAGTATGCTAATATGAAAGCAAAACCCTGGGAGAGAAGACACAGATTGATTTGTTTCAAAAAGCTGAAAGCCTGCAATCTTCTCTACCACGTCTATTTATGTTTCAAAGAATAATTACAATAAATGCCTAGCAATGTCTTTTCCCAAACAGACTCCCATTTGTCATTAATCCTTCTTTTGAATTTGTTCCTGCGAGTTCTGTGAACATTCCTTGACACCTAAAGAAAACTCAGTGAAGATATCCTTAGCGCACTGTTGTTTTTTTATATATATAGAACCAGTAGACTTAAAAATATATATATCAGTCAGTATACAGTATCGAGAACAATCATTACAGCAGTTACCCAGACTTCAGGCTTTAGATTCTATCTGAATTCCAAATTGTTTGAATAACACAGGTCAATTACTTTACTTTACTTCATTGTCATTCAGTTTGATCATAGGTCTAATAATATTATAATCCTTATGTAATATCCATTACTTTCAATGGCAAAAACCGCAATTACTTTTGCACCAACCTAATAGCACCCACCTAATTGGTTTATTTCTAATGATTAAATGAGATAATACATATAAATTGTTTAGATGAGTGACTGGAACGATTACTCACTAAAAAGAAGCTTTTCATTACTAAGTCCTTATTCTCTACCAGGAACTATTTTGTGTCAGTTGAAGGACTGTGACTTACACATTTTGGTGTTATTCGTGTTCTATTGCTGTAAGAATTCAATAAATGTTGAATAAGTGAGCTGAAATTTTCAGATACCAATGACTAAGAAATGATTCTGAAATTTTCCACTTGATTCACTACTCATAATGTAGAGAAATTAGATGGAAAAGAGGATTATAGTTATATTGCTTGTGCTGCTAGCAGTTCATATAATTTGAGAAAATTATTAATCATTTTGAAATATCTAAATAAATGAGCACAAATGAGCATGTGGTTGAATAATTTTAATTCCTACCTAATATTTATTAAACACTGATTTTCAAGCCAGGCATTACATTAGACATTATTGAGGCAAAGATGAACCAGATAAGATTTCTACCTTCATGAAACTTACAGTCTTCATGTTATAAGTCAGGTAAAAGAAAGCTGCCAAGCTGGGGAAAATGGGTGTTGTGCCATTAAATAAATGAGGAAAAGGTACAATGTAAGGCATTTGTCTTCAGAATGCCTCATCATTCATTGCATGTAGAAAAGTTTTTTTTTAATATATAAAATGACATTCACTAATTCTTTTTTTTTTTTTTTTTTTTTTTTTTTTTTTTTTTTTTTTTGAGACGGAGTCTCGCTCTGTCGCCCAGGCTGGAGTGCAATGGCCACATCTCAGCTCACTGCAAGCTCCGCCTCCCGGGTTCACGCCATTCTCCTGCCTCAGCCTCCCGAGTAGCTGGGACTACAGGCGCCCGCCACCTCGCCCGGCTAGTTTTTTGTATTTTTTTAAGTAGAGACGAGGTTTCACCGGGTTAGCCAGGATGGTCTCGATCTCCTGACCTCGTGATCCACCCGTCTCGGCCTCCCAAAGTGCTGGGATTACAGGCTTGAGCCACCGTGCCCGGCCCACTAATTCATAATAAATGTGACATGTTAGAATGTCTAAATATTAAAAAGTTTCATCTCTCATTTTTATATTAATAAAAACGAGAAAACAGAAAGACTTAGGATTCCCCAAGGATCTTATATGCCCATCATTTTGCAAGCAGAGAAACTGACCGCCTGAGTTACTAAACAAGTCAGGCAGAGTTTAAACACCTCTCCCAATACCTTCTTCCCTCTAAGGACTTCAGTTGGTCACTATGTCAGCCAGTAACTGCCACTGCTTCAAACACTTTTCCTCCTTTATTGAGAGCTCACCCACAGAGACCCGGGCAGGCAAAGGCAGAGTTCACCTTTGCTTTCATCCTTGGCTGTGTCACGTACCTGTGCAAGTGGAATCCCCAGTTAGAGTGATCCCTGAGGCCAAGGAGTTCTATTACACAGCAGCAAGAATTGGTCAGCTATTTGCTCCTGGGAAAATCCTACTGCTGTGACTAATAAGTATTTCAAAAGAAATAAATGAGCATGTCATTCATTCTATGATTACAGGATGAGTTGCAAGGGAGTTGCTGGCCAGCAGGCCCTTTACGTAACCCTCAGTTACAGAGTTCTTTCCCTAAATAGTACAAATTGTCCCAAGACGAGATTAAATCCTTCTTCAACCACTATCATGGCAAATCTAGTGGAGGATCACAGCATACAGTTAGACAAAGGGAATCTTTGTTACATTTAGTGGGAAAGAAAGGTAGTATTTGTGCCACTCAAGTCAACAGAAAAAGTAGTTATATTTTATTATATTATAATTATGTAAGCTATAATTATAATTACAATTTCATGGGCAATACATGCAGTGATCATTCTTCCCAGAATATTAACCACATGCAAGAAGGCATATTGTATCAGGTTGGGATATGTAATCATTACTTACCACCACCAGCATTGCTATCATTGCAAAAGAAAACAGAATATAAAAATTTATGACCATAGCATTAATGATTTTTTTCTCACCAATATCTGGGACTTTCTGTATCCTAGCTCTTCCCCAAACTCTAGGTTGTCTATGACATCATCTGTGGAAATTTCCCTGAAAAAGACCCCATTCTTTGAACTTTCTTAGCGTGTATTTTTTGTTTTGCTTCGGTTTTGTGACAGAGTTTCACTCTGTCTCCCAGGTTAGAGTGCAGTGGCACGATCTCAGCTCACTGCAACTTCTGCCTCCTAAGATCAAGTGATCTTCCCGCCTCAGCCTCCGGAATAACTAGGACTACAGGCCTGCACCACCATGCCCTGCTAATTTTTGTATTTTTTGTAGAGATGAGGTTTCTCCCTGTTGTCCAGGCTGGTCTCCAACTCCTGGGCTCGAGCAGTCCTCCCTCTTTGGCCTCCCAAAGTTCTGGGATTACAGGTCTGAGTCACTGTGCCCAGCCAGTATGTTTTTTTGTATATCACTTATGAAATATATCACATTCACCTTGGACTCTAGATATTTACAAACTTATTTAACTTTATATAATGAATAAAATGTTCTTGAAGGTTAGATTGATGTTTAATTTACCCCAGTATAATGACTTCTTTATGTTAGGTATTCAGTAGATACACTTTTGATGAATGAAGAAAAGGGGAAGTTTAAGGACAAACAACCAGTGTATTGTTTTCACTCTATTAGTTAGTTGTCAACCCAAATATCCATCAGTGACAGACTGGATTAAGAAAATGTGGCACATATACACCATGGAATACTATGCAGCCATAAAAAAGGATGAGTTTGTGTCCTTTGTAGGGACATGAATGCAGCTAGAAACCATCATTCTCAGCAAACTGTCGCAAGAACAGAAAACCAAACACCACATGTTCTCACTCATATGTGGGAACTGAACAACGAGATCACTTAGACTCGGGAAGGGGAACATCACACACCGGGGCCTATCACGGGGAGGGGGAGGGGGGAGGGATTGCATTGGGAGTTATACCTGATGTAAATGACGAGTTGATGGGTGCTGACGAGTTGATGGGTGCAGCACACCAACATGGCACAAGTATACATATGTAACAAACCTGCACGTTATGCACATGTACCCTAGAACTTAAAGTATAATAAAAATATATATATATCAAAAAAAAAATAAGTCCCACATTTTTAATATAATTAACATATTATTATTGTCTATATATGTTCTACCAGCTTTTTTTTAGTGGAGCAAGACTTCCTAAGCATTGTGTCAGAAATAACATACAGAAGCCAGCAACAAGTAGCATGGTGTTGTCTTCAGAGTTTTTATAGACCCACCTCTTATTGGTTCATTGGGCCTCATCTTGATGTTTCCATCTTTGGTTTCTTCATTCTCATTTGTTGTACTCCAGTTCTCAAAATTTTGAGTAGAATTATCTAGCCTCGTCATGGTCTCTCTTTTTACTGATGATTCTGTGTGCTTATTTATTTACCTTTCAACTTTCAGTTCCTTTGCTTGTGACATAGCCATAGCTCTAGACAAGAGATACTCTTTCAAACAGCCCTAACTCTGGGGGTGGAGGCTTGGTAAAATGTCCATGTCAGTATCTTTTCTGCCAATGGAAAGGAATTCAACATACATATAAAAAGTTTGATTTACTTTATCGTACCAAATATGTAAAATATCTGTATATTTATGTCTACTTTATACACTGCCTACTTTCAAAAATACATTTAAAATAAGAGAACATTAGCATACACAGACAAGCAATTTAGTTTTATGCTAAACATTTATGCTAGTGCAGTTATTCAGACTGATCCTTAAGATTAGTTTTGACTCCCAAGGTAAAAAGGAAAATATGATGGTTCACATAATTATCTGATTGAAAAAAACAATTTTTTTCCATTTAGATAAACATTTTTTCTATTTCTAAATTCAAATAGGATTATAAATCTTTATGTGAGAAACACTGATAAAAACATATTTAATAATGATTTTATAGAAGACAAAAAATTTTCATTAATGCATTTATGACTGTAGAAGTCAATGATATTATGCCAATGCCTAACTGAATGAAGACAGCTGGTAATGAGCTAAAAATTATAGACATTTCTGGTGCTCAAATTCATATGAGTATAGATGGAAAATCTGTAAAAACCCAAGACTAGTATGTCAGGTAAATAAAATTTCTCATTGCAAAATTGTATCAATTCAACATTCTTTTTTTTTTTTTTTTTTTTTTTGAGACGGAGTCTCGCTATGTCGCCCAGGGTGGAGTGCAGTGGCCGGATCTCAGCTCACTGCAAGCTCCGCCTCCCGGGTTTTTACGCCATTCTCCTGCCTCAGCCTCCCGAGTAGCCGGGACTACAGGCGCCCACCACCTCGCCCGGCTAGTTTTTTGTATTTTTTAGTAGAGACGGGGTTTCACCGTGTTAGCCAGAATGGTCTCGAACTCCTGACCTCGTGATCCGCCCGTCTCGGCCTTCCAAAGTGCTGGGATTACAGGCTTGAGCCACCGCGCCCGGCCTATTCAACATTCTTTACCCAGAAAAAAATATTATTCACATGAGAGAGTGAAATAAAAACATTTTTAGATAAATAAAAGTTGAGCTAAGTTTCCTGTACTACAACATATACTAAAAGGAGGTCTTCAGGCTAGAGAGAAATGTCAGCAAATGTAAAGTCAGATCTACAGAAAAGAATAAAAAGCATCAAGAGCAGTAGCTATGTGCAAATGTTGAAAACTTTCTCTTATTTTAATTCTTTGAAAAAAAACTTTGAGCATTTAAAACAAATAATTGTGGAGTTTATAATTTATGTATTAATAAATTATATGCAAAAAGTAAGAAAAGGCTAGGGTTAGGTCTAATTATTGTCTAAGGTTTTTATACTTTATATATGGGATAAATATTAATTCTAGTTAGAGCCTGACATGTTATGGCTGATAAGCCAGATGGAGACAAAAAGAAATACTAAAAATATGTAATTAATACACAAAAATAAAAAAAAAAAAAAAAAAAGAAAAGAGATGAAAAAGAACAATTAAAAGATGGGACAAACACCAAATATGTAGCAAGGTGGCAGACCTAAATCAAGTCATACCAATAATTACATTAAAAATGGAGTAAACACTGTCAACAAAAGACAGATACTGTCAGACGAGGTATGAAAGGATAATTACATATACTTGATCCACTTACAAAAATTCAGATAGGTTAAAAGGAAAATGAAGGTAAAAAAGCATATCATGCAAATACAGGCAGTATAAGAAAGCTGGTGTGGCTATAACAATATTAGACCAATTTGACTTCAGGATGAGAAATATTACCAGCAAAAGAGAATGACTATTTATACAATGAAAGGGCAATTGAGTAGAAGATACAAAAATTGTAAATGTTAAAACATACAGAGAAAAAATGGGCAGATCTAAAAAGTAAAATTAGATAAATTGTTAATCATAGCTGAATGTTTTAACACCCACTTTTATTATTGATAAAATTAGACAGAATCAGTAAAAATGTAGAATATTTGAACAGCATGATCAACCAAAGTAACTTAAGATTTATAAGATATTAGCCCTAAAACTACAGTATTTATATTATTTTCAAGTTCATATGAAATCTTTTTTAAGTTAATTAATATTCTGGGCATAAAATAAGTTTTTAATACTTTTTAAAATTAAATTGTATACATCCTTTTCATTATAATGAAATTAAATTATAAATCAATAAAAATAAGATACTAAGAAGCCTGAAATATTTCAAAATTAAAAGCATTTTCTAAGTAACATATGGTCCATAAAGAAAAAAATATATATATTTCAAGTGAATTTTTAGTTTAAAAAAAAAAAACACGCTGAAATTTGGAGGACACATGCCATAGAGGAAGATTGATAACTTTAAATGTCTATATTACAAAGAAGAACAACTTAAAATCAATAACATATACAACAATAAGAGGACATCTTAAAAATAATAATTATTATTCTATGGCAAGAAAACAAATACAAATTTGCATTCTTTGATTTTGTTTACGTGAAGTTTAAGACTATGAAAACCTTAAAAAAATGTGAAATAACAGTTGCCTATAGGAGTTGGAAATGCCTGGAATAGGGCATGAGGGAAGTTCCAATAGTAATGAAAATATTCTATATGTTGGTTAAGATTTTTGCTATTTGGGTGTGTACATTTGTAAAAGCTCATTGAATTATATCCTTAAAGTTGGGGCACTTAACTGTGAACTTTACAAAAATGAAAAAGAAGGGACTGATAAGATGCAAACAAATCTCGAATTTCAAAAGAAACCTAATCACACTCTTAGAATTGCCACATCACATTTCCACTTGAATTCCAAAGCTTCCAATAATCAAACAGTATCTGCTGGCTTTGAATTTAAAGTCTTCATTTTTCGGCTAATTTCAGTGATTGTGTGATGATAAAAGGAGAAAATTTTTTTTATGACATTATTGATGCACTTAGGGCATAGCTCTCAAAAACTATTTTTCTCATGTTTATTTTATAGTAGACTTTTTAACCGTAGAATAGCTTCATTTCAACACCTGTCAGTGAGCTTATTTTAAAGAGTTCAGCATTATGACAGGCTCACCATGCTCCCAAATAACGGCAAAACTGATGTGCAGGAGATGGTTATATAATTTTGCCCATTCGAACGCTGGACAATGTCAGCTGAAAACAATTATTTGAATTTTGACCTAGATGATATTGAGCAGTAATTGAAGAGCAATTTTCATTGTTTTTTGAAACCCCTTTAAGGTTTCAGTAATGTCATATATCAGCCATAGGAAGATGCTATATTCCTGACTTCCATGACATATATAAATAAATGTAAAAAAAAAATATTTTAATAAATTTGTATTCCAAGTGGTGTGAAATAAAAATAAATAAATGAAAGAAATGTAAATAAATTACATTTCCAGATGAAAAAGTTGATTTAGTTTTAAATATGTGGTATATCTATATAACTGTATATAGAAAATATATATTATATATTATAACAGCATATATATACACAGTATATATACAGTATATATATGTGTGTGTATATATATATGCTAAAAACTAAATCCAAATCCAATATATTTCATTTTAAATACACTGTATAAAACTAAATACAGTGTATAAAACTAAATACAGTGTATTTAAAACTCAATCAACTTTTTCATCTGGAAAATGTAATTTATTTTTATTTTATACCCATTGGAATACAAATTTATCCTGTCAACATACTCAAATTAAAGACATATTTTAATCATTCTTATGTGTTTCCTTTTTTTCTGTCATGAGTTGATTGCAACATTTACCTATTGAATAAGAAAACAATGACTTGAGGCTTCAATATTCAATATTCAATGAGAACAACAATAAAACAACAAAAGGAGTGCTGCCTGAATGACGTAGTCTCTCTCTTGTTATTATTATTATCACTATTATACTTTCAGTTCTGGGGTACATGTGCACAACGTGCAGGTTTGTTACATAGGTATACATGTACCATTTTGGAATGATGAGTTGATGGGTAGTCTCTCTTTTTTTTAACTGCTACTGAAACAATTATAAAGTGTACGTCATGTGTTTACATCTTAGAGTGTTTCTCATTTTCCAAATAAAGTAGTCATGTTGGGCTTGACCCTCCTGCCATTACTCTAGCAGTGTTCTCCAAAATCCCTAATGATTTCAATAGGAGTTATAGAATCTGTCCCCGTAAAGAGTGTTTCCACCTTTGTGCTGAGCTCAGGAAGAGGTTAATTATGAAGCAAAATGAGATATGAGCCAAAGAGCAGACTGGTGGTGGGTCCTCCCCTAACCAAAGTGGCATTTATTTTAATACTGTTTTGATCCATAAACCAAACTTTCTTTTTTATATAGCAGAAGTAGACATAGACTGAACAGCTTATAAATGATTAAGCTGAAATACATGAAATCTTCAGGCCAGTCCAAAGCATTTAAGCACTGACAAATCTGAATGAGTGGAAAAGAAAAAAATCTGCATGTTTGGTATCGAGTAAGATATACTGGTAACATCCCAACTTCAGCCTCTATATTATTTTACCATCATCAAAATTTGACTATATTTTATATAGGTTTCTTCCTTGGCCAAAAGGTTTTTGCAAAAAAATGGTATCACTCAGTTATTCACTTATTCTCCATATATATATTTTAGTTTCTTTCATATGCCAGGAATTATTCTACATGCTATAAAGACAGTGAAGAATAAGACAGTAAAAGTCCCTTTCCTCATGGGACTCTTATTCTGGGAGAAGAGATTGGCCAAGAAATAGCAAATATGTAACATAAATTTAGAGTGAAATCTCCTTTCATAAGGTGGTATTTGTGGAGAGACGTGAAGGAAATGCATAAGAAAGCAAGATATCTGAAGGTAGAGCATTCCAGGAAGAGAAAATAAGTGCAAATATCTTGAGACAAAATATACTTGGTTTATTAGAGGAGCAGTGAATAAATTAAGAATGGCCAGAGTGAGGTGACTAAGGAAGAGAGTGGGAGGAGATGTGTTCAAAATGGAGGTACTGAATAGATCATGAATGAGTTTGTAGCTTATAGTGAAGACTATGAAGTCAATTTTCAATGAGATGGGAGGAGATTGGAAGATGTGAAGTAGAGTAAGATGGTTTGATTATTCTGTCTGCTATGTAGAGAAGTGACTTTAAGGGGTAAGAGTGGAAACAGGAATACCAATTACAAGTTCTGTCAGTGTAGAAAATGAAAAATGAGTCTAGCTATTTTAAGCTTGAAGAAATTTGATGGAGGGAATTAGGAGCTTACATATTCTATGGAATGATTAAAGGAGTAAGCTATAGCCTGACTTCTGCCATACAGGAATCAGAAAGCTAGAGTCAAGATGTTGGTTATCATTCGCGATGCCACAACTGCCTTTCCATACTCAGGAAATTAGAGACAGGTCCCTACGACACTGCTGCAGAAGAAAACTCATTTTCCATAAATTTGCTAGTGTTAAAGGAAAAATAAAGCCAAAGACTCAGGAAGATATCTGAATTCAGAAAGATTCTGTCTTTACAATTTTGAGCTGACATATCTAACTGAAAAAGAAAAATCACATTTAAGAACTCTTACTGCAATGAGTCTGGAAAATGTGGTTTTTAATTTTCAGTCCTTCCAGAAAAGGAAAGCACTCTAGAATAAAGGCAGGATGAAGATGAAACAAGCTTGCATCCATTATACTATGCATCCGTTATGCTATCTAGGAGGGAGAAGATGGTGGTTTGGACTAAACTGGGTGCCGTGGACATGGTGAGCAGTAGACACGGTCAAAATCTTGGTAAATTTAAAGAGAGAGCTAAAAGAGCTTAGTGAAAAACTTACTAAATGTGGAATATAAGGAAAACAGTAGAGTCAGGGTTTATTCCTCCTTTTTGGTCTTATTAACTGGATGAATGGCAGTCATTTCCTGAGCTGGGGATGATGGGATGAGGATGGAAATCAGAGTTTCTGCCTTGGCCACTTTAAGTTTGAAATGCCAGTAATTAGATATAAGATGGTTGAGTAAATCTGGGTAACAGGAAAGAAATGTATTTGCGTGGCATGTGCATATGAATGGCGTTTAAAACCATGCCAGGGTGAAACTACTTTGAAAGTGAGGGTGAAAAAAGAAGGAAATCAAGAGCAAACCCTGTAGCACTCCAACACTGAGACAGCAGAAAGAGAAGTAGACCTGGAAAAGGAAACTGAGTACAGGCAGCCACTGGGGAAGGGTAAGTCCAAGAGAATGCAGTGTCCAAGGAGTCAAGTGAAGACATCTTTTTAAGAAGGAGGGAATGATCACCTGTGTTAAATGCTTAGCATTAAGGAGAGTGAAAATTGAGAAGTGGCAGAATCTCCATTCTAGCCATGAATTCAGCTAGTGGAGAAGGCAAGGGTTGAAACCCGGAATCAGTTGGAAAACTGGAATTTTATATAAAGCAGACTAAATTTTAGTCATGGAATATGACCGTAAGTTCAGAATCTAGGGACAAGAAAATGGGATTCACGGCATAGAGATGAAAGAAATACCATGTAAATATTCTCCACACGGCTTAGTTGACTTCTCAATAAATCTGTTTCAGAGGTATCAGCATTTACAACAATAGTAAGATACAGTATCACATGTAATTTTATGAAGGCTGTGAATATATTCATTTAGTCGTGTATTATTTATTGAAAATTTACTAGGTGCCAGGCACGAAAAAAAAACTTAGAAATTATATATGAAGATTACTGGATAACACAATACTGGTATTTTGGAAGACAAAGATATATAATTGTGTACTATAATTGTGAAAAATTGCTTATATATTCTGTTTTGAAGATATAGTTCCAAATAAACTTGATTAATTAAAATTAATAACTACCAGTATAACATATTGTTTGTAATAGAATCCCACTTTATCCCCATGATGTCTCATAGCATTAAGTTTTTATTATCAGTAATTTATGGATAAAGATACACAATTTGAAGACATTCTAAAATTTGCCCAAGGCAAATAAATAATAGAGCAAGTGTTAGATATTAGGTCTTCTGACTCCAAACCCAACCCCATTAATCTTTCATCCTTGTCTAATCTGTTTACAATATTTGGGGTGTAGAGGGTAAAAGTTAAGGAGAGAAATATTTGGAAATATATTGTTCTCATATAGTTTTGTTTAAATTTATTTACTTGAACTTAGAGTCTTCAGCCTTTCTCGTGTTGTTGAAAAATGGCTGTCATGTAAAAGTGTGGTAATGGAAGGTTTTTGAAAAAGAGAGAAAACTGCTGATGAACATCCAATGAGGAAGGGGACTAAAGACTGTTCATTAGACTGAAGATTGCTGGTGCTTTGGAGAATATTCATTGTTGTTGTAGCTGCCTTTCCAAAATGGGAGGTTTTATGTTCACTGTGATGCTAAGTAATTGTGCTTTTCATGTGTTAGGTAGCACCAATGCTTAGAAGCTGAATAAAATGAAACTCACATAGTTGTTATTATCGTAGGATTTTTACCCTAAATACCTGAATACATTGATTGCTGCTTTAGAAAAGATTCTTGATACTCAGTAAGACTATCAGTTTGTGACGTCTACAAAAATAAAACTGACACAAAATGTTGACAGTGAAAGCTGAATGGACAATCTCCATTCTGGAAACTCAGCATACAAGTGTTTTCTCCAGATTAATTACAAACTATGTTTTTGATATTACCTCGCAAAGCCCAGAAAGCTGAGGCTAAGCCCAATCAACTGCAGTGATGTTTGATATAGTATTAACTTATGTGGGTGACTACACAGTCACATTGACCTGTACATGATCAATTGTTGAGATTAGAAGAAATAGTAGTGATTTGTATTATAGTATATTTGGTGCAATTGACAACTGTTTATGAAACACATTGTATGGCATTTGTCATTTTGTAGTCACTTTGATGAAAATATAAAAGAATGAAACTTTTAATCTATTTTAAAGTTATCTTTGTTGTTCATGAAATCAGAACTATTTTGCTTATAGTTTGAAATCTTTCATCTTGCACAGTTTAGATTTTAAGCATTTGTGCTTCTCAAATAATTTTGAACTGTGTTCATTCACTGATGTATTTAACAAATGATTATGGTGCTGGAGTACCTATTATGTGCCATATATTACATTTATCCATATGTGCTATGGATAAAGTAATAAAGACATATAAGATCCTATAAACTAAAATCTGCATTCCAGTAGGCATACATTGGAATTTTTTGAGATGTAGAATTTTTAAGGATACCCAGTATCTTTCTAAACCCCAGAATTACATATATTACCAGAAAATGAGAAAAGATATACACTACTCTATTGTTTAAATCATCATGATTCCAAGCTATGCTTTGCTGACCATAAAAAGTTAAGTGTGGGACAGAATTAGCTCATTGAAAAATGTCTTCCTATCTCCCCATGCTTAATATCCACACAGTATGGCCCTACAGTAGTCCCAGCCATTGCCTATCAGTACAACCAGGCAAACTGATAATCAAGCAGCCCATTTCCTGACATTTCAACTGACGGCCAGTTCATATACCAGTATTTAATTCTAGTCACTATTATAGTCACTATATTTCTGAAGGCCAGCCCATATTAAGTTATGGAACTGATTGGGATTGCATCAATAAGACAAAGAGTATTATTTTCAGGACCTTCTACATGCTTATTATTGTTATAAAAATCTGTTCATTAAAGAAAATTTGGAAAATAAAGTGCAACAGTAGATAGACAAAAAATATTGCTAGTCCCATCATCCAAACACAACCACTGCTCACATTATGTATTATTTTGAGTTTTTCATACACATAAGCTTGATTTATTTATTCTTTAAATCACTATCTTTTCTTTTTTATTCATAATACTATGTGAGACTCTCTCAATCAGTGTTCATGGTTACAATTTCCTACTTAGCAATTTTCAGAGATATTCATCAGGTTGGTCAACATATAGATGAAGAAGGAAGTGGTAACAGATATGAGACAGAGAGAGTGAATCTTCCTTCCTTCCTTCCTTCCTTCCTTCCTTCCTTCCTTCCTTCCTTCCTTCCTTCCTTTCTTCCTTCCTTCTTCTCTCTCTTTTCATTTCCTTCCTTCCTTCCTTCTTTCTCTCTTTTCCTTCCTTCGTTCCTTCCTTCTCTCTCTCTTTTCCTTCCTTCCTTCCTCCCTCCCTCCCTCCCTCACTTCCTTCCTTCATTCTCCTCCCTCCCTACTTCCCTCCCTCCCTCCCTCCCTCCCTCCCTCCCTCCCTCCCTCCCTTCCTTCCTTCCTTCCTTCCTTCCTTCCTTCCTTCCTTCCTTCCTTCCTTCCTTCCTTCCTTCCTTCCTTCCTTCCTTCCTTCTTTTCTTCCTTCTTTTCTTCCTTCCTTCTTTTCTTCCTTCCTTCCTTCCTTCCTTCTTTCTTTTTGAGATGAAGTTTTTCTGTTGTTGCCCAGGCTGGAGTGCAATGGCGTGATCTCAGCACACTGCAACCTCCACCTTCTGGGTTCAAGCGATTCTTCTGCCTCAGCCTTCTACTACTGGGATTACAGGGGCTCACCACCATGCCCAGCTAATTTTTTTTTTTTTTTTTTTTTAAAGCAGAGACGGGGTTTTCATCATGTTGGTGAGGCTGATCTCAAACTCCTGACCTCAGGTGGTCCATCCATCTCAGCCTCCCACAGTGCTGGGATTACAGGTGTGAGCCACCACGCCCAGTCAAGAGAATGATCATTCTTAGTGTCACATTTGATGCCATATAAACACTTGTTAACTGCCCTTCAACCTTGGGGCTCTTGTAAGCTCAATTCATAATAAATAAAGCCAATATTTTTTTAAAGAAAAAATTATAACTAGAAAGTTTCTATGAGTTCTCTTTTAAAATTAAATTTATTATTATTATTATTATTATACTTTAAGTTCTAGGATACATGTGCATAACATGCAGGTTTGTTACATATGTATACTTGTGCCATGTTGGTGTGCTGCACCCATTAACTCGTCAGCACCCATCAACTCGTCATTTACATCAGGTATAACTCCCAATGCAATCCCTCCCCACTCCCCCCTCCCCATGATAGGCCCCAGTGTGTGATGTTCCCCTTCCCGAGTCCAAGTGATCTCATTGTTCAGTTCCCACCTATGAGTGAGAACATGCAGTGTTTGGTTTTCTGTTCTTGCGATAGTTTGCTGAGAATGATGGTTTCCAGCTGCATCCATGTCCCTACAAAGGACACAAACTCATCCTTTTTGATGGCTGCATAGTATTCCATGGTGCATATGTGCCACATTTTCTTAATCCAGTCTGTCACTGATGGACATCTGGGTTGACTCCAAGTCTTTGCTATTGTGAATAGTGCCGCAATAAACATACGTGTGCATGTGTCTTTATAGCAGCATAATTTATAATCCTTTGGGTATATACCCAGTAATGGGATGGCTGGGTCATATGGTACTTCTAGTTCTAGATCCTTGAGGAATCACCATACTGTTTTCCATAATGGTTGAACTAGTTTACAATCCCACCAACAGTGTAAAAGTGTTCCTATTTCTCCACACCCTCTCCAGCACCTGTTGTTTCCTGACTTTTTAATGATTGCCATTCTAACTGGTGTGAGATGGTATCTCATTGTGGTTTTGATTTGCATTTCTCTGATGGCCAGTGATGATGAGCATTTTTTCATGTGTCTGTTGGCTGTATGAATGTCTTCTTTTGAGAAATGTCTGTTCATATCCTTTGCCCACTTTTTGATGGGGTTGTTTGTTTTTTTCTTGTAAATTTGTTTGAGTTCTTTGTAGGTTCTGGATATTAGCCCTTTGTCAGATGAGTAGATTGCAAAAATTTTCTCCCATTCTGTAGGTTGCTTGTTCACTCTGATGGTAGTTTCTCTTGCTGTTCAGAAGCTCTTTAGTTTAATGAGATCCCATTTGTCAATTTTGGCTTTTGCTGCTATTGCTTTTGGTGTTTTAGACATGAAGTCCTTGCCCATGCCTATGTCCTGAATGGTATTACCTAGGTATTCTTCTAGGGTTTTTATGGTATTAGGTCTAACATTTAAGTCTCTAATCCATCTTGAATTAATTTTCATATAAGGAGTAAGGAAAGGATCCATTTTCAGCTTTCTACTTATGGCTAGCCAATTTTCCCAGCACCATTTATTAAATAAGGAATCCTTTCCCCATTTCTTGTTTTTCTCAGGTTTATCAAAGATCAGATGGCTGTAGATGTGTGGTATTATTTCTGAGAACTCTGTTCTGTTCCATTGGTCTATAGCTCTGTTTTGGTACCAATACCATGCTGTTTTGGTTACTGTAGCCTTGTAGTATAGTTTGAAGTCAGGTAGCATGATGCCTCCAGCTTTGTTCTTTTGACGTAGGATTGTCTTGGCAATGCGGGCTCTTTTTTGGTTCCATATGAACTTTAAAGCAGTTTTTTTCCAATTATGTGAAGAAACTCATTGGTAGCTTGATGGAGATGGCATTGAATCTATAAATTACCTTGAGCAGTATGGCCATTTTCACGATACTGATTCTTCCTATCCATGAGCATGGTATGTTCTTCCATTTGTTTGTGTCCTCTTTTATTTCACTGAGCAGTGGTTTGTAGCTCTCCTTGAAGAGGTCCTTTACATCCCTTGTAAGTTGGATTCCTAGGTGTTTTATTCTCTTTGAAGCAATTGTGAATGGAAGTTCATTCATGATTTGGCTCTCTGTTTGTCTGTTACTGGTGTATAAGAATGCTTGTGATTTTTGCACATTAATTTTGTATCCTGAGACTTTGCTGAAGTTTCTTATCAGCTTAAGGAGATTTTGGGCTGAGACAATGGGGTTTTCTAAATATACAATCATGTCATCTGCAAACAGGGACAATTTAACTTCTTCTTTTCCTAACTGAATACCCTTTATTTCCTTCTCTTGCCTGATTGCCCTAGCCAGAACTTCCAACACTATGTTGAATAGGAGTCGTGAGAGAGGGCATCCCTGTCTTGTGCCAGTTTTCAAAGGGAATTTTTCCAGTTTTTGCCCATTCAGTATGATATTGGCTATGGGTTTGTCATAAATAGCTCTTATGTTTATTGATTTGCGGATGTTGAACCAGCCTTGCATCCCAGGGATGAAGCCCACTTGATCATGGTGGATAAGCTTTTTGATGTGCTGCTGGATCCTGTTGCCAGTATTTTATTGAGGATTTTTGCATTGATGTTCATCAGGGATATTGCTCTAAAATTCTCTTTTTTTGTTGTGTCTCTGCCAGGCTTTGGTATCAGGATGATGTTGGCCTCATAAAATGAGTTAGGGAGGATTCCTTCTTTTTCTATTGATTGGAATAGTTTCAGAAGGAAGGGTACCAGCTCCTCCTTGTACCTCTGGTAGAATTCAGCTGTAAATCCATCTGGTCCTGGACTTTTTTTGGTTGGTAGGCTATTAATTACTGCCTCAATTTCAGAGCCTGCTATTGGTCTATTCAGGGATTCAGCTTCTTCCTGGTTTAGTCTTGGGAGAGTGTAAGTGTCCAGGAAATTATCCATTTCTTCTAGATTTTCTAGTTTATTTGCATAGAGGTGTTTATAGTATTCTCTGATGGTAGTTTGTATTTCTGTGGGGTCAGTGGTGATATCCCCTTTATCATTTTTTATTGTGTCTATTTGATTCTTCTCTCTTTTCTTCTTTATTAGTCTTGCTAGCAATCTATCAATTTTGTTGATCTTTTCAAAAAACCAACTCCTGGATTCATTGATTTTTTTGGAGGGTTTTTTGTGTCTCTATCTCCTTCAGTTCTGCTCTGATCTTAGTCATTTCTTGCCTTCTGCTAGCTTTTGAATGTGTTTGCTCTTGCTTCTCTAGTTCTTTTAATTGTGATGTTAGAGTGTCAATTTTAGATCTTTCCAGCCTTCTCTTGTGGGCATTTAGTGCTATAAATTTCACTCTACACACTGCTTTAAATGTGTCCCAGAGATTCTAGTATGTTGTATCTTATGTACCCAGTAGTTTCGTTATGTACCCAGTAGTCATTCAGGAGCAGGTTATTCCGTTTCCATGTAGTTGAGCGGTTTTGATTGAGTTTCTTAGTCCTGAGTTCTAGTTTGATTGCACTGTGGTCTGAGAGACAGTTTGTTATAATTTCTCTTCTTGTACATTTGCTGAAGATTGCTTTACTTCCAATTATGTGGTCAATTTTGGAATAAGTGTGATGTGGTGCTGAGAAGAATGTATATTCTGTTGATTTGGAGTGGAGAGTTCTGTAGATGTCTATTAGGTCTGCTTGCTGCAGAGATGAGTTCAATTCCTGGATAAACTTGTCAACTTTCTGTCTCGTTGATCTGTCTAATGTTGACAGTGGGGTGTTGAAGTCTCCCATTATTATTGTATGGGAGTCTAAGTCTCTTGGTAAGTCTCTAAGGACATGCTTTATGAATCTGGGTGCTCCTGTATTGGGTGCATATATATTTAGGATAGTTAGCTCTTCCTGTTGAATTGATCCCTTTACCATTTTCTAATGGCCTTCTTTGTCTCTTTTGATCTTTGATGGTTTAAAGTCTGTTTTATCAGAGACTAGTATTGCAACCCCTGCTTTTTTTTGTTCTCCATTTGCTTGGTAGATCTTCCTCCATCCCTTTATTTTGAGCCTGTGTATGTCTCTGCATGTGAGATGGGTCTCCTGAATACAGCAGACTGATGGGTCTTGACTCTTTATCCAGTTTGCCAGTCTGTGTCTTTTAATTGGACCATTTAGTCCATTTACATTTAAGGTTAATATTGTTATGAGTGAACATGATCCTGCCATTATGATATTAACTGGTTATTTTGCTCGTTAGTTGATGCAGTTTCTTCCTAGCCTCAATGGTCTTTACATTTTAGCATGTTTTTGCAATGGCTGATACCGGTTGTTCCTTTCCATGTTTAGTGCTTCCTTTAGGGTCTCTTGTAAGGCAGACCTGGTGGTGACAAAATCTCTAAGCATTTGGTTATCTGTAAAGGATTTTATTTCTCCTTGACTTATGAAACTTAGTTTGGCTGGATATAAAATTCTGGGTTTAAAACTCTTTTCTTTAAGAATGTTGAATATTGGCCCCCACTCTCTTCTGGCTTGTAGAGTTTCTGCCGAGAGATCTACTGTTAGTCTGATGGGCTTCCCTTTGTGGGTAACCCGACCTTTCTCTCTGGCTGCCCTTAAGATTTTTTCCTTCATTTCAACTTTGGTGAATCTGGCAATTATGTGTCTTGGAGTTGCTCTTCTCGAGGAGTATCTTTGTGGCGTTCTCTGTATTTCCTGAATTTGAATGTTGGCCTGCCCTACTAGGTTGGGGAAGTTCTCCTAGATGATATCCTGAAGAGTGTTTTCCAAGTTGGTTCCATTTTCCCCCTCACTTTCAGGCACCCCAATCAGACATAGATTTGGTCTTTTACATAATCCCATACTTCTTGCAGGTTTTGTTCATTTCTTTTTCTTCTTTTTTCTTTTGGTTTCTCTTCTCGCTTCATTTCATTCATTTGATCCTCAATCGCTGATACTCTTTCTTCCAGTTGATCGAGTCGGTTACTGAAGCTTGTGCATTTGTCACGTATTTCTTGTGTCATGGTTTTCATCTCTGTCCATTCGTTTATGGCCTTCTCTGCATTAATTATTCTGGTTATCAATTCTTCCACTCTTTTTTCAAGATTTTTAGTTTCTTTGCGCTGGGTACATAATTCCTCCTTTAGCTCTGAGAAGTTTGATGGACTGAAGCCTTCTTCTCTCATCTCGTCAAAGTCATTCTCCATCCAGCTTTGATCCATTGCTGGCGATGAGCTGCGCTCCTTTGGAGGGGGAGATGCACTCTTATTTTTTGAATTTCCAGCTTTTCTGCCCTGCTTTTTCCCCATCTTTGTGGTTTTATCTGCCTCTGATCTTTGATGATGGTGACGTACTGATGGGGTTTTGGTGTGGGTGTCCTTCCTGTTTGTTAGTTTTCCTTCTAACAGTCAGGACCCTCAGCTGTAGGTCTGTAGGAGATTGCTTGAGGTCCACTCCAGACCCTGTTTGCCTGGGTTTCAGCAGCAGAGGCTGCAGAAGATAGAATACTGCTGAACAGCGAGTGTACCTGTCTGATTCTTGCTTTGGAAGCTTCCTCTCAGGGATGTACTCCACCCTGTGAGGTGTGGGGTGCCGGTCTGCCCCTAGTGGAGGATGTCTCCCAGTTAGGCTACTCAGGAGTCAGGGACCCACTTGAGCAGGCAGTCTGTCCCTTCTCAGATCTCAACCTCCATGTTGGGAGATCTGCTTCTCTCTTCAAAGCTGTCAGACAGAGTCATTTGCATCTGCAGAGGTTTCTGCTGCTTTGTTGTTGTTGTTTAGCTGTGCCCTGTCCCCAGAGGTGGAGTCTACAGAGACTGGCAGGCCTCCTTGAGCTGCTGTGAGCTCCACACAGTTCGATCTTCCCAGGGCTTTGTTTATCTACTTAAGCCTCAGCAATGGTGGGTGCCTCTCCCCCAGCCTCGCTGCTGCCTTGCTGGTGGATCGCAGACTGCTGTGCTAGCAATGAGGAAGGCTCCGTGGGTGTGGGACCCTCCCGGCCAGGTGTGGGCTATAATCTCCTGGTGTGCCCGTTTGCTTAAAGTGCAGTATTGGGGTGGGAGTTACCCGATTTTCCAGGTGTTGTGTGTCTCAGTTCCCCTGGCTAGGAAAAAGGATTCCCTTCCCCCTTGTGCTTCCCAGGTGAGGTGATGCCTTGCCCTGCTTCAGCTCTTGCTGGTCGGGCTGCAGCAGCTGAGCAGCACAGATTGTTCGGCACTCCCTAGTGAGATGAACTCAGTACCTCAGTTGAAAATGCAGAAATCACCTGTCCTCTGTGTCGCTCATGCTGGGAGCTGGAGACTGGAGCTGTTCCTATTCGGCCATCTTCTAAACTTTTGTTTTAAGTTCAGGGGTACATGTGCTAGTTATATAGGTAAACTTGGGTCATAGGGTTTTATTGTATAGATTGTCACCCTGGTATTATGTCTAGTACCCATTAGTTATTTTTACTGATCCCCTCCCTCCTACCACCTTCCACCCTGCGATAGACCCCGGTGTGTGTTGCTCCCCGTTATGTGTCCATGTATTTTCATTATTTAGTTCCCATTTATAAGTGAGAACATGCATTATTGGATTTTCTGTTACTGTGTTAGTTTGCTAAGGATAATGGCATCCAGCTCTTATTACTGCTCTTCCACAGTAAATCAGAATGCTCCTTCTGTGTCACTCTTGGCTATATGTGTACCTGTGCATTACTTAGCGTAGTATCTTTTTGAATCACGAATCTATGATTAAAACATAATAGAGTGTTTACAAAGTTACTGGAAGAATTAAAGGAACAGACATTAGGCTGAGCTGCCAAAATCAACTCCCCAAATCACACCACAGATCTAGTAAATAGACGGCTGCCATTGACAACCTCTAAACCATGCTACTTTCCTGTGACCAGGATTTCATTAGAAACTCTTTCTTACCAACTCTTTCACCAGCAAAATGGATACCCTACATTTAGAACCTCCCCTCATGTAGCTAACTTATAAATAAAAGGCTTGCATGAGTGTGTCTGATTGAGAAATGTTAAGTTCTTATGTCAGTATCCTAGTATCAAAGAAGGTTGAGAAATGGAGACTTTTCCCCAGTTATTTTGACGCATTTTTATTCCCCTTGGAAAAACAGGATTCACAATGTGAGGAACTAAAAAGGTGTAGAACGTGCTTCGACCATTTCAATTGCGGATATTCACAATGGTCTGTTTCTGTAATTGAACATAAGCAGTGAGGAGATAGAAAGATAATAAAAATGCATGTAGCCTCTACATTCACCTAAGTGTCACTTAAGTGTCAAAGTATTACCAGTTCTTGAAGTCACCAAGTCCTTTCTCCCATGGCACATATGTGCTGCATAAGTACCTGTGTTCGAATTGGGTCTTTTGTCAATTGCCATACTGTTTCTGGCATCGTCACAGTGTTCCATTCTTTAAACCTATTAGTAATTCCCCTCCAACAGGTCAAACTCCATATTTTTAATGTTAGTTTGTTTTATTTTTTTTCAGAGACCATTTTTCATGTATTCAACAAATATTTGTTGAGTCTTTAACAAGTGCCAGACCATGTACTCGCTGCTGGTGACACAGCAGTGAATAAAAGCTTGTCCCCTTAAGGAACGTACATTCTAGCACTTGGCACATAATAAACAAGTCAAATATATATCTCAAGTAGTGATTAAAATAATGAAAAAGGGACCCACTTAAGGGTGGTTACAATGCTATTTTACATAGTTTCATTGTAGGATTGTTCTTTCTGATAATTTAAAGAGAGTCCTGAACAAAGTAAGGGAGTGAGCCATGCACATGCTAAAGGAAGGAGCATAACAGGCCTGAAAACTGAAAATGGAGCATCTATTTACTGAGTTGGGTAAGATTAGAGGAATCACGATGGAGGGGAATGCTGTGAAATATTTTACATGGTTTGTACAGAAGAGCTACTAAAATCGAAGTGGAGACGCCATGTCAAGCAGATATTGGATATGTGAATTTGGAGTTAAAATTTTGTTATATGTAATTCTCATCTGTAATTAGATGAGATTACCCAAAACAACTGGACCCTAAAACAACTGGACATCCCATTATTCAAAGAAAGAGAATGTGGAAAAGGAAACTGCTAATAAGATGGAGGAAATAAGACTGAATGGTGTAGATGCCCTGTCCCATATACTTTAGTTCACCTGAAGCTTCAGGTTCAGAGTGTATCCAACTGGTAACAACTTCCCAGGTATGTGCCACACAATTTCTCAGAAGGTTCCAGTGGGTACCAGTGTCCCATGAGGAGAATCTTGCTGGTTCATAAAATTTCTGGTGACTTTTGTCACTTTCCAATTTCACTTTCTCCACTTCCATAACTGTGCCTCTGTTTACCTACAGATAAATTACCTGTACCCAGGTCCTGCCTCCTGATCTACTTTGTGAGGAACCCAAGCCAAGATAATTGATAATCTTGATTAGATCTACTTTGTGAGGAACCCAAGTCAAGATAATTGATAATCTTGACTACAGCTGTTTTTTGTGAGTGATGGGGAAAATGATAAATATAAGGAGTTCAAAGAGAGGAAGTACAGACATGTATACTGACAATTGCTTCAAATGTTTTTTATCTGAAGTGGAAAAGAAGAACAGAAGGGGGAGGTTGAGGCAATTATTTTCCTATTTGTTGGTGGAATATATTGAGGCATGTTTTATGATGATGAGAGCTATCTGGCAGCTAGAGAGTGGTAGATATGAATATGGTAGTATGTGAAATTTCTTTTTTGAAACATGTCTTCTGCAGAGAGTAAAGAACGGGGAAAATATATTCAGAGAAAGAGGCCAAGGTGTAAAATAGTTTTCTAGAAGAGTAAGAGAGTGAATGACTATTGTACTACGTAGACCTTATAGCCACTTGAAATTAGTACTCATAGATTTGCTGTGAAACTTGTCAGGATGCTCATTTACCTTTCTTTGACAAAGAACAGTTCTCTTTGAACAGGTGTTAAGTGGGTAGAAACTTGGATTTTAGAAACTTTGCATATTTTCTAGGTACATGGAAAGCTGTGGAGTTGTATACATATCAGTGATTATAAAGTTGAATAATAGATCCAGGTGAGAAAAGGAGCAAATGGTAAGATAAATCAATTAATTGTGGAATTTAATGTGATCAAATAACAGTTTGAGTACAATATTAGAAGACAATTATTTGAAAATATAGGGGATGGTGCTCATAGAACAGGATCCTTGAAAGTGCGATTCTACTGGGGAAGAGATAAAAGAGGTTGCACTTACCAGTATCATACAGAGCTGGGACCTCTCTTCATCCCTGACATTTAGGATCAAAATCTTGTAAATTTTAATGTCACCTGACTCCTACTGGGGCTACCTACCACAGTCAATCAGACCTGTTTTCATTTATCTTCACTCCAAAAGTGAACATGGTTCATATTCTTTTCTTCAGGATATCCTCAAATATCATTAAATCCTATTAGGACAGTTGATGTAAATGGATATTTCCAGTGTTTCATTTCTTCCTCCTTTGATACCCAACTCTTGTACAGCAGGGAGCATTATAACTGTTAGAATCTAACCCACATTGATATTAAGTGGCAATTTGCCTATCATGTAATATTTATTCAGTAAATATTTATTAACTGTTGGCTCTTGACCCACATGACATAATCACATGAAACCAGAGACAATATAAATTCTTCAGATTTTCATGAGTGGAACTAATCTCTTCCTTCACATGCACTAGAAGGGAGAGAAAAGAAAGAATAATATGCTGGCATTGTCATTCCATTATCAAAGCTGGAGTTGAAGATGATTTCTGCAACTAGCTACCGTTTTCTTCTTGGAGACACAGGACAATGCAGAGAAGGCAACGATAGCAGCAATCTTTTTTAAGGATAATTTCAATCCTTTTTGGTATAGCTCCAAGATGTTAGAAAAAATTAAAGTCACTAATAAAACCAATTAAGGTATTTGAGGAACTGTGACCAAAAAAATCTAATAACTTTATTTTATTTTGCATTTTCCATTTCCTTTGGCTATTCTTCAAAAGCATCCAAATTAATGGGAAATATTCCAGTTATTTATTGCTGGTACAATTTTCTTTAGTCTGGTGATAAAGGAGATGGTAGCAAGAAAAGCATTTTTCATTGGTCAGAATAGAATAAGAGAAACCTTTGTATTTATGGGGGCACTAATGCAAATTTCCTGAAGAAAATGAGGTTTTTATTATCTTAACATTTTGTATAACTTAAACATATATATGTATACATATACACGTATGTATAACATATAGGTATACACATACACATATGTATGTATACACATACATATATATGTTATACATACCTATAGAAACAAATATTTATAGTCTCTTAAGAACAGGCATGAGTATTAAGCACAGATTGTTCTTCGATGGTAGAAATAAAATTCAATATAAATATGCTCTGTAGTGCAGAATGAGATTTTCTGTTACCAACAATTACACAGGAAGTTTTCAAGCAGCATATGAATAGCTCTTATGCAGAGGCCACTACTTGGAATTCTTGATGAAGGAAACAAATGGTAGCAAATCAAGTAGGCTAGATATATTTAAATGCATGTAAAGACTTTCTTATTTAAAACCAGATTTCTGAAGCTTTGAAATCTATGAATAACACAGAAAAAGCAAAAGCAATAATATTAGTATAAGCTATATGAAAATATGAAATGTACATTAACCTGAAATATAATCTTCATTCTCCAGTTAACTAGGAGTCATTCTGTATGAGCACAAACTCTCAGATCTTTCTTATGAGAAATTCTAATACTTCCAATATTTGAGGAGGGTGGGTAGCTAATTCAAAAGTGTATTATTATAAAGATCTTTATGTGATAATATTTCTATGATTTCTTATAATGTAAAGGGAAATGAACAGTTATGGGAAATTTAGTGACATATATGAAGACAAACAATAGTTGATGGAAAGATCTAAAATATTTTATCCTTTGCTTAGCTCCTGATCTCCCACAAGGAAATGAGACCATTAGACCTAATTGTCACCAAGAGGCACAGAAGAGGCCGAGCTATGATTTCAGTGAAACTGGGCACAAGATTCAAAGACATTATCTACCATTTTCTTTAATATTTGCATAAATCTAGAGCTAATCTTTTTCACTTTTTCAAAAAGCTATATATGTACATGTCATTCCTCATCAAGCAGTATGCTTCTTAAGAAAAAGGATATTTTCTTCATAATTTAACTTATCCTATAGAACCTAGCACTATGTTTTCGGGCAAATGGGTTTTCAGCAAATGTTGTTAGAATTGGATTAGATTAAATATTGTCAAATAAAAGGCTAAAATCTAAAATAATAATGAATGCAAAGAGATTTCAATCATTAACTAATAAGTCTCAAGTGATCTCCAACTAAGTAGAAGAGAGTAATTTATAACTGACACTGAAATAAAAATTAAGATGGAAATAATTATGGATTATTTTTAGCAAATAAATTAGAAAGTTAAGGATATAAATTTTTAGAGAACTTTACTCACAAATTGGAGGCTAATGAAAATAGTTAGTGATGAAATGGAGGGTGAGTAAACAGTCTAAACCTGAAACATTTGGGGAGCAGTGCCAGTTTAAAATAGATCATTAAATATTGTTTTATGGAAGGAGAATAAGATGACCAAAAACTTGGGGAAGACATTATGTTTGTATTCTTGTATTAAAGAATGCTACCCACTGAAATGGTTAGAAGATTATACTAAATGTAAAATCAATATAATAATATATCACAGGAAGATAGGATATAGTCTATCTAAGGAAATTTAGGTAAGAGAAGAATTGTAAACATATTGTAATTTGGGGTTCCACCTATTTTTTCCACTTACACTTCTAAGCACATCTTTAAAAAATTAGCTACAAAACATTATAGTGAATTTTTCAGTTAAAACAACTTCTCATTATGGCAGATTATCTTCTACTCACCTAAATTCTAGGCATATGCTGTTCATTCGGAACATAGGACTTTCTGTATTTCTCAGAGTTGAGAAATTCTGATTTATTTAGAAATATTTATTTATATAGTGTTTTCTTATGCTCCAAGCTTTCTAAGTGTTTTCCAAAGATTCATTCATTTAATCCTTATAATAACCTTATACTAGAAATACAATTATTATTATTATCTCCCTTTACCAAAGAGGGAACATGATGCATACAGAAGGTAATAACTTGGCCACAGCTGCATAAACAGTAAGTGGTGGCTCCAGGTTCCCGGGACAGGCAGATTAGTTCAGGAAGAAGAGCCACCCACTTGCAATGCTCTGTTGCTCAGTCACAAGTAGAGTAATAATGATTTATGTATGACCTCTGTGTGTAAAGCAACAACTTTATATTTTTAATGAACACCATTGGAACTCATACCTCAGAATGAATGTTCCTTCAAAAAGCACTCAATTCAGATACCGTACATTTAGTTCAATGAAGGTGGCATTTACCACATTATTTGTGAAACATATTTCTCACCATTAGAACAAGTTTCAAATTCCAACAATAAAATCAGTAAAATATCATGTTGTACTTAACAAGAACATACATCTTATCTGTCAATTTAAAAATTTATGTTAAATAATACATTTTAAAATTTAACATTGTTATTTAAAATCTCTTCCTTTCCACCTTTTAAGCCATCAAATACTTTCTAATGAGGTTCTCATCATTGGAATCAAGGCATGATTAGCTTGAATATTTTTGACATGATCCTAAATCAAATTAATTCTCTAATACTGAAATTTTTTTGCCATAAGTGATATTTCTTAAAAAATTTTCAAGGGTGGTGTACACAATACTGTCTGTAAAGGGCCAAGTACCATGTCCATTACAAACTAAAACAAACAAAAAAGTTTATTCCTCAGTGGCCACCAGTTGTATTGCTTCTTTCTTTTAGAGGCTGCTTTCAGTCATCCTTTCCATTTTCTCTACCTCTATCTTATTCTGAGAGACTGAAAGATGATTGAAGAGCTTAAGCTTCAGGTCCTGTCTGAGTTTTCTATTGCTGCTGTAACAAACTACCAAACATTTAGTGGCTTATAACAACACACATTCATTTTATGTTCAAAATCAAGGTATATTCCCAAAATCAAGGCAGCACCAAATTCCTTCTGGAGATCCTAGAAGACAGTGTTTCTTCGCCTTTTCCAGTTTCTAGAAAGGTCTTCTACATTCCTTGGCTTATGGCCCCTTCCTCTATCTTCAGTGAGCATCATTTAAACCTCTGCTTCCATTATCAGATTTTCTTTTTCTGACTCTGATTCTCCTGTATTCTTCTTTGTCTTAGAAAAACTCTTGTGATTACCATAAGCCCACCTGAATAATCCAAGATGATCTCCCCATGTCACGATCTTTTAATCACAGCTAGAAAGTCTCTTTTGACATGTAAAATAACATATTCACTGATTTGAGGATTAGGAGGAAGAAACCTATGGAGGCCATTATTCTGTCTACCAGAAGGCCAGATAGCCTGAGTTATAAGCCTGGTTCTACTATTCATTTACTGCTTATTTTTTTAAGCAAATTATTTAGCCTTCCCTAATGCAAATCTTCTCATCCAGTTAATAAGACTCATAATAGTATATAGTAAGATTCCAGTGAGGATTAGATAAGATTGTACTTGTATATAGTCTTAATGCCTGTCAAATAGTGATGTAGTTTGGCTATGTATCCACCCTAATCTCATCTTGAATTGTAATTCCCATAATCTCCATGTGTATGGGAGGGACACAGTGGAAGGTAATTCATCATTGGAGCGTTCATCCTCAAACTGGTCTCATGATAGTGAGTGAGTTTTTGCCAGATCTGATGGTTTTATAAAGGGCATCTTTTGCTTTGCTCAGTACTTGTTGCTGCCGCCATGTGAAGAAGGACTTGTTTGCTTCCCTTTCCAGCATGACTGTAAGTTTCCTGAGGCCTCCCAAGCCCTGCAAAACTGTGCATCAATTAAACCTCTGTCCTTTATAAATTACCCAGTCTCAGTTATGTCTCTATTAGCAGCATGAGAATGAATGAGTACAAAGAGTATTAAGTCTTAGCTATTATTATTTTAATAATAAGATGCAATAATAATACACAATCAGTCTTAGCTATTATTATTTTATTAATCTCATCTGATACAAATGCACATTAACCAACCCTATAGAAATAAATGCATAAATGCATAAATCTAGAATGTCCACATGTTAATTCACCATAAGGGATACAATCTTGGGATTAACAATACTGTTATTTAGATAAACCAACAAAGAAGGCAAATTATAATCCGAAGTTGGCTTAATGAGTCCAAATCAAAGAAGAGCAGAGATAAATCAATGTATGTCCATGATTCAGGGTTTCTTTCAACTAAATCCTTGTTATTGAAAGTGGACAAGCTATGTCAGCATCACCTGGCAGCTTATTATGCAGAGTGCCAAACCCCACTCTGCATACTCTATTATGCAGAGTGCCAAGCCCCACTTCTCATGTGAAGAACCTTCACATGAGAATCTGAATTCTTCTGTGATTCCTCAGGTGATTTGCATGCATATTTAAGTTTGAGAAGTACTACCTTTGACAGAACTTAAAAGAATGCAAGTGCTTTGCCCAGGTGTACAAGTTTGCCTTCAGTGACCAATTTCTTTCTCTGCTTTTGTAACTGAAACACCATCATCCTCTATTCATTGATACATACTTTACATATATCAATGCCTTATAAAAAGAATGTTTCTAGACACTGTCCCTTTGAAGTGAAATGGCATGAGTAGGCACTGATTGCCATGTGTGATTCGAAGTTTAACTCTCATTGCACATTCTTAAGTCCTTTAATGTTAAGCTGGTGAAGAAAAGAGAAGGCTTTACTTACAAAGGTCTAGAAATAATTACAAAGACGGACATCCAGAAATCATGTATCCATGTCATTTCTTAGTAGCTTCACTAAATTCTGTTATTAATTGAATATTTCAAAACAAACCCTATAAGAAAACTCAGACAATGAAAATAAATTAATACCATTAGTTATAATAAAGTTAAATATCAAATTTTCTATGGGAAATAAAAAGAAGCCATATGGAATATATTTTTTTTCAGATGGAACAATAATCATTGGAGTATGCTTTTTGACGTGAGACCAAATATCCAGGTATAAATTTAGCTTCTTTAATGGAAATGTGCCCACTAATGTACTTAAAAATTAAGTATATTGCCATTCTATGATTGTATTCAAAGGGGTAGAGTCAAAGACTCTAGAGAATTCCTAGAGATGCTAAGACATTGGCAATAATTCAGTGAATTAAAATATTTGAACATCATTTCAGCAGATAGTTATTGAAAAACTATTCTGGAAGGTCTTCTGCTACTCTCACTTGGTCAAATGCAGGCTTCCCTAAAGAACCATCACCAGGTGAGCCTGTTCAGATGACAAAGTTAAGTTTTTAACAAATGAGAGCACTACCTTGACAGAGCCTTCCTGGCCTCCTGAAAGAGGAATAGCAAAGTTAGGATATTTATGGGTTTCAGACTCCGATTTATGGAGGGTTTTTCAATGCAGTGGTGGTAGGGGAAGGGATGACTAGAATTGAAAAAAGGACTATCATATAATAGCTTATATTAGTGAGAAGGTTTTGAGGTGAGGGTTTACAGAGCCTTGAAGACTTTTCACATGATTCTATTACCCATTGGAAAGCCTAAGCGTCTGATGTTCATTTAAATGGTTTTTCCAGGAAGCTTCTAAATGAACAATATAGTTACTCGCAACCTGGGCAAGAGGTTCCTGGAATAGTAAACTTGGGTTGATGAAGGCAGTGGAATAGTAAAGTGACATTGGTGAAGACAGCCTAATGGTAGAGTTATGTTAATATAGAGAATAAGTAGAGTTATGTTAATATAAAGAATAAGTTGCATGTGGCAGATGGTTTTATCTTTCATTTTAGTGATTCAAGGATGCATAGGATGTAGTCACTATTCTAAGAGTATACAATAGAATGTGGAAGTGTATTAAGCACTAAAATGGATTTGTATTGATTATAAAATAGATGATTATTGAGAAAAAGTAGAGAAGAATATAAACAAGAAAATAAGTCAACAAATTCCATTAATTTGACAGAGCATTCCTTGTATTTTGATGTTTGTAGTTTGTATTTACATGTGTTCAGCTTATGCATACATAATACATGTATATGATAAAATATACATATTTTATCATCAAAACTTGGGGCCATGTTATCGATTAACTTTGTAGCCAGTTATTTTACTTAATTCAAAAGTCTATGAACATTTTCTGATATTATTCAATATTATTGGCAAACTTCTCTCAGATATATTTTATTTTTTGCCAAAATGATTTGAGTAGTTATCATTGGAATTAGATTTTGCACTTCATTCAGGATTCCAGTCATGCAGGAATAGAAGACTACAGGAAGGAGTGAATAGACTCTCAAACATATTAGAAATAAAATTTAAATTTAAAAAATTTGAAAAGCTACAGAGAGAGATTTGATTTGTAAGGTTCTAAGTTTTGTTTATTGACATGAGCAGTTTAGAATCCAGGCTCTAGGAAAGGAATCAGTTGGCAAGTTGGTGAATTTCTCCCAAAGGAATGGAGTACCTTCCAAATAGGAACCCAGGGACTACAGTATATTTCAAAGTTATATCTCCCCCAATCATGTTTTAGTTCACGTAGTAAACCTTTGAAAACTGTCATGGATTACCTGAAATTCTGAAGAAACTGAGTCTCCCTTTCTCTCCCTTGTCTATCACTCCCACTTTCATTATGTTTTCCTCTAGACTAAGGCTTTGGATACCCAGGGGACACTATTGTTGTTTTTCTGTCTGTGGGCATAAAATAGAAAACCAAAAACAGATAATATACCGAATCGTAAGAATTGGTTAATCTCATTTTATGAAAGATAATTTGATTATCATTAAAGTGATAGTCTTTTATAAGGAGAGAACTGAACATTGGTAGAAAAAATAAATAAATAACGGTAGGTTAGGTAAGTGTACTCCCATATAACCAGAACACAATTCAAAATATTCCAAGAATGTGAGTATAATTTTTAGTGAGACATTAAAATGGTTTCATTCAGATGTCTTGAACCATAGTTTAGATTTTTTAAAAAAGAATATTTCAAAATACTTTTAGAAGAGGAAGAGTAAAAGTCAATAGAAATTATTAAGAAAGAGTATAATTATGATGTGAGACTGATAATACAGTAGTCTTCCCTCATCTGCAGTTTCAGTTTTTGCAGTTAACTATGGTCAGAATATTAAATGGAAAATTTCAGAAATAAGTAATTCATAAGTTTTAAATTGCACAGCATTCTGAGTAGCATGATGAAATCTTGTACTGTCCCAATCTGTTCTACCTAGGACATGAATCAGCCCTTTGTCCAGCATATCCACACATCACGTGGCTGTTAGTCACTTAGCAGCCCTCTCTGTATCAGAGGGAAAAAATATAGTATATGTAGAGTTTGGTACAATCTGCAGTTCCAGGCATCCATTGGACATCTTGGAATGTATTCCCTGTGGATAAAGGGGGACTGCACCCAGCTACTCGGGAGGCTGAGGCAGGAGAATGGCATGAACCTCGGAGGCGGAGCTTGCAGTGAGCCGAGATCGGGCCCCTGCTCTCCGGCCTGGGTGACAGAGGGAGAATCCGTCTAAAAAAAAAAAAAAAAAAAAAGTGGGGGGACTACAGTACCAGCATTCTGCCAATCTGATAAACAAATTAATAAAAATAAACTCTACAATAAATTTAGCAAATAAAAAGAAGAGGAGTACTAATCTGGTGAAGGAAAGATATATAATGAACAAGAATAATGCCAAGAACACAGAAAAATGTATTGCTGCTTAATCATACATAACTGTGATAAAACCTCAAGTGAATAGAAAAATAAATACATTAAAAGAGATGGTTGTGGTAATTAGTATAATATGAATTATAATCAGTGATCAGAATTATGATTTGTAGTAGAAGATGGAAATAAAGGGGATGATTTAGAATATTCTGTGAACGGTAGAAAATGAAAACAACTAAGAATTAAGTGAACAGTCTAAACGAAGCACAAGGAAGCTTTATTATAATGAGAAAGGATTGAAATTGATTTAAGGAAGTAGAAGGTAAAGTACTAATATACGAGCAAAGTGCTATATAAAATCATCTACCGTATGCATTCTGACATTTTTAGTTTAAAAAAGCAAAACAATATTCTTTGGAAATATAGCCACAGAATATGAATAGAATATGAAACATGAAAAACAAATATCTAGAATAATAAAATCTTTTCCTGCCACCATTTAAAAATATATATATTTTTGCAGTGCAAATCACAAAAGTTCTTGCTGTATTTCTTTGCTTATTAAAATTCATTTTAGAAATGAATTCCTAAAATATGACTGGAACATATGTTTAAAAAAGCATTGAGATTTAGATTTTTAGAAAAGTAAATGAGTTGAATTTTATTTTATGATTGATTAATAAAATTGGTTTAGGGCAATTGTCTTCTAATAGTTCAAGGCAAGTTGAAGTGTATCTTATTCAAGAAACTCTTTCGTATTAAACATTTGGATGTTGACTTTAACTCTAGGTATTATCTTCACAGATCAGTAAAAGGTAACAGAGTTCTCTCTAAAATGTGCTCAATTTAAATCAAACTAATATTCTTGGTTTCCCAAAATAGTACAACTTTTATTTGACACTTCTATAAAAATTATGCTCTCTAATTGTTGCATTTAATTTTGTGCTCCAAATCATACCAAAGCACTATGAAATAGTAATTGTTCCCAATAAAAACCCCAAGCTACAGAGGGGCCAGAAATACTCCCTTGTATATAATAATTTATCAGTTGTCTTCATCCTTAGGCAGGCTGCAGAATAAGTTAAAGAAATAACCAAAAATTATAAGAATTAAATATATTGTATATTATGTTTATAATTTTTATACTTTGAGGAAAATATGAATATATCTTAAAATGCAAACTTTTGGACATTTATTGACAAATTTGTCTCCAAAAGGTAAAAATCAGTTTTGCAAAAGTATAAAACAGCAGATATTTCCTTTTTGTCAGAATATAATTTTAAATTGCAAGCTTGTATGTGAAGAATAAAACAAAAATAACACTAAATAAATCCATCCCAAAGGAGAGTAAATCAATTCATTTAAATATAACTCTAACTTAAGACTCTACGACTTTAAAAGTAACTATAATTTATGTTGTAATTTTTGATACTATTAAACCTAAATGATAAGATATAAAAATATGTAAATGTGAATATTAATATTTATGTTTATTTTTAGAAGTAATTATCTTAAGTCAGAGCACATAAACTCCTCTGTCTTCCTTGGCAATGCCCATGAAAAGGCCGTTTATCTTCTAGATTTCATCCTGTCTGTTTTCAGACCCCTTGACAAGCCTAACATCATTAAAAGAGATTGAATGTATTCATTCACTGTCAGTCAGAACACTATGGCAAACCTCAGTATAACTAGAAAAAACACTAATGTGATTAAAACGGGAGACAAGGAGGAAATTCAAGATACCCCCAAATTGTTATGAGAGAAATTAGCATAAATACTTGGGGATAACTGGAAAAAAATAAGCAAAACTGGAGGAATCTCAGAGACACCGGTGTTAAGATCAGAAAAGAGACAGGAGTGAGAAGAGACAACTAATAGATCTTGGTTTTCAACATATGTTCTGGCTAAACAGAAAAACATTGCACACATGACTCCTGGGGGCTGAATTAATTAAACTTTTATGTTATTTTATTTTTCTCCTTAATTAGTTTGCTAGTTACACATATTTTATTTTTCAGTGATTATGAAAAGAATTACAATTTAAATCTTTGATTTATCAATCTCTATATTAGTATGGTATTTTTACAACTTCCAAAATAATGTATCATAGAACATTCTAATTCTACTTAGCCCTATTTGATTTTTGTGTTGTTGAGTGTTTTTATTTTGTATAAAATTTAAACTTAACAAACTATTATTTTCTTTATGTGTTTTATTCAGTATTTATTTATTGACCCACATCTTTATGCTTTTCATTTATTTTCTTGCCTTCAAGTTTCCATGTTGTATTATTTTTCTTCTGATTAAATAACTTCCTTTACTTTTTTTTCCTAGTGCAGATCCCCTGGAAATCAATTCTTAATTTAAATATATGTGTAGTGTCTTTAATTTTCCATAATTTGTGGAAAATATTTTTAGATATATAAGTCTAAGCTAGCAGTTATTTTCTTTCAGTATGTTGAAGGTTTCCATTGTCTCCTAGCTTCCTTTTTTGTTGTTAGGAGACAGTTTTATTCTTGCTTATTTGAAAGTACTATACGTTTTCTATGTCTGTTTTTTGTTGATCTTTACAAGCTTTATTATAATGTGCTTTTGTGGTTTTTGTTGTATTTATCAAGTTTGGGTTTCCGAAGCTTTCCTCATTGCATGGCTGTTTCTTTCATCAGTTTTGAAAAATTCTCCACCAAACACTGATTCTGTCCCACTCTCCTCATCTAGTACTACAATGGGATGTATTCGATTTTTTCACTGTGTTGAATTATTAGTCTATTAGTATTGCCGTTTGGGTGTTTTCTCTAACCCATCTTGCCGTTCACTAATTCTAATTGTTTCTATGTCCAGTATGCAGTTAGCTCCAACCACTAACTTGTACATTTAGATATGTATTTTTCTCTTTAAAAATTTTAATTTTTGTGATTTTATATTCTCTGTACACATTCTTTTTATCTTTTAAACTTTTGAACATATTTTAAACATTTATTTTAAAGGCCATGCCCGATAACTCCATTAGGTAGAGGCTTTACGGATCTGTTTCCATCACCTACATTTTCTTTCCTTCTCTCTCTGTCTCTCTCTCTGTCTGTCTCTCTCTCTCTCTCTGTGTGTGTGTGTGTGTGTGTGTGTGTGTGTGTGTATGTTTTGTTCAAGTCTTACATATTTGTATGCCTAAGTTTTTTAATTGACTTTTGGTTCTGGTGTATAAAATATTATTGAAAATGTATAAGGCTCTGGATCATCTTATCTTCTCCTAGAAAGAATATACTTTTTATTTCATTAGACAGTTGGTTCGAGGCCATATTCTCTAAATCTAATTATGGATAGAGATGACTCAAAGTTGTGTTTTTTACTTGTTAGGACAAGTCCATTCACCATTTACAGACCCCAGACTCCAATTTTTGTTTATTCTACCCCCATGAGATTGCTGAATATAACCTCAATTCCTCAATCTCTTTACCACAACTTTCGCTTTTTATCTGAGAGGTAAAATTAATGACACATACTGAATTTAACTCGCTAGACCTTTTTTCCCCTATATTGTCACCCCTCAAATTATCAATTCACAGATACATTTTACAATTGTGCATCTTTACTCGATGTACAGCTGGATGGTTAGTTTAAGATCACTATGTCTACCATTTCCAGAAGTAAATCACTTTGCTCATGCATTGTGGAAACTCCTGGCAACAGATTATTAAAAACCTGAACTCATTGTCTTAAGACTTCCTACTCATCCATTGTGATGGATGAATGGATGAATGTGGAGGAATTCTTCCTTCTAATTTTAGTGAAAGTGTGAATACATGACTTAAAAAGTAAGCATTTAATGCTTAAAAAAAAATCATTTCCTAGTCCTTAGATCTTTACTTCTGTTCCTGTACAGAGAAATCTTCCAGTTTTTACAGCTTCTTGCTCTCTTACTACACTATGTAGTAAGTATTCTCTTGCCTGAGACCTATGGTACAAGTCTGGCTTTTCCATCCACTATTTGGACAAATGATGTGCTAATGACCTAGGCTGTTGGCAAAGTGGGTATGACTGTTGGTAAGAGTTATCAGTTTGTCTTCATGCAGGAAAATTTGGCAATATCTGTTAAAATACCCAAATACATGTACATAGATTTACGTTTACGAAGGTTTGTGACAACACAATATGAAATAGCAAAAATGAAGACATATAGGAATGTTGAAAAAATTTTGGTATAACATTTTGTAACATTATGCAAAATTCAGTGCCCTGACATGAGGGTATCTTCAAAATATACTGTTAACTAAAAAATCTAAAAGCAGAAAGTTATCTATAGCTATCGTGTATAAATTATGCAAATCCATACAGATAAATTGTGCATGAATGTACACTGTCAAAAATTTTGAAAATTGGACATAAAAATGTTAACTGTGGCTGCTTTTGGGAAGAGTAGTAGGGTAGGAGTTTTGCATGTAGAGGCCTTTCCTTTAAGTTAATATATGCCTGCAATATCTGAATGTTTCCCAAGGATTGTAGATTGTTTTCATAACACAAAATAGATGGAGCCTGTTTAGAAACTAAGCTTCAGTTTAAGTGCCACAAATATAATAGAAAGAAGACTTTTTAATATTGATGATGAATTTAGGGAGGGTTTGGGAGTTCCCAAATATCTTCAACTAGTCACAACAGTGTTTCTCCCACATCGACACAGGGAGGAGAACAACACGCCAGAGCCTGTTGAGGGGAGGAGGGTGAGGGGAGGTAACTTAGAGGACAGGTCAATAGGTGCAGCAAACCACCATGGCACACGTATACCTATGTAATGAACCTGCACATTCTGCACATGTATCTCGGAACTTAAAGCAAATTTTTTTTTTAAGTGTTGAAAAAAAAAGTGTTTCTCAAATTTCAGCAAAAAATACTTATGACTCAAGGAAAGAAAATTAACACAGTTTTCCAGACAATGTCTGCAACAGGAAAGATTACTCAGAATTATCTAGGCAATAACCCTATTTTTCCACTTCCTCAGGCCGTGGGAAGTAGGATAGGCTGAAATTTAAGTGTCTTTAATACAGTCATAAATGTTCTGCAACTGATATTCCATGCTTAATAGGAACTCTTTCTGCCGAAGTACTTACTTATCTCCGGGTGATAGAATCATCTGTTCTTTGGAATATCATTACTGGTGTTATTACATCTCTTAAGAAACTTTTGTTTTATTAAATCAAAATAGGCCTGGCACGGTGGTTCACACCTGTAATCCCAGCACTTTGGAAGGCCAAGGCAGGAGGCAGGAGGATCACTTGATTCCGGGAGTTTGAGGCCAGCCTGAGCAAGATGGTGAAACTGCATCTGTACATTTTTTTTTTTTTTAATTATCTGGGTATGGTGGTGTATTCTTGTAGCCTCGGCTACTCAGGAGGCTGAGGTGGGAAGATTGCTTGAGTGCTGGAGTTTGAGGATACAGTGAACGGTGACTACACCATTGCATTCTATCCCAGAAAAGTGAGACCCTCATCTCTAAAACAAATAATAATAACAAAAATAAATCAAATCAAATTAAAATAGACAAAAGGTAATCAACCTATTAATCAGTCATTGTTACAAAATGGAAACTATAAGAACCAAATAAGTGGTCACGGTTTCTGGAATTTTTTTGAATAAAGCAGATAACTTCCTTCATTATGAAAGGAGGAGTATAAGAGTTAATCTGGGTTCTTTAATGTAAATTAAGTAATCCACCTAGTATGTCTGTTTTCTTTAACTTTTCACATTGATCATAAATTTGTCTACCATTAAAGTGTTTGTTTTAGTGATTGCATTTTTTAAATTTTCACAATTATTTGTTGCAATCATTTATAAATTGAAAATATTCAACTTTACAACTACATTTTAAAGTATAGATACGACTTGTTTTGCTGGAAATATAAAGCCAACCTTTTCCCCCTACATTCTCCCTGGCAATAAGTTAAAATAATTTTGTATTCACACATTAAATGAATATGTAACAAGTATCTATGTACAACGTGTAAAGTAAATTAAATAAATATGTATCAAACATCTATACATTGGGCAATCTGCTAGATGTTGAAAGGGATGCCAAGGGACAAACAGGAATGCACACCATGAAAAATGATGTAAAAAAGGCTCTGAAAATTCAACTATTAGCATCATGGAGCTTTTTTGTTTTTGTTTTTTTCTTTCAAGATGGAGTCTCGCGCTGTCGCTCCAGCAGCCAGAGTGCAGTGGCGTTGTTTCAGCTCACTGTAACCTCTCCACCTTCCGGGTTCAAGTGATTCTCCTGCCTCAGCTTCCTGAGTAACTGGGATTACAGGCGCGCACCACGATGCCTGGCTAGTTTTTCTATTTTTAGTAGAGACGGGTTTCACCTTGGTGGCCATGTTGGTCTGGAACGCCTGGCCTCGTGATCTGCCCGCCTCGGCCTCCCAAAGTGCTGGGATTACAGGCGTGAGCCCCTGCGCCCGGCCCATGGAGATTTTTTTTTCTTATGAATTCTATCGATTGTATTCTTCCAATTAATTTTACTTTTTGACAAACTTGAAACTACTAGTAAAAAGAAGGCTGGGTAAACATTTCATCCTCAAGAGCAGCTCTTACCAGGAGTAGATTAAGAGGGAAATGTGCCACTGCATTAATCCAAAAATCTGGTGAACAACAGGAAATGTGCCTTATCCTTCATGTCGCATTATAATAATATTTAATAATGAAGACACCCTTATTACATGTGTTTCAGACACATTTTAAGCAGTTGATTAATTTCAACTCTTTTAACTAAACTATGCAGAATAACTCTAAGTAAGCATTATCATTCCCTTTTCCAAATGAGAAAATTGAGGCACAGAAAGGTAGATAATTTGCTGCAAAGGTACACAGAACAGGATTCATATCCATATTCATATTCAGTCTAGCTTGAGTTCAGGATCTTAATCCTTACATAACACTCTAAATGATGTTCCTTTTGAAAAGGAGTAAAACAGTTTGTTGTGCTTTTCTTTTCCTTCTACCATTTGAAGAAATCACTTTATCAATCTTAATCCTAAATGGTAAGCTCTCAACATTAGCACTTTAGTGCTTTTGATTTATTACATGTGATTCTTGTAGTGTATGGCATGAAAACATATTAGCTGATTGATAAAATATCATTACCATTTGACTTCTTACATTGAAAATTGGAAATAAGTTGATAATTGTTAACACTCATTTCTCATTGGGTGACTCAGAGCCACAAAGAAACTTGGAAATTTGCACGTCCTTGTAGAAAAACTGTTCTCACTAATATTTTAACTTGGCTCAGTGAAGTGAGCCAAGTGAAGAAGGCTTGGCTGTATAATGAGACTGCACACAAAACTCAAGGTTATTTAACTTTAAATCAAGTCAGAAAATCTCCATCCAAGAGGTAGTGAAACCAGGTAGAACATTCAGACCTACTTCTCAGATCGCTGAACTATGTCTTAGGAGAGCAGAGTCCAGGGTCTGGGATGTGTGACTCTGTGCCTCTACTGAAACTGCACTATGGAAAGATCTGCCCCTCACTTCATCTCAATTCTCACACTTACCTCCATGTCTCCATTTGTCAATATCAATGTTAATACCTTTCTCATTCAGGATTTTTCAAAATGTGGCTGACAATATTGTGCAAGATTTGTTATAGATTATGAGACTCGATATCTACCCTTCTACACCAGAATCTTCTACCAATTACTAGTGCCATCCATGTATGTAACATCGTCCTTAAAGTAAGTTAGTGAATAAGACTGCCATTAGGCCTGTGTGGTTGCTGGTAAGAAATCAAATCAAGTAAGTCAATACATAATGTTGTTCTAAATATTTATTGCCTATCTTGGGAAAAATGAGGTATTGTTACGAAATTGTTCAAGGATTAGAGAACTTTTGTCAAACCCAAGTATTTTCTAAATATCTCAGAAAAAGATTATTCATGAAGTCAGTGTATGTGCACAATTTAGGATATTACTGTATACTTTCAGCAAATATTACTTAAGGACGCACTGTCAAATGACTGTTATCATTAGTTGGAGAGGTCTAGGGGATTAGCTATTTGACTTAGAAAAAATGTGAAATTTATACTTTCTAACTTATGGCACAAAGGCACATCAAACCAAAACAAGTACATTAGAGTATTCAAGAATCATATTCTAATGGTTTCCCTTTTAGTTTTCTTTAAATAAAAATTTCATGACAGTAGAAAGAGCTCTGGTGAATGCAAAGATGAAGACTATTATTTGCCCTCTTCTTACAGTGTCTCACCAAGGTATTTAGAAAGCCTGGTGAGTCTGTTATCCAAACACTTTGTAGTCCCAGCTCAGCGGGCTTTCACCCCCTCTGTGCCAGGTTGCCCTGCCTCTCCTGTGGCTACACTGTTTTTCGACTGTCATTTTTATTGAAAAATAAAAGCTAAATTGGAGTTTCAGAATACCTTCCATTTAACTCCTTTAATAAAACGGGAAAGATAAAAGCAACCTACTCACAAGAGAAGTGTTTTTGAAAGCTATGCCTTGGATATCAGAGATGCAGAAATAAAAGGCTGCTTCAAAAATAGAGCCCACTGGCCTAGCGCTGGCCCTCTGCAGCTCTTCTCCTGTGCTAGACCGGCTTTTAGCTTTAATTTTTTATTCAAGAAGTTAAATGGGAGACGTGAAATAGTTTGGATCAAATATCTCAACAAATGGAAAATGGGCAGCAGATGATTCTTTTAAATGCATTATTCTTATGCACCTGGGCCAGACAACTTCGTCAGGCAATTTTGCACATGCCTGATAGAAAAGATAATATTATTCATATTTCTGTACACACATAATTCTTTTTTCCACTAATCCCATGGGAAGAATAGCATTTCTCAAAGCGTGTCCCACTTAAAATAACCATCAACACAATAAATGCTCTGAGAAGTCCCGTGCTAAAGAGAAACAAAATAAACAAAACTGTATAATTTTGTATTTGCCTAATCCATTCATCTGTGAATTCCTTTAAAACTTTATATGTGTTAATACCCCAATATTATTATCTAGAGATAGTATGATCTTGAGCCTCAGTCACACTAGTAACATAGTTACAAAATATTTTCAAAAGGAGGAATCCCCTTAGCTGTGTAATTGTAGCTCTATTTAATGCATTTATGCTGATTATTGAATTAAGACCTACCATAGATCAAACATTTGAGGTAATAGTAGTATCTAATTGCAAATTGGCTGAGAGAGATTCGTGTTTAAGATAGCATAATTCAAAGGTTAATTGGCAGTAATTGTCAATAATTAAACTGACAAATGTAACTAAAGAGAATACGGGAGAGGAAGCAGTAGGATTTGGCAAAGGAAAAAGATTGATACAGTCCTTAAAGTTTGAAGAAACATTTGATTTTCCTATGAAATAGGTCATTTAGCTCTACACTGTTAAATAACCCCCATGCTGTATTCCATTGTTCCTATAATGTTCAGCTAATGCTTTAATGAAGGTGACTCTAAAACACCCCTATTTGTCTTTTGCCCTCTTAATTAAAGCAAAAGACACAACTTGGGATTGTAATATTCCCTTCTGGCTCTTACACATCTTTAAATATATTTTTTTTTTTCAAAAAAGAACACTTTCAGTCATTTCACATTATTCTAACCAATTAAAGAGAAATGAGAAAATGGAAGTTATAATGATGTTAAGTATATCTCCCAGGATAAGTCAGTGTTGATGAAGAATGACCTGTGAAGAGACAACTGCTCTCCACCACTGCCAGATTCTGAGGGGTGTGCTAAAAGCTTTCTAGTGGACTTCAATCAGAACTGCCTCATTATTGTAAGCATGGTATTATTTTAAATTAGCTTTTTATATTTAATTAAATAACACCTAGTCTAAAAAGTACCTCTTATTTTCCATGCCAGCATTTTGTATGACTACCTTCAAAATAAGTTTCATAGAATAGGCAAAGAATAAACAGAAAGCAATTACTTTTTCTACACCGAGAAAAAGGAAGGAATGGGGGTAAATTTGGCAGCCTGTCTTTTGATCTTATGAAACAATCTCTTTTTTCAAAAGCACCATTATACTTAATGATTACATAATTTTCCCTAGGCTCCAACAAAAAAGCAAAGAAGAATATTTCAACAATGCTAAGATGTAAATAGCATTACTATTGTCTTATGATCTTCAATAGCATATAACTGATCTGACCCAATTTGTGATCCTTACCAAATCATTTTGCCCATTGAAAGATTCAGTTACTTTCTTGCTTTAATATTCTTCAGTGTATTGCCTGGTCAGAAACAAAAGGATAATTTCAAAGGCATTGAAGACCATATTGTCTTTCAAGTGTTCATAGAAAATTTCCTTGGTAGCAATAACTTTGCCTTTGAAAATGCAAAGGAGGTGAGTATAAAATCATGGAAATTCTAATCTAGAGTAGCTTAATTTGATATAATGTTTTAAAATATGAAGTAATATCACTATGACTTTTAGTTTTTTTTTTTTTGTTCTATTTTTTAAAGGAGGGTATTTTATTTTATTGTTTTGACTAATTTATTTTTTTTGAGACAGAGTCTCTCTTTGTTGCCCAGGCTGGAGTGCATGCCATGATCTTGTCTCAGTTCAACCTCCACCTCTCAGGTACAAGCAATTCTCGTGCCTCAGCCTCCCGAGTAGCTGGGATTACAGACATGCACCGCCATGACCAGCTAATTTTTTATTTTAGTAGAGACGGGGTTTCACCATGTTGGACAGGCTGGTCTTGAACTCCTGACCTCAGGTGATCCACCCATCTCGGCCTCCCAAAGTGCTGAGATTACAGGCATGAGCCACCACCCCTGGCCAAAAGAAGGAATTTTAGTCCAGATGGGATGGCACTTCTATTTTCAGGATTTGCTAAAATAAAATTCATTCATTACATAAAATAAAGCTTTCAAGTTTCATGTATTAGATCACAACTTGGTTAAGGTGGTGCCTTTTCTGAGTTACTGACATTTTTATTATTTCTAAACTAAAGCACTCTAAATACAATGATTGTTTTTTTTTCTGTCTTCACTGAATATGTACTATATACTCCAAACCTATCTTACTATTTGAATAAGCAAGTACATATTTGCATTTATACAAAGTATATGTAAATCGTTATTCTGGAAATATTTTCTCCCTGAAAAGCCACAGAAAAAATGTGTGTGAGCTTATTGTAGGTTTATGATGCAGAGATATTTTTCTCTGGTAGCTAAACATGTTTGGTGAGAATCAAATTCTTCAGCAAAGAACACACATTAGAATTAGGCAATATTTACTTTGGCATATGTCCATGATAAATGACACTAGGCATAACTGGTGTCTAAAAGTCTCACTGATTAAAAATATTCTGCCAGTTTTCTGATGGTATAAGGAGGAAACAAATGCAAAAGTTTTAGTTTTTTAAATTTTCTATAATTTGTGTTTTCTAAAATATGATAAACTCCCGGACTTCCAAATGTTAAAAAGACTGATGTGCATTCCTAAAAATGGTAATAATTACCATATTATTTTTTATTTTTACATTTTAATTCTTTTTTTGACACAGTAATTTATTGGGTACATAGTGATGTTGTGATATATGTAATATGTAGTGATCAGACCAGGGTAACTAGCATACCTATCATCTCAAACATTTATCTTTTCTTATGTTAGGAGCATTCAGTATCCCCCTTCTAGCCATTTGAAAGTATATGATATATCATTGTCAGCTATAGGCATCCTACAATACTTCAGAACACTAGAACTCTTACCTACCTGTAATTTTGTGTCCTTTAACAATTCTCTCATTCCCCTCTCCCTAGAAACTAGAGGCTCTAGAATCTTCTCTTCTACTTTTTACTTCTATGAGATCACTTTTTTATTTTTTAGCTTCCACATATGAATGAGAACATGCTATGTTTAAACTTTCTGTTCCTGGTTTATTTCACTTAGCATAATGTCCCCCAGTACTATCCATTTTGCCTTGAATGATGGAACTTCATTAAGTTTTGTTTGAATAGTATTTCATTGTATATATAGAGAGCACACATTATCTGTTCACCTGTTGTTGAACACCTAGGTTGACTCCATATCTTAGATATTGTGAATAGTGCTTTGATAAAAATGAGGGTGCTGATGTCTCTTCTATATACTGTTTTCTTTTCCTTTGGATAAATTCCCAGTAGTGGGATTGAAGGATCACATGGTAGTTCTATCTATAGTTTTTATTTTTATTTTTTGTAAAGTCCGTACTATTCTCATAGTGGCTGTAATAGTGCACTAGTTTACCTTCTCTCCAATAGTGTCTAAGAGTTCTTTTTTCTCTGCATGCTCACCAGCATGTATTATTTTTTGTTTTTTTGATAATAGCCATCCTAAATGGGGTGAGATGATACCTCATTGTAGTATTGATTTGCACCTCTCTGATGATAAGTGATGTAAAGCATTTTAAGAATATATTTATTGGTCATTTTTATGTTTTCTATTGAGAAATGTTCACAGTATTTGCCATTTTTAGTTGGATTTTTTAAGCTGTTAATCTTTTTGAGTTCCTTCTACATTAATCTCCAGTTAGGAGATGAACATACAGTTCATTGGGTAGGTGAAGTGTTTGAAAATATTTCTCCCTTTCTGTAGGCTGTCTTTTCTCCCTGTTGATTGCTTTCTTTGCTATGAAGAAGATTTTTAGTTTAGTATCATTCCATTTGTTCATTTTTGCTTCAGTTGCCTATGTCTTTGAGGTGTTATTCCTGAAATCTTTTCCCAGACCAGTGTCTTGAAGCATTTCCCCCATTTTTTCTTCTAGTAGTTTTATAGTTTTAGATCTTACATTTAGGTCTTTTATCCATTTTGTGTTAATTTTTGTAGAGGGTGAGAAGTAGGGGTCTTGTTTCATTCTTTTGCAAATGAACATCTAGTTTTCCCAGTGCCATTTATTAAAGAGACTATCCTTTCTCCAGTGTATGTTCTTGGAGTCTCTGACAAACATCAATTGACTGTAGATACATGGATTAATTTCTGTAGCTATGAGGATTAATTTCATGGATATATTCTGTTCTATTGTTCTATGTTTCTGTTTTTATGCCACTACCATGCTGTTTTGGTTACCATAGTATTGTAGTATATTTTGAAGTCTAGTAGTGTAATGCCTTTACCTTTGTTCTTTTTACTCAGAACTGCTTTGCCTATTCAGGGTCTCTTACTGTTTCACGCAAATTTTAGATTTTCTTTTTATTTCTGTGAAAGGTGTCACTGACATTTTGATAGGGATTACACTGAATGCGTACATTGCTTTGGATAGCATGGTCATGTTAATTATATCAAATCTTCAGATTCATAAGCACAAAATATTTTTCCACTTGTTTCTATCCTCTCAATTTTCTTTCATCAGAGTTTTGTGGTTTTTCTTGTGAAAGTCTTTTATCTCCTTGGAGAAATTTATTCTTAGGTATGTTATTTGTTTGTAGCTGTTGTGAATGGAATTGCCTTCTTGATTTCTTTTCCAACTAGTTTTTTGTTTAAATTAAAATTTTTTATTTTGAGATAATTTTAGATTTACATGTGGTTTTAAGAAGTAATTCAGAGAGTTTTCATGTACCCTTTACCCAGTTTCCTCCAATAGTAATATCTGGTAAAATTACAGTACAGTATTTCAACCAGGATATTGAAATTGACAGTCAGGATATAAAATATTTTAATCACCTCAGAATGCCCCCATATTGCTTTTTTATACCTATACCTACTTTCCTCCCACTGACTCCCTTCTTTTTTTTCTTTTTTTAATTATACTTTAAGTTCTAGGGTACATGTGCACAACGTGCAGGTTTGTTACATATGTATACATGTGCCATGTTGTTGTGCTGCACTCATTAACTCGTCATTTACATTAGGTATATTTCCTAATGCTATTCCTCCCCCATCCCCCCTCCCCACAATAGGCCCCGGTGTGTGATGTTCCCCTTCCTGTGTACAAGTGATCTCATTGCTCAATTCCAACACCCTTCCTTAACCTATGATAACTACACATCTGTTCTCCATTTTATAATTTTGTCATTTCAATAGTATTATATAAATAAAATCATAAAATATTTAATCTTTTGAAATGGAATTTTCACTTATAAACCTCTAGAAATGTTGCCAGGTTATAGTTAAATCCTTTTTATTGCTGAGTAATATTCCATGTTATGAATACCACAGTTTTTTGTTTGTTTGTTTTTTGAGATGGAGTCTCGCTCTGTCACCCAGGCTAGAGTACAGTTGGGAGATCTCAGCCCACTGCAAGCTCTGCCTCCCGAGTTCACGCCATTCTCCTGCTTCACCCTCCCAAGTAGCTGGGACTACAGGCACCCACCACCATGCCTGGCTAATTTGTTGTATTTTTGATAGAGACAGGTTTTCACGGTGTTAGCCAGGTTGGTCTTGATCTCCTGACTTCGTGATCTGCTAGACTCGGCCTCCCACAGTTCTGGGATTACAGGCATGAGCCATCGTGCCTGGCTGAATACCACAGATTTTCAAACATTTACCTGATGATCTTTGTTACTCCTGTTTTTGCTGTTACCAATAAAGCCACTGTACACATATTATTTTAGGCTTTTGTGTAAACCTATGGTGTTTCTCCCCTTCTGAAATAAAAGCCCAAGAATGAAATTGCTGAGTTGTATGGTAATGATATATTTAATTTGTTTGTTTTTAATAAACTGCCAAACTCATTGTTGGAGTGGCTGTATCATTTTACATCCTCACCAGGAACATGAGTGATATAGTTTCTCTGCATCTTTGCCAGCATTTAGTGTTACGCTTTTTAAAATTTTAGCCATTGTAATAGGTGTGTACTGATATGTTGTTATGATTTTCATTTTCATTACCTCAATGGTTAATGAAGTCGAATATCTTTTCGTGTGCTTATTTTTCATTTGTATATCGTCTTTGTTGAAATATCTTTTATCTTTAGCCCACATCTTCCAGTACATAAAACAATGTTATTCCATTTTAGTATTGTATTTTTTTTGTTTGTTTTACTGTTGTTTTTAAAGTTCTTTATATTGTTTAGATACTAGTACTTTGTCAGATATGTGGCTTGCAAATGTTTTTCCCAGTATGAAATGTGTCTTTTTATTCTCTAAATAAGATCATTCACAGAGCCAAAGATTTTAATTTTGATGGCAGCCATCAAAATTATCATTTTTATCCTTTATTGATTATACTTTTGGTGTCAACTTTAAAAGCTCCTTTCTTAGCCCTAAACCCCAAATATTTTCTATTTTTTTCTAAAAGTTTTATGTCTTTACATTTTGCATTTAGATCCATGATACTTTTTTTTTGTTGTTAATTTTTTGTATAAGGTATGAGAGTTAAATGAAAGTTTTGTTGTGGTGGTTGTTGTTGAGTCTTCCAATACATATATAAGATATGTTTCAATTTCTCTGCCACTTTGGTGTTGGCATCCATTGATAACATTTTTTCACTTAGTTTGAGATCTTACTAGTTCTTGGCATGACTAATTATTTCTTATTAAACCTGAACCTTCAAGCATTATGTTAAGGTATTCTGGATTTTATTTAAACTTCTGTTTTAGATGGATTCCTCTGACACTTCACTAACAGGGAAATAAGAGGGTATCATCATATAACTGCAAGGTTAGATAGCAGTACAAATTCTTTCATGGCCTCCTTTGATACTCAAGGGAATGGGTTAATATTACCGCAGAATGGGTGTGGAAGTTCATGATTCTCACTAGAATTTTCCTGATTATCTGTGTTCAAGGCTATGCAACTCAAAGCTTGGCAATACTTTCTAACTGTGTTCCATACATCTGTTGATATTCCTTAAAAGCACCCATAGAGTTTCTCGTGTGTGAAAGGGAGAAAGGGAAGTGAAATAAGCCACTGTTTCCTCAGACAGCCTTTACTAGTTCATCCAGAATGGCTCAGCTTTTACCTCTTTTCTGTTCTGGGTTTCAATGTAGAATTTTATTTGAAAAAAAAATTCTGCTGATTAAAAAATATTTGAAAATATGTAAAATTTCAACTTTTCTCAAATGAAATTCTACAAGGGAATTATGTTATGTCAGATATTATTTTAGTGACTGTTTTCTCAGTTCTCCCCAGAATGGTACATAGCTAGTAGCACTATAGATGCATAGATTAGTTTATTAACTACATAAACTAAATATTTTAGAATGTTGGAAATTAATTCTATTGTAGAAGTGAGGTGAGAAAGCTTGCAACTATCATATGTTGTCAAGAGTTTGCGCATGGCATATTCCAAATAACTAAGACTTTAGAAAAAGTATTAGCACTATTTCAAAAACAATTATACCAATTAACTTGAAAAAAGAAATGTGTTTTTGTTGTAAAGGAGAAAACACAAGTAGCTATTGAGCATTTAATCAAAATATGCTCTACCAATTACAAAGAAACAACAAACAGTTCTAACTATGCCAAATATCGACTTAAAATGTAAATACAAAGAATAAAGATAATATTGAGTTTGTTGATTGTATTAGTCTGTTCTCATGCTGCTGATAAAGACATACTCAAGACTGGAAAATGTACAAAAGAAAGAGATTTAATGGGCTTAAATTTCTACGTGGCTGGAGGGGCCTCACAATCATGGCAGACGGTAAGCAGGAGGAAGTCACACCTTACAGGGATGACAGCAGGCAAAGCTTGTGCAGGGAAACTCCCCCTTATAAAACCATCAGATCTCATGAGACTCATTCACTATCATGTGAACAGCACAGGAAAAACTTGCCCCCATGATTCAATTACCTCCCACCGGGTCCCTCCCATGACACACAGGAATTCAAGATGAGATTTGGATGGGGACACAGCCAAACCATATCATGGATGTTATGCAAAATTCATGAAAATATGGTTGGTCAAAACCTGAAAACCTTAACAATCAAACTCATAGAGTACCTATTTTCTCTGTGCTCACAGATGAAAAGGATATAACTTTTCATCCTATCCTAGATCTTTGTTTATTCTACATGAGCACTGTGGCTATGCCACTCAAGTTTGTTCCTACTGGGAGGCAAGAGTATTCCTAATGTGCTGTGGTACAAGATTTGGTACCATAACTACTGTGATTCAGAAGACAGAAAACGCACTCCTCCTTCCATTTTATCACAGGATGGCAGATAACACAATGAAATCAACTAATAGGGCCTATGTGTTACAGTGAAATGAGCCATTCAGAATCGACCTGCCCAGCCTGAAACCATGGCTTTTCCATCCTTCTTATCATCAAAAATCATGGATGAACATTGAGACACAAAGAAGCAAAACACATTAAGTGCAGTGAAAATGTCTGCTTCAATGAGCCTGTCAACATTGCCTGAATGATGAAACACAGATATTTACTCAGAGGACTCACTAGCACTATTAACAAGTTCTGTGGACTACTCAGTCTCTGAGTTTCAGTACTGACAACAACATCACATTCTAACAACCTTTTCTACAAATCAATGGTGCTGCCATCAGAGTCTCAGGCTAGTTAAGGGTTACAAAGATGAATATATCATAATAAAAATAATTTGACATACCACCAAAAAAGTTTAATTTTAAATGCTTAAAACTTTTCCTGCTTTCTCTCAGAGGACAAAGAGCCACCTTACTTTATTTCAGAAATGATTTTTTTTCTTTTAAACATCAAGAACCAGCTAAGACAAACTACACAGGAAATTATAAAAATCAATCTAGGGCCATATTTTTCATTGTAACCAGATCAGTATAGGACATAAGAATCCTCTTCACTAAAAAAAATATAAAGAAGTTTATGTATAAAATCTGGGTTATCAAAAACCAGCGGACACTAAATGTTTTGCTCCGTATCTTAATTTGATCTCAAAGACATATTAAAGCAAAAATAATTCTTTGAGGGCCCCAGCAACAACAGCAGAGAAGAGACCTGGTGATTCTATAGCTACTAGAACATCATCGAGAATAGCAACAAAATAGAGGATTCCCTTATAATATAAATGGGCATAAGATAGGCTATAACCCAAACTATGTTTCTTTTTTCTTTTTTGGGCTCTTTAGTGTTTGGTCTCAATTAGTTACCCTGATGACTCCATTGAATGTGGCAAAATGTAAAGGTTTCAGTTGCAATAAAACTATGAATCAGAAGCACTTCAACCTCTACCTGCTTACTGAAGCCATAAACAAGATCAGCACTAATTTTGCTCAGATCCCTGCTTTCCCAGCTTTCCATTCTCTGGAAAGATCCATATTCTTTGTATCCATACTGTATGAGTTGTTGGAAGATTCGTTAACATTTTAAAATAGATTTTTAGATTTTTTTTAAATGCATATTTTAAAAAAATTTTAAATGCATTTTGAAATTATATTTAAAATGCATTTTGAATATTATAGTTTTACACTATGGGTAAAACCACAGAAAAATAAAAATGTATGTTGTTTGCTGAGATCTTGGCCTTTTCCCTGTGCCCTTCAAATGGTGATGAAAAGGTAAAAACAGATTTAGTGTTCTAGTTCTATTCTGATAAAATATTTCAATTTTTTTGAGTTACTGCTTTAAGAGACACATTCATAACAAGGTTATTATTGCAATTCTACCTGAAATGTCAGTAATACTTTATAGAAACCTATAGAATATATAAATCGGTAGCACAAGAAGCATTGTTGAAAATACAGGATAAATTTTCATGTCCGTATGAAATTAAGCAAGACCTCTTCTGAAAATGGTGAGAGGGAGGGAAATTGAAAGGAATAAATGTTGGGCTAATTTATACTATCAATTGTTATGCCAGTGTTTGGAGAAAGAGTTTAAAATGAACCGAACACTGTAAGTGTTACAGCTAATGAATCATCAAGATTTTTAAAGGTAGCATTTTGCTAATAATACTAGTAAAAAATTAAATCTATATTAACAGATAAACTGAAATCAAACATATATTGTATTCAGCAAACAAATCATCATCAGAGGCATATAGGGATCCTACATTCAGAGTGAGAATTTTTCCTGCTTGGAGTCTACTAAAGCAAAATAGAGTTAGAAAAAAAAATTAAGTAATTGGGCTGTGCTTAGGCTATGGGGAAGAAATAAATACAAAGCTAATTGGACAGAAGAGTAGCAAGAAATCAGAGAAAACAGATTTCCTTGTTGCCAGGGGTGCTTTGCTTCAATAAATTAGAAAGGTGCAAATTACACTCCAAATTGAAATTCAATCTACTACCATAAATAGAAAAAATATATCTACCTTTGCATTTTAATCCATGGAACATTTAGATCTCTGACAAAAGGACCACCTGATGTCAGAGCTCTTTCAAATAAAATCCTTTCAAAGGCATATACCTTTCGATGAAATGAAGATGTGATGGAGATGGAGTCTTGATGTCTGTTTTAAAAATTGCTGTTTAAAAGAATGTTCTAAGAAGGTGAAACTTGTCCAAGGACTTGGGAAAGATTTAAGGTGGCAGCCAGAATCTATTAAAGGCTAGTTACTAAAGAGTAGGTAACACGTTGATCACAAGTAAGTGGAAAAAATTATAAAACACTGGTACATAAATATATCAGCAGTGATCTTACACCCCAAACCAAAATTTCTTAATATTTTTGTTATGATTCAGAAAATTTTCCAACATCTGGAAACTGTCCCCACTCTTAAAACCATGGGCTTTGGCTAACTGGCTAAGATTACTTTGAGCCTTAATATTACTATGATTTGAAGATGTATATCAAGAACATTAAAGCTTAATGAAAGAACCAAAGAACCAGTAGTTCTAATTTAAGGCCTAAGGTGAACTGGGGCAATGTGTTTGCTTTTTATTTGCTTAACATGTTATTAAATTTCCATTTTCTTCTAGGTCTATAATTTAGTGAGAAGTTTAAAAGCATAAATATTTAAAAATAATCTCATGACATTATGTTCAAAATCATTGTCAATTTCTATGATTATGCAAATAAAAATGAAATATTTTACATCAATTGACTGAAAAACATTGGGAAGATAGGTAAATGCCAAGTGTTAGTGGAGACAACATAAAGAATTAGAGACCCTCTTATACTACTGATGGAAGCATAGACTGGTAGAGTCAGCCTGGGATCACACTGGAACCAATCAGACAAATTAAGCATTATTTCATTCTATAAGCATATCATACCCTCTCAGGGTAATCATATCCCAAAGAAATGTGATGCTAGCCCAGATCATGTACTAGCATGTTCATTAAAATGTTATTTATAGTGGCAGAAATTGGAAGCAATTACTGTGACCATCACTATATAAAAAGGTGAAAAGGCAATAATACATACTGTTGACTAAAACAATGTAGACTACATACAACATGGAGATATCTAAAACTATGCATTGTCATGAAAAAAAAAATAGACTGTCACATTACATGAAACCCTTTAGTTGGATCAAAAGTATTTGCAAAAAATAAGAACAGAAAACCATTTTCTTAGATTACAACACAAAACATGTACACTAAAACTCAGTAGAATGATGTTATGGCAATAGGAAAAAGAGATCCTGATTATAAAAGAAAATAAATAGCAATAATAATAATAATAAAATGAAACAAGAATGACACTGTGCCATGATCTGAGGAACACAATAATCAACCTTCTAGATACCTGAGGTCTAGAAGAAATAAAGAAAATTTAACAAATATTTTATTTGAAATGAAATAAATTAATAGTCAAAATTATGCCTTAAAAACAAAAATTTCTACAGGATTAGTGCATGCTGATTACTGTATAGCCTCTATGTATGAGGCATATGCTATCCATTTTTAATGCATCATCTGTTTTCCTCTTCACAGTAATTCCATAAAATAGACATTCTTATCCTCAATTTAGATTTGGCATAACTGAGTCCTAAAAGGCTCATTTTTGTCCAAAGACCTACAGCTTTTTTTGTGTTAGAAGCAAGAGTCAAACCCAGATCTGTTAAGACTGAAGCTCATCTCTTTAATCTCTATAAAATGTACAGTCAAGTTTCTCAAAAAAGTAGCCCACATTTGCTATGTCTTATAAGAGGGTAAGACTTGTCCAAGGACTTGGAGAAGACTTCAGGTGGCAGCTAGAATCTATTATGGGACAGTTACTAAGGAGTAGGTAACTTGTTGATAAGAGAGAAGTGAAAAAAATTATACAACACTGGTTCATAACTATATCAGCAGTGTTACTACACCCCAAACCAAAATGCCTTTGGTTTGGAATATTTTTATTCCCTGTGCCACCCCCTCCCCCATTTTTTAAATTAATTTCATTCCCACGATCCCTAGACAAGTGCCCTCCGTAACTTTCCACATGATCTCATCATTACCAAATCCACTAACACTAACCTGTTGCATTGGATAATGATCAGCCTCTTGACCCCTTTCACTTTCGTCCACTACTCTCATCTAGTTCTCTTTGTTTCTTCAGAATACCCTGACTCCTTTGTCCAACTTGTTAAATGTTGATGTTCCCCAAGAATTTAATCTCAGTATCTTTAGGGACTGGTAGTCTCTCCACACGTTCACCATGTGATAATCTCAGGCAGTCATAGTTCGTACACTGATGACTTCTAAGTCCATTCCAAATCCACCAAACTATTGAAAGCAGACAATATGTTTTTCTTTTTGTCTACCTTCTATGTTCAATCACTGGACAAGTCTTGCATATTTTAGTTTTTAAACACTTTTCTAATTCATACACTTGTTTAAACCTATTAACACAACCTTGATTGAGACTTTCATTATTTCTTGACTACACTATCATAGTAGCTACTTACCTAATCTCCTTTTCTCTAATTTTGTCTTCCTTAACCTGATTAACCGGAAGTCATACTAATCCAACTAAACTACCAATGGGAAGCACCTCTTCCAAACTCTTCAGTCATTTTTGAATTCCCTACAGGATTATCTTAATTTCCTTCACAGACCAACAAATGCCCCTGTGACATGGTTCTTACACTGCTCTTGTGCATCCCATTTTATTATCTTGGGATACCGAACTAATAATTCCTTGCACCAGGCTGTTTAGTTCACTATTTTGTAACATGCTCTGCCCAGCAAATTCTTCCTATCTTTCTTTTCCTATTTTATACTTTTTTACTTTTAAAGTACCATCTTCTCCATAGAGCCATGTGTTAATACCTATGACCTATTATATCTTCTTGGGGGATCTTGGGCAAATAGTATCTAATAATACTTTTATCATATTACTAACATAGAAACATGTATTCTATATAGAACTTTTCTCCCACAAAAGAGTTCAGCATTGTACTAAAATTCATTTAACTACATTAACCTTAATGTAGGCTTGAGTGTATTGTGAGCATAAATTGTCATTTTAAATATATGGTTTCCTTTATGCAGAGTCTATAAAATAAAATTTTGCATTTTGATTTGAATTACATGTAACATTTTGGGGGAGGTAAAATTGAAAGCAGAATATAGCTAAAATCCACAGGATCTTAACGGTTCTATAATTAAAACTAAAAATTCCAATACTACTTTCCCAGAAACTGATAGAAAAAGTAGACCAAAAAAGGAGTAAGTATATAGTCAACTTGAAAAACACTATCAACCAACATACACACTTGATATTTGTAGAATCATCTGCAAAACGTAACTTCTTTTAGGTACACATGAAAAATTCACAAACATAGACCATATGTTATCTCATAAAATGGGTCTCAATCAATCTGAAGAAAATTAAAACATACATAGTATATTCTCTGACCACAACAGAATTAGAAATTGATAATAGAAATATACCTGGAAAATTCTTAAATATTTGAAAATTAAACTACATACTTATAAATAAGTTATCATTTAAAGAAGAAATCATTACAGAAATTAGAAAACATTTTGAACTGAACTCTAATTACAACTCATGAGGTCAAAACCTGTGGGATGGGCCGGGCATGGTGGTTCAGGCCTGTAATCACAGCACTTTGGGAGGCAGAGGCGGGAGGATCACGACGTTAGGAGATCGAGAACATCCTGGCTAACATGATGAAATCCCTTCTCTACTAAAAAAATACAAACAAAAATCAGCCGGGCATGGTGGCGGGCACCTGTAGTCCCAGCTACTCGGGAGGCTGAGGCAGGAGAATGGCGTGAACCCGGGAGGCGGAGCTTGCAGTGAGCGGAGATCGCGCCACTGTGCTCCAGCCTGGGCGACAGAGCGAGACTCCGTCTCAAAAAACAAAACAAAACAAAACAAAAATAACCTGTGAGATGCTGAGGAAGTAGTGTTGAGAGAGAGAGAGAGAGCTTATATTAAAAAGAAAATACAGATAACATCAATGTTTTCAAGTATTCACTTGAATAAACTAGAAAAATAACAAATTAAAACCAAAGCAAAGAAGGAAGAATTTAACTGAAAGAATAATTAAATAATCAGTTTTTATGTTTATAAAAATGTTTAATTATCTCTTATCAAATATATTTAATACTGTATAAAGAATAATACATCATAACCAAGTACATTAATTTCAGAGATGAAAGGTCAGTTTAACATTCAGGAATCAATCATGAATTTTACTACAATAATATAATAAGGAAAACATAATCATTTCAAAACATACCGAAAAATAACAAAATTCAAAACCCATTATTGATTAGAAAAACTGTCAGTAAATATGAATAGAATGAAACTTTTAGTTTAGTAAAGGACATGTTAATTGTGAAAATCTGCATGATTTTCCCCTAAATTTCCAGATTAGCCAAGGATGTTGCCTCTCACTACTTTTATTCACTATTGTTCTGCACTAGCTGAGTAATAGGAAAGTAATAAAGACTTGCCGATTGGGCCGGGCGCGGTGGCTCACGCCTGTAATCCCAGCACTTTGGGAGGCCGAGACGGGCGGATCACGAGGTCAGGAGATCGAAACCATCCTGGCTAACACGGTGAAACCCCGTCTCTACTAAAAAATAAAAAAACTAGCCGGGCGAGGTGGCGGGCGCCTATAGTCCCAGCTACTCGGGAGGCTGAGGCAGGAGAATGGCGTGAACCCGGGAGGCGGAGCTTGCAGTGAGCTGAGATCCGGCCACCGCACTCCAGCCTGGGTGACAGAGCGAGACTCCGTCTCAAAAAAAAAAAAAAAAAAAAAAAAAAAAAAAAAAAAAAAAGACTTGCCGATTGGAATGAAGAAATAAAACATTTTATTTAACAATGACATGATGATCTAGACAGAAAAAAACCTGAGGAATCAACCAAAAACTACCAAACTGATAAGTGAGTTTAGCAGGGTAACAGTTCACAAGATGAATATAAAAAGTCAATTGCACTTCTGTATACTAGCAATCGACCATGGGAAATAAAATTTTAAAATGCCACTTTCAAAGGTATAAGATTTATAATTGGAAGTAAATTTAACAAAATATGTATGTAACATATAAATTACAAATGACTGGGAGAAAGTAAAACAGAGTTAAATAAATGGAGAAGTATACCATGTTGTTGGTTTAAAGGATATATTATTAAGATGTTTATTTCTCCCCAAATCTATCTATAGAGTCAAAACAATTCCAATTAAAATTCCAGCATGTTTGTTTGTATTAATTGATGTTAATTCTGAAATTTATATGAAAATGCATGGAAGAATACCCAACATGATTTAAAACAAACAGAAACAGAGAACTTCTACATGGCTTTAAGACTTACTATAATGCTATATTAGTCAAGGGACTGAGTAAGAATTAATGGAATAGAATAGTGTGTCTCCAAAAACACACTGACATATGCTTGGAAAATCAGTTTTTCATAAGGATGCTAAGGCAATTTAATGGAGAAAATAAAATATTTTCCCCCCAAAAAAACAGTTAAATAATTAAATATCCACATGGAAACAAAACAACCTCAAAAATACCACATACCACACATAAAAATTCACCCCAAATGTATTATAGACACAAAAGTGAAACTAAAGCTACAGAACTTCTAGAAGAAAACATAGGAGAAAATCTGAATAACCTTAATCTAAGGAAATATTTCATGGAAAGGACACATAGATGATTAGTAACAAAAGAAAAATATATTTTGGAATGTATAAAATGTAAAGTCTGCTTTACACGAGAGATTGCTATGAAGTAAAAAGATAAGTCAAATATTGACATAAAATATTTGCAGTATATATCTGACAAGAGCATTTACATTAGAATATAAAACAAACTTTAAAAATCAGATGAAAAAGTTAAAATATGGACAAAAGATTTGAATACACATGTTACAAAATATGCTAAAAGCTAATAAGCATATTAAAAGATGTTCTGCATTATCGCAGAGAAATACAAATTAAAATCACAAGGAGATACAAGCAGACCCCTACAAGACTGGCAATACCATGTGTCTGTGAGCATACAGAGCAATTGGAATTCTTGTGTAATTCTTGTAAAAACATGAAATAGTAAATCCGTTTTGGAACACTGTTCAGCAGTTTCTTACAAAGTCAAATGTCCACTTACTATATGACCTAACAATTCCATTTCTCTATGTTTACCCAAGAGAAATAAAAACATGTCAACAACAAAGCTTGTACAAAATTTTTAGTGCAGTTTTATTCATCACAGTCCTAAACTGGAATCAATTCAAATATTCTTCAACAGGTGAATGGATAAGCAAAGTTTCATACATTCCTAAAATGAAATATTAGTCAACAATTAAGCCCTCTGATACACAAAACGGCAAGGATGAATTTAAAAAAAAAATGAGGTCAGATACCGAAGAGTACCTTCTGTGGTATGCCATTCATTTGAAATTCTAAACTAAGTAAACTCATCTTCAGGGAAGTAGATCATCCCTAGGTGGGATTCACTGGGAAGAAGCAAGAGGGAATTTGAGGACAAGTGTTGGAATATGTTTTATATCTTGATTGAGGGGTAGTTTTTTGGTATATATATTTGTCAAAACTCATCAAACTGCACATTTAAAGTCAGCATAATATGCTTTATGTAAATTTTACCTCAGTAGTGTTGATTTTCAAAGTTACTGAAACTGTACAGTGTAAAATGGTAACACACTATTTACAACAATCTGATAATCGGGAATAATTCTGAAAGAATTGAATTGTGGTGATTTAATAAGTGTCAGTCACAAATACTTTCTGAGAATTTAAGTAAAACACTTTGAACTATAATTTTAAGTGTTTAAAAGGTGGAAATGGAACTAATATTTACCGGTTATATGTTATTCAGTGAATTATTTCATCTTTTCCTGACTTTGAGAATGCAAAATGAGAGACTGAGAGATGGTAAGAAAACTAACCAAGGTACACATTTTCTGCAATGGCAGATCTAGCAGTAAATCCAAGTCTATCTGATTTCACAAATTGATTATTCATGTAATTCCATGTTGAGTTCCTTTGTGGAAACTTAACATCTTTATGAATATCCCCTATGTTGTGAGGTGATATTTTGAGTTCCCAGAAATTCCATGAGACATTGGGCAGTGGGAACTGTTTTAGAAATATTTAACATAAAGCTTTCCTCTACTTTTCTTCAGAGATTTTTTTCTGTTTGCCCAGAATTTGTGACTTATCCTAAATTTCAACGTTAAACCTCACTAATTTGGATCAAGGAGATAACAGTTGGGATAAATGAGTGAAAAGTCCAAATTATAAGATACTCTTGAAGAAATGTAGCTTCATCACTTTTAGATAGAGGGTGTAACTTGAACTGTCCTAATCCAGTCACCTAACAGAAGTTCTGTAGTAGAACAGATTAGAATGATTTCCAATTAACATACCAAAGCATTCTAAAATCCTATTGATTGAAGATTGTATTGCAGATTCCTTTCATGTGAAAACACTAAGTTGTTTAAAATTTAGTTTGTATCCCTAACATAAGTATTTTCATTTTATATCTGATTCTTTTAGACATCTTTTTTGGAAAACAAAAAGAATAAAATTTCTAAAAAGTCACTTTGGAATTTTCCACAAATATTAAATTAGTAAAAGCAGAATTAGAGAGGCTTAGCTTCAGAAAAAAAAAAATTCAAAGGTAGTTATTAAAATGTCTAAAATCTAGACTGATGGTAAAAGGCTGATATCAAAGTTAGCCCCTCTGAGTTGAAAGAGAATTCATATGTATGACAAGTTCCAAAGATTCCTCTTGCAAGAGAAAATATTTGCAGTAGGGGACAGAGGAAAGCCTCTTTTATATTAATTTCTTGAGCTGCTTGGAGCCAGAACCATCCCCTCTGCTGTTCTCTGTCACTTTTGGAGGTCTTTGAGCCAAGCCCAAGCTGTCTGCCTGTCCCAACAGTGGTGTTTTCTCTTCAAAGAACCGTTGCCACAGCCTCGCAGTTCTGTGCAGGAATTGAAAAGCCTTTGAAATCGGTGCAGCCTCACTGCACAGCTAGTAATAAGCATTAGAGAAAAACATGCAGCTCATTTGTTTAAAAGTTCATTCGCTTCAGTGTGATTTAGACAGATGTGAGGTGGGTTTTGCGTAGTGCTGCTCAGCCTGATGGCAAAGTAGAGCTAGGTCTCCTTTCAAAGACTTCCTCAGTCCCTGCCCATTGCTGAGTTTCTGCAACAATGGGGCTTTGAAAGGGGAAAAAAAAAAAGGAAGAAGAAAAAGAAAGAAAGAAAGAAAGAGAAAAAGAGAAAGAGATGACACCAGTGGGAGAGGCTGACAGCTCAGTCCAAACTCAAACAGCCCTTCTAGTGTCCAGGACAGAGGTGCACGTCTGAAGGTGGGGATGAGGTCTGGGTTCAGAACAGCCCAAAGAATTAATTTAAAAGAATTTCCCCACCCATTTTCTGTAAAGGCAGCAGCAAGCAGCTCTGGTAAAATAGTTCCCAGATCACAGGGCAGTTAGCCATGTAGATTCTGCTGTATTCCCAAAGAATACAATTTCCCGGAAATAAATCTGAAAAACAGTTATTTTCTACCAGGCTCAAAATAACAAATAAAACCCATCCATATTTTTCATTGAATAGAGGATCTGAACAATCAACACACATTACTAACAACAGTTTATTTCCTCTAGAAACAATGCTCTTTTGGAAAGAGGCGTGTGTTTATTAGTCGTGATGCCTGTAGAGTAAGTCATTTTGAGATGTGCAGCATTCAGTGCAATCAAGATATGTTTTTGCTAACCTGCACAGACATATTGATAGCATTGAGGTATGATGCTAATTCCACAAGCAAATGGATCTATTGTTATGATCTTGCTGAAAGCTTAGAAATTGCTTTTATATTTAAAACCTTATTTTGAGAGCTGTCAGGCTACAGATAATACAAATCCAGTTAAAGTGTGCCAGGGATTTTTGAAGTAAATCTGAGCAGGTACAAATGAAAAAATATAATGTATATAATATGAATATGATGTATTTAAAAATGCATTTCTAAGTTAGCCTTTTAAATTACACCAAATGTGTGTACATAATTAGAACAACCATATAATTTTATAGCTTGTAAACTAAAAGAAAGCTTCAAAGAAATGAGAAAGCTTATTAGAAATGGGGATAGGGGAAGACAATAATTTAATTAGAACTGAAATTGCCACATGCCTATTATTAAACAGTTGTATGATAATTTGAGTGTGGCTAAATCCAGTGAAAATTTAGTCACCCACTGGAATGCTTTGTGAATGAATAGAACTTAGCATATCTTGAAGATCCAATGAAGCAATCTGCGAATTAGGTCTGTGGAATGAAAAGACTGTGAGTGAAGCATAGGGGAGAGCCGACTTGGAGTTGAACAAGGGCGTTTGAATCCTGTCTTCATTACCTACTAGTTAAATAACCTTGAGCAATAAGTAACTGGGCTTCAGGATAGATTGCTCAGAAAGCAGATTCTGAGATACATTCTAGCATTCAGGATATTTATGAAGGTATGCCCTTGTGACCAACACTTGTAGAAAAGAGAGGAAAAAGACAGGAGTGGGCGGAGGAAGAGTCAAGTTGCAATGCCTGTCTTACTAAAGCCCCAGATGAAAACCACAGAGCTCTGGAGCTCAAGTGGCTCTTTAGGGATAGCCACCTTTATATTCTAGCATCTATCAGTCATTGGATGAGGAGCACTTAGAGAAGGGGTTTAACCTTGGGAAAGGAGCTCTCATCAACTGAGAAAGTTCCTGAGGAGCTCATACCTGAAGACCATCTGCCGATAGTACTCCCAACAGTGGCGGATGTGAGTGGTACGTGTTAATGTCTACCAGAGTAATGGTTCTCAGCCACAGTTAGCTTTCTATAAAATGGATATAACAGTACCTACAACTCATAGGTTTGTCCTGTTGGACAGTGCTTAATAAATGGTTGCAATTATTATACATTTCAAAATGGACATCATTATTTGAAGGGCAGACTAGAAAATCACCCTACAATTGATTACATAAAATAATATTAAAGTAATATTTTAGTTACTAAAAAAGAATATGTACTACTAAATGTTCATTACTGTTCTCCTTATTATTTATAAATATTGCAAAAGGTTCTAAATAGGTGAATAGCATCTCGGGACATTTAAAGAGTGCAGCTAATTCTCAGCTCTTAGTGGCTCAAATATACAGCCTGGTGCATAATCTGTCATAGTATTGTTTGATATATTAAAAGTAATTGCTTTGATGCTGTTGAATATGACATCATAGACAGTGGCTATTGTGTCCGAACTGCTGTCCCTTAACTTTTATTAAATCAAATATGTAATACCATTGATCTTTTCTGAAGCACTCTAATACTTCATGGTGTCTTCTTGTACCTGAGACCAAGTGTTAATGCATTATTTTTTCTATTCATAGTTTAGCAATGCAGGGATATTTGCTGTTTAGCTGTAAGGAGCTGACTCATTTTTTAATGATACTATCATTTCATAGATAGGCTCTGTTTGTACTATTTGAGTGTTAGATACGATGCTATAAAAAGAAACTATATGTACTGTACACTTTATTTTTTTCTTTTTGTTGCATCTAAATATTAAGACAAAGTTTATTAAGACAATAATGCAATAGAAAATGCATTGCCAATGTACTTCTTCAATGTTTCAGCAGCATAGTATTTTAAAGTCTGTGACAGTCTGAAATCTTTATGTCTCACGTGTGATTTTGAGCAATTATCACCTAGTTAGAAATATAAACCCACACACACAAAAAAAAGGTCACAAAAATTCTTTCCTTTGCAGATTCAGAGCAAAAGAATGTTAACCTAACACAGGTATGCTCTAAGAAGGATTGCAAAAAGTAAAAGGAACTCAGAAAAAAAAAAAAAGGTTTAAAAAAAAATATTGATTGATAAATGAAAAGAGTCATCTTGCATATTCTATTTTCTTAATCAATGATGAATTTCAGTGTGTTACTTTCAGAGAAAAGCAAAATTATCACTGATATGTGTGATAGTATATTTGTAGTCCACTTTGTCACAAAATTTTTCATGCAGAATAAATGGTTGACAATGATGAGTTGTCTTACTGCCTTGTAGCTGCACATGAAAATAGATACTTGCAGTATTTTGTAAAGTGTCAAAAGTTAATCATTCTTTGGCCTTAATCATAGACGTTTAGATTTATTTTACTCTTAGTATTTTAAGTTGCCTTGTATTAATTTATCTTGACTAACAATTTTATGACTGAGTCAGAATAAAACTCTTTTGATCTAGGTTATTGTTCAGTTATATCTACCTCACAATGTTCAAAGCAACTATCATAATGAAGATGGACCTGTCTTGAACGTCAAAATTCTATAACACAGAATATTTGGGAGTGGGGAGGTGGACATGATTTATCACCAGTCTGAGATAACAGATGGAAAGATAGGTGATTATAATAAGGATGAAAGTATCCTGAGAAAACATACATTGAAAACAAAGTTGCCTAAAAGGAGCCAGTACAGTGAAAGCATGGCAAGATGCATGGAAACTAGCAATTCGTTCCCACAAACTCATATGGGATATCTTCTTTGGGGCAGGCTCTACCCCGCATAATACATGTGCATTTGATGGATGGTAAAATTATAGCATTAGAAAAATAGACGCAATTTTTTTTTTTTTTTTTTTTAGACGGAATCTGGCTCTGTTGCCCAGGTTGGAGTGCAATGGTGTGATCTTGGCTCACTGCAACCTCTATCTTCTGGGTTCAAGTGATTCTCCTGCTTCAGCCTCCCAAATAGCTAGTATTACAGGCACCTGCCATCATGCCTGGCTAATTTTTGTATTTTTGTAGAGACAGGGTTTCACCATGTTAGCCAGACTGGTCTTGAACTCCTGACCTTTGGTGATCCGCCCTCCTTGGCCTCACAGAGTGGTGGTCATCGCGCCCAGTCAGATGCGGGGATTTTATCAAGGCAAGGCTCTCATTCTCTCTTTAGGATTCTAGACAAGAGACAGAGAAAATGTAGTGATGTTTCTAAGGTAACAAAGTTACTTAATGGATTCCGAACAAAAATTCCAATCTCTTGACATCAGTTTGGTACTCATTTTCTTCACCATTCTAGATTCTATTATTATGGATATTTCTAAAAACTATATGCAGTATTTTCCAACATTAGCTTTATGTGCGACATGATGGAAGAATCTTTCCTGGAGCATGCTCATATTAACTTGCTCGGATCCTAAGTCAGCCAAACATATTAAGATGGGATTTAAAAAATAAGGAGAGGGACTTTGTGTTACAAGATGTTTGATAATATTACAAAAATCACAAAAATAAAAATGTTTGTAAGAGTAGAATTAGACACATGAATGGAACCGTTTTTAAAAAAGTTTTATTAGTAAGGTATGATGACGCCAGCAGATCAGCACTTGACTGGCATTGAAAAGACAGTTTGTAACTCACAGTTTCCAAGAGAAAGGGAGATGTCATGCCAGGCGAGGCCACATGAGAAGGCACTATAATCAGTCAGGAGACAGGAGTAAAGAAGAATGTGGGTGGAAGCCTTTATTGTGGTTTCCAGAGGAAGGAATGGAGGAGGCAGGATAAGCAGGCATAAGATTGGCCGGTTTGAATAATTTCAATGGGCTCTGCGGTGTAGGAATTTTCTCTAGTTTTCTGGTACTGGCACCTGGAGTGATCAGGGAAGGGAAATAGTGGCCCAGAGTGTGAGCAAATAGAGGAGGTGATGGGGTTGGGTGAGCTCTGGATTGTTTGGTTTGTATGGGAAAGGCACATTTCTGTGTGCCTATTTTTAAATAGTAAAAAAAGTCATTTACTATTCCAGGAATTGGCTAGGCCTGGGACAAACAATCCCTTCAGAGTCAGCAAGTCCCCAGATGTCAAAACATCAGAAGTGGTTAATACAAGAACAAAACAGAATGTCTAAACACAGAATCAAAAATACCATGCATTTACTATAAGATTAAGAGAGCTTTAAAATTAGCATGAACAGGGCTGTGAAAATGTAGGATTTACATGTAAACTTTACAAGTTGTAATATTTACATGTATCAAAATATAATAATAATAATAATAAATAGAATTTTATTAACACAGATTAATGAGGATAAATGTGTGTCAACTGTTTTAAGAGGGGCTTTCTCAAAGGGTATATCTACTTTGAGGTGCTTTCATGGAACCAATTCTGACACCTTAAATGGCCAGGAAAATGGTCCAAGAATGTGAAACCAGATTAATATGAAAATACTCTTTCAAACGTCTTCTTGTCAAAATTTTAGAGACTATCACATTTTCTTCTAGATTAATGTGATATCATATTTATTTTATGGAAGATAGTCTTTCATAAACTAATCCATTACTTAATAGAAGCAATAATGTTAATATAAATAACATGAAGACATTCTCCGTTGTATAAGCTTACATCAGACCAGAATAACCCTCTGACAGTTACCAGTCTAATATTCATAAACGATATAATAAGTACCCTATTATTTACACTGTTCTAACACAAGGGTGCTCTAAGGACTGCAAAAAGTAAAAGGAACTCGGCAAATTATATCTCGCCTGTTTACCAAAATCATCACCTCTAGCACTACCAATATCAAAGGCACTGCCTGCCCAGTGACATATGTTCAACGATTGCGGTGTCCTGACTGTGCAAAGGTAGCAAAATCACTTGTTCCCTAAATAGGGACTTGGGTGAATGGTCACAGGAGGGTTCAGCTGTCTCTTAAGGAAAGTAGTCTCTCGGCCAGGCGCGGTGGCTCAAACCTGTAATCCCAGCACTTTGGGAGGCCGAGACGGGCGGATCACGAGGTCAGGAGATCGAGATCATCCTGGCTAAAACGGTGAAACCCTGTCTCTACTAAAAAAAATACAAAAAACTAGCCGGGCGAGGTGGCGGGCGCCTGTAGTCCCAGCTACTCAGGAGGCTGAGGCAGGACAATGGCGTGAACCCGGGAGGCGGAGCTTGCGGTAAGCTGAGATCCGGCCACTGTACTCCAGCCTGGGCGATAGAGCGAGACTCCGTCTCAAAAAAAAAAAAAATAAAAATAAATAAATAAATAAATATGATATCACATTATTCTAGAAGAAAATGTGATGGTCTCTAAAATTTCAACAAGAAGACCTTTGAAAGATTTTGGTGGAGATATAGTTCATTTCCAAATAGTCTAGGATCAAGAGATGATTTACCCTGCTCACTCCATTAATTCAATATCACTTTTTCTTTCACTGACAATTGCATAGTCTAGATTGCCTAAGTTCTGGTAATAACAACACTGTTACAGTTCCAATTTGTGGAGATTTTCACATACTATTCTCTCAAGGTGTCCAGTTGTGATATAACATTCCTACACCCTTGAATTTATTCCTTGAACATTAATGAGCTCTGTAATCCTGGCAGAAATTGCAATATCTGACTAGATCCATGGGAGTTCTAGTTTAGAAAAGGTCTCAGTCACTTTGTAATAGGTCATCATTTGCACACCATGAAGAGTATTTTCATATTAATCTGGTTGCATATTCTTGGGCCATTTTCCTGGGCATTTTAAGCTGTCAGAATTGGTTCCATGAAAACACCTCAAAGTTTTCACTCCTGTGATATGCCCTGCAAGAAAGCCCCTATTACAACAACTGGCACAAATTTATCCCTATTAATCTGTGTTAATAAAATTTCTCCATGTAAATACTTTCATCAACTGTACACACTTTGGATAAAATGAAAGGAATAAAACATTTTAACATTTATTTTTTGAGTAATAAACACAGTATATTTCTTTTCAGAATATTGTTCCTTAATTTTGGTAATAAACTTCTGAAACGCATCTTGTAATTAGAAATCTTCTTGAATATTTCACTTCAAAAACTCTGAAACACTTCAGAAAAATTCTGAAACACCATTAATTAAGAAATTAGCTCTCAAAATAAACTGATTTTGAATTTTTAATGCCTTTTTCTATTCCACATAATGATTCTAGTTAAGTCACAAATGGTATTTAACAGCTGTTTTATGCAATTCGATATCTTAATAGCAATTAAGGCAGATTACAACCTAAATAGAATCAGTTCAAGGTATTAAATTAGGGGCAACCCTGTGCTTCAGAATCAAGTAGATGAGGAAGTTCCTGGCTGCCTGACAAGACTCCATATGCTACTAAATATGCAAAGCTAGATTGGGAGATTTTGTGTTTTGGATCTGTAGGCGGTGGCAATTCAGGAATATTTAGCACTAATGAAGAGCATCAGATCAGTTCAAGTTAATTAGCATTTATCCTTCCTCCTTCACTGAGTCCTTCTACCATGCTTCATTCAACATTAAATCTAAGCATGTACTATTAGCAATAAAAGTGGGGCCTGAATTACCTATCCTTGGGAAAAACTGGCAGCTGAACAACAGCTTTCCACATTCATTTGTCAACATTATCAATGTATTCACTTTATAGAGGCACCATTTTTTTCTGTTTAAAAATATTTCCTTATTTTAAACATAACATTTATATGTAGTAATATTTAATTCATAGAACAAAACATTAATACCTCAAAATACCAACCAATAAAATAAGGCCTGGTCTCTTATTTTTGCACTTTTCTTCCTCAACTAACATTTTAATATATTATGAATATAAAGCAGCATTTTTAATATCACAGTTCATATAATTATTTACATTGTTATTTAAATGGCTTATTTTTATAGATTGGAAGTATCATTTGTGGTATGAAGCATATTAGCGTTTTCCGAAAGGAAATAATTTCCATTTGAGTGGTGTGAGTTAGAACCTATAATGTTTGTGTACTTAAATTTGTTTCTATTTCCAAACCTCTCTATTTATTTCTATTTAAATAAACAAAATTTTTTCAATAGAATATTTTTTGACCTTTCTGGGTCTCCCTGTACTTTTATATATACAAGAAGCTCAAATCCCTAGAAACTCATCTAAGGCAGAGTCATAATAAGTAGATCATTTGATTCATTAATTGTTTAATTCATTTGTTCTTTAAATATTTCTGGGTACCTTCTATTTACTATTCAATGTAAGAAATAATCTCCCTTGAAGCATATAAATCCAACCAAACTATTATCTTTACCAACAATTTTATAATATATTTTTCACTTTTATTCTGTTTTCAGGGTTCCTTTTTCCACTCCTTTGCTTAGTAGATGTGTGACTTTGGACAAGTGAATCAATTTAGTGAGCCCTCACTTTTCTTACAGAATTTAGAAGATGTATGAAATATGCATGAGAAAGTGCTTTTAAATTTAAAAACTAAACATGAAGACTATTATTATTATTAGATTGTTTTACCTGATAAAAGGTGTCTGGATTACTGTTATCACAGCTATCACAATGATATACCCCAACCAAAGCTTCTGTGTATTAAAGAAAAAAAAAAAAAAAAAAGACCTGGTAATTGTTAAGGGAGAGGGAGAGAAAAGACAGTGGAAGAGTACGAAAGTGTAGTGTGGTGGCGTTACGTTTTGTCAATCCATTAATATGCTTATCTGCTTGGTTTGTCATTCTTTTTATTTTAAAAAGGTCTATTTATTCGCAACCAGAAGATGTCATTAAAACCCCTTTTTATTGTTGAGTTGGGTAGGTTGAAGTGATCTGTTCTATCCTACTTTAAAATATGTATTATTGTCTAGGCCAGAGAATTTTCCCTTCATTATCACCTCATAAAACAACTATGAGAGGAGACTACACTTCTTACTCTAATGCAGTTGTAATGAAGTGAAAGTTTTCTGGTTTGCTTTTGGATTCTTCCTCACAGAATTTTGCAACCCAAGCCAGCACACACCTTGGCTCATGTTTTAGCTCATTTTTCTTTCCCCAAAATTAGTTTAGAGACTAGAGAGATCAAATGAAAACATAGAATTCTTAAACAATGTGTGGTTAGTCATATACTGCGAAAATTACTGAATTTCACAAAAAGAAAAATCCCTGTTAAGTTGTAAGAAATCTTCATAACAATAAGAACTTTTATCAGGTTAAGTATAATCATTTCAGAGGATACTAATAGAAACTCTTTTGTCATCAATGTAAAACAGATTCTTGAAATCAGAGAAACTAATTGTAGTCTCAAAAATATGTTTAAATTGATGAACTCCTTCTAAGGAACTAGAAACTATTGACAAGTAAGATTGAATATTTGTGTTGTGATGTCTACATCTATCTTATTCTGTTATACTAATTGAAAATCATTACTAGTTTAAACTCCACTAGACAATTCTCATTGGCAATAGTGAAATTTTTGTTGGTTTTATCCTGGAATCTTACTAGAACACCTTAATCTACAAACTTATATGAGTTAATCATAATCTCTATTAAGTGTTTAGAAAGAAAAGGAAGCAACGCCTCTTTTATGCCCTAGCAGTTTCTGCAGCACAGATTTTACAAACATACCCTATTCACTGCCCTCAGATAAATTCTACTTTCTTGACAACTATCACATTATAAGCTGCTGAACTATTTCTTTAAAAAACACACAACCACAAACTCATGTAGCATGAAACTGTGATTTCTACAGATATTTCACAGAACAACTTGCACAATATTAAAGAGATATATATATGTGTGTGTGTATATATATATACATATTTCCAATTTGTGAAAGTTAAAGAGATGGTTGGTTGCACACAATTATGAAACAGTTTATCCTTTATTTTGTTATTTGCATTTTAGTGTTTAGGTTTTAATTTAGGAGACAAACGGAAAAAGGAAACAGAAGAGTAGCCAGAAAAGCTACTATATTTTAATGTCACATTTTCATGCTTGTCTAAGACATGTTTCTAGGTTCATTTTCTTTTTGACTTCCTGAGTAAATGCCACTACATCTTTGATGATCCTTTACAGTTCAATGTGAATTTACAATGTGTATCTATTTCCCTAACTTTTACAAATACGTTAAATATCTATTATGCTTTAATAACAAATATGATGTTTATTGAATTAAGGCAATTTAAAACTTTTGTGAAGACTTCCAAGGATTATATATATTTGAAAATATTGTCATATAAGAAAAAATATATTGCATTTGTGTAAAATTCAATATAAAAGTATATAATATCTGTGAGCACTAGACAATCTACCTAAATATTACAGGAAAATGGAGCTGTCCAAGGCAAAGAACCTGGTCATGCACTCAGACATATTCAATTGTGCTTGAAGGGCTAGCAATGCAGTCTACTAGAGATCTAAAATATATAAAATATATTTCTAAATAGATGGAATAGTCATTTCATTGTAAAAATAGATGAATATTGACATTTTGGGGGTTCAAACTAATGTCTTCACTTGGAAACTAAAAATCTCATGTAAAACAAATCTTCATTAGGTAAAAGAAAGTCCAGAGAGAGAATAATTTTGAATATGTTTCAATTTGTGCCAAAACTTAGGAGTGAGAGGTCTGAGAGAAAAGAAGAGTTCTGTTTACAACAGTGTATTTAAGAAAGATGAAGACACAAAGCAGCCCTGAGTTATGGACCAAGGTTTTGTGGAAGTTATTTAGCCACTTCAGCATGGGAGTCGGAGTGAAACAGTACAGCAATATCATGAGCTAATTCCTATATTTATTTTTACTTTTATGGGATGATTAATTGCTTCGATTAATAAAATTTTATTAGTTATATTCATTCATTCAGTAAATATTTACTAATTTTCTACTATATACTAGGAAAAAAGAAAGGTGCTAGAGATATACTTGGAAACAAAGTGCTTAATTTTTTTTCATATTATGTGATAACTCAGAAAAATAAAAGATTAGAGTTAATGTGAAAAATACTATAATGAAGCCAGGGTAAGATACTAAGAGTACGAAGAAAGGGCATATAACTAAAGTGAGGCATTGAAAAGTTTCCTCGAAAAAGAGATATCTGAGAGAAGTTTTAGAATGTTTAAAAAGACAGAGCAAGAGTGTGCTAGTCAATATCTAACTTTAATGTTCGAAATGGAGAACAATAAGAAATGGTCCCAGAAAAATTCAATAATATGCATAATTTACATGGTTTTGGAAATCATGTTCACAACATTTGGATTTATCTTAAGAGCAACAAGAAAAATACCAAATTAATCCAAAGAGATTGCACTGTGGCAAACAGACTGAAAGAAAGGAAAACTAAAACAGAAAACTGGCTAAAAGTCAGCTGTGATAACCCAGCTGCTCAAGTATGATGGCTCACGGCCTTTCATTAACAGTAGGAATAAATTAAAGGAATGGATATAAAGCTCAGTGTTTAATCAAATGAGTTTGGTTACTAATTTGCTGATGATTGTAAGGGAGCTTAAAGAGTCAAAAATATATAAAGCCGGGCATCTGCTTGAAGAAATTGTGATATTTATCTCATGATGGACCAAGGATGGACTGCAATTCTTCACCCTCAAAGTGATGTTCTGTAAGTTGTGTTTGTTCTGAGATATCCCTATGCTGACTCTGTCATTCAACCAAATTCTCCATTAGTTTTGCTCCACTATCTTACACTGTTCTCTATGGGGACCTATGTGAGAACATTTATGTCTTAGTACTGAGATAAAAGTCTTTCTCTCTTTCTCTCTCTCTCTCTCTTTCTCTCTCTCTCTCTCTCTTTCTCTCTTTTCCTCTCCTTGCTCTTATTTTTCCCCTTTGTTGGAAAATAAATTTTAAATTTCTCTCTTTCTCTATCTCCCATGGATTGCTAGTAAGCTCAAAACACTACCACTAGCAAAAACTTAGCAGGGAGAACATATTAATCTTAGTCATGATTTTGGTTTAATTTCCTATCCTAATTCTCTCTTTGCCTCAAATTTCTTTCCTATTTGTTTTTCCTGTTTTATTATTTTGAAATTAAGGAGATAATAAACAAAGTGGAAATATCACTACTAATAAATGATATTACTGTGCTCTAAGAATCAGTTTTATATTCTAAAGTAAACTGTTATCTTGAATGAGATACAGATAAAGTAGGAAAAATACAAAACTTAAAGTCAAAAGATGTAAGTATTACCTTGAAAATTTGTGAATCATTTATCCTTTGTGAAGGGATAAATAATAACAACTGGAATTATGATACGGTTGAGATGAGGAGATAAGTTACAGTGTCGATTGGCACATGGTAGACTTTCGTTATTTGGTGGCCCTGTCCTCCACCTACTTAGATTATAATCTACACCTCTATTTCACTCTCTAAATTAATTACAGCCCTGAGAAAAAGTACAAAGCTTATGAACTCCAATAAAATGACTCTTTTAATCTTCTAACTAATGCATGCACTCAGGGCCTCTGATAAGTATGCACTCCATACCCATCTTGAATTTGACCAGACATGACCTACTTACTCAGTCTCAGTCTTCATTCCAAATTCCTTGGATGAAGAAACCATTTCCTTTAACTCTGGTTAAAAGACAAATGATCTGATTGGGAAATAAAGAGAAATAAGACAAAACAAAAAAGATCTAACCTAAAGGAATTTGTAATAAATATGCATGCTAACAATTGCTAGAGAAGTTACTGTTTTATGATTATTATCATACTCTGTCTTTTACTAATATCTCTTAAATCTATTTTTACTTGTAGGACTAAGATATAAACCTTGGAGGTGCTTTTTCAAGGAAGCTGACCACAAACTATCTGAAGAAATTGTGCCCAGAGTGGTTTGGAGAGCTGCAGCTACTGCCGCTGAAGCACTGAGAAAATTATTTGGACCCCTGTATTAGAAGTGATCCTTCACCCACCTTCCTGTCAGACACTGCTATGACCTCCACCATACCTCCCATCCCTGTTTTACGAGGTCACTCCTGGAAGCCCATACCTCCCCTTTTCCTCCTCTTAGTATTGCAGTAATATTTCCCTCTCTGAATATGTTTTCTATACTTCAGTCTTCTCAGCCTTTGGAGAACTTCTGATCCTCTGGAAGCTCCAGTTTGTGATCAATTAACTTTTTCATATGCTTTAGTCCATTCTGGCTGCTATAACGTAGGACCGGACTGGATAATTTATAATGAAATGTATTGGCTTCCAGTTCTGGAGACCGGGAAGTCTGAGATCAAGGTACTAGCACCTCACGGCGACCTTCATTTCATGGTGGAAAGGCGAAAGACAAGAAAAAGCAAGAGGGAACCAAACTTGCCCTTTTATAACAGCACCAACACCACCCATGAGGGTGGAACCCTCATGGCCTAATCACCTCTTCAAGGTTCTTTTAATACTGCCTGTCAACTAAATTTAAACATGAGTTTTGTGGGGAACAAACATTCAAATAATAGCATCATAGTTTTTTACTTACCAACTCCTTTCTTTAACTGAAAAGAGGTATTTCCTAAAATCGCTGCTTCCCTGTCTTTTCAAATGGAAGCTACTTTTCCTGTCAGCAACCTGACATTTCCTAGCAGGAAGTTGAAGTGTGTGTCTGATCCCTAGAGCTCCTTTAAAGATATAGATTCTTCCTGTAAAACCTCTTTTGAGGCTCCTATCTTCAAGACGGAACATTCCTTCTCCATTCTTATTGCTGGTCGTTCATTTAAATCTCACTGTCATTTATTTAAATCTCGAACTCTTGACTCAAAATCTTCATAGTATCTCAGATCTTGCAGCTTTCTTGCCAATGTTCTGGCTACTCACTTGGTTTCAGCTACTTTTCTCTCTTTCTCTCTCTCTCTCTCTCTCTCTCACTCACACACACACACACACACGCAAATAGAATGACAGCTAAAAAATTGGTATGAATAATTACATGGCATTCATAAGTCCTAAGTGCTAGATATGAGCCTCTGTAGAAACATAAAACTGAACTTGATCAACCCTTAACTTATTGTGTCATGCTAGATTGGAGTGTTGCAAAGCTCTCCCAATTTATATAGATATACAAGTAGTTCCACCTCTCATGACTCCTGAGCAACAAATGTCCTCTTGCTTTCACTTTCACACTGCCCCATCTTTCACTCACCCTCCAGAGAGTGTAACTCCACCCTTCTTAGCTATTCATTATACAGCAAGAGCAGCATTTATTATCCTCATGTAATTTCACAGTGGGTGAGCCATTTCCTTGTTAATACTGGAACATGCCCGCACAAGAACCTTATTTTCAGGACCTTTCACCTGCTCAGTGTGCCACTCACAGCCACTGGAGAGCCAACTTTTTGGAAAAACAACCTATATATAACAAGAGTTATAGATACTTCTTTTCTACCTAGCTTTTGGAGATGATTTGTCAAGAAATACATGTTGGAGTTAATGAAGATGAGCATTTTACAACTCCTGTCAAGCGTTACTGATCCCATAGCAGTTTCTTTAGTTCTAATTATTACGACCATTTAACGTGCTGATGACGACTCCTAGATTTATATTTTTTCTACCTCAATTGCTGTCTCCATACATGAAGGCTTCAAAACATATATGAAGGACACAGCTTACACAACTGATCTGTATTTCTTCATCCCAACGATTGTTTCCTCCATTCCACCTCCATTTCTTACAGAAAGTTTTAGTTTCATCTAATTTCTAAAATCTCTGATGCTAAAACTCTACTCTCCAATTAAAACATCTTTCCTTCCTGCTTTGTAAGTGCTCCTTCCATAAGAATATTTTGTCTCAGTGCAAGAATCCATTGACCCCTACCACATTCTTCTCCAAATTTCTCAATGCACTTCATTAGTTTTTCTCCTGCTGAAGTTGTAATGAATTTCATTATAATTACTCCTTTGTTAATATCTTCAGCTCTCTCATTCTATTTCTCTTGATGAAATATACATAGTGTTTATTTCTTTAGATGAAAATTGGGAAATATTTTATTTAATCTCTCTCATAGACGAGCCCTTCTTATCTACTTAACCAAATAGAAACAGAAGTTTGGTAGGTTATCATTTTAAAAACTAGAGAATGGCGGCAGCATTTGCTTCCTGTTTCTCTACATCCATTCATTTACCTTAGTGTCTCCCCTGTTGAACTTGCAATTTCTGTTTCTCCAATTTGCAATGTGTCAGGCTAAAGGTATTTTTATTTGTTTGTTTTGTTTTTTTTTTGTTTGCTTTTTTGTCATTGTTTATTGTTCCTCTCTGGCTTTAACATCTGCCCCTATTGAATATATTATCCCTTCTTTTTTCACGTCAAGCACTTCTAAGGGCAGTTTTGGTAAGAGTTCAGGCTATTCTGTTTTTTGGTAAGATTAACATAAATATTTGCATTCAAGATATTCTTTCCATTTACTTCTTCTTATGGGATGATGCTAAATGCTGCATTGCACTCCTACAGCACCTACATATTTTGTTTTGTTTTATAAGGAATGTCTGATACTTTTCTGAGTTGGCTTTTTAGAATTCAGGTATTACTGAATAAAACATTTTGATCTGAACATAAACTTCTATAATTTCCACTACCCACAAATATTTGAAAACTTATTATTGAATTGAATCTTAAGTATCTTATCCATTTCTTTTGCTTTTGTTTTATTGTGATATTGAATCTATTTACTCTCTTCATTAACACAGGTTAAGGAAGTTTCTCCTCCTTGCCTTACAGTTTTCACATTCCCCTTGGTTTTCTGTCATATTTTGATGTCTTCACTCAACATTGGATAGACTCAACTGCACATTATCTATTTATCTTGATTCGTGAGTTGGAAGTATTTCTGAGGGAAAAAGAATTTAAGATGGTAACACTCAAAATTTGTGCTAACCAATCCTAGTTGAATACTAAAAATGATTCCACAGTCTTTGCCTCAATTCTAATTTACATATCAACTGTTCCAAACATCTTGCCTCAAGCCCTCAAACATATACTATATTCTGTATCTCTAACCAGATACTATAATCTCCTACTATATTGAAAATTTAGATGAGAGTCAACCTCAACTCTTTTCCCTTATTACTAAATACTCCTTGTATATAATCACCATTGTATACATCAGAGAAAGACAAATCATTTATTTTTAAGGCAAGGCCTTCTATTTGTGATTATTGATGTCATACTAGCCTCTCAATACTTCTTCAATAGTTATTTCCTCTGACTTTCATGTGTATTTATTCTATGAAACTTTTTTCCATAAGTCTTCAAATACTTTGACTTTTCCTTATGCTAGCACTTCTTGGGCCATGATTTCTCCTGGATCTATTCCATATTCCAATCTTCTCAATTCCTATTAGCACTGGGTGACATGGTTGAACCTATTCTTTCCCTGACTACTCTGCCCTGACTTCTACCAACCTGGACTCACTTGTCTTCCTAAATTTATGATCTTTTTCCTCAAACTACCTCCCATTCTTGCCTCCAGTATTGTCTCTTTTAAAACATTTCACTTTGGTTTGTAATTTCAGACATTTGTCAATGTTTCGACTGTCATTTCCATGCAAAAGTCTATGAAAAATGTGTCTCTAAGTATATCTTCTTTCCTAATACTATGATCTATGTTTTCACTGCATTCTGGAGTGCTTCTCATGAGTCATCAGAAGAACTTTCAAATTCAGTGTTTTTCTTTCAAACTTTACTCCTCCTGGTTTCCAAGTCTCAGGTAAGAAGACTGCCATCCTCTTTCTTTACACAATTACTTGAAGCTATCAGTTCTGCCTTCTCAATATCCTTGCATTCACTCTCAGTTTTTCAATAGCATAGATTAGCTCTCCATTGTCACTTGTACATAATAGTTTACACATTCCTCACCTGTAAACCTTAAGCGATAGGCTAAAAATGAATAAAACAAGACTAAAACAAAATAGAAGGAAAAAATCATTTAAATGAAAGGCCCTTTTGTTCCTTTGTTTCAATCAGATATATTTTATTTTATTCATAAACTTCAAATTATCACCCTTATCATTTCAGAAAAAGTTGAAAACAACCTAATTCTGAAAAAAGTGACTCTAATTATTACCCCATATAAAACACCAGTCAGTTAGCTAAGTACAATTATAATTACAATTTTTTTAATGGCAGACGACAGAAAGTATTCTGATTAAAAGTATTCTGTCATTTATCTTTTGAACAAGCTCATTCCTAAAACTCCATTTTCTCTACATAAGTTGACAAAGAAAAAAAGTGTGCCCTAGCTCTTGCTCTCTCATTGCTCTCTCTTCCCTTTCATTTGGAAGAAAACATATTATTTGGGTAAATTGCACTTATACTAAGAGGGGAAAGATTGAAGTTTTGAGAGCAGATAGATGGGATGTTTTACAGAGACAACAAGATAGAGAAAAAGAATCTTTAAACCTCTAAACCCTCAACTTTCACATCTGTGTCCCACTACAATCCTGTGTCTGAGTGTACCTCAAAATGTGGGACTTTTAGAGGCAGAGAAGTTGCTGTAGTTCATCTGCTCAAGAGGGCTAAGAACTCTGAAACTGAGAGGTAGAAGTGAGGGTAGAAGTAGAACAAAGAGACAGAGAGAGAGCAAAGTAATCATCTCCCACTGAAATGTCACGCACATGTCCCAACATAAGTACAAAGCAAAGAGCCAATATAAGTGAAGAGCCTCAGTTGTGACACTGAGCACTGAATCTTTCCTGAGAGATCACATGCCAGATGAACAGACAAGTATGAAATGCAGTAAAGATCCACAGACCAAGTCTCTTTGTTTGATCAACATTGGAAAAAAAAAAAAAAAAAAAAAAACCTAGCTATGAGAATGTTTGTAAACAAAGGGATTCCATTACTATTTCTTCCTCAAAGCTTGTTTACCAAAGATAGAAAACATTCAATCCACAGAATTGCTCCAAATAATAGTTGAATGGTCATCTTTTAATACAAATTTGCTGTAGTTTCCAACACCTAGTGATGATGTGATGTGTCAGGTTCCACTGTTGATAGAAGGCGTTACAGAAAGTTAATCCAAGTAATTTCTGTGTCTCAGCTGATAGCTCTGTTTGCATATCTCTCTCTCTCCCTTGAGACGGAATGCTTTGAAAGCGGAGATTATAACTTATTTATTCTTGTATGTAACCTATTGTGTCTGGCACAATATCTTCTATAATAAATGTGCTCATACAAAATTATTAAATCTAAATATTTGATATTTTCAAAATTAAAAAGATAAGTTTTTTCATAGTAATTGATGCAGAAATGAAATTCAAAATACAAAAATTTTAAATATTGCAAAATATCTTCAAAGTCAGTTTCTATGCCATTGTTTATTTTCATAAATGAGTTAGTGAATTTTACTTGTAACTTTCTTGCTGTAGTATCAGAACACAGATGATGATATTGCTCTTCTTTGGTATTACCAAAAAATCATTTTAAAAGTATAGATTATTGAATTCATAAAACAAGCCACTTCAGACTATTATTCTTAATTATTTGGTTTATAAAATATTAGCCATTGATAGGTATAAATAATCTACCAAGCATACATTGAATAAATATAAGTGAAGCTCTAGTAGCTTTAAGTATTTAATTTAGGCTAACACTTTGTCTACAGAACTAAATTAACTTTTTTTTTTTTTTTTTTTTTTTTTTTTTTTGAGACAGTGTCTTCTGTGTTGCCCAGGCTGGAGTGCAGTGGCAAGATCTCAGCTCACTGCAGCCTCCACCTCCTGGGTTCAAGCAGTTCTCCTGCCCTAGCCTCTCGAGTAGCTGGGATTATAGGTGCATACCACCACACCTGGCTAATTTTTGTATTTTTAGTATAGATGGGGTTTCACCATGTTGGCCAGGCTGGTCTCGAACTGCTGGCCTCAAGTGGCCTCAAGTCATCCTGTCACCTTGGCCTCCTAAAGTGCTGGGATTACAAGTGTGAACCACCATGCCCGCCTGGCCAGCTTTTCAAAACTCTAGAGATTCCAATTTTCCCAAATCTTATATTATCATTTAAATTACTGTATTTTTCTTGTAGATATTTTTATTTTGTCTTCCTTTGCTACTGGATTCATTTATTCATTTATTCAACAAATATTTACTGATTGTATTTATACACACATATGCATGTGTATATATATACATATATATGTTTGTGTATATACATATATGTGTGTATGTGTGTGTATATATATATATAACTGAGTTTATAACATGGAAAATACACATTCTTTGCCCTTACAGTTTAGAGTGGAGACAGACAAACAAACCATTGGAATACGCTGTGTCAGCTGCTTCATTGGAGGATGCAAGATATACAGAGGAAGCAGATGCCCCTGCCAGGCTGCCCAAGGCCTGGAATGTTTAATGGGAACATTCACAGTTGAATTGAGACTCATGTAATAAGTGGGATTTTGTCAAGATTAATCCAGATGGGGTATTACAAGGAAGTGCTTTCCAGGTGGAGTTCTATATAAAGGTTCCTAGCCAAGGGGTGAGGGAAAAAAAAGGCTAAAATGTGACTCTGTGTCCATTTTCAAGGCCATCTTCCCTGGAGCACAGCTGATTCAAACCAAAAAGAGAGGCTCTTTTTTCTAATTTATTTGTTCTGAGTAAATATCTTGTAGTACATCTGTCTGGGGGTAGGTGGGTGGTGGGCAGGAATTTTAAGGATCATATATACAAGGCAATCTACATGGCATCAGAAGACATGGACAACTCCTTGCAAAAAAAAAAAAAATATATATATATATATGTGTGTATATATATATGTGTGTGTATATATATATATGGACAGGGAAGCAGCAGAGACTGTGGTATTCAGGGTCAGAAAAAAAGTGGCGAAGGAGGGAAGAGGAATACATGATTTGAAATGCATCGAAGAGGTTAAGGAATTTGGGAATTTTAAAATATCCATTAAATTTGGCAACAGAGTAATTATTGATGAACCTAATTAGCATGAACATGTTCAGTGGAGTGGTAACGGGTAAACCTGGTTGGAGGAGATAGTGTGGTGGTGGCAATGAGGCAGGAAATGTGGTAAAAAAAAAAAAAAAAAAAAAAAAAAAAAAAAAAAAAAAAAAAGACCAAAAGCTGCAAAGGGCAGGTTTGGTGAATATTATGTTACACATGAGTATCAAATACTCAATTCAAGATACAGAAAATTTTCAGCTCCACAGAAGACTTCATTTTGTCTACTCCCAGTCAAAACTTCCCATCCCAAGAACACAACCACTGTACTCACTTCTGTTACTATAGATTGCATTTGCCCTTTCTTTAACTTCACACACACGTGTATGGCCTCTTTCTCTCAAATGTTGATCGCAAAATTCATCCATCCAAAATGTGCTCTTTTCCATTCCATCATACGAATATATTCAATAGTTTTTAGCCACTAGTTTCTTAGTCACTATTGATAAATAATTCTTAGTTATTACATTTATTACTCATTCTTGGTTATTACAATCAGTGCTGCCATTAATTCTTTTTTTTTTTTTTTTTTTTTTTTTGAGGCAGAGTCTCGCTCTGTCGCCCAGGCTGGAGTGCAGTGGCGCGATCTCGGCTCACTGCAAGCTCCGCCTCCCGGGTTCCCACCATTCTCCTGCCTCAGCCTCCCGAGTAGCTGGGACTACAGGCGCCGCCACCACGCCCGGCTAATTTTTTTGTATTTTTAGTGGAGACGGGGTTTCATTGTGTTAGCCAGGATGGTCTCGATCTCCTGACCTCGTGATCCGCCCGTCTCGGCCTCCCAAAGTGCTGGGATTACAGGCTTGAGCCACCGCGCCCGGCCGCCATTAATTCTTATAGCCTATATTTTGGGAGCTATGTACCCATTTCTTCGGGGTATACATCTAAGAATGAAATTGTTAGACCATAATGTGGGAATACATTTATCTTTAATAGAGAAATACCAAAGCTTTCCAAAATGATTGTACTCATTTACACTTCCACCAACCTATGAGAGTTGTTATGTATCTTTGCCAACATTTGTGTTTTTCATCTTCTTCATTTTAGCCATGCTGGTTGTTAGTTTCTCTATTTCATTATTGTTTCATTGAGTTTTCATTCGTATCTTTCTGAAAGCTAATTACGTTAGTGTTCTTTTGTGAAATGCACATTGAAATCTTCTGACCATTTTTCTATTTGGTTTTCTGTCTTTTTATTATTTAATTTCTTGGTGTCCAGTATATATTCTGAATATGTACTTTTTCAAAATTTAAAATACAAAGTACAAAAAATATATTGCAAATATATTTTGTCATATCATGACTTGCCTTTCCTAGGTCTTAATGGGATGTTTTGATAAAAAGGGAAATTTTTAATTTTAACTTTAACAAAGTGAAAATCTTGTGTCCTGTTTACTGTGTCTTTTTTTTTTCAGCTCAAAGTTATGAAAGTATATTTCTGTCTTACTAAAAAACAAAAAGCCTTATTATTTTGCTTTTTATATAAAAGTCTACAATCTTTCTGTGATTAATTTTGTATATGGTATGATGTATGGGTCAAGTTCTACCCCTCGTCCATATAGACATCCAAAAGCAACAGCATCATTTATAAGAAACAAATCCTTGGACAACTGTTTTGCAGCTGTTTTTGTTGTAACATAGGTGACACATTATGGGTGGGTCTATTTCAACATTGCCTATGCTGATTTCCTTGTCTATTTGTCTATTCTTGTACTAATACTATACTGTAACTTTAAAGGTTATAGTAACTCTCTAAGTCAGGTAATATATGTCCTCCTCTGTTGTTTTTTTCAATATTACATTAGCTATGGTTGGCCTTTTGCATTTCTGCATAAATATCGGAATTACAATCTGCATGTAGAATTTGAATAAACTGTTGAGATCCTTTTCATGTGCAGAGAATTTTAAGACAGCTTGTGTAGAACAGTAGTGAATTTTCCTATCCATCAAACTGAGTTATTTATCCAATTTATTTCTATGTAATTACTACATAATTTTATGTAAAGAAAATCTTATAATCGCATTGTTTTCTATTTATTTCTTATTTTTTGTTCCATCATTTATCTTTTATGGAGTTATTGTCAACTAATAATTTATTTTTATTAAATGTTTCTTGTTTATCAATTTAATATGTATTCACTTACAATATCTAACCAGATATAACTAAGAGATTTTTCAAATAAATGACTGTAGAATTCTGTCAAGTGCCTTCTGTACATCTATTGAGATGTGAATGATCTTCTTTTTGTTTTTCTCATTAGTGAGGCAAATTACATCAGTTGATTTTCTAATGTTAAACCAACTTTGATTTTGTGGTATAAATTCTACTTTTTCATGACATATTGCCCTGTTTCTATATATTGACAGATTCTATTTTTCATAGTTTCTTTAAGAATTTACATCTCTACATGACATCTAGACGTGAAACAGATTGGCCTTTTTAATACTCCTATTTGACACCTTATGTGAGGTTTCAGTTCCTATCACTGGCCACATAGGAAGAATTGAAGACTGTGTGAAATTGACGTTTCTTCTTCTTTAAATTTTTTGAAGAGTTCACTATTAAAATCATCAGGGCCTGGATTTCCCTCTATGGGAAGCATTCTAAAACCAGGTTCATTTTTCTATCATTGGTGTAGGATTCCTCAACTTTTCAGTTCTTCTTATATCAATCTTTTTATTTCACTTTTTTCTATTGCCAGTTGGTTTGTCATTTAATATTCTTTTGCAGTTACTTTTTGACTTACAGCATGTATGTTGCAGCATGTATCAAAACTTCATTCATTTTTCATTCCCAAATAATATTCCATTGCATGGATACACTCGATTTTATCTATTCATTGTTCAATTGACATTTGACTTGTTTGCACTTTTTCTTTACCTTGAAGAGTATTTTTACTGGATGTAGAAACTGGAGGTTGACAGTTTTGTTTCTTTTGTTAAGAACTCTAAATATGCCACTCCACTCTTTTCTTATTTTCATTGTTTCAGTTGGGAAATCAGTCGTCAATATTTCTGGTGTAGTGTTGATGGCATTTCTGAGGTTCCTGTTGAGGATCTGGAACGTTTTACAGTGTGGAGCTTAAACTCTAACCACTGCCACTCTAGTGCCTCACACCTACTGAAATCTTTGCTTGTCACTTTGGGATCCCACCTTCTGCTTTCTGTTAGATGTTTCTCTGCTTTTAACTTCTGACTGTGCAGGTTAAGGGTAAGCCAGCGTTTTGAGGGGAATTTTTGCTTTTCTCTGGTTTTCTCCTCTGTAAGATTTCCCACCTCAAATACCAGTTGCTTTAGCAGCCCCTAGTTTTAAACTCTTTTGACTCTTCACAGAGAGTGTGCCTCTTTTTTGAAAAAACTCTACTCTCCTATAGCAAGAAGTGATGAATCACCCCTGATCAAAAGCAAGTGCTAATGCAGAGCTCAAGTCTGCATGCCCTGTTACCTGTAAAATTATAGCTCCTGAAATTCTCCTTGCATTGCTTCTTCTGTAATGTTTCTAAGTAGTTTTATTTTGTATTTTGTTTCTCTTTTGTAGTAGTATCTGAGAAAAATTAATCTGATACAAATAGCACTTACAAACTTGGAACTGAAAGTTAATCTACACTTTCTAAGAGTTTGGTTCTAAAGCAGAGTTATATGGAGATAAGTCTAGAGAGAACACTGAATTGGGAAGTGTATAAAAGTGGAAGGTATGTCGGCATACTTATATAATAAAGGAGTCAGTGAAAAATGAAAGACTGAGGATTCAGGAATGGAGAGCTCAAGTGAATAAATTAGCACTGTGTGAGAGGAGTTGCTTCTCATAGAACAATTTCTGAGATTGATGCCAGTGCTAATAGGTGAACAAATGGAAGAGCAGAAAATCCAGGTAGTTCATACCTTATAATCTCTATTTTCTGTGCTAAATAACAATAAAGGCTGTTGTTCTGAATAAGAAGAGAGGGGTGGTAGAAGAAAGAAGTCTTGCAATAGTAATGAAGCTTTACATGCTGGGATGATGAAGTGGAAGCTGGTCAGAGACATTTGGTTGGGTTGCTGAGTTTTATTGTAGGGCAAGACAAACATCATGCCATAAGTTAAAATATTATAGCTCAGCTTTGAAAACTCTTGTAGCTCTTTGGCCACAAGAACATGACCATAACTTTCCTTTTCCCTGTTGTCTCATCTTGTACTTAGGCTATGGTCATATAAGAATCTACCCTGAGAACTTTGGGGGACTGAATCATATTAGTTATATTTTATTTTATTTTATTTGAGACAGGGTCTTCCTCTGTCACTGTGGCCAGAGTACAGTGGCACAGTCAGAGTTCACCGCAGCCTTGAACTCCTGGACTCAACCAATCCTCCCTACTCAGCCTCCCCAAACTCTAGGATTACAGTGAGCCACTGCACCAGCCCCAATTCTAATTCTTGAGAGTCACTACTGGAATTTCTGAGTTAGGTACAGATTATAGCTAGATAATGTAGATGGTAGTGAAAGTGATGCTAGGGTCCCACTTGGCATTTTAATTTCACAACATTGGTTCCTTGTAAATAATGTGTGCTTTATTTAGTCTTAATATGTCATCTTTAAAGGAAGAATGTTACACATTAACCAACTAATCTATTATAATGCCTCTTTTCTCCTACCTACTCTACTCCAGCAGGGCCCAGACAGTTCTTATCCAACTCCTTTAAGATTATGTCAGAAGTAGAGGATTAAGCATGATTTTTAAAAAGTATGCTTTTAATGATTATGAATGCAATGGTTTTATTTTGCTTATCAAGATAAACTTTATAAATATTAAGAATCAAAACATCCTGATGGCAAGGTCCAATTTTCATCATATTTTATTTACTAAAAATAGTATATGCTGAACCAATACTAATTCAATGTGATTTTTTTTTCTTTGCACACAGTGTATTAATCATAGACCCCATTGCATAGCAAACTATCTCCAAATCTAGTGGCCTAAGGCAGCAATCATCTACTATCATTCACATGTCTGCAGGTCAGCTATGGGGTTCAGCTACTATGGATTGTGTCCAGCTGGGCAGCTTTGCTCTGCATCCTCCTCGGACTGACAGGCTAGCCAGTGCAGATTCTTCTTATGGCAATGGCAGTGGTGCAAGACAGCAAGCAGAAACTTGTGAGACCTCTCATGGCGCAGGCCATAACTGGCATACTGTCACTTGTGCTTATCATTTCCTAAAGCAAGTCACATATCTAAGCTCAAAGCTCAGGGAAAGGGACATAATACCACACCCATCATGAGGCCATGGCAAAAGAGTTGATGAATGGAGAGATGAAAACTGGGGCCAATCATGCAATGTACTTGCCCTCCTCTCCCAATTTCTCATTCAGGGCTCAGGATCCTTCCTAGAAGTTACTCTTTCTTTGCGTAGAGAGAACCAAAGTGCAGAGACTTGTTTTATTGTCGTCATTTTTTTTTTCTTTTTTCTTTTTTTTCAAGCATAAGGATCATCTGGAGCATAAAGGGCTTCTCTAACACAGAGTGGTATTTATGTTCCAGACTACCCTTGAGCTAAGCTTATTTATTTTCATACCTGGAACTAAAGTGAGAAACAATATAGCAGAATGATGAAAGAGAATAAGCTTTACAATTAGAAAGACCTGGATTACAGTCCCAGCTCCAGGATGTTTAAACTGTCAACTGTGCCGCTTGGCCTTCGTAAGTTTGTCTTCCTCATTGTTGAATAAGAATATCAGTAGTGCTTACTTCTTTTTACCTCTATGGGGATCTTGAATTAAATAAAATAACAGGCACATGGCTGGTATAGAGTCAATGATCAAGAATGATAGTTATAATTATTTCCACAGAATCAGTCTCAGAATATAGAGGACTGGTGTACAGAGGTAATAAATTACTCTTGTGATGAGAGTGAGAATGCCTTCAAAGAGATAATGATATTTGAGACGATGTTTGAAGGATTTTGCTGGTCAGTGAAATTATTAAAGGGCAGTTTAAGAATTAATTATTATTAGATTACATACATGAGAATGATAACATTTTTAAAGTAATAAGACTTATGAATTTCCAAGATTTTTAGGAATTTCTCCATGTCCTATACTCCTGCTCATGAAGTGTAGTATTTATCATCTTATCACTCACCGATGCCTATGTGACATCTGCATTTTCAGTTTCCTTCATGTAACCTAAGGCTGAGTGGGGCATGAGTCATAGGTCCTTTGAAACCAGTAAAGCTGTTAAAGCATTCGTTTGGTTACTAGAGACTGAAATGGAAGTGTAAATAGCGTTCATTAAATTAAACTGCAAAGTAATTTTCTTCAAATGCTATTACTCTATAGGTTTATAGAAAATTATATATTCCATATAGATAAACACACTATTTTTTTTTCCACTGAAAACACAGTGATTTAAGTTCAAAACCATGAAAATGTTAAGTTACAATCAAAGGCCATTTTCAACTTTGCCATTTAGAGGCTCACTTATTGTTCATAACTCTTATAATTGAATCCTTATTATATTATCCTGCTGCACAGCGTGATTTCCTGTTATTTGTCTAATGTTTTTTAAAGAACAGTAATTTAATAACTATAGTGATATTCATCCGCGGCTTCTAACAAATGTGCTATTTCATGAGGCATGTTTGTAAAACACTGTTGGAGTCAATGTATATTCCAGGCTAGCCATTAGGTGACTTTGAAAACAATGTAAAGCAGAAAAATAACCAAAATACAATTTTGGGAAAAAAGTTTGAAGTATTTACATTTCTATTTCAAATTCTGCAATAAAATTGTTGAGAATAAATAAATGTTTAACTGACTTAGTAGTAAATTGGTAAGGAGAAAGAGAATATCTTGTATATGCCATTTCTTTAATTGTATGTATACTCAAATATGAAGCTTTCTGATGATAGCTAAGTAGAGATCAGAATACTAAAATGATATAATACATACAAATGTTTATGTATCCTTTTTTATCCTGGAAAGCAAAACATCAGACTTAGGGAGTGTTTTGTGTACCTTCCCAATAATATCTTGAATAAGCCTCACAATTAAGACACTTAACTTTTATACTTATTCTGCCTTATTTAATTATGAAAACAAGTAATCTGCGGTCAAAAACTAAGAAAAAAAAAACCTTGTTTAATAATCAAAATGTAACATTAAAACTGTAAAGGAAAGAGGCTGTTAAACTAGCTACACCATGCTGGAATAATAGGAATGGGTCTTCCTAGCAATTAAAGTAAACATAGTTTCTCTAAAAATCATAGTTTTGGTATATTTTATGCTCACTTTAAAATGCCACTTTCCTTATCCATTTCTTGAGGCAGGAAATATACTTTTATTTTTCCAAGCACATCAAATCAGTCCTTTATTATCATGTAGCAATTCTGAAAATTTAAACAAAAAAAGCAATAGAAACTTTATTCAAATGGATTATCTATCCTAAAGCCAAGGAAAAATTATTTTCTAAAACTCTACCATAATTTTTATCTCAAAGGATTAGAACCAAAGCATTCCTTTATTAGAATATTTCATATTAGAATTCTCTTATAATTCTACTTGATTGAATCTTATTTTTTAATGAGTTTCAGAAAAGAATTCTTGACATTTAGCTGTCCAAGTTGGATATTTTTTTAAGTTTGCAATTTGTGCATATTGTCTTTCAGTTTGTGAGTCATTTTATTTTGTGGATTTCCAATGTGACAGCTACAATTTCAGACCTTTGGAATATATTGTCTTTTTAAATATGTGATAGCTAAAGCCTTTAGGTTGTTCTGTTGGCTTTTTAAAAACCTATTAATATATGCAAAAAATTGAAAGTTACATTATTCTGTCACATGAGTGTATGTAACTAAATAGTGAGGAGATACTCATATAGATTATTGCTATAAACACAAACAACACCCAGATATGCTGCCAATAGTTCTCACATCTTAATGAACACTTGTTCAGTGAGCACCTCGGAGGTGACTCCAGCATTAGCTGGAGTTGTGGTTTCTGTGGCCTTCACTTGCTGGTAGTGACCAACAGCAGAACCAAAATCAATCTCTGTCAGGCTTGTAATTGAGCACTTCCCTAATTTATGAGACAGTTTTCCCATTAACAATAAAATCTTGAGAATTAAATAAAAACAGACCTTCACAAGTGCTGCTGCATAGGTGAGTGTGGAATAAACGTTGATAAATGTACATGCCGGGTGGGAGCCTGACTTTGAAAAATTCTGTGTCAGATTTTAGGTCACATTCTGACAACAATTAGGAACACTGAAATAAATAGTTGGCAATCCTTCTTTGTTATGACAGGGCATGTAAAACCATCTTTACCAAGAAAAAGCCTATTTTGTGAATATGAAATGCAGTGCCCAGCCATCTTGCTGTGATTGAGAATCTGTAGGCACGTCTATTATAAACCAGAGTAGAATCCTTTTGAAGATTTAAAAAGTTTGGTTAAGCTGTTTTCACCTCATTATTTGTAAAATTCCTGTGCCACTGCAATTCCATGCTTCCTATAGAACCCACAAAATGGTTTTTAAAAAAAAAACTTAAATGTCAAGTTAAAGTTTATTTTTAATATGAAGTATCCAACCATAATATTTTGTGAAATATTCGGGCAGAATCTAAGTGACTCAAGAGGGCTGGCTGAAATTCTAAGTCTTTAAAGTTTATTCTAATTTGATGTAGTTTATAAACTTCAAATTCACATGTTGAGAGCTTAATCTTTAGTTAATTTCTTTGATTTTCAAATGGTATGAATCTGTATGTTTATACTGATCTAAAGAGTATAATTGATAACAGGAAATAGTGATATTTCATCAGCCAGATACAAAACTACCAGTCCATTTGGTCAGAAATTTGAACAAGTCCTGTCGAAAGCTGCTATTGATTATTTGAACTGAGTTTGTCAAATCAGTGAAAAACTCATTAGCAGCCTCGCATCCCATACAGTCATTACATTAGTCAACTTACCCAGGATTTCTCTGAAAAAAATAAAATGAAAGTAAAATAAAACAAAAAGCAGCTGTCAAAAATACATTTTAAAAAACTAAAAGTTGAAGTATTGGAAATTGGAATGTAATATACACAATCTGTAAAATTAGAACCAGTAATTAATATGTATATAGAGTTCCATATATAGTCAAACATGCATGCAACATATTGTACTCTTTTAGATGGTCTGGATTACAGTAACCTCCCTCCAATTAAGTGGATTAAAAAAGTTTGTTTTTCCTTCATATAACAGTCCATATGGGTATCCTGGTTGGTGAAGTTGTAAGCTTAGGAAGCATGGCTCTTCTCAACTTGATGATTCAGAACCTTCAAGTACCTTCCATTCTGTGACTCCACCACCCACCAGGGCCATGTTTTCTAACCTGGAGATCAAAGAGAGCATGGAAGTATTCTCACACCTTAAAAGCCATCACCTGGAAGTGGCACCTATTCCCCTCTCTCACATTTTATTGACTAGCTGGCAGTCACATCGGTACAACTAACCACAGTCTAGCTGTGATATCTTCTAGAAAGAGGTGAACATAGATTTGATCTGCTGCACTTATATAATGTGTAATAATCCTCATTTAAATGTCAACTTTACCTACTTGAACTAAATATTTAGCAACCTTCTGTAACTGGAATGCAGCAGTCATTAAGCAAAGAGGTGCTCAGAGCATCTAATATAGATACTGTAAAGTACAGTAATTAAAGTACCTGAATATCATGGATTATAGAGACATTAATTAGAGAGTTACTAATTAATTTTTGCTTCTTGCTTAGTCTTGACATATGTTACTTGATTTCTGAGTCTACCATAAATTAAAAGAAACAAATGAGAATGAGAAAAAGAATAGATGTTGCCATAGTCTTACACTGAAAATAGCCTCCTATACAAGTAAGGTTATAAGACAGGTAAATAAAGACATAGTCAATCCATCAGAATAATTCTAAGCTACTTAGCATATGGTGAAATCTTCTACCCATCTTTGAAAACATATTTCCAGTATAATGTTCTCTGTAAAGCCTCCCTTGATTCTTTGTTAGAATTATCACTATCTCTTCTCAGCTTCAGATCCCTCAATATTTTTTACTTACCTTGACTATGACATTTACAACATTTTTTTTCCTTTCAAGTTTTTATAGACTGGGGATATTTTTTTTAATTTTATTTTTTAATCTTTCTCCAATCTGTGCTTAGCACAATGCATTCCATAAAAATATGTAAAATGGATGAATCAAACCACATTCCAAAAATATCAGATGAAATCCAGTATTACAGCAGGAAAACATACAAGTGTTGATATTCAAGATATTATACTGAAAGTGTTAAAACTTGCTTATTACATTTTGTTTATAATGAAAAAATGCAATCCAATTTAGAAATGAATTTTCAGATTGCAAGTTTGTTTTCCTTAGAGAAGTAAATTTTGATTTACCATAAAAGCTCATCTACCTACATATATTATATAAAATTTATTATATATGGTAATTATATATAAATTTAAATGCATATTTAATGCGATACAATCAATTTATTATACTATTATTAAATATTAAAAATAGGAATAATTATAATACCAGTGTGGCTATTATATGAATTTCATTTTTCCATAACTGAACTAGAGCTTGTATAGCATACGTCTAGACATGGACAATTGAAATGCTGTGAGTTAACTTTTCCACAAATTTCACTTGGAGCCTTTAGCACCATCTTCTATCACTTTCTAGGAATGGTAAGAAAAAAAATACACATAATCAAGCATATAAATTTTCATATGTTCTAGAATTCATATTGAATTCTAAGATGCTAGGACACAAAACCACAGTGAAATATTTAGTTATAGGTTATTACTGTTTGAAGTCTCAAATATACATCTATGAATTGAGTGAGTCATCTATGGCTAGGAAGCCTAAGTAACTCTAAATTTACTGTTGCTGGTTTAGAGACAAGACAACTTTATATTTTTTAAATGTACAAAAATACAAACCATATTTTTATTAGTCAATTGTTTAAAATCCTTTTTTATATCTTAAATTTTGCTAAGTGAACAAAATTGTCCTACATGAGGTACATGTATTTCTTTACATATTATACTATCATATTTAGAAAGAATTTTCTATTATGAACATTTCAATAAAAGATCATCTAGATAGTAGTTTTTCTATTTCAAGAAATATTATTTCTCTCAAATCTCTATCTGTTAGGTGGATAAACATATTTCCTTAGTCTTTGGAAGCTGAAAGTCATCACACTTTTTCATAGATAAAAACATAATAATATATGCTATTCATAAAGTGTTTAGGGTATTAAAACCACTTCTGTGGATACCGCAATTGAACTATGTGTCGAATTAGTTACTAAGTCAAAGATCCCATAAGAATAGAAAATATCATGTATTTTCCTGAAAATGTCAAAAGTATGGCAAGGATAGAGACTTCAGTTTTATTAACTTTTAAGAGCAGAAATATGTGGAACTTGGATGACACAAAGCCAGGGTTTTTCTTTCTTTTTTTTTTTTTTTTTCTTTTTTTTCCTTTAAATAAATTAAAACTGCTAAGATATATACTCCCTGAAAAATGGAGTTTATAATGGAAATAGAAACTGACCCTTAACTATAGCAGCACTACCGGATGCCGTTATAATAAGCTCCCCTAGATGCCATAGTGTAAATGTATTAGCTGTACTAAGAGACCCACTCCTGCTATAATTATGTTAGGAACCAATAAGACAGCTCAGAAATCAATATGCTAAGACAGATAGAGTAAAGGACCATGGCCAGCCCACTGGGAATAGATTAGTCTGGCAGGTCCCTAGCTGAGCCATGAAGAAGGGGATATCTTTGCTGTTGTAGAAAGCCATTAATTGTAAATTTTCCTGAACAAGGAACTTGAAGGGAAAGCTTAAACTGCGTTGTTCATACCACTCAAAGAAAACTACAACTCTTATTGATCAAGAGTTAAGCTTTTTATTTTTATTTCAAACTCCAATGGTGCAAAAACCTAAACGTTCAGAGGGATTTTTGAAGCTTTTTCCACAGCGCAACTAAAATTCTTCTATGGTTATTAAGTGGCTTGAATATTTTTAAAACTTCTAGACCAATTAAATCATATCTAGGCAATGGACCTTCTCACTAACAATTATATTGGTGTGATATCAATTATCTAATCAATTAATATTCATGTGTCATAAAATATAAGAAAAAGGATATATTTTTTGCACTTTTCCCAAGTTGGCAATCACCTAACTGTTAAATATTACCAAGTTTAGTTTAATAATAACTAAATATTACTAAGTTTAACAATAACCAAATTTAATAAATAAATGATAAGGAGGAAGGACCGCTGCAATGTATTTCAACTATTTCTAATTGAGTTTCTTCACATTATTAACGACATCTAATTTGCTGAAGAGACAAAAGTAGTAAGATTTAATAGTTTTGCTAAGAAAGAAAAAGAGAAGAAGGAAAGGAAAGAGAAGGAGAGAAAGAGAAATGAAGTAATGAAGGAAGAAAAAAAGAAATGAGAAGAAAACAAAAGGCCGACCTTTTGTGGTTCCAGTTTGGCACATCTGCTCATGCCCAATCAAGCTTTCAAACACAGAGTAGTAAACAAAAGCAGCCATCAAGCAAGGACAAAGTCAGAGACATAAGTGGTTTGAATGAGTGTGCAATTTCTGCCCATATGACCATCCTGACACAATTGCTCTAATTTTCTTTCCAGAAATGACTGATAAAAGATTTAGGTAATTGCTATGGAGACAGACTTCCTTCCATCACTAGGTATCTTGAATAATACAGCCTCAGGGTCATAAGATGGAGTGTCAGTTTCTGCAGAGTCCTAAATTAATACTTGTCCCTGCTTTGGCTACACTTCCTGTACATCTAATGAAGTGAATGTAATTTATTTTGACAATGTATTGAAAATCACTTGATCAAATGACTATTCTGTAATGAACACAAAAGGTAATATAGACTTGCAAACTATAAACTCCAAAATAACATAAATATATATCAATTTATCAAAGCACATTTTTTTGTAAAAACTGCATATGTGGTCAGAATAAATATGAAACAAAATAGGTACTAAAAGCATAATAATTAACGTGAATGTGAATTTTTACTTTCTATTTATTTTTTTATTTTTTTTTTGCTCTGATGCCTGAGATTGACCTATCTCCATTCAGCACATGACCTTGTCCCCTCTAATCACACTTAATTTGTCTGGTTGATCTTTGCATTTCTAAGTATTAAGCAGTCTGCAGAAAGAAAAGCCGAGAGCCATGAATAAGCTATTGCTTACAAGGAAATTCTGAAAATATTATAGACCAGCCTTGCCAGAAATTTTACCTTCACTCATGAACAGTCAATTTACAGGGGAATCTTAAACACGTCCACTAAAACTTCACAACGTAAGACAGACTATGATTTTGCTGCCTCCTGAATGTTATGACATTTCCAGTAGTTAATGAAATCAGCTGTGGGCTAATGAAAACTCCCTCTACTGACATCATAAATGATTAGAAGATTACATAATTTGTTCAAAGATTACACATGCAAGACTAATTTAAAAAGCAGTTTTGTTTTGTTTTTGTTTTTTTTAATGAACAGGCTAACTGACTTAGGTCTTGTGATAAGGTTTTTATGTTTTTTCGTAGTAGAAAACAGTATCTCAGATTTCAAAATATTCAAACACTTGAATTATTGTATAGTCAACTGTACCAAAAGCAATTGCATAATTTTCTTTCTTTAGAAAACTAGCAGAACACCTTGGAAGCTGACAGAGGTAGTGTAATTGGAATATTTGGTTTGCACTAAAAATAAATACGCTTGGCACCATTTTGGCAAGAGAGCCACAGCAAGGCAAGTGTCTGTACAGTGGCACTGTGAAAGTACAATGTAGTGTTTAAATACAGCCAGGCAGAAGCCAGTGGATAATGCTCAGTAATGGGTTAATCAATACTTATTATGGTTTTATTGGTTCACTAAAGAGAGAACAGAACCTAGTGAGCGCAGAGTCGAAAAAATCACTGCATCTGATCTAGATAACATCCACTCTCCCTAAGGGATTTCCCTATTCAAGAATCCAATTTAACATGCCTGATTGACAAGGATTGGATCCTAGGGAATCACATAACTCTTTTTAGGACCCAATAAAATCCTAATGGATTTGTCTGGCCAGGAGACTTCTAGTTTTGCTAAACTGAGGTGGTTTGTTGCAATTAGCCTTGATTCCACTCGCAGTTGAAAAACTAGGCTATTAGGAGTCATCCCCTCTTTATAAATGCTGGAGTCGTGCTGGGATGTGCCCGCTGGAAGGAGATACTGTGCTGTGTAACAGAAGACCCTTATGATAAATTGTAAACATTTGAAAGCTTCTGAAAAATGGTCATCAAAACAGGATTCAAATGAAAAAGGTGGAAAGTCCAACTAAATTGCACCTTTAAAATCCATTTATTGGTCAGTTAGCCTTTACAATTTATTTCTCATTCAGGTAACTGTAGTAGAAAGGAATCTCTCTCTTTGAAAGAAGCTTTGAAATATACACCTTTTGCGATTTGAGATTCTCCTTTAATAGCTGAAGTGTGAAAAAAATCATCCTACAACAATAAAAGTCTTGTATATGGTTGTCCCTGTCCCAGTTCTTTTTTTTTCTGGAGATAATGTTTTTACTAAGCAGCTAAACTTGTTCAAGTACACTGGTTTTTGATGGTGTCTTGGTGCTGTTAAGAAGTCAGAAAACAGTGTGTATGATTATTTGAAGTCAGGGCTGAAATGCAGTTGAAGGAGAACTTTTAAATAATATAGATCATATTTTGAAGCAAACATTCCTTTAATATAAAAATCTCTGGTGGAACCCATATCCCTGTAGAATTGTGTCTGCTCTTTCATAAGTCATAAGTGACACTTTAAATGTGTTTAAATTGAATGGACTTCTTAATCAGAAAGATATTCACTTATGAAATGTCTTCGAATAGACATCATGATTTACTCTTTTCCCTTTAGACTTGGAGGGGCTTAGTAATATTCAGAGAGCTCACGTGAGCTCACATTACCAGCACCCCAGACTATAATTTCCAACACCAAAATCTCCAGCTAAAAGGCTATGCTAATTGAGTCCAAAAAATATGCTTCCCCTAAGAGATGTGTAACTGTGATAATAAATATTTGAAATACAAGATGAACACATGAATTTTATGTTTAAACATATAAAATTATGTAAACATAGATGTAGCATACTTTCATATCTAACTCTATATAATAAATTTTTAAATAATGGCATTCTAGCTCAGTGCCTGTTAAGAAGACAAAAAATAAATGCTGTGTATGATAATGATAGAGGAAAGCTGAAAGAAATGCAAAAAGCAGGGAAGGGGAAGGTAGACGAAGAACAGAAAAGTAATGAGATAGAAGGAAATTAATAAAATATTACCATGTTTTTTAAGTAAAATCGTAAGTAATTTAAATTTATTTAATTTATTTTACTGTATATTTTAAAATAAAGACATTTTTATTGTGTAATAAGTGTTAATTTGGTTAGAAATTAAAAATTGATATGTGGTTTTGCATGATGGTGTAAAAATTACCTTTTAAAAAGTGTAATCGCCAGATAGCCTGCAAAGGGTTAGAGTTCTAGTGTAGGAGATAGATCAAATTGGTCCTCTGTCTTTATTTCCTAAATTTATGTAGGGTTCAAGATTATGCTGGAAGTATGGTGTTCAAGTTTTCTGTGGTAAATTCCAAGTAATCCTATAATTCTAAAAATGAAAGATTTTAATCTGAATCGAATGTATTTACTTTACCCTAGCATACACTGAAGTGCCCCCAGGGACTGAGGAACAAATTTAAACATATCAAAAGAAGTTAATTTGAATCAGAATATTTAAGAAATACTATCAAAATTCAAGAGAGGATGGTTCAGGACATGATTAAAATGTCTCTCATTAGGATCTTTCACATTTGTTTATAATTATGGCCCCCGTTGTTACTGTATGGCTTTAAATGATTTATTGTTATTGGTTAAAAAATTAGTAAGAATTCTTTTATTTTAGATAATATCAATTTATTGTCCATATATGACTTGTTAATTCATATTATTTAAGTCTTGTTTGCTGCTAATGTTACCTAGGGCACAACTAGCAGTATTTAATTGACACAATACTGTAATGTAATTTTCAACCTCAATATACAATTGTAATGATTAAAGGCAATTCAGTTCAAGGGATTCTTACTCAAAAACATTAATATAGCTATTTACAAAAAAAAAATTAAGATGATGATTTCCGTTTTATTATTTTTTATTTTATTTTATTTTATTTTTTTTTTTTGAGACAGAGTCTCACTCTGTTGCCAGGCTGGAGTGCAGTGGTGTGATCTCGGTTCACTGCAACCTCTGACTCCCGGGTTCAAGAGATCCTCCTGCCCTAGTCTCCCGAGTAGTTGGGACTACAGGCACACAGCACCATGCTCAGCTAATTGTATTTTTAGCAGAGATGGAGTTTCACCATGCTGGCTAGGATGGTCTCAATGTCTTGACCTCATGATCCTCCTGCCTCAGCCTCCCCAAGAGCTGGGATTACAGACGTGAGCCACCGCGCCTAGCCAATGATTCCAGTTTTAAAAAATGGTCTCAGTCATGCATTTGCTTACCTTTTCTCATGAAACTCAACTGTAATGTCAGCAAAGAAATGGTTAAATATATAAACCCAGAAAAGCAAATAAAAATTAGATATAAATGAGAAAATAAGAAATTACACAAAATTCTGAAACATGGAAAATAGGTGAAAGCATATCAATAGATGAAAGAGAGGTGTGGAAAATTGTATTTTCCAAAAGTGACCACAGCAATATTTCCAACTCCACATGCTACTGAAGAACCTTGCTATTCCCTCACGAAACAGCAGAATCTCTTTTTCTTCCCTGGAAATTGGGTGGACCTGTTTCACTGTATGGATGTGTATAATATGGCTGAAAAGATGATATGTGACTCCTGAGAGATGTTGTGAAGGGTGATATGGACTTTGCCTGGCTCTCTTCTTGGGATGCTCGTCCACAGAATCCAGACCTAATGTTGTGAGGAAACCCAAGCCACCTGGAGACATCCCGTGGAGTAGATATTCCAGTCACCAACCCCATTAAAGTCTCAACTGACAGCCAGTATCAACTGGGGGATATATAAATGCAAACGTCTTCATATGATTCTATTCTTAACTGTTGCCCAGCTGATGCCAAATGGAGCAGAGGTGAGCTATCCCTGTAAAACCTTCAGCAAGTTGTGATATCATGATCAAAATTAACGTTACTTTTCTTTTAAGTCACCAACTGTTGGGGTCGTTTTTAGGTAGCAATAGGTAACTAATTTTGTTAATTGGGTAGTGTGCTATTATAACAAATGTAAAACGTGGTTTTGGGGTCAGCTAGCAGGTGGAAGCTGTAGAGCTTTGAGGAAGGTATTAGCAAAAACTATGGGACCATGAAGAAGATTATTAGCGAATTGTTGATGGCCCTCTAGAAGGCTGTTGGTGATGGCTTAAAGATAGTGAGGAAAAGATTACTGAAACCTGGAGAAAAGGAGACACTTGTTACATAGTGGCAAAAAATGTAACCACACCTTGTCTGTGGTAATGTGGAAGATAGAAAATATACCTAATGAACTGGATGACATAGCTAAGGAGAGTTCTAGGTAGAATACTTATATTGTCACCTTGTTTCTTCCTACTGACTTTGATAAAATGAGAGGGGGAAAGAAACAGGTTAGCTAAAATGTTTTCATTTAAGTGAGATTGAAAGGAGTTATAAAGCAGCCAGGTCTTACTGAGTTCAAAAATAAAAATGCTTCATATTCTTAGTTTATCTGAGGTTCTCAAATGACAAAGAACTTCTGAGTAAATTTCAAATCCAAGGTGGGAAATAGCATTATTCTTAATACTTCAGAAGACTTAAGGATTGCCTGAGCAATTCACTTAATCAGCTAAAGCCTTCTTAAAGTCTAACAGATCTTCTCTATTAAACAGTAGGGCTAAAAATTTTAAGGGTGTTGTATATGAGAAGGCTTATAAGAAGCCAAATGAGGATGGTTTACCTCAAAAAGATTGTTGGGTATAACTTGGCTAGATAAACAACAAGATTCATGGAAAACCCACTGAGTTTTTAATAGGAATTGTGTGGTTGGAAACATCACCAGCTTAGACAAAGAGAGACAGTGACATTACAAAATGAAAAGTAATTTTTAGATCCTTGAATCACTGTTAACATAAAGCAAGTTGATAAAACTATTCAACAGCAAAACAATAGTCATTGTTTATGGAAAAGAAAGGATGACTCTGAGAGTACTGCCCAGAGCCTAAAAGTGACAGTGAAACTATGCAGAATCATTCCCAGGCAGTGGTGCTGAGACTTAATCAATGAGCTCAAATATGTGCCTGAATGGATCCCAGAATAATTATGAAACTTTGAATATTGTGTGCCTCCCACTTTCTCCTTTTTTGAATAGCAGTATGTACAGCGGTTATCTTATGGCCCACCCATCACTGTTTGTTGACTATATCAAAGTCAAAGAAAATATGCCTTTTAATTCACTGGCCTATAGATTGAGAACTATACTTAACAAATTTTACCAAGGGAAACACACATGAGAAAATTTATTCACACCTAGACCTGGATAAAATCCTGGTCCTCGAGCATAAAACTGATGCTATAATGGATGAGATATTGGATTTCATTGGGGGAAAAGGTGTGATTGTATCAATATTTTGCATGTGATGATGAAGTGAATTGTGCTTGGAGTAAGGATAATAATAGATGGAAATTTATAGCAGTAATTACTGCAACATTTCTTTTCCTACACACTCTTCTAGAGTCTTGCCATTACTCCACTAAAAAAGTTTACAAAATAAAAAAGAAAAGAAGGTTTTTCCTCCTTCTTTTGAATCTGTGAAGGACTTTGTAGTTACTTGCATAAATAGAATGCAGCAGAAGTGACTGTGCATGACCTCTAAGGCTGAATCATAAAAGGTAATATGACCTCCATCTGGCTCTCTTGGATAATTACCCTTGAAATCCAGCCACCACGTACTGAGGAATGTGTCAGGCCATATGGAAAAGATGTGGTATTTTTTGCCAATAGCCTCATATAGGGTCTTAAATACCAGAAATGTGAGAAAATGAAATTTCAGATTATTTCAGCCCCCAGCCTTCAAACTGCTGCAGCTAATACTAAGAGAATTAAGGATGAGTTATCACTACCGAGCCCCACCGAAATAGGAGTTTAGCAAGCAGAATATTAATAATTATTGTTGCTTTAAGCCACTGGGTGGTTTGTTACACACACTAATAATAGAACAAGAATAAGGGAAGGCAGCACAGCAAATACAGGAAGATGGGATGGAAGAATAGATTGAAGTAGGGAGAAATTAATTGAAAGTCTCTCTGGAGCAATGGTTATCGAAGTATGGATCCATAGCATGCAACCGGCTGAGAACTTATTAAAAGACAAATTCCTAGACCGTGCCCAGACATACTGAGTCAAACACTCTCAAGTACATATGGCTACTTTGTATTGGCATGCCAGATAACCTTCCAGATAATTCTAATTCAAACTAAAGTTTGAGAACCAGGGGTCTAGAAACTGCCTGTGAGTTCCCTCTGCAGTTACTGGAAGATAATTCATTAAAATCTCACTAACACGCATCTGAATGTATTGTCTAGAAAAAACTAAGTCTGCTAGTATGTGAGTTAGTGTCACAGAGGAAAACTATTTTCATTCCTGCTCATCGATATGCTTCTATTATATGCAGACTTTCCAGGAAGCCTTCCATTTCCATTTCAGAGGAGATACTTACAGCGAATAGCCATCCTACATACACCGTAATAAAGGAAACCCACACTAGTTGCCCAGAGAAATCAATTAAAACTTGAATTCTGTAAATATGAATGGTCAGTGAAGGATAATAATTTCCCTTGATAAAAGAAAATGTAAAAAAGAGCAGCTTACCCCAGAGAAACAGAGATAATTCAGGAAAAGAAGAGAACTTATTAAAAACCTGGTATAGTCTCAAAGAGATTGAAGAATACAGCACACCTACAAAAGCAAGAATAAGATGCTTCAAATAGAAAAATTAGAAGACACTAAGTGTGTTTTTGAAATTTATGAAAAACAAATACCTGAAATTTCAAAATAATGGGTTAACTATAAAATTAATAATATATGGCCAAATGTGGGTAAAAATAGCAGAACTGTTTAAAAAAACCCAGAAAATATTAAACACATAAATTCTCAAGAATGGGTGTCTAATATTTAATGTATAGGAATTCAAAAAGAATAAAACATAAAATAGAAGTTAAAAAAATGAAAAAGTTTAAAGATACTGTGTCAGCTTCATTTGAAAGAGAAAGAGACAGTCCAAATTTTTAAAAAAGGTGTTGTATTCCCAAACTTCTTTGGGCAGGAAAAAGACTGAGAACACTTCTCAGCTAAAACAATCCATTTATTATGGGAAAGGTAGGACTCAGAGAGCTGAATCAAGTCTTCAGAAAACACAGCCAGAAGCTAAGTATATTCCTTCTCAGGAAGCAGATTTGGGTTTTAATCAAGAATATGATATGTCTCTCCCTGAATTTCAGTTTCTATTGGCAACTGAATTCTACATGTCTCCTGTTCTTTCTCCTTTTAAAGAAAAGTGCCCATTGTGATTATTTGACGCCTGTTTCACCATAATGTGTTGGAAATGTCGGGGGCAGGAAACTTGTCTATTTACTTCACAGGTCAACAGAGAGAAAAATCACACTCTAGGAGCACCATCTGTATCTAGACCTGGTTTAGGTGATGGTAAACTAAACCTCAGGTCAGTATCATACTGTGCTAATGTATTTAGGATCTTGGGAGCGGGCAGGATTTTGTACATGAAAAGCGTGTAAATAATTTGTGGTCAGAGTTTGGACTATAGTACATTAAAGTTCATTGCAAGTCTTTTGCTTTTTTGGATCATCTCTAATTAAAAAAAGGCCTGTGTTTCCTTGCCTTTAATCTGGGAAAGCTCTGTGACTACTTGACCTATAGAATATGTTAGAACTGAAGCTTTGCCAGTTTCCAGGCCTTGACCTTGAAAGGCTTGCAGTTGCTACTTTATGCTTCTTGGATCACATGCTTGGAGGAGGCAGCTGCCACTCTGTGGGAAATCAAAGCAATCCCATGGACAGGCCCATGTGGAGACAATCAGAAGTCTCTGGCCAACAGCCCCCACTGGGTTCACAGGTGACAACTAATACAAATTGCCAGCTATGAAGGAGGCCACTTTAGAAGTGGATCCTCAGACCCAGTTAAGCCACTTCAAGTGATGCTGTGTACATCAGAAGTTAACCATCCATGCTAAACCCTGCCAAAATGCAGATTTGTACACAAACAAATGATAGCTGTTTTTTAAGTCACTAAATTTTAGCATGATGTTTTATGCATCAGTAAGTAACCAGAACAAAATATTTGGTACTATAATTTGTTATGCGGTAATTTGGTACTATAATTTGTTATGCAATAATAATAGGTACAAAATACACTTGTGAAACTTCAGAATAAAACATTAAAATATATCTTATGTTTATATATACTTACATGTAATAAGAAAGTGAAAAGTCAAGAAATTTACAGAGAAATAAGATCAAATTGACATTAGACTTTTCTTCAGCAGATGATAGAACAAATTAGAGCAATGCCTTTTGAATTCTGAAGGAATAATTTTGAATCGAGAAGATAATTCTTTTTTAAAAGTATATATACAGGAGTGTATGTGTGTAATATATATATCTGCATATATATACACATACACATACATATGCATATATATACATACATATACACATACAGATATACATATGATGTATATGTATGTGTTCTCAACAGAAACTAAGTGGTTATAATACATGATATATAATCAATTAAGTTCTCATTTTGCTTCATTAAAAATTTATTTCTTTCTTTTTGGTGTTTTATTAGTACAACAGGTTATGAATTTTTCAGAGCTTCCTGGTGTGTTTTATAGTATTTTCCTTACAGATATCAGTGTTCTGTAATGATAATAAATGAAATTTTATTTTACAAAATCAACTAGGGATAAAGTGAGTACGGTGGTTAGAATTGGGAAAGGATTACAATTCCCTCAAACTGTAACTATTATTTTCCCTATTTGCCAAGTTTTTTATTGTTAAGAAAATAACACGAAGGACAGCATCCCTATCAATGTTGGAGAGAGCTCATTTCTGAGATTTCCCTTTGGTTAAGCCAAAGCACAGCTGCCTAAAATACATCTAATTATGGCAGTAATTAAAGTTCTTACCTTACCTGTGTAGTCAAGGACGCAAGGACTTCTAATGGGAACAAATCTAGATATAAAGGCTTGCTGTCAATTAGCCCTGATGGTTTGAAAAAATAATGAAGGAGAATGAGGGTTGAATTACAGCTCCGTACAAAACAAATAGAGTAATTCAGCACCTCTTTCTTTTCCTGGATCCAACGCAAGAGTTTGGGAGAAGAAAGACAAGAAGATTATCTAGGTAATATGATCTTAAGAATATCAGTGGATAATGGTGTCCTCCGTCAACTTTGTGCTAGTGCTTACCTCTAACAAAAGATGCGACTGCTACAAATACAAGCCCTTCAATCTGGAAACAACAAAACTGTTCAGGCTCTTGTCACAGATTCTGTCAATAGAATGAAGACCAAAAAAGGGAGAAAAGAAATGTGATTCGGCTGTTGGCAGCGTTTTCTGCTCCATCCTCTCTGAGCAAAACTGTCTTTCCTGATGAGCCTTTCACAAGCTGACAATATATTTAGAATATGTTTTTCTTTGGTTAAAAAAATATTGTTTTTCTGTTTTGATAAGGAAATAAGTATAATAAATTGTGAAAGAGCTAAATTTATGTCATGGGAATTGTTAAGGTATTCTTTAAAAAATGAAAGTCTTGGAAAATCTTTTTCATCCATAGTATATCTTGACCGTATTGCGTATTAATCTTAAAAACACAGATACCGTACATATTATTTGAAATGTTGTTGTTTCTGTGCCCTTCCAAATTTGCCACTTGATGCAGAAGGTAATCTACACACCTGTCTTCTTATAGATTATAAAGTCTTTGAGATAATATTATGGACAAATCCCAGAGACTCCATGACCAGTAAAATGTAAATGTTCAATCTGTATTTTGATCTTGTGTCTAATGTGAACTTGAATTTTGCATTAATTATACTAAATACCTATTCTATTAATTAAAATGAATATCAAGCATTTCATTAAGAATAATTATGTGTGCTTTATGCATTTCATATTTAAGATTTTTTTCTCAAATTGTATTTTAGGTGCAGAAGATACATATACAATTTTGTTACGTGGGTAAATTGTGTGTTGCTGATGTTTGGTGTATGAATGATTCCATCACCCAGGTGGCGGGTATAGTACCTCATAGGTAGTTTTTCAACTCTCACCCCACTCCTACTTTCTCCCTTCTAGTAGCCTCATGCCCAGTATCTATTGCTTTCATCTTTATGTTCATGTATACTCAATGCTTAACTCCCACTTATAAGTGAGAACATGCAGTATTTGGTTTTCTGTTCCTTATGCTTTATGTTTTGTTCTTTTCCTATTTTCTCACTTATTCATACAGAGGAACATGCATTTATTGTGATGGTTAGTTTCACCAATTTGGCTAGGCTATAGTATGCAGTTACTTAATCAAACACTAATCTAGGTTTTGCTGTGAAGATATTTTGTATGCGTGGTTGTAATTTACAATCAGTTGACTTTAAGTAAAGGAGATTGTCCTTGATAAGTTGAGTGGGACCTCATCCAATCCTTAAGAACAAATATTTGGGTTTTCCAGAGAAGAAGAAATTTTGCCTCAACACTGCAGCATTAGCTCCTGCCCTCTGAATTTTCTACAGATCTCAGCCTTGGCAGTTTCCACAATATCATGAGTTGACTTTTTAAGATAAATCTACAAATATACAAGGAAGACTTTGAAAAGTTCATAGAAAAAATAGAATTAAAAGATAAAATTTGAAACACAAAATTTATTTCTCAGAATCAAGGTCAAGACTTTTATATTTTATTTTTTTTAAAACGAAGGCCTGCTCTGTCACCCAGGCTGGAGTGCAATAATGCAAAGGTGCCATCTCGGCTCAGTGCAACGTTCGCCTCTCAGCTTCAAGTGATTGTCCTCAGCTTCCCAAGTAGCTGGGATTACAGGTGCCCTCTACCACTCCCAGCTAATTTTTCTATTTTTAGTAGAGATGGGGTTTCAGCATGTTGGTCAGACTGGCCGGGTGTGGTGGCTCATGCCTGTACTCTCAGCACTTCGGGAAGCTGAGGTGGGTGGATCACCTGAGTCAGGAGTTCAAGACGTTTTTATACACAATGGTACCAGCCATTTTGTCTATCCATAAAGTACTAAGGGACTTGGGAATTTAACCATGTCAATGTAGTCTTTTTAAAATTATTAACTAGAGAAAAAATGGGTTCTCTTTAATATCTTAAATATTTTTTAAGATTAGGAGACAAAAAGAAGTTAGAGAAAAATAAAGACTGTAAGGTGCATGCTAATGATTCCTCATAAAAACTCTCACAAAATTGCCCCTACTTGATGAGGGAAATGAGTAGGAGTATTGCCGAGGTGAAGAAGGTCTCTCTTTCATGCCAAAGCTTGGCTAACTTTCTTAAAACACTCTCATAATAAGTAGATGTTATCATTCTTTGGCTCTCCAGAAAGTCAACCACCAAAATGTCTTGAGCATCCCCACAAAATGTTGCCATGACCTCTGCTCTTCCCAGGTCTGCTTTTGCTTTGACTGGATCACTTCCACATCATGGTAGCCACTGCTTTGATTGTGTTTTGTCTTCCGGATCATACTGATTAAGACATGCTTCATCTGTGGTTACAATTTATTTGATAAAACACTTCAGCATTTTGATCCCAATTGTGTAAAATTTCCAGTGAAATTTCTGATCTTATCTGCAGCTGATCTGGGCCCAACAGTTTGGCATGCATTTATTGAGTGGAAAGTTTACTTTAATTTTTCAGTCAAAGTTTTGTTAGCTGAAGTAACTGTGATGTCTTTGGCGTTGACTATTGTGTTGCTGTTAATTGTTGGTCCTCTTTAATTAGGTCGTGAACAAGATGAATGTTTTTCTCACAAATTGATGTGGATGGTCTGCCATGACAGGCTTCATCTTCAATATTGCCTCGTTCCTTCTCTTTCTTCTGAAAGCAAGTTACCTGTTTGTAAACTGTTGATTTCTTTGGTGCATTGTCCCCATAAACTTTTCGTAAAGGATCAATGATTTCATCATTTTTCCACCTCAACTTCAGCACAAATTTGAATGTTTACCACATTCTTGTGTCAATTTTAACAGAATTTAGGTTACTCTGATGGGGGCTCTTTTCAAATTAATCTTATCTTTCTTAACGCCTCCAACTAGATTCTCTTCTGTACAGACATGTTATAATAAATTAGTATGAGTCTATATTTGCGTAAAAAAAGTTGAAATTCATGATAGCTTTTTGATAATACACATTTTCCATGAACTTCTGAAGGACCATTGTGTGTGTTTGTGGTGTGGTGTGTGTGTGTGTGTGCATGCTTTCCTGAAGAATGCTGACTAATATATAAATTTAAGACGTATGGAATATATATGAAATTTTATAATTTCAGGGAATATCATGAGTTTTTGTCTCTATGTTTGTCATTTATTGTTTTATGTTTTAATACCACATATTTAAAGTCAGTAATAAAAATGCAAATATGTACTTTGAAACTATCTAGAAAAGTATTTTAAAAGATCGATATGAAAAGCTCATAAATTATACATTTTACCATATCAGTTAGGGGAATGATTTCAATTTCTTTCACAGTACCATTAAACATTGAGTTGAGTTTACTTAGGCAATGCTTTTTAAAACAGATCATCTTTATTGGTTTACAACTTAAAGAAATGAAAGGTACTAAAAGTTTAAAAAAGTATTCAAGCTGTTTCTTTTCTATTTCTCGAATTAATATAGGCCAGTAAACTGGAATAAACACATACAGCATCAGTATATCTAAGTACATAGATTTTCCAACCATAATTTTCAACTTGCATGAAAGAATGTTAGGACTTTACGTATTATCAATATATTATCTAATTTAGAAAGAAGATGCCAATTATCATGGATTGCAAGAGACAAGGTAGATCTTCATATTGTGTAAATTTTGAAGCTGAATCCAGCATCAGATGGAAATGATTAGGATGTCTGGTGTGGACAAGTTTTGGCAGCTTGGGTAAGGTCAGGTAATAGTACTTGTTTAAGATATTTGGCAGAACTGAGCAAATCTATTCTAAAGTAATTAACCATTAAAAACCATTTTATACTTTTCCTAAATAATCTATATATGTTGAATTCTTATCCAAATAGAAGCATTTCAAAATAAGCAAATACTTTCATTTATGCAGAAAATAACTCTACATTAAAAGATGAGAAGAAACGTATTTTATAAATTCTAAGACCTTAGAATAGGTCCTTCTATTGCTAACATAGCTTTAGGCCCAACTCACTTTTCTAGTAACTTTAAAGAGTAATTACACTGGCCGGGCACGGTGGCTCAAGCCTGTAATCCCAGCACTTTGGGAGGCCGAGACGGGCGGATCACGAGGTCAGGAGATCGAGACCATCCTGGCTAACATGGTGAAACCCCGCCTCCACTAAAAAATACAAAAAACTAGCCAGGCGAGGTGGCGGGCGCCTGTAGTCCCAGCTACTCGGCAGGAGAATGGCGTAAACCCGGGAGGCGGAGCTTGCAGTGAGCTGAGATCCGGCCACTGCACTCCAGCCTGGGCGACAGAGCCAGACTCCATCTCAGGAAAAAAAAAAAAAAAAAAAGAAAAATTACACTAAACATCAACATTGCCCTTGCATTAAAAATATTTAAATTCAAGACACATTATTTTGTATTTATATATCGCCTTGTAATTTGTTAGTTATTTACATATCTACAATGCCTACAAACTAAAACATACTTTGAGGTAAATGTCTATCCCAGTTCCCCATAGTTCTTGGTATTGAAACTTATTAGACGAACAAAACTGTCGTAAGTGTTAGAAAGATATAGATTGTAAGATCATGGAAAATACATATGTATAGTTGAAATATATATGTGTGTATACATAGATTTTCCAGTTATAATTTTACTATATATGTTGAACTTATATATATTATATATTACATATATATTTATAATACATACATTTGTCTTCTATATATATAGATTATGTTTTTGAATCTCCAGGTTGGCTACTATTGTCTTCAAAAATGTCTACTAAACATTATGTATATTATATATATGGTAGAAAATTGTTGTCTACTATATATATTGTAATATATATTTATATATTATGTTATAAAACATAACATGTATATTACAGTATATATTATTACCATATATACTATGAAATTTATAATAGTAACCAACCTGAAGATTCAAAAACAAATGGAGCTTCCCAGTTAATACTTTTGATGGCATTGTGGGACAGTAAGTCTTCAGCAGAATACATAAAATAATGATTGTATTGTTACCATTTTAATTTCTGTTGTTTTATTTTTCTTAGAGAATAGTTAGTTAAGAAATACAATGGGTGAGACATCTTACAAGTTTTCCCGAAATGCCAATATAATCATGTCATTTCTACTAGTACAAAATGTTCTGATAGTTTTCTATTACACACTGGCTCAGGTTCAAATTTTTCTTATAATGTTTAAGGCTTCCCAGAGTATGCCCAACTCTATCCATATATTTCCTCATAATTCATGATATTATTTTCCCTTTGTGTTAAACAGGTTTATCACCTTGTTTATTTCTTGGAATTTTTCACTTTTCTTCCACTTATAAAACCTTTATTCTCTCTTTTCCTGCCACTTATGTCTCTCCATATGCTCTTTGCTCTTCAAAGCCCAGCTTTTTTGTTTGTTTGTTTTGTTTTTCTGTTTTTTGAGACGAAGTCACTCAGGCTGGAGTGCAGTGGCCGGATCTCAGCTCACTGCAAGCTCCGCCTCCCGGGTTTACGCCATTCTCCTGCCTCAGCCTCCCGAGTAGCTGGGACTACAGGCGCCTGTCACCTCGCCTGGCTAGGTTTTTGTATTTTTTAGTAGAGACGGGGTTTCACCGGGTTAGCCAGGATGGTCTCGATCTCCTGACCTCGTGATCCGCCCGTCTCGGCCTCCCAAAGTGCTGGGATTACAGGCTTGAGCCACAGCGCCCGGCCTAAAGCCCAGCTTAAAATTTTGCCTAAACATAGCACTCAGTCAGCAAATAATTGTTAATTGTTTATATGAAAGAATAAAACTACACAAAAAATGACTCAGACTACAAACTATACACTAGTGAGTTATGAATAATGGAGGTGTTCACTGCATTGAGAAAATGATGAAATGTGGCATAAAACCTATAACAAGTATTAGCTATACTATGTAATCTTTGTTGGCAAAATTTCATATCTAATAAAATGATAAAACCCATAATGGTCTAATAATTTTAAAAATAGGGAAAGCTATAATATTATAACAAAATTAAAAATAAAGAATGTCTACATTTAGCCAAGAATTTTCCCTTGATAGCTTCAATTATTCCACGTTTTATTGCCTAATTCCTGTTCATGATACGGACCCATTACCAAATGAGCTTGCTCAGGAAAGATATTGTACCTTACTCTTCACTGGATCCTAAGCACCTAACATTGGGTCTAACCATGTTAGACACTCAACAGATATTTGTGAAATAAATAAATTATTACATTTCATTTTCTATGCATTACAATGTTTTCAAACGTGACATTTTTTTTTTTTAATTTTTTTATATTCCTCACTTGTGTATTTACTTCTCTTTTTACGAACTCACAAATTGGAATTTTTCTTTGATTTTTTTCCCAAGTTTGGATGATGTTGGTTGTCCTTACCCTGCTATTTCCATTCTTTATGCTGTTTGTACTTTCGATCTTACTATTTTCTTAAATGATAAGCATTCATAGCTTTATTTAACTTGTTCAAATCTTACACTTCCTTCAAGGCCCCAATCATTCCTTTGAGAACTTTATTGATTATACTAAACACCAATCTTACTTTATATATTTTTTTAAAAGTCTTAAACTCAAGGCACAATATTTTTCTTTAGAAATTGCTTATTTTTTTGGCAATTTTACACATCATTTCCTACCAAACGAAACATTATGTCCTCCATCATTATATTATTTATTTTATTATCTACAGTGCCTACAAAACATATAAAGCAAATATTCATTACATTGTCCTTAAATAAATCTAAAAAAGACTTTGGCCAATAAAAATTACTACATCCTAATTATTAGAAAATGGTGTACCATGACCTGTGTTTGGTGACTGTAAGTACTGGCAGAAAGTATGACATATAGTGAGCATTTTTTTTTTTTTTTGCAATAATAATGAGCAAAATGGGTTTAAGATTAGAAACAACCAAAATCATGTGTTTAATTTGAAAATATTAACTAGCATTAAATACCCTTAATTGCTTAAAGAAACCTGAAAAGATTGTTAAAGTAAATATGAAGCCTACATATTTTTTAATAAAAATGTATGAAAAACAAAAGGACTTGTTATTATATTGAGGAGTATTTAATATGGAGGTTTTAAAATGTTTTGGTCTCAAACCCTCTGCACACTGTAAAAAATTATGGAGCACTGCAATGAATTTTTGTTTTTGTGAGTTATATTTACTGATGAACACTCTATTAAAAATAAAAGCATGCATTTAAAGGTATTTATTTCTTAATTTATTTTAAAATAACCATAATAAGCTCAGTTTATATTATTATAAATGATATACTTTGTTTTAAAAAGTAGCTATATTCTCATTTTTTAAATTTTAATTACATGTTTATTTTTTAGATTTTTAAATTTAATACCTGGCTTAATAGAAGACACCTGGATTCTCATATCTGTTCAGCACTCAATCTGCTGTGATATCATCACACATTGCACAGGACCTGACAAACTCACTGTGTATTTGCTGGAAAACTAGTGAAGAAAAGGTAAATCATCTCTAGTGTTATTATGAAAATTTCTTATAGGTGGAAAAAAAAAACAAGAAAACAATCTCATTTACAATAGCAACAATAAATAAGTAAATAAACAATATACCTGAGAATTAATCAGCAGCATGATAGATCTCTACAAGAAAAGCTATAAAACACTGACAAGAGAAATTGAAGAGGATACCAAAATATAGAAAGACATACTATGTTTAGAGATTGGAAAAAATAGTATTGTTAAAATGACCCAAAGCAATCTTGCAATTAAATATAAGTGACCTTCTTTACAGAAATAGAAAAAAATATATAGAATTTGTGTGAAACCATATAAGACCCTGATTAGCCAAAGTAATTTTGAACAAAAATAACAGAGCTGGGACATCACACTATTTGACTTCAAAATATACTGCAAAGCTGTAGAAACCAAAACAGTATGGTACTGGAATAAAAACAAACAAAATAAAATGCAGTATATATATATATATGCAATGAAATATTATTCATTCATAACAAAGAATGAAATGATTTTATTAATGGAAACACAGATGAATCTGGAGGACATTATATTAAGTGAAATAAGCCAGGACCAGAAAGACGAATACCACATATTCTCACATACACATGAAAGCTAAAAATGCTGGTCTCATAGAAGTAGAGAGTAAAATGGTGGTTACTAGAAGGCGAGAAGGGTAGAAAGGGGAGAAAAATAAAGAAAAGTTGCTTAATGAATATAAAATTAGAGCTAGACAGTAGAAATAATTTCTAGGGTTCTATAGCCCCATAGAGTGAATATAGTTAACAACAATTTATTGGATATTTTTAAATAGCTGGAAGAAAGAATTCTGACTGTTCCCAACAGAAAGAAATTATAAATGTTTGAGAGGAGGGATATGGTAATTAATCTGATTTGATCATTATGCATTGTGTACATGTATGAAAATAGCACACTGTACCTCATGAATATGTGCAGTTATTATGTCAATTCATAATAAAAAAAGTCAAGGTCCTAGAAAACTTCCTACATTTTAATATTAAAATTCATTTCTAATAAAAATATAATTATGCTGAGAAAATGAAATTTACTAGACCACACTTTGAGAACCACTGCCTGCAACTTCTCTTTCCCGTTTGATTGTAAATCCTTTCAGCAAATGCCAAAAACAGCTAGTCATATTTACCAAATTAGGGACTGCCTCTGTCTCTGAACCAGACCATACATTAATATGTTTTTTAATTGAAGGGTGAAAAACTAAAGGCAGGTTTTATCCTGCCTTTCTTTTTTTCATTCAGATGATGTAACAAAGCCCAAATAGTTACTGCAGTGCTTCTAGCCAACTACATGTAAATGTGATCATTTAATTTTCCAAAAGTTTTTGAGCCATACAGCTGTCACTACTAATGAAAGGAGTAGGAATCCTAGTGTTACCCACTCCCTGCCACTCCACCTCTGAAGGCCAAAGTGGGACACCATTTCAAGGGGCACTGAACACTGAACACTTGCAGGGTTTTTTTTTGTTGTTTTTTTTTTTTTTTTTTTTTTTTTTAGTAGATACTGCAACAATGGTGAGATTCAGCAAAACTTTTAAGACTTTGAGGAGCAATAGTTTCGTATTCTGTTATAGGAGAACAAATATCAAGGAAGCATGCTTTCAAAACCAAAAGAGAAACATTTTCAGGTAAAACATCTGCAGACACACTGTGTTTTTCTGTCTTCTCTGAGATGCTTAGCCTTTCTTATGGAAGGAGCACAGACATCTTAAAATTTGCTTAAAAACCATAACCACAGTATATTATTACCATTTAACCTTATGAAAAGAAATAATCATTACAGAGCAGCATCCCAAGTGTTTCTCATAATCTTTAGGCAACTAATTTCAATTTTAATTTTTGACAGTTTTGACTCCTGTTTTAACTTTCTTCCAGTGTAGCTCTTTTGTTTCGAACAAATAGTCTATAAATATGTTTAAAGAAAAAAATAGAGCGCATAATAGAACCTCCTAGAATCTAGGAACCTGCTATTCCTTTTCTGTCTCACAGGCCACATGAAATCTCCCTTATGGCGTCTCGGCTTCCCTCTACGCCTGCCCCCTATGACATTGATTTGCCATGATCTCTTTTTGTCTCATGACTCTTCCTATAGGTATATACATCCATGTACAACTTTAACATATTAAAGAGTTTCCAATGTATTTTAATACTTTAAGGATATGATTTCTGTATATTCTGATTTTTATTTTTTTGTTGTTGAGAAAACAGAACTCAAGCTTATTTTTGCTCTTTTTAAAGTAATATATTTTTTGTCAGTAAATGGTTTTAAAATGTTCTCTCTATAATTGCTTTTTTGCAATTTTGCTCTTATTTTCTTTGTATTTATTTTGCATGGGATCCACAGTGATTCTTAAATCTGAAGCTTGATGTATTTCATCAGTGTCAGAAAATTCTCAACAGCATTATCTTTTCAAACATTGATTCTGCCTATTTGCTTTACTCTTTCCTTCTGAAACTCCTGTTACATCTGTGCATGGTCTTCTGAACATACTATTTATATATTTCCTGCTCTTTTTAAAAGCATTTTTCATCCTTTACTTTTTCCATGCTTCTTCCAGATACTTTTTTCTGCTCTATACATATGTGATTCTGTCTGCATCTGTGTCTAATGTAATGTTAAACACATTCATAATTGTAAATTTGTTTACTGATTATTTTAATTCCTGAATTTTCATCTGTCTTATTTCTGTACATTTTAGTTGTCAGTCAAAATTCTCAACCTTGTCTTGAAATCCTTAATTATATCAAGCTCAGCCATTTCAAATTCTGTGTCTCATTATTTCATTTACTGTGATAGCTTAGACTGTATTTCTATTTCTATTGTTTTCCTTGGTTCTACATCATGTAGTCTTATTATATACCTTGTTACTTTGACAGAGTGCCAAGGTTTATAATATCGTAGAAATAATTTGAGGCCTGGAATGATTATACTTTCCTTCAGAGAGAATATACTTTTGTACTTGCGGATGGCTACAGGCACTTGGAATTTCATATCACATAATCCAATTCCAAGGAGATGAGCAGAAACTGTGCTTTAGTCCCTGAAATGACTAAACTATTTCTGATTAACCCTTACTCCTATCTTGTAGACCTTTATGACCTAACATAAAGCCTGAGGGCCTTGGATTCCAGTTTCTGTCCTCAGGCTCCATAAGGCTGTCAAAGCTTTGTTCAGCTTCTCAACCCTTCAGCCACCTCTGCAGTAATCAGAAAAATCCCCTAAGTAAAAAATCTCCTAAGTAAGAGCCTTCTAAAATGATGGGCTCACCTCTCTAGGTTTCTTTTCTCTCCAACTCTTTTATATCTTGACCCCATATTTCCTTATTAGCTTCTTAACTTTCCAGTGTCTTCAAAAGCTTTATTTTTCTAGCTGTTCTAGGTGTTTTCAATGTCAGTATTGTTCTGAATTTCCTATTGCACTATTACTAGAAGTGGTTCCTCCCAAAGGACATTTTTAACTAGGCTAATTAACAAATAAATAAAATGATAAATAACAGGTCAGGTGCAATAAAAATGAAAGCTAAAAATAGAAGTAAAAATCATTGCAAATCCACTGTTCATTAAAGTGCATAATATTTTTTAGCTATTCAATAAATCATTGTTGCTACTTAATAAGGATTTTTCTAGAAGGGATATTAACACTGATAATAAATGATTTTTAGAATATAATTAAAGCCAGGGTCTGTCAATAATTATGTTTTTAAAAAATACTACTACAAGAAAAAAATTTTAATTTCCATTATTCCACAAAGATTTTATGAAGTGAGTCAAGCTCAAATTTTCTTTTGAGATAAGCAACCAATGTAATTAAATTAACTGATGGTAAACATATACTTGACCCTTAAACAATATGAATTTGAACTATGTTGGTCCATTTACATGTAGATTTTCCTCTGCTTCTGCCACCCCAAAAGAACAAGACTAACCCTTCCTCTTCCTCCTTTTTCTCAGCCTACTCAACATTAAGACGGCAAAGATGAAGACCTTTATGAAGATCTGCTTCCACTTAATGTACAGTAAATATATTTTATCTTCCTTCTGATTTTATTAATAACATTTTCTTTTCTCTAGCTTCCTTTATTATAAGAATATACTATAAAATACATATAACATACAAAATGTGTTTACTGTTTCAGTTGCAAGTAAGGCTTCTGATCAACATTAAACTGTTAATAATTAAGTTTTTGAAGAGTTGAAAATTTTTGGAGAGTCAAAGTTATACATGGATTTTTGACAGCATGGGGTGTTGGCATTCCTAACCCCCACATTGTTCAAGACTCATGTATATAAACATTGTAAGTCAAATGGGAAAAATGATCAATGAGTAATTGAAATTGGACTGATCCTTGAAAGAACTTAAAGACGAAATAATGGAAATGACTAAAGTATATTATATGTTATTATAAGTGGTCTTTCTTTTGAAGTATTGGCTGATTGACTAACTCCCTGTAGAGACTTTAAAAGATGACCTGTAAGCCAAATCATCTCTATTTCATAGTTGGCAAATTTCCTAGGATTATATTCAACAATAGGGTTCTTCAGTGCATAAACAACTCAACCTATTGGTATGTTATGAAGTTTATGTCAAAGGAAGTCAATATTTTCTGGAACTATTTTAAGGAAGAAATAATGTACATAAAAATAGGCTAATTTATCTTGGCATTCTAAAAATTAAAAATGGAATACTTGTAACAAATTTCTGTGATGGCTATCTTTGAAAACAACACTAAACATTGGAGTTTAAGTGTGTTTGACTATTTTCCTAAAAGTTTTACATCAAAGAAACATCTTAAAGCATCTTGATGTCATAAAGACCCTATTAAAATCCAAAGCTATATTTAATAGTTCAGGCATATTTTTAGACTCAAAGTAGGATAGGATAGTTTCAAATCTAAAGTAAATTCAATATCACTTTCCATTTTGAATTTTTTTTTTTTTTTTTTTTTTTTTTTTTTTTTTTTTTTTTTTTTTTGAGACGAAGTCTCGCTCTTGTCCCCCAGGCTGGAGTGTAATGGCGCGATCTCAGCTCCCTGCAACCTCCACCTCCCAAGTTCAAGCGATTCTCCTGCCTCAGTCTCCCGAGTAGCTGGGATTACAGGCACCTGCCACCATACCCGGCTAATTGTTGCATTTTTAGTAGAGTCGGGATTTCACTATGTTGGCCAGGCTGGTCTTGAACTCCTGACCTTATGTGATCCGCCCACCTTGACCTCCTAAAGTGCTGGAATTACAGGCGTGAGCTACTGCACCCGGCCCATTTTGAATTTTTAAGAGTAGATCTTGAGATGTTTGGCATCTGCTTAAGATGAAAACTGGAAAGATTATCACTCCCTTCCATACAACAAAACTAATGGCAAGAAAGTAAGTTCAGAGCTTTTCTTAAGCTCCTCAGAGAGCTGAGGTTAAAAGTTAACTAACCTAAAGAAATACAGATGTATCAAAGGAGAGACATAATGTGACCACTTGTTCACCAGTGACAGATGATGCTGGACACCATAAAATTGGGTAACATTTTACCTAATTTTTTTAATACATTGCTAAAGTGGCTAGCATAAAAATATAGAAGCCCTAGTAGCTGCAGACACAAGAAATATTCACACTCACTCACAGCTCTTCTCTACATACATCACTAGATACTCACAAGAAAGAACAAGGACAGGACAAGAGTTCTGAGAAAATGTTCCTTGTAATGCAGGATTGGGGAAGGGAGCATCAATCACTACAACAAATGCAAAAAGCTCTGCCCAAATCCATCTTCTCTATCTCTCTAAAAAAGCAAAAGCCTTCAACCACCTGGAAAGAGCAGAAAACTTTGTTGCCCTTTGGACACTATGAAGACCAACTGAAGCTAAGGGAAGGAAAAAGGAAAGGAAAAAATATATATATATAAATATATATATATATATTTTTTACCCTTGCAGTAGAGCATACATTTACCCTGAAACCAGACCATTAGAAGTCTACTACTATAGTGAACAGGATAGCACAAATGAGAATGCCCTATACCCGACACCCAGGGAAACAATGGATGCCTCAGACTGCCACAAACTGAAAATAGAAGAGCAGAGAACATTCTCTTCCCACTCTCACCACCAGGCAAGCAAGCACTGAATGGCATGTAACAGCAGGCTATCTGAGAGCAGGGAGAGACACTCTCTGAGGCATGTCCACAAAAGGAAGACCTAGAGCTGAAAGTGGAGTAGTTATTAAAAATAATCCTCTGGCAAACTAGCCCCCATTCTAAACATAAAATAAGACAGAGAAATTGAACACTTGTGATGCACTGAATGTAACCATGGCAACAACAACAGCAAAAAAAAACATACCCAACAGGAATAGCTATATCAATATCAGAGACTTTAAAACAAGGGATATCATCAGGGATAAAGGAAAACATTATGTAATCGCAAAAGGTTAACTTTCCAAGAAGATATAACAATCTTAAATGTATATGCACCTATCAAGAGAGCTTCTAAATACAAGATGCAAAATCTGATAGAACTGTTAAAAGAAATAGACAACTCTACAATTATAGTCAGACACTTGTATACTTTTCACTCAGTAAATGATAGTACAACTGGTCAGAAAATCACCAAGGCTATAGAAAAGCTGAATACCACTATCAACCAAATTGACCTAATTAACATTTGGCCGGGTGCAGTGCTCATGCCTGTAATCCCAGCACTTTGGGATGCCAAGGCAGGCAGACCATCTGAAGTTAGGAATTCGAGACCAGTCTGGCCAACATGGTGAAACCCTGTCTCTGCTAAAAATTCAAAAATTAGCTGGGCGTGGTGGCGTGCGCCTGTAATCCCAGCTACTCAGGTGGCTGAGGCAAGAGAATCACTTGAACCCAGGAGGCAGAGGTTGCAGTGAGCCAAGATCATGCCACTGCATTCCAGCTTGGACAACAGCGCAAGACTCCAAAAAAAAAAAAAAAAAAAAAAAATTATAGAGCACTCCACCTAACAATAACAGGATAGACATTTATTTCAAGTGCACATGGAACATTCACTAAGAAAGAGAATATTCTGGGGATAAAGTAAACTTTAACAAAATTAAAATAATTAAAATCATACAAACATACAAATCACACTGCAGAATTTATATAAAAAAATCAATAACAGAAATATGTATACATTTAAAATCACCAAATATTTGCGTTATGAGTTGAACTGTATCTTCTAAAAATTCATGTGTTGAAGCCTCAACCACCAATACTTCAAAATGTGACTATATTTGGAGATAGAGTCTTTATGGAGGGAATGAAGTTAAAATGAAGTCATTAGGTTGGGTCCTAATTCAATCTGATTGATGTCCTTATGAGAAGAGAAGATTAAGACAGACAGAGACACCAGGCATGCGTATGCAGAAAAGATCATGCAAGAACACAGAAAGAAGCCAGTCATCTGCAGACAACGGGGAGAAGCCACAGAAGAAACTAAACCTGCTGACACCTTTATCTTGACTTGAAACCTCCAGAACTATAAGAAATAAACTTCTGTTTTTTAAGTCACCCGATCTGTTATGAAAGCCCTTGCAAACTAATAATATTTGTAAATTAGGCAACAAATTTCTAAATAGTCCATCAGTCTAAAAGAATATATTAAGGGAAATTAGAAAATATTTATATTAAATAAAAATGAAAGCACAGTATAAAAAAATTAGGAGGATGTAGCTAAGGGAAATATATAGTTTATAAAGAAAAGATGAAATATGTCACATGAATAACAGAAACTCCAATATTAAGAAGCAAGGAAAAAAAAAAAAAAAGAGCAAGTTAAATCCAAAGCAAGGAGAAGGAAGGAAATAAAGACAAAAGTAGAAATTGGTATAATTAACAACAGAAAAACAATTTAAAAATTAGTGAAACCAAAACCTGGTTCATTGTAAAGATCAGAAAACATGATACATTCTTAACCAGCCTGACAAAGGAAAAACTGAATGAAAATATATTACAGATATAACAAATAAAGGAGCAGGCATCACTATAGATCCTATGGGCATTTAATAGATAATCAAGGAATAGTACGAACAGTGCTAGGCCCGTAAATCCAACATCTTAGATAAAATGCGTAAACTTCTTGAAAGATGGAAACTGCATTGTAACTATTTTTTTCATTATAACTATTTTAAAAAGTGAATTGAGTTAAAAACATTTTAACATAAAAAATTCCAGGTAACAGGGCTTTACCTGGAGAAGAGCTTCGAGTGGCTGATTGCAGGCACCTGGTACTTGCTTTCTCCACAGAGAAGAGCCAAAATAGCAAGGAAATAATCACATTTCAAATAGATCATCTAAGAGAGAAAATTGGAATCCAACAGAGAAGTGACAGAGAACACCTAAGGCAGGGAAGGAGATGTAAATGAGGCACCCTGCTCTGCCAGGATCAGCTGGGAGTTTGGAGACTCAATGAAGGAAAATGGTAAGTAAGAGTATCCCAGAAGCCTACATGACTACTGCAGATTTCTTCAACCCTAGCCACAGGAGAGCCCCTAGACTATCACAGCCCTAGACTAACAAAGGAAGCTGCCTGGAGACTAAAAGACAGCATTGTTCCAGACAGGCCCCACACACCCCTAATCCTAAGCAGCCACAGCAGGTGTCATATTGAGATCCCAGCCCCCACCATACTGCATCCTGCTTAGTGGCCCAGCAGCTCCTGCATCTTCATATCCATGCAGTCCCACTGATACTCCCCATGTCCAGTCACCACCAAAGGTAGCTGTTGCTGCCAGGGCTGAAGTACAGATCACTGGCAATTACTCCACTGCCTACAGTGAAGCAGTCATGCATTTTCACATGCCCCAAGGACAAACTCCCCTGCCTACAGACACAACTGCCGTGGGCTGCCATCACCGGGCCAAAACATGAGTGAATTGCACGCTACCCGGCCACTTACGTATGACTGTTGGTGCTAAAAGCAGCCCGACCCTCCTCAGTAGCAGGGCTGCAATACAGCTGTTGCTGCCTCTACCAGAACATTCCACTGGAGGCCTGGGAGATCATCCTCTCCCTGCCCGCCACAGCCAGCGCCTGTATCTACCATCAGAAGGCCAAAGGAAAGGTCTACCCAGCCCAGCATTGCCCCTAGTCAGGGCCCAAGCATGGCGTCTGGGGGCTTGGGAACTACCCAATTGAGTCTACCACAAATTTACCTTGGCACTGCTCCTGGGGGACTGAATTTGGGCCTTCCCAACTTGCCACTACCACCACATCTGGTACACACCCTCATGTGTTACTGGTGGGCCTGGATACTGGCCTACTCAACCTATTACAGCTACTGCAAAGACCAGAATGGACCACTTGAGAGCCAGAGGCTTTTCCTGCCATTGCTGCTGCCATCGCTCATGCTATGCTTGCTTCCCATTGGCCTGAAAATGTGCCCACCCAGCAGGTACACCACTGCTAGTACTGGCACCTGAGCAAGCTGCCTGGAAGACCAAGAATCAGCCCACCTAGAACCAATAACACTGGCGCCAGCACACGCCACCCTGGGGACAGGCATGCTTAGCCTACCACTGCCACCACTGGGACCCAAAGATACAGTCTATGTAGATCTAGTTCCTGTCTCCATCGAAACTTTACCACAGCCTTCACTACAACAACACCCTACACCACCAAGAAAACCAAAGACAACACTGACACTGTTTAGGGCTGAAGAAATAATGCAGAGATTAAATTACTTCATATACCCTGAATCAAAGCCAAAGCACTCTTTCAAATCTATATCTATGCTATAGATATCAATTAGATATATCTATAGCATAGATATATCTTCAGGAAAAAAGTTCTCCTCCACTATAACAAATAAAAAAAAAAAAATGGAAGAAGCAACTGTTACATCAGATGCACACATATCAACATGACATAAGAAATGTAAAAAAACAAGACAATATGACACCTCTAAAGGAACACAATAATGCTCCAGCAACAGATTCTAATGAAAAAGAGATTTATAAGGTTCCAGGAAAGGAATTTAAAATAATGATATTAAAGAAGCTTGATGAGATACAAGAGAATACAGAAAAAAGAATATAAATAAATCAGAACAATTTGGGATATAAATGAGACATTTACCAAAGAGATAGAAACCCCCCCAAAATTTTGTAACTAAAGAATTTATTAAATGAAATACAAAATACATTTAAAAGTTCCAACAATAGACTAGATCAAGGAGAAAAAAATTAATTCAGGAATTGAAGACAGGTCTTTTGAAATAATCCAGCCAAACAAACATAAAGAAAAAAGAATTTAAAAAATAAACAAAGTCTACACAACATATGGAACATCATAAAATTACCAAATTTTCAAATTTTTTGGTGTCCCAGAGTGTGAAGACAAAAAAAAAAAAAAAAAAAAAAAGATTTAAAAGCTCCTACTTAATAAAATAATAGCTAGAAACTTCCAAAGTCTAACAAAAGATTTAGGCATCCACATACAGGAAACTTAGAGATTTCTAAGCAATTCAGAAAGGTCTTCTACATGGCACATTATAGTCGAATGATCAAAAGTCAAAGACAAATACAGCATTCTATAAATAGCAAAATAAAAGTAACTAGTCACTTATAAGAGAACCCCCGTGATACCAAGAGTGGACTTCTCAGCAAAAGCCTTGTACTCTAGTAGAAAAATAGGATCATATATTCAAAGTGCTGAAAGAAACAAACTGCCATAAAGAATAATATACCAAATAATGTAATATTTTATAAATGAACAAGAAATGAAGTTTCTACCAGACAAGCAAAAGTGGAAAAAAATTATCACCAGTAGGCCAGCCCTACTAAAAGTCCTTAAGGGAGTCCTACACCTGGAAGCAAAAGGATGATAGCTACAATTATGAAAATACATCAATGTATAAAGTCCACTACTAAAGCAAACACACAGATAAGGGAGAGAAAGGAATCAAATGTTACGAGTACTGGAAACCACTGAACCACAATGATAAATAATAAGGGAGAGAAAAAGGAACAGAAAATATACAAAACAACCAGAAGTCAATTAAAATAATGATATTAATTATTTTAATATCAGAAATCAATTCCTATTAAAATAATAGGAATAAGCTCTCACATATCAATGATAATCTTAAAAGTAACAGATTAATCTTTCCACTTGAAAGATACAGAGCGGCTGAATGGATAAGAAAACTTGACCTAATTATATGATGCCTACAAGAAGCTCACCTCACCTGTAAAGACACATACAGACTGAAAGTAAAGGGACATAAAAATATATTCCATACAAACAAAAACCAAAAGCGAGTCAAAGTAGCTACACTTTTCTTAGATAAAACAAACTGTAAGTCAAAAACTACAAAAAGAGGCAAAGAAGGCCTTTATTTAATAATAAATGGATTAATTCAGCAAGAGGATGTAACCGTTCTAAACATGTGTGCTCCCAACACTGGAGCACACCCAAATATATAAAGCTAACAATATTAAATGTTAAAGGAGAGATAGACTTCAATACTGTGATAGTTGTAGATGTCAACACTTCAGTCTCAGCATTAGACAGATCATCTAAAATTGACAAAGAAATATTGGATTTAAATTGGACATTGGACCAAGTGGACCAAAGAGATATTTACAGAATATTTCATTTAACAGCTACAGAATACCAATTTTTCTAATTAGTACGTAAGAATTCTCCAGGATAGACCATAGGTTAGGATACAAAACAATTATCAACAAATTGAAAAGAAACCAAAATCATATCAAGTATTTTCTCAGACCACAATAGAATAAAACTAAAAACCAATAACAAGAGGAACTTGGGAAACTGTACACAATCATGGATATTAAATAGCATAGTCCCAAATAACCACTGGGTCAAGACAGAAATTAAGCTAGAAATAAAAAAATGTCTGGAAAAAACTGAAAATCTAAACAAAACGTAAAACCTATGGGATACAACAGAGTCATTGCTAAAAGAAAAGCAACAAATGCTTACATCAAAAAAGTAGAAATATTTCAAATAGCAATATAACGATGCACCTCAAGAAACCAGAGAAGCAAGAACAGATCAATCCAAAAATTAGTAGAAAGTAAGAAATAACAAATATCAGAGAACTAAATGAAATAGAAAAAAAAAATATATATATATATCTCAACAAAATAAAAAGTAGCTTTTTTTGGAAAATAAATTCAATAAACTTCTAGCTAGAATAACGAAGAAAAAGAGAGTAGACACAAATAAACATAATCAGAAATGAAAAAGGAAACATTTCAAAGGTAGCAGAGAAACACAAAAGGCCGGCCAGGCGTGGTGGCTCACGCCCGTAATCCCAGGACTTTGTGAGGCTGAGGCGAGCGGATCATGAGGTGAGGAAATAGAGACCATCCTGGCTAACATGGTGAAAACCCATCTCTACTAAAAATACAAAAAAATTAACCAGGCATGGTGGCATGCTCCTGTAGTCGCAGCTACTTGGGAGGCTGAGGCAGGAGAATCGCTTGAACCCAGGAGGCAGAGGTTACAGTGAGCCGAGATCGTGCCACTGTACTCACCCTGGATGACAGAACAAGACTCTGTCTAAAAAAAAAAACAAAAAAAAATGCCGTCAGAGATCACTCTAAACAACTATACAGTAACAAACTGGAAAACCTACTGGAAATAAATTCCTAGACAAATACCACCTACCAAGATTGAATCAGGAAGAAATAGAAAACCTAAACAGACCAATAACAAGTAATTATATTGAATCAGTAATAAAACATTATCCACAAAGAAAAGTTCAGGACTGGATGACTTTCAAATAACTAAGAACAAATTCTCCTCAAAATAGTCCAAAAAACTCAACAGGACACCATTCTCACTAGTTCATTCTATGAGACCAACATACTTTGACAGTAATACTAGCTAAAAACACAGGAAAGAAAGAAAACAGGCCAAAACACCTGATGAACACAGATGCAATAATTCTCAACAATATACTAACAAACTTTAATACAACAGCATATAAAAAAGTTGATACATCATGATCAGGTTGGATTCCTCCTTGGAATGCAAGGGTGGTTCAACATATACACATCAATAAATGTGACACATCATATCAACGGTATGAAAGACAAAAACTACATGATCATTTCAATAAATGTAGAGAAAGCATTTTATAAAATTCAAAATTTCTTTAAGATTAAAAACTCTCAACAAACTAGGCAATGAAGGAACATATCTCAGTGTAATAAAGGCCATATATGACAAACCCACAGTTAACATAATACTGAATGGGGAAAAGCTGAAATCCTTCCCTCTAATAACTGAAATAGGAAAAGGATTTCTACTTTCATCAATCTTATTCAACATAGGAATCCTCTGGAGGTCTTACCTAGAACAATCAGCCAAGAGAAGGAAATAAAAGGCATCTAAATTCAAAAAGAGGAAGTAAAGTTATCTCTCTTTGCAGATGATATGATCTTATACCTAGGAGAACATAAAGACTCCACCAAAATGCTCTTAGATCTGATAAATAAATTCAGTAAAGATGCAGGATAAAAGTAAACATGAAAATTAGTAGTATTTATTTATGCACACCCATAATGAACTAGCTGAGAAAGAAATGAGAAGGCTAACTCATTTATAATAGATTAAAAAATATTTATTGCTAGGAATAAATTTAGCCAGCCAGGTGAAAGAACTCTACAAAACAACTATAAAACATTGATAAAAAAATTAAAGAGGAAACAAACAAATAAAAAGACATCCCATAATCACAGACTGAAAGAATTAATATTAAATTGACTATACTGCTCAAAGTGATCTACAGACTCAATGCAAATATTATCAAAATGCCAACACCTCTTTTCACAGAAATAGAATAAACAATCCTAAAATTTGTATGGAATCAAAAAAGAGTCCAAACAGCCCAAGCAATCCTGAGCAAAAAGAACAAAGTTGGATGCATCAGACTCCCTGTCTTCAAAATATAGTACAAGACTATAGTAAACAAAACATCATGGTATTGGTATGAAATCAATCATATAGACCAATGGAACAGAAAAGATAACCCAGAAATAAATCCACATATTTGCTGCCAACTTATTTTTGACAAACGTGTCAAGAACATACTTTGGGGAAATAATACCTTCCTCAATAAATAATGCTGGGAAAACTGGATATCCATATGCAGAAGAATGAAACCAGACCCCTATATCTTACCATATACAACAATCACCTGAAGATGGATCAAAGACTTAAATGTAAGACCAGAAACTATAAAAGAAGAAAATGGTATAAACACTCCAACACATTGGTCTAGGCAAAGATTTTATGGTTAAGACACCTCAAAAGTACAGGGAGCAAAAATAAAAATAGAGAAATGGGATTGTATTAAGCTAGAAAGTTGAACAGCAAAAATGACAATCAACAAGGTGAAGAGACAACCTCTTTAATGCAAGGAAATAATTGCAAACTATTCATCTGACAAGGAACTAATATCCAGAATATACAAGTAACTCAGACATCTCAATAATAATAATAATAATAATAATCCCATTAAAAAATGGTGAAAAAGCATAAACATACATTCCTCAAAAGAAGACATATAAGAGGCCAACAGGTATATAAAAAATGTTCAGTATAACTAATCATCAGAGAAATCCAAATCAAAACCATAATGAAATATCATCTGACTCCAGTTACAACAGCTATTATTAAAAAGGCAAAATATCAGATGGCTGGTGAGGATACAGGGAAAAGGGTCTGTCATACACTATTGGTGGGCATGTAAATTAGCTCTGCCACTATGGAAAACAGTATGGATAATTCTCAAAACATAAAAATAGCATTACCATATGTTCTAGCAATCCTACTACTGTGTATTTATCCAAAGGAAAAGGAATTAGTATATCAAAGAAATGCCTACATACCTCTCTTTATTGCAGGACTATTCACAATAGAGAAGAGATGGAATCAACCCAAGTTGATTAGACAAACAGATAAAGAAAATGTGGTATGTATACACATAGTGGAATATTATTTGGCCATAAAAGGAATGACATTATGTCATTTGCAGCAACAGGGATGGAACTGATGGTCATTGTGTTAAGTGAAATAATCCAGGCACAGAAAGACTAATACTATATGGTCTCACTCATGTGTGGAAGCGTAAATAGTTGTTCTCATGGAGGTAGAAAGTAGACTGATACATACCAGAAGCTAGGAAAGGTATGTGGATTAGTGAGGAGAGTATCTATGAAGAGTGGGTGGTAAAGGGTTAATGAGTACAAACATACATTACATAGAAAATAAATTCTAATGTTTGATAGCAGAGTAGAGTGAGTATAGTCAACAACAATAAATTGTGTATTTCAAAATAGCTATGAGAGAGGACTTGAAATGTTCCCAAATATAGAAATAATAAATAGTCAAGGTGATGGACAACCCAAACACCATGACTTCATTGTTACACAGTCTATAAATAAACAATGTCACATGTACCCCATAAGTATGTATAAATATTATGCATCAGTAAAAAAGCAAAAAATACAGAGAGATGGCTTCCCCTTGCAAATGAGATAAGGCAAGAAGTAAAAAAGATATTCATAGTAAAAAAGATGAAATATAACTGTCTGTATCTTCAAACATTATTTGGAATATAGAAATTCCTAAAAATCCATTAAAAAGCTACTAACACTAATGCAGAGTGTTTAGTAAAGTTGCAGGACACAAGAGCAATATTTAGAAGATACCATTTTCCCCTCAACACAGTGAATTAAATATTTTTATAATTAATATATACTATTTTCCCCTCAGCACAGTTAATGAAATATTTTTATAATTAATATTATATAAAAAAAGAACTTTTGTTGTTCTTCAAAACATTTTATTCCTCTCCTAAGCCTCTTCTATAAGTAACTGTCACCATAGCTTAAAGTATCTCAGATTTAATCTATTGGCAAGTCCATGGTTCTGTCTTCAAAATTTTCTGTCATTTTCCCTCCATTTCCACTGTTACCATTCTACTCGAAGTCACCATTAACTCTTTTCTTATATTACATATGATTCCTTCTAATTTATATCTCTCCTATTTTCCTTCTTACTCCCCCCAAAAATCCTTTTCCACTTAGTAGCCAAAATTCTTTTTTTAAATCTTAAACAAGATCATATTACTCCTCTGCTTAAAATTTTTCAAAAGCTTCAAAATGCTCTAAAAATAAAATCTAAGCTTATCTTGGCCTGTGTCATAAAGCAGCACTTATCAAAATGTGCTCTGCAGACCCATGGGGATCTTCGAGACACTTTCAGGGGATCTGCAATGTCAAAACTATTTTATTAATAATACTAAGATGTTATTTGCCTTTTTTACTTGTTCTTATTTTCACTGACAGAGCAAAAGTAATGGTGTGTAAAACTCAGTGCCTGACAGTTTCCTAATTTGTAATGACTTTTCTGATAAGCCAGGAGATACCATTAATGCTGTTTTTAAAATATCATATAAAGAAATGTGTCAACATTTGAGGGATCTGCAAAACTCAGTCAACCATTATTTTCCAAATAACCAGCGCATAATAGTATAGCATAATTCATGGGTAAAGACGCATTTAAAGTTTAAGATAAACCAGTGGATTTTAATGAGACAGAATAAGAAAAGTTTATTAGGATACTTTCAGATTCCACACTGCAGCTAACCTTTAAGAAACTACAACTTGGTTTTGGTGTCATGCCAAAAAAGAATATCCACAATTATCTAAAAGACTATTAAAATATTACTCTCTTTTCCAACTACTTATCTGTGTGATTTCTTTCACATATGGCAACCACACAATATATGACAATAGATTGAATGTAGAAATAGATGTGCAAATTCTATTTAAAAAGATATTTAAAAGATTTGAAAATATATAAACAATGCTATTCTTCTCTGAAATGTTGTTTTGGCTTGGAAAACATAGATTTTTTCAATAAAAATGTTATTTATGTTAATGTGTTATGGGCTTATTATTGTTACTCCCCAAATAAATTAACCGAGATATTTTTAAAATTCAGAGTTTTAATATATAATATGAGTATTTATAGATATGACTGACATACACAAAATATTTGGAATATTTTTTTTTTGAAGAGTTGATGAGTTCTGAATTCAAATAGTCTGAGGACTACTCTCATGGTGAAATTCATCAGCTTTACTGAGCACTGTGTATCATCTTTCATGATCTTCTATAGGCAAAATATATAAGGAATATATATTTAGTTCATAAAATGCTTGAGTTGTCTTAGTGTACTGTTTCTGATTTTAATCCCTAAATTTAGGAAAGAAAAAATATTTAAATATAAGAACTGTGTTTTTTTAAAATAAGAACCATGACACTTGCTGCTATGTAGAGATATAACATATTTTTTCCATAAATTTTATTAAAAATTGATTAAAGTAATTTGCCTTCTCCTAGAGGGATAAGATAATAAGGATTTAAACACACACACACTCACATGTTCATGCAAATCCATTCAGTTTGTGTCTTGTACTATTTTTTGTTATAATCTAATTGGATCTGATTGTAATAAAAATGAGAGAAACACCTACAATTTTACATAGTTGGAAGATAGATCATTAGATTTTTCATTCCTAGTCATAAGGGATCTGAGTCCATTCCAATACACTGATTAAAACTGAAGGGTCCATCCCAGCATGATTGTAGATTCCATTAAACTCTTCCCCTATATCCAACTACTCACAAGACTGCATGATCTGCCTCCTAAATGTCTTTCCAACCATTTTTCTCTCTGCCCTATCCATTATTTATTAGAATAAAGCTTTCTTTATATCTCTTTCTTATAGAACCAAACTCTTCCTGTAAATTACACTGGTTCAACTGTTTCCTACCTCAGAAATTTTGACCTTCATATTTATTCTGCAAAGAATAGCTTCACTTAGCACTAGAGATTACTTTCCCCTTCTCATTCTTTATTTCTAAATTAAAATATTATTTCTGTAAAGGCATCATCCTTGACAAGTGTGTCTATAAAGATGTCAACTTTCCCACTTAAATCCATCAGTCTCTATCTTGTTACTCTACTCTTTTCTTTTATACTACTTCATACCACTTTGAAAACTCCTGGTTTGTTTGTTCACTGGCTATTGTCTTGTTCCTACCCTACAATGTATATTCTCATGAAGGAGAAACTCTGTGGGTCCTTATTGCTACACATGTCTCATTAAATAGTCATAGAATAGATTAATCAGTAAATTGATGAGTCAAGATTGAATTTGTAAATAGAATATTTAAGTTACAAAAGCAAATCTTCTATTAATTAAGTTTACCTTGTTGAAGTCACTTGAGCTTCCAGACTTTCCACTACGAACATGAATAAAATTGCCATGATCATTAAATTAGATCATTAGACATTGTAAAGCATTTATTGAGGCAAATTATTATTATTGAAATTAGGTGAAATATAACTATATGTGTGAGTATGTGTCTCTGTGTATAAAATAGTATGTGTTTCTATTCTATTATCTGTAATTAATAGTATTGTATTATCTGGAATTCATGAAATGTGAGGAATTTGTAAAAGACTAATAATAAAAATTCATCATAAATTCAGAAGTCATGACTTTTCCACAAGAGCAAAAATAATAAATTGCTATAAAAAATTCATTAATATTAAACAATTTATTTTAAAAAATAACTTTCTGGTAGCCATTGGTATGCTTTTCATTATTTTGCCTTATAAAAAGTAACCATTCTGCATTTTAATCTTCTTTTTGACACTAAAATAAACATTTTTTTACCTACTCCAGAGCTCACAATCAATGAGACAATAATTACTGTATATTCATAGAAAAGGACTCTTGAGCAATACTAAAATGTTCACTATCTACTATAATAGTGATAGAGAAAATGAAAATTTCTGATTAAGATATCAACTGAAAGAAAAAGACCTCAAAAAAAATTTATTGTTTACTTGGCTTTCTGTAATGCACAAAAAAAAACACAAAATAAATAATGTTGGCTTAATTTAACTGTTACCAGAAGAATCCTAGGACTGTATTTCTTTCATAGTCAGGAAAACAATGTGAAATTCTTATTTCAGTGCTCAAATGAGAAAGGAAAAAGGCTCACGGGATTTCAAAAATTCAAAAGAAGTTTCACAGTCATTATTTGTGATGGATTCCTGCCTGGGATTTAATGGTCTCCAAGAGATCTCAACTCATTTTTGAAATACCTTAGTAGAACAAATGACCAAAGAAAGGAGACTTACCCACAGTAAGCCAAATAAAATGCTGATTCTTTCCATTTAGCTAGACTGTAGTAACTAATAGCTACATTTCAGATCAAAAGGTCTCATTTAATACTATGCAGTACTTTGTTACGTTTAAAAGTAAGTAAATAATGCATTTTTAAAAATTCCTCTTGGAGGTACCATTTCTGAGACTATTGATAGGCCAGGTCAATATGTGAAGTGGATTGAACAAGCTCCTATTCCATCTCTGAGTTCCAAAAATTCATTTAATATTGCATCCTCAAATAGAGGACATATCAAGTATTAAACTGGATAGAATAGATACTACACTTGATCTTAGCCAAAAGGCTGAGAAACAATCATAAATCATCTCCTAATAAATGTATTACCTCTTCATAGATAGTAAATAAAAAATGTTTTAAAATACTGAGTTAATACATTAGGCATCATAATAAATACTTCTAAGAAATCAGTTGAAAACAAATGATCTAATCCAATTCTCTCTTTCTGCAAATAAAATATGAAAAGCCTAGTGTGCAAATAACTAGTCCAAGGTTACTCATTTTCTTATGACCAAGTGTGTAACTACAAATAGTGTAATGCTAATCTGGTGCATACTTATGTTCATTAAAGAGAAGCATTTCCCATATTGCTATCCTCGACTTGAGAAAGATATAGTTCAAATCCTGCTTCTTCCTAACCACAAGTAGTCATCCACCTTTATGTGGATGACTTTTTTGCATTTTATGGAAGAAGACTAAATTTTTCAGAATAAAAACAAAGTATGTAAGTTGACAAAAATAAGGGCAAATCAATGATATTCATGGGGTTAATATGTGAAATTCAGATGAATATTTCAAAATGTTCAAATATTCTCTATAGAAAGAGCTACAGTATTTAATTTTTAAATCCAAATTTTATTCATATTTTATTTTAAAATCATCATTGTCTTTACATTGGTGAATTACTCTGAAATATTTTAATCAGGCACTTCAAATTACTCTAAATAGCTTCCATTTATTAGAAAAATTAGTAGCTTTTGGAAGGCCATAATAAACATTTTCAAAAATAGTTTGTAAATTAGAAAGGTGTAACTTGAAAGTCATCTATATTTGAATTTGAATCTAAATTATACCACTAATTAATACTAGATTCTTGTTCAAATTACTTGGCTTTATTTTTCTCATTTGTTAAGATGGGTACACTAGCACCTGGTTACTAGGGGTACTGAAAAGATTTCTTGTAACTTTTTAATATTTTCTTCACCAGTGGTGAGCACTTTGTGCACATAAAATCTTTCTCAGCTATTTGGCCTTGAAAAATATTTGTTGAGCAAATAAAATAAATAAATACATGAAAATAAATATGCAAGAAAATAATAGCACATGTAAATTGAGTACCTAAAATCTAATGGGACCTCAATTAGTGGCAAACATAGTTGCCATTGCAATTTATAATATAAAAATTAGATCTTATTAACCACTAGGACCACTCTTCAATATGATTTATCTAGATTCTCAATAGAAAAATTGAACAAGTCAATAGAAAGCATTTAATAGAGTTTTTCCTTCAAATATCTGATTGGGATACTAGCAGTTTTAAATGTAATCAAACATGTTCCATGTCTCTATCATTTCTAAGGCACATATTTACTGGTGTGCTAGCTCAGGATCTTTAAAATGAAAAAGCACTGATTTGTAGTTTTTGTCGTATTCTGTGATATAAATAGCCTTTATTACATCCTAGTTTCTCAGCTTCTCAATACCACATGTGGAACAAATTTTATATATATATATTTTTAATAAATGAAAGAGATTAGGAGGATGTGCTTAGTTCTATTTTGCAGGATGGAATTAGTTTCAAAATTCAAATTCTAAATTTTTTTTATTTGCTAAGTGATACAGGCAACCTGCTCAGCCTCTCTGCTTTCTTAGTATTCTTAGATATAAAATCAGGTAGTTACATTGTCCTACACACACATATGCAAATGCTAATTTGTGACAATGGAACAGACACATTATTTCAACTGGTTGAAGGTAATATTATATATTACTAATCCATAATATTATGACTTTTTAGAGTAATACTTGTTGAGACCTAGTATGCACTAGTTACTAAGGTTCAAAGATGCAGATAATCAAATCTTATCACATAAGCCATTACTTTCTGATTTCTATTGATGTTCCAAGCTCTTTTTCTCTGCTTTTACATCACATAATTTTTAACCCTTTTATAATTCTGCATTCTCTAATTTAAACATGGTCTAGTTATTCTCTGTAGGTCTTAATATGTACTGTCTCGAAATAAATGTAATGCTCTAGATAAAATTTCACTAGAGTAGCCTAAACAGGACCAGATAACTACCTGCTTTGTTCTTGGTGAATGATGTTCAAAATTCGAGTTCTGAAGAGATGTCAGCAAGATGGAAGACTAGCAAGCTACAGGACCTCCTTCTGCCACAGGGATGCAGAGTTAGCAATAATATACGGACCAAAATATCTCTATGAGAACTCTAGAGAGCAGTTGAGAATCACCCAGGTCATTGTAAAATAAATAAGGAATTCAAGTAAAAGGGTAAAATACATATATACATATGTATATGTGTGTGTGTGTGTGTGTGTGTGTGTGTGTGTTATATATATTAGCCTTTGGCACATGTATTTATGACCCTCCCTCTATGAAGATAGAGTGGAGCAATGGCAAGAAAACCCTCATATTTAGGCTTCTCTCTTGGAATTGAAACAAAAGAGTGGCCCAGTTCCAACATTCCAGACCATCTGGGAACTGCCAAAACAACTGATTTCTATCTTATCTAATTTGGAGTGTTCATGGATCCAGCATCAGATTCTGAAAGCCACTAAAAACAGAGGTAAGAACAAAGAACATTAGACCTATAGCTCCAAAGGCACAGGCTAGGGGAAGCAAGATAATAAAAAGGGTTTGAGAAGTCCTAGAAACTTGCTCTGCTCATTGGTAAAATTCTTCCTCTTTAGGAAATGTGATGGTTAATACTGAGTGTCAATTTGATTGGATTGAAAGATACAAAGTATTGATCCTGGATGTGTCAGTGAGGATGTTGCCAAAAGAGATTAACATTTGAGTTAGTGGGCTGGGAAAGGCAGACCCACCCTTAATCTGGGTGGGCACAATCTAATCAGCTGCTAGAGTGGCTAGAATATAAGCAGGCAAAGAAATGTGAAAAGAGAAACTGGCCTAGCCTCCCAGCCTACATCTTTCTCCTGTGCCGGATGCCTCCTGCCCTCGAACATTGGACTCCAAATTCTTCAGTTTTGGAACTCGGACTGGCTCTACTTGTTCCTCAGCCTGTAGGTGGCCTATTGAGGGACCTTGTGATCATGTGAGTTAATACTTAATAAATTCCTATATGTATGTGATGTGATGTGTGTGTGTGTATATATTTATATATATAATATATATATTCCATTAGTTCTGTCTCTCTAGAGAACCCTGCTAATACAAGAAACTGATATGCAAATAATGGAACATATTTCTTTTTCTAAATTCCAAAATCCTAGCAAAAGATTACAAAGCATAAAAGAAATAGAAAAATGTGACCCAATCAGAGGAAAAAAACAAAATGCCATAAATGAATCATAAAGAAAGGTAGATCTATGAGCTGCTTGACAAACAATTTAAAATAATTGTTCAAAGAGATGTTCAACGAGCTAAAAGAGAACACAGACAGGCAACTGTATAAAATTAGAAAAATGATGCATGAACAAAATAAGAATATCAACAAAGAGAGAAATTGTGAGATAGAACCAAACAAACTCTGGAGCTGAAGAAAATACAGTAAGTGAACTAAAAAAATTCATAGAGAGGGTTAACAGCAGACTTGTTCAGGCAGAAGAAAAACATAGCAAAACTGCAAACTGTTCTTTTGAAATCATTATGTCAGAGGAACAAAAGAAAAAAAATGAAGAAAAGACGAGACTTAAGAGACATTATGACATAGAGTAACATATGCATTGTGAGAATCCCAGAAGGAGAAAAGAAAGAGGAAAGAAGAGGTTATATGAAGAAATAATGATAAAAAAAACTTCCATCACATAGGAAGTTTTCATGAAATTATCAGTGTATTTTGCAGCAGAAACTTTGAATGCTAGAATGAAATAGAATGACATATACAAAGTGCTAAAAGAAAAAATATACTATCAACCAAGAATATTGTATCTGGCAAAACCATTCTTCAAAAATGGAGAAATTAAGACTTCCGAATAAATAAAAGCAAAGGCAGCTTGTTATCCCTAGACCTGTTCTGCAGGAATACTAAAGGGATTTTTTTCCAAATAAAATGAAAGTACAGTAGACAGCAACACAAAGCCCTACAAAATTATAAGATTATTTGATAAAGGTAAATACATAGGCACTTATGAGATGTATTATTACAATTTTGAAACATATAATTAAAATGATCAAAAATATTTTTTAAAATTATAAATCTATGTTAATGGGCATATAATACATAAAGATGCAATTTGTAAAATTCATAACAAAGTGGGGGGTGAGGCTATACGGGAATAGAGTTTTTGTATGCAATTGAAACTAAGTTGTTATCAGTTTAAAATAGGATACAATAATTTAAAGATATTTTATATAATTGTCATGATAGTCACAAATAATATATTTATAAAATATACTAGAAAGGAAATGAGAAAGGAATCAAAGCATTTCACTACAAAATATCATTTAAAAGTAAAGGAAGGCAGCAAGGGAGGAAAGAAGAGACAGAAAAACTGTAAGACATAAACAACGAACTAACAGGCAATAGTAAGTTCTTCCCTATTTGTAATGACTTTAAATGTAACTAGATTACATTTCTTGATCAAAAGACAGAGATTTGCTGAAAGGATTAAAAAGAAGGATCCAACTATATATTGTCTGCAAGACACTCTAAGGACAATGGAGGGTGAAAATAAAAGTATAAAAAAATATATCCCATGCAAATGACAATTAAAACAGAGTGGGGGATGCTATCTTAATATTTAAAAATAGACTTTAAGTAAAAGCTGTCACAAGAAACAATTATATTATATAATGTTAAAGGGGTCAATTCTCTAAAAAGACACAGCATTTGTAAACATTTATGCACAAAACCTTAGAACTCCTAAATATATAAAGCATACTTTGATAGAATTCAACAGAGAAATAGAAAACAGCACAATAATGGTAGGAGACTTCAAAACCTTACATTAAATAATCAAATAAAAACTAAACAAAAGATCAATAATGAAATAAAGGACTTGAATAATATTATAGACAATTGAACCTACCAGATATATAAAGACCACTCCCCAAGAACAACAGAATATACTTTCTTCTCAAATGCACATGAAGCATTCTATAGGATAAACCACACGGTAGGACAAAAAACAACCCTTACCAATTCTAGAAGATTGAAATTATGTGAAGTATCTTATCTGATCACAGTGACATGAAACTAAACATCAAAGCACAAGAAAACAGGAGTACAAGGAAAACAGCAAGAAGAAAAGAGAAAAATTCACAAGTATGTAAAAATTAACACCCTCTTAAACACCAATGAGTCAAAGAAATTACAACAGAAACTAGAAAATACCTTGAGAAAATTGAAAATTAAAATAAAAGCACAACATACTAAAACTTATGAGATATAGGAAGCTTATAGCTATAATTATTGTGGGAAACTGAGGACTGGAGAGACCAATATGGAGAATTGGAGGATTGTTTATTTTAGGTACTCACCAGCTCAGTGGATTCACATCCAAAAAGCTGAGCATTGAACAAAGAATGAGCGGGGTTTTTATAAGCAAACTTACAGAAGCAAAAAAGCAGTTAATCATATAGTGACAGGTCATGTAATCAACAGCATAACTGTGGACTTGGCATAACTTGTGGCCTTGCATAGCTAGGGACCTTGTAGCTGCCTCAAAAGAAAAACAAGAACTGCCTTAATACAGATATTTGTAAAACATAGTTATGTTTAAGAAGCCAGGGAAAGGAGTAACAGTAAAATAATTTGTCTTTCTCTTCTTTTTTCCCTTCAACCTTGCTCTGGAATGGGGTGGTGTTTGGAGCCCATTCCTTTGGCCTTGGCTTTCCAGACAGCGGAGAGTATTATCTTGTAACTGTCCTTGAAGTGAGCTTGCTAGGCAGAGGAAAACTTGTTCTTTTAATTTTAACCCTTGCCTTGCCTGTTACTTTTCTTGGAGTGAATGAATGCATATCTATTTTTAAATTTCTGCCTCATAATTACATACATGAAAAATAAGAAAAACCTCAAATCAAAGAACTAGTTTTAGGAATCAAGAAACTAGGAAAAGAACAACAAACTAAACCTAAAATCCAGTGGAAGAAATAAAAAACAGATTACAGCAAAGATAAACAGAATAGACTATAAAAATAATAAAAAAACTAATAATTTTTTTAAAGATGGGCAAAACTGAAAAATCCTTAGATTAAGGAAAAAGAGTGAAGACTCAAATACTCACAATCAGAAATAAAAGAGTGGGTATTACTACAGATATCACAAAAATTAAAAAGAATTATAACAGAATGCAGTGAAAAATTATATGCCAACAAACTGGATAACCTAGAAGAAATGGACAAATTCCTAGAAACACACACTTGTCAAAACTAAATTATGAAGAAATAGGAAGTCTGAATAGACCAGTAATACATATGGGAGATTGGAACAGTAATCAGAAACCTCCGAATAAAAAAAAAAATCAGAATGAGATATTTTCACTGAAAAAATTCTACTAAACTATTAAAGAAGAATTAACACCAATCCTCTGAAAACTCTTCCAATAAATTGAACAATAAAGAATACTTGCAAGCTCATTCTATGAGATCAGCATTACCTTAATACCAAAGCCATAGAAAGACACAACAAAAAAAAAGAAAACTAAAAAGATCAATATCTTGGATAAATATTGATGCAAAAATTCTCAACAAGACACTAGCAAATCAAATTCAACAGTACATTAAAAAGATTATACACCGGCTGGGCACGGTGGTTCATGTCTGTAATCCCAGCACTTTGGGAGGCCAAGGCGGGTGGATCACGAGGTCAGGAGATTGAGACCATCCTGGCCAACATGGTGAAACCCTGTCTCTACTAAAATACAAAAAATTCGCCTGGTGTAGTTGTATGTGCCTGCAGTCCCAGCTACTCAGAAGGCTGACACGGGGGAATTACTTGAACCCTGGAGGCAGAGCTTGCAGTGAGCCAAGATGCCACCACTGCACTCCAGCCTGGCAACAGAGCAAGACTCTGTCTCAAAAAATGAACAAACAAACAAAAAAACAAAAAAAAGAATATACACCACAGCCAAAGGGGATTTATGCCTTGAATTCAAGGATGTTGTCCAAAATACAAAAAAATAAATCAAGGTAATATACCACATTAATAAAATGAAGGTGAAAACCTACATGATCATTTCAATTAATGCAGAAAGAGCATATAACAGAATTAAGAACCCTTTCATTATAAAAACACTTACTTTATAGACATAGAAGAAAATTAGTTTAACCCAATGAAGGCCATTTATAAAAAGCACACAGCTACCATCATGCTCAATGAGAGCTTTTTCTCTAAGATCAGAAATGAGACAAAGATGCCTATTCTCAGCACTTTTGTTCAATAGTATTGGAAGTCCTAGCCAGAGCAATTAGAAAGGAAAAATATATAGTCATTCAAATTGCAAAGGAAGAAGTAAAATTCTCTCTGTTTATAGATGGTGTGATCTTATATATAGAAAATTATAAAGGTTACACACATACACTCATATACACAAAGTTGCTAGAACTAATACATGAATTTAGCAATACTGCAGAAAACAAATTGACAGTCAAAAATTAGTTGTATTTCCGTATCAAACAATAAAAAATACAGAAATAAAATTTTAAAAATAATTCTATCCATAATAGCATTAAAAATAATAAAACACGGATTAACTAAAGTGAAATATTTATACAACGAAAACCACACAAATTGCTATAAAAACTTTAGTAAGACACAAACAAATGGAAACTCTCCCATTTTCATGGAGTGGAAGACTTAATTTTGTTTAGGTGGCAATAGCACCCAAAGTAATCTACAGATTCAATACAATTTCTACTATTTTGTCAATGGCCTTTTCCTTTCAGGAATAGAAAAAATATTATCCTAAAATTTATATCTAATCTCAAGAGACACAGAATAGCCAAAAACATTTTTGAAAAATAACAAAGAAGGCTCATATTTCCTGAGTTCAGACATATTACAAAGGTACTATGATAGTTCATTCTATATGTCAATTTGACTGGGTCATTGTGTGCTCAGGTTATTTGGTCAAACATTATTCTTGTTATGTCTGTGAGGGTGTTTCTGGATAAGATTAACATTTGAATCCATACACTGATGAAAGCAGATTGCCCTCCCTAATGTGGATGGGCCTCTTCCAATCAATTGCAGACTTGAATAGAACAAAAATGATAAGAGGAAATTCCTCCTGCTCGACTTTGGAGCTGAGACATTGATCTTTTGTGATCTTGGAATTCAGATTGAAATATTGGCGCTTCTTGGGTCTCCAACCTGCCAGGTTTAAGAATGGAACTTATACCATTGGCCTTCCTGATTCTCAGACTTTTAGCCACAGGCTGGAACTATGCAAGACTTCTCAGCCTTCATAATCACTTGAGACGATTTCTTACAATAATTATATATACTTATATTGCTTATTGGTTCTGTTTCTCTTGAGAACTCTGACTAATATGGATTTAGTAAACAAAATAGTGTTGTACTTATGTCAAGACAGACATATAGACCGATGGAATAGAATAGAGAGTCCAAAAATGAACTCAAGCATGTATAATCAAATGATCACTAACAGGAGTGCCACGACTACTGTACGGGAAAAAAAAACTGTCTCTTCAAAACTTGTGTAGCAAAAACTGGATACCCATATGCAAAAATGTAAAGTTGGAATCTTATATCATACATATATGGAAATTAATTCAAACTTTATTAAAGATCTGAAACTATAAAACTTCTAGAAGAAAACATAGGGGAAAAACTTAATGACATTCAATATGGCAATGATTTCTTAAATATGACACCCAAAAGCATAGGGAATGAAAGCAAAAATACATGAGATTACCTCAAACGTTAAAACAGTCAAATGATACAATTAATAAAGGGAAAATGCAACCTATGGATGATAGAAATATCTGCAAATCATATATCTGATAAAAAACTCCTACAAGTTAACAAAATTAAAATAAACCAATTTAAAAATGATCAAATGGCTTGAACAGACAATTCTCCAAAGATTATATACAAATTGTCAACAAGCATTTGAAATGATGCTCAACATCACTAATCATCAGAGAAATGCAAGGCAAAACCACAGTAAAATACTGACACCCTTTAGAATACCTACTATCAAAAAAACAGAAAATAAAAAGTGTTGACAAGGATATGAAGAAATTAGAATCCTTGTGCACTGCTTGTGGGATTGTAAAATGGTACAGCTGTCAGAGGTGTTGGAACCTGAGTGACTTTATCTTGAATAGGGGCTGGGTAAAATAAGGCTTAGACATACAGAGCTGCGTTCCCAGGAGGTCAGGCATTCTTAGAGGATGAGATAAGAGATAGGAGACCTTGCTGACCGTAGGACCATAAAGATCATAAAACAGGTTGCAGCAAGGAAACTGGCCAAAACCCACCAAATCCAAGATGGTGACAAAAGTGACCTCTGGTTGTCCTCACTGCTCTTTACATGCTAATTATAATGCATTAGCATGTTAACAATAGACACTCCCACGAGAGCTAAGACAGCTTACAAATGTCATAGCAATATCAGGAAGTTACCCTATATGGTCTAAAAAGGGGACAAACCCTCCACTCCAGGAATTTCCCACCCCTTTCCCCCAAAACTCATTAGCAATCCACCCCTTGTTCAACATATAATCAAGAAATAAATGTAAGTATACTCAGGAGAGCAGCCAATGCCGCTGCTCCCACTATGGAGTAGCCAATCATTCTTTCTTTTCTTTACTTCTCTAATAAACTTGCTTTCACTTTACTCTATGATCTTGCCCCCATTTTTTTCTTGTGTGAGGTCTGAGAACCCTTTCTTGGGGTCTGGATCAGGATCCCTTTCTGGTAACACAACTGTTACGAAAAACAGTATGGAGCTTCCTCAAAAAATTAAAAATGAAAGTACCATATTATCCAACAGTTCCACTTCTGGGTTATAACCAAGAAAATTGATAGCAGGATCTCAAAGAGATATTTGCACTCCCATGTTCATAGTCACAATATTCACAATAGCAAAGATGTAGAAGTGACCCAAATGCCCATCAATAGAGGAATGTACAAACAGTATACACATACAATGGAATATTACTAAGTTTTAAAACATAAGAAATCCTGTCATATGCTACAACATTGATGAAAATTGGGGACATTATGCTAAATGAAGTAGGCCAGTTGCAAGAAGACAAATACTGTATGATACTACAAGTGAGATATATTTAATATAGCATAGAAACAGAAAGTAGAATAGTTGTCACCAGAGGCTGGAAAGAAAGGAAAAAGGGAAGTTGTTGTTCAACGGGTATAAAGTTTCAAATTTGCAAGATGAAAAAGTTCTAGAGGTCTGTTTTACAACAATGTGAATATACTTAACACTATTTAATTGTATGTATAAAATGGTTCAGATGGCAAATTTTATGTGTTTTTTTTTACCATGATAGATACAAAAATTAGATAGATAGATAGATAGATAGATCGATCGATCGATAGAGATAGAGATGATAGATAGGTAGATAGTAGATAGATAAAATATATGTAAATTTCTAGCTCACCAAAGCCTGAAATTCCATATTTCAAAAGAAGCTCAGATATGGTAAAGTTTTTTCTAAGCATATTCTGAATTTGGGCTTTGAGATTTTTGCAATTTTATTTTGGCTCTGTACAAAGTTACAGAGAAGTACAAAGATCTTCTAATTCCATTTGGATGTTTTTGGTTACAGTGCTGCCCTGGTTCTTATTTCCGACTGTCTCAAGAGTGTTTCAAGCTAAAGTGTTGTCGCCTATGATGCTAATTCTCTGCTTAATCTCTGGACTTGAACTGTAGTGACCACTTTGCATCTTTTTCATTGATGTACCAGCTGTGACATCTGAAGGTTTCCAGATTTAAAGTTCTTTCCTAGACCATAAAGAGATCCTTTGTTTTTCTCAGTTGCAGCTGTCTACTTCATAAGTAGTTGTCTTTCAAACTTATAAATGTCACATGTTCTTGGTCTACTGCTAATTCACTTCTATATTTGTAAATATATAAAATCTTTGCTGCTTGGACTAGTGACATGCAGTTAAAAACACCTAAGACTGCAACACCTGACATTTCTTCATGTTATTAAAAAAAAGCTAAAAAAAATTTTTTTAAAAAGAGGATAGATCTATTTCTTTCTAAGATGATGTTACTTTAGTAATTAATATTCATTAGGTAATATACTAAACAAGTGGTGAGCCTGCTTATTGCTATTATCATACAGTTCACACGTTTCTATCTTGTACAAAAGATTAAAAACGCTATGTCTAATTCAAATTTGCTATGTCTATATCAGTCCTCTGGAATACCAACTTAGTCATTATGTCAAAAATAAGGAATAAAGACAGCCTACCATATCTTATTCTTAGTGAACACGTGCTCACTGCTGCTAATTATGACCTTTCCCAGTACTCAAAAATCATCCATCCATTTCCTTCAAATATTTTACTGAGTATAAATGTCAAGATCCCCGGTCTATAGTTTTAAGACTCTGCCTAACCTTTTCGTAAACTTGGGACATTTTCCTTTCTTTACTCTCCTGGCAGCTCCCCAATTATCAATAGCTCCTCAAAGATTACTGACATCGATCTTATCTTCAAAATTACTCAGCACCCTAAATTAGATACTTCCTAAGCCAGAAAAGTAAGTCATTTGGAGAATTTGTTATACTTTTCTCTGTTCATATTTCTTCAACTATTTGGAATTTTAGTTTCTCTTCATCATTTTGATTTCATCCTTCCAATATGAAGATTATTACATTTGAAAGAAAAAATGAAAACGAAATTGAGGTTAAAAAGATCATCTTTTCCTCTTTACCTATTTATTATCATAGTATTTGACCTGAGGAGAGAACTTTCACAATCTGGTTCACAACATAAGTACAAACTTTGTTTTTTTAGAGGTTTTGAAAATATTAGTGCACTTTGAGATTTAGCGTTCCTATTGCTGTTCTGAAATAGACCTGCTAATGTCTTGCGGTATTCTTTAATTCTCTTTCTTTGCTTTTTTCTCGTATATTTTTGTTTTTAATCTGTGCTTACCAGAGAACCTTATAGAAAGCACTTTGATCTTCCTAGATAACTCTCTGTTCTTTTTTACCAAGGTCATTCAGAATTCCATGGTCAAAATACCTTTTGAAAGTTTCCTATAAAACATTTCCCCATGTAGAGTTAAAGCGTGGTTTCTATGAATATATTGAATTATTCTTGCCAAAGTCTGATATTAATGACATGAATATTAACATTTTACTACTTCATTTATTCCCTTAAAATAAGTGTTGAGAATAGCACTTCAAACAGCACACATAACCACATATGATATAATTAATTTATCCATAAGTGACATCTTTGCCATTTCACAAAATAGATTCTCTATATTGGTTAATTTAAATCTATATTAGCAGTTCTCATTGTTTCTTTTTTTTAATATTCTGAGATATAAAGTGGCTTGCAAAGGGGGAAAAAAATCACTATTTTCTCTCAGTACCTGAAAGTGTCCCAAGTTTACAGAAAGTTTAGAACATATAGTCACTGTTTCTCTGCACTCTAACACAGAACACTTCAGGCACCAGAAGTTTGGGCTTTTTTGATACTGACCAGTTCTCTGACACTAGATGGGTGTCCTACAATTCAATTCGATCCTGACACTACCTACCTGGAGTTACTGTCAGATCTCAGAAGTTAAGGGCTTAGTCTCATAAGTCTTCCCCTGCTGAAGATACTTATCACAATTTTGACTGGCTATGAATTCACAGTTCCCATGATCCTCTCCTTATTTTCCATAATTTGCTAGAATAGTTCATGGATTTCAGGGAAACATTTCTTATGTTTACTGGTTTATAATGAAGTGTACAACTCAGGAACAGTTGAATAAAAGAGATGCATAAGGCAAGGTATGAAGGAAGTGGGATATAGAATTTCTATGCTCTCTCAGGGCAAGACACCCTCCCAGCACCCTGATGTATTTACCAACCTGGAAGCTCATCAAATCTCATTGCTCAGGAGATTTTATAGAGCTTAATCTTCAGCCCCACCCTGCTTTCCTGGAGGTTGTTGGGTGGGGCTTAAAGTTCCAATCTTCTAATCACTTGATCTTTCTGGGGGACTGAACCTAGCCTGAGGCTACCTAGAATTCTACCACAAGTCACCTCATTAGCATAAGCTCAGGTATGATCAAAACAGGCTCATTATAAATAACAAAAGATACTTCTATCACTCAGGAAATTCCAAGGATTTTTGGTGCTCTGTGCCAGGAAGCCTGAAAAAAGACCAAATATATTTCTTGTTTTACCACAGTACTTTACTGATATTTGAATGTCCCCATGGTATCGTTGACTCTTTGCAGCTCAGTTTTATGATCTATATCTGGCCAAGTATTTATAGTAAAAGCTCCCACATGTCCATCTGCTGGCAGTTTTATAATTGTCTAAGACCTAAAGCTGGTTAAATCTATCAATTCTAGAACCTAATTTCAAACATTTAAATGCAGGAGATTGAAGCCAAGGCTATGAATGACATTTTAAATAACTGCCCAGATGAGTGTGAAAATAAACCATGTTTGGGAAATATTCATTTAGATCGTACTCATATAAAAATGTAACTTTTATTCTACCTAAATTATTTGCATCCGTATATTCTCTTCCAGGTTGTCACTATTAAATTTTGGAATTTCACATGATTTGATATTACCATCCCATTCCTATCAGCTGTCTCTCAGTATCCATAGGGGATTGGTTTCAGGACACTTCTCAAATATCAAAATCCTTAAATGCTCAAGTCAATGATATATAATGGCATAATATTTGCATATAACCTACACACATTCTTTCATATACTATAATCTCTAGATTACTTATAATATCTAATACAATGCAAATGCTATGCAAATAATTGTTATACTATATTGGTTTTCAAAATTTAAATTATTTTTTATAGTTCTTTGTGTTTTTTTTTCCTTGAAAATTTTTGATTCACGGTTGATTGATCCTCCATATGTGGAACCTGCGGATATGGAGAACTCACTGTATTAACAAATCTCCTGAGAATTATATTATTCGCCCATCTGTTTTGTTGTTGTTTTGTTTGATAGGCAGTTAGATAGTTGGGAAAGGATAAACACAGTCCATTAATTTGGAAGATGAAAGGGGCCAGAAAAAGAGTGAAATACTCAAGCAATTACAATTTCTGACTATTTTGTTAAAAAGCTCACATCAGTATTCATAAATGTGAATAGGAAAAATCTCAAAGATGAAAAAATTACTAATTAGCATAACTCTCTTTTCTTTCTCTAATAAGTCTCCTTGTGTAACCATTGTTATATACATAAAGCATAGACCAGCATTAAGTAGACAATAATTTGTCTTGAGCCATCCAGATGTAAGAAAATGAATTAATCCCATTTACTAGTAGGTATTTCCTTTACATATTTACCTTTCTCTTGCAAAGTGTTGATTTCTGCACCTAAATTTTGTTTTCTGCTCAAATTTCTTATTTTTGAAGTGTTTTCTTAAATCTTTCAAACTGTATTATTTTTACTCTGGTAAACAGTAAAATTTTGTAATATTTGGCAAAGTTGAGATTGAGTGAGGAGTTTTCATCATTGCATAGATAGCCCATAGCCCAGAGAAACAATATAACTTCAACCCTATATATGAGTGTGTTTATACTTAAAATTCATTCAGAAAATTTTATCCAGCATTTTCTATCTCCTATCTACATAGTGCATATGATCTTTGGGAATTCCAACAAATGAACAAGAAGTTACTACATAGAATAATAAGTTCTATGGTGAGAAAAGGCAAGATAGCTAAGCACTGAAGAATGGACCTCTAAACTGTACTAAGGGATCAAACTTCCAGCAATTCTCATCCTGAGGTCAGTGACAAATTTCCCAAGGATTCCCTTTACGTAAAAAACAGTAATTTTTTTCTCTCTTTTCTTCCCCATAAAGCTAAGATGTAATGTTTACGGGAGATAGTCTCTTATTTGTTTCTGTCTTCTCTCCCGCTTTTTCCTGTGTGCTTTCTCATGTACTCATTTCGTAACCCTAACCTTGATGCCTTCCACTTTTTTTACCCCTTTAAGTTATTTTTTATAATACCATAATTAATATTGAATAAATATAGAACTGAGCATCTCACAACAAAAAATATTTAATTTGATTTATATCTCATGTGAACTTCACAATAATCTTGTGAGATTTTTGTATACTTATGGCAGAGATGGAAAAACTGAGACAAAGAATTTAGCTGGTCTGGGGTTGCCCAGTCAGTAAATGTCAGAAGGAAAATAGCCTGAGAATGCTTTTATCCACTCTATTATGCTATATTCATATCTCACATGGGAAGTAAAAAATGGTAAAGGTACTGTAATTGTGAAGTGACTTGACACAAAACTAACCAAAATTAAAGACTGTGCATACATTGAACATAGAGAAGATAAGATTGAGTAGCAAAGTGATGACCAACATCAAATATGTGAAAAAAAAAAAAGCATATGGAACCTGTGGAATATGAAATAATGGTTCCTAATGGAATTTTAGTTCAAATTGTACATTGAAATGTAGAAGAAAACTTTAAATGACATTTAATTTGTCCTGAGGGAAGTAAATAGCAAATCTATAGAATTTTCAGGTATTTGTGTGATTAAGCATGAATATGGATATGTAAAATAGACATGTTAGTTGTGGTGTTAAGAAACAACACCATTTACAAGAGAAAGAAACCCATATAGATAGATACCTATTCCACAGTACACCAATGTCAGGAAATAATACCACAATTCAGTGACAACTTTCCTTTCTCACGTCTTCCTGCCTAGATTTACCTTCAAAACTAGAAGCCATTATTAGAAACACATAAACAAAATTTCCATTTTTTTATTGATATGGAACAATAATTTTATCAGTTTTAGAAAATCTTTTAAAATAATGCAGATTTGTTAGCTTTGAGGATTTCCATGTGTGCAGAAGTATCATAGAATCACTACAGTCATATTTTTTAGCAGTGATGGACTCTTCAGGTAATCACTGTTAAGAAAATAATTATTACTACAGATAAATTCTAACAAATTTATTATTTTAATGAATTCCCTGCCGTCATGATATATATAGCATATATAATCTATATATACCTTCATATCAATATACCACATACTTGTTACTAGATGTAGCAATGTTTGTTGAAATAATGTTCAAGTATTATGTAAATGTACACAGACTTGGTACTTGTGATGTCCAAGCCTGAACCAAGCATATTACATAATTTATTTATTCTTTACAGCGACCCTATGCTGGATAGGTGTTATAATCTATCTTCATTTTACAGGTGAAGAATTTTTGCTTTGACAAAAATTTGCAACTAGGCCACAGTCATACAGTAAATACAAGATGAACTCTAGATTTAATCCAGGTCTATCTCTATTCAAAATATTTACCCTTGTATTGTATTTACTATACAGTGTATCACCTGTGAAATGTATCTTGGTCATCAAATCAGGAACTGAACATTTGCTGTAAATTTAGCTGTATCTGTTCTAATAAAGCATCATATTTTTAGTATTGTTTTATAATTTTAATTTCTATTATAAAATATATCAATATTTGAAGATAAAAATTATGTATCAGTAATTAGTTGCACATACAGTAATATTTTATTAGTTGAAAAACAAAGTATTCTACCATTACATGATACTCTAATTACATTAAGCATATCCTTATCAAAATTGGTGCTAACTTTACACTAGGGACCTTCATTTTAAAGAATAGTCATTTAAGTCTCTCTGTTTGATTATTAGAATTGTATTTCTGACAATCTCACAGACTAAATCAAGATACTTATTCATGCTGTTATATCTGCTAAAGTAATGATATTAATTCCCTCCCTGTGTCTATGTGTTCTCATTGTTCAACTCCCACTTATGAGTGAGAACATGCAGTGGTTGGTTTTCTCTTCCCGTGTTAGTTGGCTCAGAATGATGGTTTTCAGCTTCATCTATGTTCCTGCAAAAGACATGAACTCATCCTTTTTTATGGCTGTATAGTATTCTATGGGGTATATATGCCACATTTTCTTTATCCAGTCTATCATCGATGGGCATTTGGATTGGTTCTAAGTCTTTGCTATTGTGAACAGTCCTGTAATAAACATACATGAGCATGTGTCTTTATAGTAGAATGACTTATAATCTTTTGGGTATATACTCAGTAATTGGTTTGCTGGGTCAAATTGTATTTCTGGTTCTAGATGCTTGAGGAATCACCACACTGTCTTCCACAATGGTTGAACTAATGTACACTCCCATTAACAATGTGAAAGCATTCCTATTTTTCCACATCCTCTGTAGCATCTGCTATTTCCTGACTTTTTATTGACTGCCATTCTCATTGGTGTGAGACGGTATCTCATTGTGGTTTTGATTGGCATTTCTCTAATGACCAGTGATGATGAGCTTTTTTTCATATACTTGTTGTCTGCATAGAAGTCTTCTTTTGAGAAGTGTTTGTTCATATCCTTAGCCCACTTTTTGATGGGTTTGTTTTTTTCTTGTAAATGTATTTAAGTTCCTTGTAGATTCTGGATATTAGCCCTTTGTCAGATGGATTGATTGCAAAAATTTTCTCCTATTCTGTAGGTTGCCTGTTCATGCTGATGATAGTTTCTTTTGCTGTGCAAAAGCTCTTTAGTTTAATTAGATCCCATTTATCAATTTTGGCTTCTGTTGACATTGCTTTTGGTGTTTTAGTCATGAAGTCTTTGACCATGCCTATGTCCTGTGTTATTGCCTAGGTTTTCTTCTAGGGTTTTTATGGTTTTAGCTCTTACATTTAAGTCTTTAATCCACCTTGAGGTAATTTTTGTACAAGGTGTAAGAAAGGGGTCCAGTTTCAGTTTTCTGCATATGGCTAGCCGGTTTTCCCAACACCGTTTATTAAATAGGGAATCCTTTCCCCATTGCTTATTTGTGTCAGTTTTGTCAAAGATGAGATGGTTGTAGATGTGTGGTATTATTTCTGAGGCCTCTGTTCTGTTCCGTTGGTCTATATATCTGTTTTGGTATCAGTACTATGTTGTTTTGGTTACTGTAGCCCTTGTAGTATAGTTTGAAGTCAGGTAGCGTGATGCCTCCACCTTTGATCTTTTTGCTTAGGATTGTCTTGGCTATATGGGCTCTTTTTTGGTTCCATATGAAATCCAAAGTAGTTTTTTCTAATTCTGTGAAGAAAGTCAATGGTAGCTTGATGGAGATAGCATTCAATCAATACATTTTGGGCAGTATGGCCATTTTCATGATATTGATTCTTCCTATCCATGAGCATGGAATGTTTTTCCATTTGTTTGTGTCCTCTGTAATTTTCTTAAGCAGTGGTTTGTAGCTCTCCTTGAGGAAGTCCTTCACATACCTTGTAAGTTGTATTCCTAGATATTTTATTCTCTTAGTAGCAATTGTGAATGGGAGTTCACTCATGATTTGGTTCTCTGTCTATGATTGGTGTATAGGAATGTTTGTGATTTTTGCACATTGATTTTGTATCTTGAGACTTTGCTGAAGTTGCTTATCAGCTTAAGGAGATTTTGGGCAGAGATGATAGGGTTTTCTAAATATACAAGCATGTCATCTGCAAACAATTGGACTTCCTCTCTTCCTGTTGGAATACATTTATTGCTTTCTCTTGCCTGATTGCCCTGGCCAGAACTTCCAATACTATGTTAAATAGGAGTGGTGAGAGAGGGCATCCTTGTCTTGTGCTGGTTTTCAAAGGGAATGCTTTTAGCTTTTGCCCATTCAGTATGATACTGACTGTGTGTTTGTCATAAATAACTCCTATTATTTTGAGATACATTCCATCAACACCGATTTTATTGAGAGTTTTTATCATAAAGAGGTGTTGAATTTTTTCAAAGGCCTATTCTGCATCTATTGAGATAATCATGTGGTTATTGTCATTGGTTCTGTTTATGTGATGGATTAAGTTGATTGATTTGTGTATGTTGAACCAGCCTTCAATCCCAGAGATGAAACCGACTTAATAATGGTGGATAATCTTTTTGATGTGCTGCTGGATTCGGTTTGCCAGTATTTTTTTTTTTTTTTTGAAGATTTTCGTATTGATGTTCATCAGGGATATTGGCCTAAAATTTTCCTTTTTTTGTTGTGTCTTGCCAGGTTTTGGCATCAGGATGGTGCTGCCCTCTTAAAATGAGTTAAGGAGGAGTCCTTTTTCTTCTATTGTTTGAAATAGTTTCAGAAGGAATGGTACCAGCTCCTCTTTGTACCTCTGGTAGAATTTGACTGTGAATCTTTCTGGTCCTGGACTTTTTTTGGTTGGTAGGCTATTCATCACTGCCTCAATTTCAGAACTTGTTACTGGTCTATTCAGGGATTCGATTTCTTCTGGTTTAGTCTTGGGAGGGTGATGTGTCTAGGAATGTATACATTTATTCTAGATTTTCTAGATTATTTCCATAGAGCTCTTTATAGTATTCTCTGATGGTAGTTTGTATTTCTGTGGGATCAGTGGTGATATCCCCTTTATTATTTTTTTATTGTGTCTATTTGATTCTTCTCACTTTTCTTCTGTATTATTCAGGCTAGCAGTCTATCTATTTTGTTGATCTTTTCAAAAAACCATCTCCTGAATTAATTGATTTTTTGAAGGGTTTTTTGTGTCTCTATCTCATTCACTTCTGCTCTGATCTTCATTATTTCTTGTCTTCTGCTAACTTTTGAATTTGTTTGCTCTTGCTTCTCTAGTTCTTTAATTGTCATGTTAGGTTGCCGATTTTAGTTCTTTCCTGTTTTCTCTTGTGGGCATTTAGTGCTATAAATTTCCCGCTAAACACTGCTTTAGCTGTGTCCCAGAGATTCTGATATGTTGTATCATTGTTCATATTGGTTTCAAAGAATTTATTTATTTCTGCCTTAATTTCGTTATGTACCCAGTATGACTACCCAGTAGTCATTCCGGAGCAGGCTGTTCAGTTTCCATGTAGTTTTGCAGTTTTGAGTGAGTTTCTTAATCCTGCGTTCAATTTCATTGCACTGTGGTCTGAGAGACTGTTTGTTATGATTTCCGTTGTTCTACATTTGCTGAAAAGTTTTTTACTTCCAATTGTGTGATTAATTTTTGAATAAGTGTGATGTGGTGCTAAAAGTAATGTATATTATATTGATTTTGGGTGGAGAGTTCTGTTGATGTCTATTAGGTCTGCTTGGTCCAGAGCTGAGTTCAAGTCCTTAATATCCTTTTTAAGTTTCTGTCTCATTGATCTGTATAATATTGACAGTGAGGTGTTAAAGTCTCCCACTACTATTGTGTAGGAGTCTAAGTCCCTCTGTAGGTCTCTAGGAACTTGCTTGATGAATCTGGGTGCTCCTGTATTGGGTGCATATATATTTAGGATAGTTAGCTCTTCTTGTTGCATCAATTCCTTTATCATTATATAATGCCCTTCTTTGTATACTGTGAGGGGAAAACCACCTACTCAAGCCACAGTAATGGTGGATATTCCCCCACCAAGCTTGAGTATCCCGGGTCAACTTCGGATTGCTGTGCTGGAAGAGAGAATTTCAAGCCAGTGGATCTTAGCTTGCTGGGCTCCATGGCAGTGGGATCCACTGAGCTAGACTACTTGTCTCCCTGGCTTCAACCCCCTTTCCAGAGGAGTGGACAGTTCTGTCTCACTGGTGTTCATACTAAAGTATGAAAAAAAAAAAAAAACTCCTGCAGCTAGCTCGGTGTCTGCCCATAGGGCTGCCCAGTTTTGTGCTTGAAACCCAGGGCCTTGGTGGTGTAGGCACCAGAGGAAATCTCTTGGTCTGTGGGTTGTGAGGACCATGGGATGGGAAAAGCATAGTAATTGGGCCAGAGTGCACCTTTCCTCATGGCACATTCCCACATGGCTTCCCTTGGCTAGGGGAGGGAGTTCCCCAACCCCTTGGGCTTCCCAGGTGAGGTGATGCCCCACCCTGCTTTTGCTCACCCTCTTTCAGCTGCACCCACTCTCTAACCAGTCCCAATGAGATGAGCCAGGTACCTCAGTTGGAAATGGAGAAATCACCCACCTTCTGCGTTGATCTCACTGGGAACTGCAGACCAGAGCTCATCGTATTTGGCCATCTTGCCAGCCACCCTAATGCATGTCTTAAACATTCTTTTAAAACAATGGAGCTTATTGATTATATAAATATGTAGCTCCCTTGCCTACTAACAAAAGTATTTATATTAAAGCAAAAATATTCAACAGAAAAGTATGATTCTAAGGTTCATGCTAAAACCGAAAAGTCCTTTTTTCCTGTAAGCTTATCAATAATTTTTTATTTATCTTAATTCTGAGGCATTTGTAACTTCTTATATTGACCTAATAGAATACTAGTTTTTAACAGACTTTTTTATCTTTTATAATATAATAATGATTACTTAAGATTTAACAAACTCTTGAAAATTTCCATGAAGCTTCAACAGTTAATATTCAAAACATGTAATCTGGGCTTGGATTCCAATTTGCTTCTAATGCAATATTAAAGCAAAATATGTATAAAATATTAATGTTATATTGGTTCTGAATTTATTTTTTATTTCAGAATAAAGTCTAGATGATTTCACTTTGAAGGACATTTGTAAAGCACAGTTATACTTCTTGATAACTTAAACATTTTGTAATAATTAAATAGTAATAATGCAGCTATATTGGAAAATATCTTATATAGAATAACGTTTTGTATTTAAAACATTATGCTATGCATGGAATAGATATAATATGATTTTTACTTTTGTAGAGGTATTAGGAATGAAATTGAAACACTAGTGTTTCATTCAATATCAGAAATGTTTTATCTTTAAATTTTATGTTAAAAAGGCCTGCTATATTTAGCTTTTTCAATGTTTTAAAACACCACATTAATTGTATAATAATTATATAGGGATGAATTCTTACTCTAGTACTATCTTCAATGTGTAATAGCTTCATAATTTTTTAATTCAGTTGTAAGGTTTCCCTATATCATTGTAAGAGAATGAGGAAATTCCACTGTTTATTGAAACACATCCCTTAGAATGAATTACATGATTGCATTCTTAAACTGAGTGAGGTTTTTCCTGTTTTAATTTGTGCTTGTATCTAATAGAAAAAAATCTAAATTTGATTCTATAACAGAAAATGCCTAACTTTTTATCAAGTTTGGTTTGTTTGTTTGTTTCCTACTAGGCACACGTGAAGACTACATTTCTTAGTATTCTTGAAGCTAGGCATAGCCATGTGCCTGAATTCTGGCCGCTGTAATATGAGTAGATGTGACCTACATCATTTTCAGGCCTGGTCCATAAAACCCTCCCATGTGTGATTTTTCATTCTCTTCATCTGTTTGTCAGTTGAATGGATAAAATACTGAGGACTTCAGAGGATAATATAGCCACAAAATAAAAGGACCCTGAATATCTGAATCAGTGTATGGAGTAGAGCCCCTGCTGATCTACATTAAATTGTTCCATGAAGAATAAATAAACATTTATTTTGCAAAGCCACTGAAGTTGTGTGTGTATGTGTGTGTTTTAATTGCAGCAGTGAGTTTACTTGGGCTATTGCAGATTCTAAATTCACTTCACACATAAAAAGCTGGACAGAGAAAATTAAAGATTTAAGTGTTAAAAAGGAAACAAAATTTGGAACATTCTGGAAGAGAATATGTATTTAAGACATCAAAGTTAGTTTATTTTTTTGTTTGCTTGTTTTTCTTTCTTTTCTTTTTTTTTTTTTTTTTTAAGAGAGGCGGGGTCTCTTTATGTTTGCCAGGCTGGTCTTGAACTCCTAGCCTCAAGCAGTCTTGCTTTGGCCTCCCAAAGTGTTGAGATTATAGTGGTGAGCCACCACATATGGCCCAGAATAACAGTATAACATACAGAGATACACATTATAACAGTCACATGCATTTCAAATACTTATAAAATAGGACACAAAACTTGCATATAAATGCAACACAATTATAAACAAAAACAAAAGAGGTACAAATATAAACAAATATAAAAGGATAATAAACAATAATGTTACCCTTGGGGATGGGGACAAATTGGGAGAAACAAGTAGCTTGTCATTTCTTAATCAAGTTAGTTGACACATTTTGCTTTATCTTATAATGAATTTTTTAAACATTTGTGACATTGTTTAAAATTCATATTTTTAAATGGGTAAATTATTTTTACTATTATATGCTTTTATTTGGTTATTCAGTAGTATTATGAGTATATTATGTACAATGCCGTATGCTAAATTCCTTAGAAGCAGAGGTGAGTAAGATATACCCCTTCTTTCATGGAAGTTGCTACTCAGGAGTTTTAAAGAAAAGTCAGAACTTTGTTCTTCCGTGTTCACAGATAGTGAATCTGTGCCTTGCTGCCAGTTTCCCCTCCTATACCTCTGGCAGATGCACTAAGCAGTCAGAGTAATCTTCATTCTGACTTTGAATATAGGCAGGAATTTTCAACACAATACTTCAAGCAGCTGTTACTACTTTGTTACAGTTGACACACAATTTTAAATGTATACTCTCCTAGCTCTGTCACACTTATAGAATCTCAAAATATGTATTTCCACACTTTTAAGTAAAAGCATTGATATGCATGGAGTACAAGGTGAGAAATAGCTTGCAAAAATATTTCATTACTTTTCTATAACAACACTATTTTCCTACTATATTTGGAGCTTGGTAGAATGCATTATAAGAAATGTAATTACTTTTGTGGTATGAAAAAAAAAAACCTATCTGAGTTACAAAAAAATTAGCCGGGCTTAGTGGTGGGCACCTGTAGTCCCAGCCACTGGAGAGGCTGAGGCAGAAGAATGACGTGAACCAGGGAGACAGAGCTTGCAGTGACCCGAGATCGCGCCACTGCACTCCAGCCTGGGCAACTGAGTGCGACTCCGTCTCAAAAAAAAAGAACAAAACTATTTGAGAAAGGCCGTTTTTGCAATAGAAACACTCACAATACAAAAACCATGTGCATACACCATTTTATTTATGATTTAGGAGTTTGATTTCCATACATGCCTAATATATCATTTTACAAATGACTCTTGATAAAGGAATGTTTTTTTGTTTGTTTGTTTTTTCTTGAGACAGAGTCTCACTCTGTTGCCCAGGCTGGAGTGCAGTGGTGTGATCTTGGCTCACTGCAACCCACCTATTGGATTCAAGCAATTCTCTTATCTCAGCCTCCTGAGTAGATGGGACTACAGACGCACACCACCACGCCCTGCTAATTTTTGTATTTTTAGTAGAGACGAGGTTTCACCATGTTGGTGAGGCTGATCTGAAATTCCTGACCTCAGGTGATCCACCTCCCTTGGCTTCCCAAAATTCTGGGATTACAGGTGTGAGCCACCACGCCCAGCCAATAAAGGAATTTTTATAAGTAACCTAACTCATTTGACTCATATCACAAAATATAAAGCATTATATCAGAGTCTAAATGCAAACTAAAAACAATAATGGAAAGTACTTAATATACTTTTAATATAAGAGAAATCATTAATATATAAGAGAAAACATTAACCAGTTATTTTATAGGTACATTGGCAGAATTTACTCTGGAGTTGGAGTTAGAGTGCTAGGGAAGAAGAGTAAAGACTGGCTTTATGGTTTGGGACTAAAAAACTCCAAATGAATGGAGTATAATTCGCTAAGATGGGTAGGTGTAAGAGAGGACCCAGATGTTAAGAAGTCAAATATGAATCTAATATCACTGTCAAAATGGTGCATTTGGGTGTATAGTAAAAGTATGTGCATTCTAGTTAACATCATTGAGTAGTTAGACTACCATAGTATTTAAGAACACAGAGCTTGTGAGGTAGATCAGGAGGACTTGTTTTCCAAGCTCTGGTCACAAGACACTGCTGAACAAGAGGGGCTGACTAAAACAGGATGCAGCAAAGAAACTGGCCAAAACTCATTAAAACCAAGATGGTGACAAAAGCAACCTCAGGTTGCCCTCCCTACTCATTATATGCTAATTTTAGTGTATTTGCGTGCTAAGAGAAACTCCTACAGGGCCATGACAGTTTACAAATGCCATGACAACCCCCAGAAGTTACCTTATATGGTTTCAAGGGGGAGGAACCTTAGGTTCCAGAAACTCCCTGTCCCTGTTCCAGAAAATTCATGTATAACCCATCCCTTATTTAGCATATAAGCAAGGAATAGTCATTCATATATATATACATATATATATGTAGCTAGCCAGCAATCCATGAAGGCTGCTGCTGCTATTACTCTGTTTCTGGAGCATCCATTTTCCTGTATTCTGTTGCTCTAATAAACTCACTTTCACTTTGCTTTGCTAGCTCACTCATGAAGTCTTTCTTGGCAAAGCCAAGTACCCTCCCAAGCTGAGTCCCAACTTTGGGGTTTGCTGGCAACACTTGGAAGTACACATACAAATTTAAAAGTTTTGGAGTCTGACAATCTTACAGGTTAAACCACCATCCCCAATTCGCTTTGCCACCAAATCTCATTTTTCTTATTTGGAAAAATGGAATTATATCTTTCCCTCAAAGATTTTTTTTGAAAAAATAATAGGGTACTTCATGTCAATAATATAACACAGTACTCAATAAATAATATGAAGTGTAGTTACTGTCCAATTTTCTCTGATTGCATGGCTGGTATCATTTAATTGGATCATCAGGAAACTGATACTCAGAGAGTGTAAGTACTGTTCATGACAATACCTAGCAGTATATGGCAGAGCTACAATAAAGCTTGCTCCATATTTTCTATGGTTCATCCATTACAACACTTTGCTTCCAAAAGTGATTGTGCCTTAAGCAGATCAATAAACACCTTTGATTAAATCTCAGTGCACACCTATCATGTATTTATTATTATTATTATTATTATTATTATTGTTGTTATTATTATTATTATTTTGAAGCATAGTCTCACTCTGTCATCCAGGCTGGAGTGTCATGGTACCATCTCTGCTCACTGCAACCTCCACCTCCTGGTTTCAAATGATTCTCGTGCTTAAGCCTCCCAAGTATCTGGGATTACGGGCGTGTGCCACCACGTCTGGCTAATTTTTTTTGTATTTTTAGTAGAGACCAAGTTTCACTATGTTTGCCAGGCTGCTCTCAAACTCCTGACCCCAAGTGATCTGCCTGCCTTGGCCCCCAAAAATGCTGGGATTACAGGCATGCGCCACCACACCTGGCCCAACGTATTAATTTGAAATATCCAGAAACACAAAAGCAAAGTATTTCTTTTACTCATTCCTGTTCCAGATAAAAGCAATCAGAAAGGAACTAATAACAAGGATACATAGCACAAAGAACCAGTCATAGTCCTAGTAAGAATTACAACATAAGATAAGCATAGATTTATCACGATACTATATGACTGTCATATAGTCATATAGTCATACTTTATATGACTCATAAATTTTTTTAATATGAATGTCCTTCAGGAATGCCACATTCATCTTATTCATGCTTGGAGGAAGTGTACACAATCATAAGAGATTTGAGTCTTTAATTCTAAATTCATGCATCATGATTTGTGGGTAATTTGTGTTTAAGAATAATTTATACAATACATTTAAATGTTTTATTCCAAGTCATCAGACTAACGAAACAGATAAAAATAGTATCTGTTATCAAATGATCAAGAAGGGTGATGTGTGTTTGTATGTGTGTATTTTAATTAATTGGGACTTTTTAATAACCATGGTCAAGTCTATATTGCTATATTCTGTGTAAAAAGAGCACAAAATAAAGATGACCTTTCAGAAAATTCAGAAAAAGCAGGACTGATTTTCAAAAGGATTCAGAGAATTTCAAGGAAAGCTAGAACTAACTTGATATACATGATATATACATTCACATATGTATAGATACATGCATTTGTATTAAGTTTTCTTGCATATATATATATATGCATATGGTCACAACATAAGGGCAATGAAATTTAAGAAATCAGCAAGAGTGATTCAATTAACAAATAGGCCTATTAAGTAGATATTCTTTCTAATTTTTCCTATAACATACTTGGCTCTATGCAATCATAATGAATGAGGATATATATTAATCATTAACATTGATTGCCTTGTAGTCTATTTTTGTATTTTTCTTGTTTCCTATAAAAGTCTGTGGTAAATTAGGAATATGTCAATTTTCTTCTGAAAATAGGGAAAATTCATGTTTTCTTACTGAGCACCCCATTCTAGCACTTGGTATTTAATTGTTGTCTTTCACAGACTTTGATTCAAAGTTAGATTGGACTGTATCGAAGTTAATAATTAAATTAACTTAAATGTGAGCTGTTCCAAAGTAACATTTTGGGTCCTTTCCCACTGGAAATGAATTATTTAAACTCCAGTGAGGTATTATAACTTCTCTTAGGAGAACAAATTTACCTTTGAAGGAGCAAGTTTCTTCATACCTGAAACAGTCATAGAATTTAGAATTTCCTTAAATATTTGTGTGTTTTTTCTGTTTACATTTTGTCATCATATTACTTATGATGAAAATTAATCTAACTCTATAAAATAAAGAGGATGGGAATTTACAATATAGACATAAATTTCAAACTAAAAGGTAGCTATAGTTTACTACAAACACCAGAACAAATTGCATCTGAAAATACAGTAAAAAGGAAAAGGCCTCTGATTTTGCCAGCCAACAATACCTGTTGTTACTGTTTGGTAGTTTGAACTGAGTTACATACTGCTTTAATTTGTGGAGATACCAAAGTTTATAATAGTTCATATTTTTTCAGTTAACCAGTGAATTTAAGATACACCAGTGACTCTGTCACACACAAGTACTACTTTTCTGGAGGATATGATAAGTAGATGGTAAATACATAATTCTCTTGAGTTTGAGATATTGGTTACTAATGATCTGGAGATGAAAGGTTTTGGAACCCAATTACAATTTCTTTTCCTATCTAAATCTTTTATAGATAATTTTAGATAATAAACCATATTTTATATATATTATAGAATCATGAAGGAAATATAAAATGAATAAGATACCTTACCCAAACTGCTTATATATTTTATGAGATTACTCATTGGTTTTGAGTGGATTTGTTATGCAGTCTTTAGGCATCCTTAAACTTACAGTCTAAAAGAGGAAATGATCTGAACATTAAAAATGAAATAAGAAAGTAGTACACTTTTAAAGGATCTCAGCTCCGTAGCCAGGATTTTACGTCTTCCTCTTTTGACTCAATCAGACCACGATCTCCAGTTTTTAAAATAAGCAATATAATGCGATTGGAGTAATTGCAGGAATATCATATGAAACATCTTAAAGGAAGTCTGGTCAAAGGAAGTTTTTTAATGGTATTGACGCTCTCTCACTCTTTAAAACTTGATCCCTCCAGCTAATATAATTTTTTAAAGCATACGAAAATTTATAGTCAATAAAAAAATTTCAAAACCAAAACATGCTCAGTATTTCTGTTAATGGTTTCTCCTTTCCCTCAGTTTATATATTATCTTATTGGTAAAAATAGCTCTCAGACTTTTTCTTTTCATATAAATTTCTTTAAATGTGCCCATTTATAGATCTTTGAATTAGGAAAAGGAGAATGATCGTCCTAATGAATGTTCTAAATAAAGAAATATTTCAGATGATAGTATATATACTATGTTCTTATAAGATGTGTGCTCTAATAAAAGATATTCCTTAAACAAGGTGGTGGATAAGGCTTGGTGACACAGATTTTTGATGTTTTAAAGAATCAGCATGCTCTCCATTCTATAAGAAGCAGTAAGTTTAATGGCACTTTAAAGTTGAACTAAAAAGAATTTGTGCCCAGACGTAATTTTTCAGTTTTGTGTTCCAAAAATAGACTTGCTATGGGTAAATTTAACCAGTTAATGAATTTTTTTTTTTTTTTTTTTTTTTGAGACGGAGTCTAGCTCTGTCGCCCAGGCTGGAGTGCAGTGGCCGGATCTCAGCTCACTGCAAGCTCCGCCTCCCGGGTTCACGCCATTCTCCTGCCTCAGTCTCCCGAGTAGCTGGGACTACAGGCGCCCGCCACCTCGCCCGGCTAGTTTTTTTTTTTTTTTTTTTTTTGTATTTTTTAGTAGAGATGGGGTTTCACCGTGTTAGCCAGGATGGTCTCGATCTCCTGACCTCGTGATCCGCCCGTCTCGGCCTCCCAAAGTGCTGGGATTACAGGCTTGAGCCACCGCGCCCGGCCAGTTAATGAATTTTTAAATTACTTTTCATTTTAAGGGCAAAATAGTATTACCACTTAATACCAAATGACAAAGAAAAGCCCATTAATGGAGGAATTTTGACTTTATGAAAGTAGCAGTGTCCAGGAATTACATGAACGGACTTCATTCTCCATTTCAGGTCTGAGTGGATGTGCATACTATGCTTCATGTATGGAAGAATTATCTCCCTTTGCCCATCTCCAACTCAGAGTTTCCTTGAATTAAGAGAAGCATGACTTGGCTAAATGAAGATAGTCAGTTACTAAACATACTTTGATTACACTATGTATACAGACAGCCATACATTTCATTTTCCCTGCACTTTTGGGTAAACATTTTATGAAGAAACATTTAAAACATGTATAAAGGTAGACATAATAATTACTCACTCCCCTTCCACCTACCTGTCATTCAGCTTCCACAGCTATGAACATATGACCCAAATGAGTTTGTCTATAACTCTTACATCTCTGTCCCCCGGGTTATATAGAATAAAACTTAGGTTTACACACAATTTAATTTTTAACTATGTCAGTGCACAATTCAAAAATAGGATTTTCTTTTTTAAAGTTTTGTTTGTTTGTTTGTTTGTTTTTGAGACGGAGTCTCGCTCTATCGCCCAGACTGGAGTGCAGTGGCGAGATCTAGTCTCACTGCAAGCTCCGCCTCCCTGGTTCACGCCATTCTCCTGTCTCAACCTCCCGAGTAGCCAGGACCACAGGCGCCCACCACCACGCCCGGCTAATTTTTTGTATTTTTAGTAGAGATGGGTTTTCACCATGTTAGACAGGATGGTCTCGATTTCCTGACCTCATGATCCGCCCACCTCAGACTCCCAAAGTGCTGGGATTACAGGTGTGAGCCACTGCGCCCAGTCTAAAAAAGTATTTTTAATTTACAAGATTGTATATAATTATCATGGGCAATATGCTGTTTTGGGAAAAAAAAAAAAAAAAAAAAAACTTCAATCAATTATCATACCTTCACAGCATTAAATATCTCATTAGTTTGTAAAGTTACCCGATTGTCACATAATATTTTAAAGAGTTTGTATGAAACCATATCCAAATTCACTTGGTATATCACAATGAATTAATGTTTCTTAAATCTCATTTAACGTATAGGTTTTCCTGCCTTTTTAATTCTTTCACCTTGCAACTCATGTTTAAGAAATCAGAAACTGGCCGGGCGCGGTGGCTCACGCCTGTAATCCCAGCACTTTGGGAGCCCAAGGTGGGTGGATCACAAGGTCAAGAGATCAAGACCATCCTGGCCAACATGGTGAAACCCCATCTCTACTAAAAAATACAAAAATTAGCTGGGCATGGTGGCATGCGCCTGTAGTCCCAGCTACTCGGGAAGCTGAGGCAGGAGAATCACTTGAACCTGGGAGGCGGAGGTTGCAGTGAGCCTAGATGGTGCCACTACACTCCAGCCTGGCGACAGAGCGAGACTCCATCTCAAAAAAAAAAAAAAAAAGAAACCAGAAATTTAGTTTCCCACAGTCTAGAGTTTGCTGATTGACTCCTCAAAGTGTTATTTAACATATTTCCTTCTCCACTGTATATTACGTAAACTGGTGATAAGAAAAAAAGACGAAAAATCTTGATAAAGTTTAATTTTTTGGCAAATATGTTTGATAAGTGATGTTATAGTATAATTCTAGTAGAAATGATATGGTATCTTGTTGTCTTTTTTATCATAATCTTAGCCTAAATTCGTTTATTGATTGGAGGTTTAAAAACTTTTAAGTTAAAGAGTTTATCAAATTTGATTCATTAATTCGCTGAAATACTTCATAAGGAAAACCTTTCTTTCAACTACGATTTAGTTACCTTGATGTATAAGATAACTATTCTGACTTTTTTCTATAGAAAAGTCAGGCTAAAATGCTTCATTATTTACTTTTGCTTATCAATTTTTATTTAATATATCTTCCCTCTGTCATTCTTCAATGCCAAGTTGATCATATAATTTATTGTCCAAAGCTGGAAATACTTTAAAGGGAAATTGGACATTATTAATTATTGTACTGGGACAACAAAATAATCCACACTGCCTGTTCTTGGTAAACCAGGATAGTCACCCTATGTAAATGTGACCAATGAGGTTTTAGGTTGTGAAACTTATTTTGCTTATACACAATCATCATAAACTCATATATAGAGATATTTGATACATTTCAATACTTGCAATTATTACTTGCATTGATGCTCAGATAAAGGTTGTGGCAAAGCCCATTGGTCATGACCCTATAAATCATTAAAATCATCTTTTCCTTCTGGTATGCCAAGACTTTGCAAGATTGTCTTGTATATTTTATGCCCCAAATATGAAATCAGCCATTTCTGCAAAAACTCTGTTTCCTCACTGTTAAAACCGGTATGTAGACACCAAAATCTGGAAACCAGGTTGTTTATTGCTACTGGTTTGTTTCTGAGCCTTTTGGTGGACAGAGCTAGAAAATTTATTTTAAAACATAAAATAAAATATATTGTAAAATCTTACTTTCATATTAAATTCAAATTCAAAACTATAAGGTTTTTACTTAGACTCTTTAATCTTGTTTTTTATCTTGTTTCCCCTAAATTAAAATTCAGTTTCTCAAGAACACTAACATAGTTATTTGCTTTATCTCAGTAGATACATGAAGTAATTTCAGAAGAATAATACTAATACTACTTCCAATAATACGATTACTGATCAGAGTTTAAATTTTGTCTGCTTTTGAGTTTCATTTGCAGTTCTTTTTTTTTTTTTTTTTTTGTTCACAGTATATGAACTAGGAACATTCACTCTTATCACTGTGTTTTAAAGTATCTAGAAATAGTTCCTCTTTGGTGGTTATGAGTTACACTATCAATTTGATATATTATTATGTTAATTTGATTCATTTTGCTTCACATTTTTATGGATGTTTTTAAAAAGTAGTTTTAGTTATATAGAATATTTATATGATTCTAAAGTCAAATCTATGAAATAGATATATTCAGAGATGTCTTGGCCAGGCATGGTGGCTCATGTCTGTAATCCCATCACTTTGGGAAGCTGAAGCCAGTGTATCACCTGAGGTCAGGAGTTTGAGACCAGCCTGGCTAATATGGTGAAACCTCATCTCTTCTAAAAATACAAAAATTAGCCGGGTGTGGTGGCACATGCCTGTAATCACAGCTACTGGGGAGGCTGAGGCAGGAGAATCACTTGAACCCAGGAGACGGAGGTTGTGGTGAGCAAAGATTGCATCACTGCACTCCAGTCTGGGTGACAGAGAGAGACTCCATCTCCAAAGAGAAAAAAGAGATGTCTAGATTATATTGCTTATGCATACACATACCAAAATGCACATACATATAAACTCATATACACATACACAGTTTCCTTTTCCCACACACATGAATGACCCTTTCTTGACTATTGTACTTCCCCTTTCCCTGCTTTTATTTGACATAAGAAAATGTGACTTTTGTGCTTTTATCCAACCTTTCTTGGAGAACAAGACATACTTTATGCATTTTTCTCCTCTTGCTTTCTCTTTAGAACAATATACCCTGAAATGACTCCAGTTCTACAGAGCTACTCCTCTTTTCCCCTTTGGAACTACTTAGTATTATGTGACAGTAATGTTCTATATTCCAGTCCATTATGGATGAACATTAAGTGGTTTGCAGTCTTTTCCTCTTTCAAATAGTACTGCAATGATAGTTATCTGCATCTCTCTGTCATATATTTGTCTGAATAAGTTAAAAAGAGAGTTTTAGAAGTGATAGTACCATATCAAAGGATAAATGACTATATAATATTACTAGATATTACCCAAAGACTTCTCCAGTGAAGTTAATTTGTTATGCCCACCAAGAATGGTGATGTCACCAAAAACTCACCCACATTTTCTATTATCAAGGCTTTTAATATCTGGGAAGTGGTAAATCAATGTACTTTTAACTTATATTTATCTTATTATGAGTGAATTTATTAATGTATTTTTAGAAATGTGAATTTATTTTTGTGAATGTTTTAGTTTAATCAATACTATGATTATCCATATTGCTTATGAGTTTTAATAATAATTATGAAACATTTCCCTGTGATCACAGAAAAACACACTTAGGTATTCTTCTAGAACTTTCGTGCCCTCACATTTTACATTAAAGTTTCTGATGAATTGGAATATATTTTTTAAATTTGTCTTATGACAATGAATCCAACTTTGTCTTTTAAAATATATAACTATCCTTTCATATTATCTTCACTGATTTAAGAAGCCATATATCCACATACAATTAAGTATATTTCTAAATTTTATTTTTTCTGCATTGACTTTTCAGGCTATAAATACACTAGTATTACACTGTTTTAGTTAGAGTGTCTTTACAATATGTTATAATACCAAACAAGCCTAGTTGCCTTCCACTGCTTCTTCCCAAATCATTTCTATATCAGGATTTTTCTGATTATCCTTCCTTATTTGTTATTACAGATTATCTTAATTTAAAAAAATAGCTTGTCTACCTTTTGGGAAATAAAAATAACATAATTGTATATTTATTAGAGTTGTGTATGTTCTACAAAGTAACAAAAACATGATCATAGATAGGTAGAGATTAGATAGAGATTTTCTATTCAAAACATGTTAAATCTTTACATTTATTCAAGTCTATCTTTGAACCTCTCAGGAATATTTCTTCAGTTCTTTATTTACACTCCATCTATGTATCTGTTTCTAATATAAAATAGATAATATCATCCATTTTGGATTTTATTAATTTTTAAAGGTATACCTGAAGATTACTGATTTTGTACATTGACTTTAAAAGGTACTACTTTAATAAATTATCTTATTTTTTGTAGTAATTTTCTCCATAATTTCCACTGGCCTTTCCAGGTGTATTATCCTATGGGTGAACATAGAAACAGCATTTCCTCTTCCTTTTCTACTCTTTCTGATGATGCTGATTACTTTCTGTTTTCTAATAGCCTTGTTTAATATCTACAACACGGATGCTGGGTAGTTGGCATCTTAATCTTATTTCTGACTTTACCAGGAAAACTTCTTTTGCTCCCACATTAAGTATGATGCTGTCTTTTGGTCTATGATACGTATTTGATTATGTTAAGTATGTTTCTACGCAATCCTGTTGTACTGAGGGTTTCTAGACATAGAAGGGTATTAATTTTCTGCATCTGTAGAAATGATCAAAAAACGTTCTTACTTATTCTGTAAATGTGATGAATAATATTAATGAATTTCTCAATATTAAACCACTTATGCATCTCTGAAATAAACCCACATGGACATGCTATAATTTTTTTATAAAGGCTTTGCTTCTGATTAGCCATATTTTATTTGAGATATTTATATTGATAATCATAAATATGGTTTTATTTTGGGGGCCTTTGATTTTTGACAGATTTAAGAAACCAGTGGTATATAATATATTTAAAATCAATTTAGAAATTTTACTACTTTTATAGTATAAGTGAGTTAAAGTAGAATTGTGTTTACTGACCTTTAAGGGTTTATTAGATTTCACCTGTGAATCCATATAGGCCTGGTATTATTTTTGCACTTTAATTTTGTACTTCTAGTGTGGTGATTAAGCCTTTCTGTCTATTTTGAGTTAAATTGTGCTCAATTTTACTCTTTCAGAAAATTTATTTGTGTAGTACCTTCAAAGTAGATTCATTGTATAATTTGCATAAAATAAAATACATTGTTTGGTAGGTTTTGACAAATGCTACAGGTTTTTTTTCTTAGTTTTTCAGTGTTTTTTTTTTTTTTAAAGTGACCTTGCAGTTGATGAGGACTGCTGTGTCTGTGTCCTTCCTCCAGTTTCGTCTGAATACTTCTCTTTCCTTTGCCTCTCAGATCCTTATCCTAGAAGTGGACTATAATTCTCACAACCTTTCCTCAGCACAGAGCTCTTGTGAAAGACAGACTATTAAAGTCAGTTCCATGACCTCCTCCCCTAGGATATCGGCAGCACCTGTGTTGTTTTTTTCACAACCAATAAAATAGGACCAAGGTGGCAGAACATAGGTAATCATATGTACTACATGACTATGCTACCTAACGCTGTAGCACTTGTCTTACTGAGTTTTTTCTTTCCTTCATTGCCTCATACACCCCCCACACAGTTTACAACTATTATCAACATGTTAGATTACCATGGTACCATTTTTTAAAATTATTTTTTCCTTGTCTTTTTACTGAAGCAGAATATTCTCCAAGATTTCACGTTGCATTCAGTATCCTTAGCCTTCTCTGGTTTGTGAAAGTTTTTCAGATTTTCTGCGGTTTCAATAATTTTGAGGGTAATGAAGACTATGGGTCAGTTATTTTGTAGAATCTCCTTCTGTTGGAACTTGTCAATGTTTTTATCATGATTAGAACAAAGCATTAGGTTTTGAGACGAGGATCACAAAGGTGAAGTGACATTCTCATCACATTATATCAAGGATGCATATTGTCAACACATTACTGACTGTGGTAACTTTGATCACCTGGCCAAGGTATCACTTGCCAGGTTTCTCCACTGTAAAAATGACTATTTCCCCCATTGCCATTCTCTAATATTTGAGAACAAGTCACTTATCCCACCCACACTCAAGTGGGGGAAGTTAAGCCTTACCCCACTAACGGAGGATATCCACATAAACTATTAGGTATTTTTCTCTTCAGGAGATTTGTCTTTCTCCTTCATTTACAAAATTATTCAATAATTTAACTACATCAGTGCTGACTCATGGGTATTTATTTTATACTTTTAGCCATAACCCTATACCTATACCTATACCCTGTTTTGTTAGTCAAAACGTTCTGGTCGTATGTATTGGGAGATTTTCCAAGTTGTCTTCTCTATCATTTTGTTTTTTAGTGCTTGCTTCCTTACTTTCCAAGTTGTCTATCATTTTATTTTCTAGTGCTTGCTTCCTTACTTTCTTGTACTACCAGATGCTCTAGGCTCATTGGTACACTCCCTGGCCCAGTCCTAGGTATAACCAGTTCTCCAAAGAACCCTAATACTTTCTATTGGCAAATGGCATTAGAAGCCAAGATCCAAACACTGGGCTTGCTCATTGCTAGACTGAGCGTTCTTTCTTCTATGCCCTCTCAGTGGGCAGAGCTAGGAAATATATGCATGCATATCTACTCGTGTGTATAGACATATCTATAATTATTTCTGTATTTGTCCATCTGTATTCATATTAAGCTAAACAAGCATCCATACTGATGTCCTTCACTGTCACCCAGTACAATGTGATTTATTGGGACTTTTTAATAAAAAGCCTCTTGCTTACCTGTACCACCCGCTCCAACAACGAGAAGCCTGACTCCCACCCTCCACCTCCATGCATGTGTTTGTTCAACTCTCATTTACAGGGATAGTAGTTTTAGAATTGATAAACCATTCCCACCTAAGAAACAATTTTTGTCTTTAGTCTTACAGATCCTTTTGTCTTTAGTCTTACAGTTTCCAGTCAAAGCCGTTTTCCAAAGTTACTCAAGTTAGCACTCATTTTCCCAAACCTTTCAGTAATATGTGTGGTGTTAAAGTGCCAAGTTTGTGGTAATTTGTTAAACAGTGATAGAAAAATAATACCCTGTGATGCAACAATAATGTTTTCATTGACTAGTTCTGAGATCTCACAGGTTCTAGACTATTCCATAATTATTCAAATTTCCTGCAGTTTCCTTGTTCTTCCCACACATTGGAGCTTGTGAAGGCCACCTCCTACTTCAGCTATTGCTCTAACTTGTCTACAGGGGCCTCTTATTGACACTATTGGTAAATTTGTAATCTGCCAAATCTTGGTGACTTGTCTCCACTCAGTGGTATTTGGGGCTTAAGAGGTATTTTTCCACCTACATTTGCTGTTAAAGTTTTGTGGGTTTTGATTTTTTTTCTATTTTACTTGTTTCTGTGGGCTCTTAAAGAGGTACAAAAACTATATTGTCACCTCCACTACCTTTCCACATTTTAGGTTTTTTCAAAAGTATTTATTTTTGACTATTGAGCTTGCAAGGGACTTTTGTCATCATCTACAAGATGAGAAGAGGTAACTGAGGTCTTAAACAAATACAAGGCATCACAGTTAATTATGGAGAAAGAATTAGAGCCAGGGACTCCAGAATCATAAGACAAATACATTCAGCATACTCTTCTGCTTCTCTTATACCATTCAGGAATGTCTTCCTATTTTTGGTGAGAGGCAGGATTTTTGCTCTCAAAATGCATCCAGTTGTTTTAGGAATAATTATCAAATATTCCAAAATGTCAAATTTTATAAGCAAACACAGACAAATGTGGAAAATCTGAGCATTTTATTATTCTCATGTTGTATCTTAATCATTTTTTACTATGCCAATTTAATGCCTAGAACAGTAGTTCTCAAATGTAAAGGTGTATGGATTATTTTGAGATCTTTTAAAATGTTTGATCCAGTAAGTCTGAGGTGGTACTTGAGGATCAACATTTCTAACAAACTCCCAGGTGACCTTGATGTTGATGATCCATGAACTTCACCTTGAGTGGCAAGGACCTAGAGCAATGGTCCCCAACATTTTTGGCACCAGGGATGGGTTTTGTGGAAGACAATTTTTCCACGGACCTGGGGGACAAGGCATGGGGAGTGGTTTGGGGATAAACCAAGCACATTACATTTACAGTATACTTTATTCTATCATTATTACATTGTAATATATAATGAAATAATTATTCAATTCACCATAACATAGAATCAGTTATGGTGGGAAACCTAAGCTTGTTTTTCTGCAATTGGATGGTCCTATCTTGTGGTGATGAAAGAGAGTGACAGATCATCAGGCATTAGATTCTCCTAAGGAGCATGAAATCTAGAGCCCTCACATGTGCAGTTCACAATAGGATTTGTGCTCCTAGGAAAATCTAATGCTGTTGCTGATCTGACAGGAGCCAGAGCTCAGACAGTAATGAGAATGATGAGGAGTGGCTTTAAATACAGATGAAGCTTCATTCCCAGGTCCACTCCTCACCTCCTGCTGTGAGGTCTGGTTCAGGCCATGATTGGTACTGGTTCATGATCTGGGGGTTGGGGACCCCTGACCTAGAAGAACCATCAATGGGTTTCAGGTAGTGGTGCATTTTCTGATGTTTTGCTTACATACAGAGAGGGGGAAAGAGAATGAGATAAAGAGAGACAATGTATAGTTTTCATAAAATTTAAAAGGATTCATGTACTAAAAATGTTAAGAACAGTTACTTTACAAGATAAAGTTCATATTCCTTAAGATAAATGTAAAATCCTTATAACCATTCCATTTTGTTTTTCTCCCTTTAAGAATCTCATAGTCCAGCCATGCTCAGAATTTGCCATAAAGTCCAGAATCATACATGATTTCAAATAGAATTAGTCATATTTTATTCTCACAAGTCACCTTTTATATACTTCCATTCATTCTTTCAGCTAGTATTTACTAAATACTTCATATATATACACACACACACACACACACATATATGTATACATATATATATGGTAAGTATTAAGCACATAAAAATAGGCAATAGTCTCTATTTGTGAATCTTTGAAGTAAAAAACTACGGTAATTATTTGTTAAAGATTCTTTGTTCTAGTAAACTACTTACCCTGGAATCAAGTGTAGGTTGGTTGAATAGGTGAGAAAGAAAGAAGAAAGAAAGAAAGAAAGAAAGAAAAAAAGAAAGAAAGAAAGAAAGAAAGAAAGAAAGAAAGAAAGAAAGAAAGAAAGAAAGAAAGAAAGAAAGAAAGAGAGAAAGGAAGGAAGGAAGGAAGGAGAAGAAGAAGAAGAAGAAGAACAAGAAGAAGAAGAAGAAGAGAGTAAGGAAGGGGAAAGAAAGAAGGAAAGAAAAAAGGAGAAAGAAAGAAGGAAAGAAAGAGAAAGAAAGAAGAACAACAGAGAGAGGGAGGGATGGAGGAAAGGAAGAAGAAAGAGAGAAATGGAGAAAGAGAAGGAAGAAGGAAAGAAGGAAGGAAAGGAAGGAAGGAAGGAAGGAAGGAAGGAAGGAAGGAAGGAAGGAAGGAAGGAAGGAAGGAAGGAAGGAAGGAAGGGCAGGAAAGAAGTTGTAAAAATGAACCAGGGTGGCAGGTGTTGAATATCAGTTGGAAAGTCTGAAGAGTTGTGCTATTTGTTAGGAAAAATACAATTTGTTGGAGTGGCATTTATCACTTTTAAGATATATAATTTAAAATAATTTTTGTAAGTGAAGATTTGTAATATCAGAAAGTTGTATAAGAAAGTATTAATATGTCATCAAAAGCCATCATCACTTTCCATTTTTCCTTATCATATACACAAGAGAATTATTAAGAAATAAAATTCAGGCCGGGCGCGGTGGCTCACGCCTGTAATCCCAGCACTTTGGGAGGCCGAGGTGGGCGGATCACAAGGTCAGGAGATCGAGACCATCCTGGCTAACACGGTGAAACCCCGTCTCTACTAAAAATACAAAAACAAAACTAGCCGGGCGAGGTGGCGGGCGCCTGTAGTCCCAGTTACTCCGGAGGCTGAGGCAGGAGAATGGCATGAACCCGGGAGGCGGAGCTTGCAGTGAGCCGAGATTGCACCAGTGCACTCCAGCCTGGGAGACAGAGCAAGACTCCATCTCAAAAAAAAAAAAAAAAAAAAAAAAAAAAAAAGAAAGAAAGAAAATTCACATTAATCTCTTTCCAAATTTCTGAATTAGAAGGAAACTATCCAGTAGCATGGCAGGTACTAGGCAAGAAAACACGGGGATTTGATGTTTGAGTGGGATTGCCATGTTTTACTGTTACAAATTCTCATTTGGTTTTACCAAAGGCTTCTGATCACTGGGTTTATAGGAGTGTGAGATAGGGTCTACAAAGCTGGGCTTATAATTTGTAATGGGCTATTTTTATTCAGGGGAGTTGTTGCTGCTAGACATATGCCTTCATTGCTAGGGCCTTTATGCAGATGTGGGAAATGGCGCCATAGTAGGAGACACTGGAAGGAAATTTTGCAGTTCGATCCACAAAATCGCTAACAGTGGGAAATGTCCCTGTGTTTTGATAATCTCTGTGGAATGTATTCCATGGGCTGAACTAAAAATAAATAAATCCTATAGCATGTTAAACCATTGTGAGGAAGTATAGTGCAAAGTGGATTGACAAATGACCGCAAACAATAACAACTGAAATAATTTACCAAGACTACTTACAAAATAAGTCACTAAATGCATGTACAGGCATTTGAAGTTTCATCTGGTAGAAGGGTTGTAGAGAATATTCCTTGTCCCCCTTAGTGTGTTTAATTTTCTTCTACTCATTGTACCAAGGTCTGGCCTCATTATAGGCATGCTATTCCAGGTGAATTGAAAAGAAGTTGCATAGATACCTTGCCATTATTAATCACTGCCTCTATTGTCAAAAGCTATTTGCAGATATTTTATCTCATTCTATCTAAAAATTATTCTGATGTATTTATGGTTTGCTCTTCTTTTGTACTACAATTTGGTACATGAAAATGGTGCTCTACAAATCAGGGAGTAGTGAAAGTAATAATTTGTCCACACAAATTAGACTCTGATGTACTACTATTCTCTAATGTCTCTCATATTCGTCTTTGCATCACCAACCACTGTGGATTTTTTTCAAATGTGTAAAGAAAATTGCAGCTATTTAAAATAACCTAGAGAGGGAGAATGATAGGCAATATCCTAACTACCTTAGCCCTTTACATTTCAGCAGCCTTGTTGCCAAGGAAACCACTTGGGACTTTAGGGAAATTTGTGGATATTTAAAATGGATTGTGCCCGTACATAGATAGACACTTGTACAATTCACATTGCAGAATAAAAAGCTTCCAGCCCTGCAATATTAAGACTGGAATTTCAAGGACTGAAAATGGGAAATAACAAAATGCAAAGGCTTATTCGCTTATATGCCAACACGTATGCTGTTTATAGTATTTCAGATTATTATTAGTCTAGGCTGTTAAAAAATAAGAATCTATCTAGAAGAATAAACAATGCAATATAAACCTCATAAAACTTACACTTCTATTTGCATTTGTAATTTGCTGTTTTAACATTGCATCACCATTCTGACAATTTCCAAGGTATATTGCAGTTTTTAAAATCTAAGCAGAAATGCAGATAAATTCCTTGCTGGGCTCGGCTGAAAATTGACTGAATTCTATGTCAGTGCAGACCTGAATCTTTACTCATAATACTGTGAGTAAAATGCAGATATTAGAAGAGAAAGAAGCGAGGCTGACATACCAAAATCCCTTGAGTGGGTTTTCCAGTTTCTGTGTGTTTGTGTCTGCCTTCTTCTTTTTATTCCTTTACAAATTTCCGCCGAAGATGGGATATTCTTAGTGAGAAAACTGACTGCAGAATAGAAAGCAGGTACACACATGGACTTTCATATATTATTTTCACATATATTCATGGTCAATTTTTGAACTTATTCTCAGAATCTTGCTCTCCCTAGACAGGCAAGATGACTTTTTCATCTCCCCTTTACACTTCTGTCACACGGGAGATTCAGCTTCACCCCGCCAGTTCATCTTAATGAACTCAAGAGCATCCATACAAAAGGTCTGCAAAGTGCAAATCTCTGGCCTGACAATACATATGTCTATCGTAACAAACATTTAGCTAATGGTTGGTGACATGGGAGCTCCTACGTTTGATAGTTCCAGAGTGTGAATAGTGAAAATTCATGAAGCCAGAAGTAAAAGATTGTGTAATGGTTAATTTTAATGTGCCAACTTGACTGCACCACAGGGTGCCTATATATTTAGTGAAGCGTTATTCTGGTTGCGTCTGTGGGGGTGTTTCTGAGGGAGATTAACATTTGAAGTGGTGCTCTGAGTAAAGCAGATTGCCCTCCCCGATGTGGTTGGGCATCATCCACTCAGCTGAAAGCCTCTGTAGAACAAAAAGCAAAGTAAGGGAGAGTTTACTCACTGTATCTGACTTTCTTCAAGCTTGGACATTGGTCTTCTCTTGTCTTCAGACTCACACTTGGAGTATAACTTATATCATTAACTTTCCCAGGTTTCTACTGTCTTCAGATCTTGAGACTACTCAGCCTCTGTAATTTCATGAGGCAATATCATATAATAAATTTCTTTACAAGCATATATATTATGTGTATATATTTATATGTTTAATATTTATGCATATATATAAAATACTGCATATATATTTATATATTTTAACATTGTGTACAAAAATATATTTCCCTTTGGTTCTGTGTCTCTCTGGGGAGCCCAGACTAAGACATGTATGTAACTTAATATACAATTTCTATGTCTTTTAATAATTCAGCATTATGAGGTGTTACAATTTCAGTCAAGTTCATTCATGGACATGTGTTCTCAGCAAAAGATAAACATTTATGTAAACATAACTTTTAGATACTAGCTGAAGATTCATAATGATTGCAGTGTGCTAACTTATTCTATTCTAAATTCCTTCCAAAATTATTTAAATGACAGAAAAATAAGTGATATCATGCATCAGGATCCAGAATTAATAGAAAGTATACTTTACCTAAAAATAACACGGAGGAATTTCCATTGGATATTTTCTAGATAGGTTCAAATGAAAATTTTAAAATAACAACAACAACCACCAAAGTAAAAGCAGAAAGACACGAGAGGAATATTTGGATGCAGCAAATGAACCTGACTGCTGGAGGCAGGAGCTAGAAAAAGGGGTAACCAGAGAATATTTGCCTTGGAATCTCTTTCTCCAGTAAGAATAAGAATATTAGAAAGTAATTCATAGTAAATTCCAGAAGCATCTCCAAGTAGAAAAGACAGTGGACATCAAGAGCTGCTTTCTCCTCACCTCAGCATAACTGGGCTTTTCTCTGGATCAGCCGGCCTGTGGCCAGCTACGTTGGGCACTGATACCAATTAGACTTTGAGGAGAAAAGGTTAATGTATGCACTTGATTTTGGACATATTGGTTATTGATAATCATCCCACCATTTGTGTGCGGGTAGAGAGGAAAAAAATCATAGCACGTAGCCTATAAAGAATACACACAGTAAGACAAGATGAGCTCAGCCCCTCAGAATCAGAGAAAAAAACCTACTTAAAAAGTTTTTCCAAACCTACAGAATAAAGAAGTAGATTTTAAAAAGTGCCTGCTTTGTCTTGCAGTAAAAAGAAAAGAATTGAACACCATGAAACAAGAGATGAAAGATGAGAGGATAAGACAACAGACTGAGATATAAAATGGAGCTAGCTGGGAGCCAGACAGAAGGGCAAAAGGAGCTGAACGAGATAAGGAAAAAATGAAAGGAAACTCAAGATACAATAACTAATTTTAAAACTGCTTTGAAAGCAGTAAAGAGAAGAATCCATACTGTAAAAACTGAATCAGTGATGTGAAAGCTGAACTTTTGGGCCCTTTTTTTTTATTATTATTATTAAGCAATAAATCGCTCAGAGTTAGACTATATTTTCAAAAAATTAAAAACATAAAATTAGTCATAGAAAAAATGAACAAATGGGAATTATGGCAGAAACTGATATATTTTTATATAAATAAATAAATTTTTAAATAACCACACTATTAAAACAATAGGAAAGCACAATGTAGCTGAGAAGCCTGTAAGTAGTATAGTTAAGTGAAAAAAGAGACAAAGAAAAATACATAAGATACGTAAATTTAAAAAGGCTAAAAATAAGCAAGGGAAAATAAACAGAAATATGGAAACATAAGAAAGAAATGCCTATGCTAATACTTTTTAAAAGCTTAGTGAAATACAGTGTTCTAAGAATATATAAATTAACAAAAATGATCTCCCAATGCTTAGTGGTTTAACGGAATAATAATAACAAAACATATTTCATAATTGATATTCCAGATTTCCCAAGGAAAGTTTTCAGATTCATTTGGTATTGTAATTTCTTCTAAATCCACAAGCAACAAAAAATTGTCTCCTAGAAATGGTTCCAGGGCATAGAAAAATAAGAAAATTGTGTTAATTTGTTTTCAGAAGATAATATAACCCATTAGCAAAAACAGGCAGAAAAACCTAAAGACAGAACTCATTTAAGAATACTCGTAATGAAAAACCAGCAAAGCAAATCCAGAGTGTTATTAGTCAAGTAATAAAAACATAACCAAGTAGGGTCTAGTCTAGTTAGATAATGAGAAAACAACATAAAAAACCCTATTAATATGTAGTAATATTAGAGAAACAAAGAATAAAAATGGCATCATCATCATAGGTGCTGAAAAGACATTTGATAATAATAATTAATATTCATTCAGGATAAAAGTAGTATTTGCCAACAGAAAAACAGTCTCTTAATAATACGAAAACACTGCATAAAACTTTTAATACAACAGTGACGTCATCTCCCTAAAATGAACTACAGATTCAGTTCAATCACAGTTTACATCCCAGCAGGTATGAAAGTGTGTGTGTGTGTGTGTGTGTGTGTGTGTGTGTGTGTGTGTGTGTATGTAAATCAACAAGCTTATTATAAGATGTATATGAACAAGCCAAGAATATAGTAAGTCAATATGGAAGAACAATGTTTGTGGATTTTTCATTGATTAATAATCTACAGTTAAAAAAAAAAAAGACAGTGGGGTGTTTGCACAAGTATAGATACATAGAATAAAAAAACAGAACAGAGTCCAGAAAGTAGATGAAGAGTGGTAGAAGTCAGAAAGAAGTGAGAGAGTGTTTAGAGTGTTTTAGGCCATTACAAGGAATTTGCCTTTACTCTGAATAAGATGAGAATCCATTGGAGTACATTGAACATAATGATAAAATCATATGTATATATACATACATATATATACACATACATATATATACATACATATATATAATATATATATATATATTTGAGATGGAGTCTTGCTCCATCACCACACAACAGTGCAGTGATGCTATCTTGGCAAACTGCAACCGCCACCTCCCAGGTTCAAGAGATTCTCCTGCCTCAGCCTCCTGAATAACTGGGACTACAGACACACGCCACCACCCTCAGCTAATTTTTGTATTTTTAGTAAAGACAGGGTTTCACTATGTTGGCCAGATGGTCTCAATCTCTTGACCTTGTGATCTGCCCACCTCAGCCTCCCAAAGTACTGGGATTACAGGCGTGAACCACCGCACTCAGCCCTTATTTATATTTTTAAAATGATCACTCTGGTAGTTGTGTTAAGAACAGATAGTACCGGAGCAAGGACGAGAGCTGGGAGAACAGTAAGAAATCGACTGCAGTTATTCATTTAAGAGAGAATGATGGCAAGAAGTGGTTGGATTCCACATATATTGCAAAAGTGAAGTAAGAAGACTGCGGCTAATGGAATGTAAGGTATAAAGGAAAGAGCAGGACTAAGAACTAGCTCTAGAGTTTTGGCTTAACAACAACTAGAAGGATGATAGTGCTATTTAGTGAGTTTGAGGCAAGTTAAGAGGACTAAATTTGAGAAACAAAAGTCAAAATTTCTATTTTACATCTGCTCTGTTGAGATCTCATTAGTCCTCAGGCAGAAACCCACAAATCTGGAAGGTAAAGATGAGAGTTCAGGCGAATGAAATGATCAAGAGTATAAATTAAGAAGAGAGAGAGTTTGAGGACTGAGTCCTGATAAAAGAGACAGATTCAGGAAAGTGACACCAAATATGTGACACGGGAAGTAAACTGTAGAGTTTACTTAAAAAACACAGTGAACAGAAGCAAAGTAAAGAAACTTTCCTAAGAAGAAGAAAGAGATCAAACTGTCAAGTCCTGCTCAGGTTAAACTATGTGAGCCCAGCAAGATGAATATTAGATCTGGCAAGTGGATATCATTGTTGACCTAGAAAAGAAAAGTTTCTGTAGAGCAATGGGGATGAAATTCTGATGAAAACATGTAAAAGAGAGAATGCGACACTTCCATTTCTAGTCATATGGTTGACTAGATTTTGCAGGAAAAAAAAATATTTTCTAGAGCAGAACACCTAAAAGACTGCCTGAAATATAAGAAACATCTCTTTCAAAGCATGGCTGAGCTATCAGTAAAGTAAGAGAAACAACTAAAATGAGAAAAAATAAAGACTTGTCATTGCAAAAAAGTATACTCCAAAGACCCTGCTCTACTCTCAAAGCCTAAATCTGGGTTTAATGACCAATAAGTATTAGGAGACAAAAGACAAATTTTGGGCCTATTCAAGTTGGAAGTCAAGATAGAGACCAAGTATAAAGCTAGGATACTCTTAGTGGATACAGTAGTAAAACATTCACTTCAAAGACAAAGAGTTGATTATTTTGGTCTTTGTCATAGCTAAGAGGGCTGATGGAGAAAGAAACTTATGAGAATTTCTAAACAAACCTCAGCGTTTCTGTGACCCGAGGACCAGAATGTACATCCCCTTTGGAGCTCAAGCCAAAATTTAGTGTAATGTGGTCACAGGCTTGGAGTGTCACCAATCACCTAGCAAAAGCAAAGTCAAATTCTCACTTGAAGAGTGTATTTTAATCTGCATCATCTGAGAATTTGAACAGATTAAAGGCAGCATGAGTGCACTTTTTCTTTCTCTCTCACTCTCTCTCACACACACACACACACCCCACTCCTCACAGGAAATCAAGCTATCAAGAACAAAAGTCAGCAGAAACAACAACCAGCAGAAAAAAGGCCCATGAAAATTGCATATTTTGGTACGATCACATTCATAATGTAAAATGAACATTTGTCAAATACTTTAAAAATAAAAGAAGGAATTCAGAAGTAAGTAAAGTACAAGATATTACCAAGAGCAACCTGGATATATTTTTTAAAAGAACTAAGTAGAGCATCTGTAAAAAAATATAATAATTGAAATTAAAAACCAAGTTTTTACATAGAAAACAAATTAGACACACTTTAGGAGATCGTGGTGGTCAGTTTTATGTGTCAACTTGGCTAGTCACCCCCAATTATTTAACCAACGTATGTTGTTGGGAAGGTATTCTGCAGATGTGACAACAGTCTATAATCAGTTGCCATGAAGTAACAGGGATTTTTTTATATCAACTTGGCTAGTTTTATGTGTCAACTTGGCTAGTCATCCCCAGTTATTCAATCGAGTACCAATCTAGGTGTGTTGTTACGAAGGTATTTTGTAAATGTGACTGAAGTCCACAATCTGTTGCCATGAAGTAAGGGAGATTTTTCTGGACAATCTGGATGCACCTGAGTAAGTCACATGAAAGATTTTAAGAGCAGATCTGAGGTTTCCTTGAAGGAAAAGAAGTTCTACTGTGGGACAGAAGCTGTAGCATATGACTGGAATTTCAACCTGACCTTCCTAACAGCCTGTCCTGTGTATTTGAACTTTCCTTGCTAGTCCCAGCATCTAATAAACCAACTCTCTGCAAAAAGTCTCTTAACATATATCTCCTACTTGTTCTGTTTCTTTAGTTGTACCGTGTGACTGATGGAGAGGTGATTAATGAACTGAGAAATGATTTGAAACCCCCCGAATGTAACACAAATATGGGAATGTTGAAAGATAAGAGATATGAAAGATAGAAAATAAAATCCAATATACATTTTGTTATATTCAGAAGAGAACAATAAAGAGAATAGTCAAATGAAATATAGAAATAAATATTACCTGTATTTTTACCCAAATTGATAAAAGATGCCATGAAGGTTAATTTTATGTGTCAACTTGGCTGGGCTATCATGTCCAGATGTTCTCTCAAACACCAATCTGGATGTTGCCATGACGGTATTTTTTGGATGTGCTTAGTATTTAACTCAGTATACTTGGAGCAAAGTAAGCTACTATCTGTAATGTGGGTGAGCTGCATCCAATCAATAGAAAAGCATCACAGAAAAAACTGAGGACCACTGTGGAAGTGGAATTCTGCTTCCTGACTGCGTTTGGACTCCAGCTTCAATGACAACAGTTCCCTGGGTCTCCAGCCTGTCAGCCTGCCCTACAGAATTTGGACTTTCCAGTCCCCAACATTGTGTGGGGCAATTGCTTAAAATAAATCTCTCTCTAAATCTCTCTCTCTGCATTCTCACACACACACACACACACACACACACACACACACACACACACAGACATATACTCGCTCTTACACATTTCACTAAATGTCTTCTCTGGAGAACCCTGACTAATATAGATATTAACATTTAGATTAAAGAAGCTAAAAATTCCAAGATAAAATGATATTCACATTTTAGTGAATCTACAAATTTCCAAAGGCAAAAAATAACATTTCAAAAGTAGTCAGAAAAAAATTACCTACAAATGAACATTAATTAGAGTGACAGTGGAATTCTCAAAGCAAAAATGGGGGAAATAAAAAAGGGAAAATTTTTAAGAAAATAAAATTAATAAATATGTAAAATGTCTTGAACGTCTCATAAAAACAGCAGTAAACACAGTATTACATGACTTCAAAAATTTTATTTTAAGGAAAAGGTGAAATGATCATCAAAGGCGAAAAAAACAGAAGAAATTCATTGAGAACAGACATTTGCTAAAAGAAAAATCTAATGGATACACTTCAGAAAAAGAAAGAAAAATGGTCCTCAAAGGAAATCTGTAAAAACATTAGAAGGAAGATGAGAAATAATAAATTATAAACTTTCTAATGAGCCCAAATTATATGGCTGATTAAATGATAATGATTATGCCTAATGTGTAAGCTTAAATAATTATGATAGAATCTTGACAACCATAGCAAACAATTCAGAAGAGATTTAATAAGAGCAAAACATCTTTTCAGAAGGAGAGTAAAGATATTGATGAGATTATATTAATTTAAATATACATGCTAAACATTCTAATAACAAAGTAGATGAAAGCATGTAAATTTCTAACAGGTAAGGAAAACACAAAGAAAGAGGAAGTAAAAAAGAAATGAGGAAGGAAGAGACAGAGGAAGAAGGATAGGAAGTAGAAAAAACAGAAAGCACAAGATAAGATAGATGGGGGAAATAAATCTAGACATATATAACAGTAATCACAATCCATTTAAAGGAACAAAAAGCTTCAAACGAAAAATTAGAAAGTAAATCAAACTGAGCAATGTAGTGTGTATGAGAAACATACTTTAAAAATAAAGACTCAGAAAAGAGGAAAACTAGAAATCTGGGTACGATTAGGAGATCAAAGTACCTAGTAATTTGAATTGGGGAAGTTTAATATAAAGAAAACTAAACTTATGATAAAACTGTAACTATACAAATGTAATGAGAACTCTACAGGGTATTGTGTTAGTCAGGGTTCTCCAGAGAAACAGAAAGAATAGGATATATATAGATATGCAGTAACAGATTTATCGTAAAATATTGGCTCAAGAGCCTGTGGAGGCTAGGAAGTCCCACAATCTGCCCTCTGCAAGCTGGAGAGCCAGGAAAGCCAGTGGTGCAATTCCAGTTGAATTCTGAATGTCCAAGAACTGGGGGTCAAAGGTGCAAGTCCCAGTCCAAGTCTGAAGGCCTGAGAACTAGTTGTGCTGATATCTGAGGGCAGAAGACGGACGCTCCAGCTCAAGCAGAGTGAATTCACCTTTCCGTCACATTTTTGTCTTATGTGGATCCTCAATGGATTGACTGGTGCTCACCCACACGGTGAAGGCAGATCTTCTTTACACAGTCTACTCCTTCAAATGCTAATCTCTTCTAGAAACACCCTCCCAGACATCCCCAGTATTTATTTATTTATTTATTTATTTATTTATTTATTTATTTGTATTTTACCACTTATGTGGGCATCCCTTAGCCCAGTCAGGTTGACACATAAAATTAAACATCGCAGGTACCTTAGGGCAGAGGAACACCCAAGAACGGATTAACTTGGAGCATCTCAGGACTGGATGGCAGATGTCATTGAAGAAGGTGCGGTTGTATCCTCATGGACAGTGCAGTTTGTTGTTCCTGATTCACTGGGTAAGCAGAGAAAAATCCTCCAGGTGCAGGTGAGTTGAGCTGTTAGGTTGGTATGCACCAGGAGCAAGGGCATTGGGAGCCCACTATCTGGGAGTACAAAGTTTATGTTAGGAGCAACACAGGAAAACAATCCTCTGAAATGTAGGCAAGCCAAGGCTGGTGAACATCAAGCTTGTGATTTTCTGTTTCACTTATCCCTAAACACTAATGGAGTACAGGCAGTGAGACATTGTCAGAGGATGCAGTAGTGAGTGTGTGGCATGTCCTTACTCTCATGGGGTCAAATGTAATATTTGGTCCTCTGCAAAAGTAACAGTATATTATTATTTATGTGTATATTTATTTATTTTGGAGACAAGGTTTCACTCTGACACCCAGACTGGAATGCTGTGGCATGATCATAGCTCACTGCAGCCTTAATCTACTCAAGTGATCCTCTCACCTCCCACCTCCCAAGTAGCTGGGAGGTGTGCACCACCATGCCTCACTATTTTTCATTTTGTAGTTGACACAGGATATCACTGTGTTACAAAGGCTGGTCTCAAACTCACGACCTCAAAAGATTCTCTTGCCTGGGCTTTGCAAAGTGGTAGGATCACAGGTGTGAGCCACTGTGCCCAGTCAAGAACAGTACATTACACCCCAGAAATAACACTATCACATATTAAAGATAAAGAAATAAATTATCCTTTAGCTTTGATCTTATCTAACTTAACATCACAATTTACTTTACATGAAATCAATTTTCTCCCTTTAAACACCTCTGCTTTTTTTCTGTGAATGATCTCCAACATTTTTTTGTATGACTTTAGCGCAGTGAACATAACAGAACACATAATTAAAAGAACATTGACATTTTTATCTGACACATTCTCGTAAGATTCATCTTTTGATGTGTTTAGAGCAGGTTAACCTTCATGTCCAACCAGTCCTTGCCAATCTGCATTTGTTCTGGAGTTTGTTTCAAATTACTTTTCTACTGTTTTATTTCTTCCTGCTTATATCTTAATTGGAGAATTCTTGTTTTCTACAATATAATTGAAATACTAAGTAAATCATTTTTTAACGACATTTGATGTCAGAGGACACTCTTAAATTAACATTCATGTTAGCCCAAGTTTTTCCTAAGCCATTTTTTTTGGCGTTGGCCTCCAAGTTATGTTTATGAATCATCTAAGAACTGAAGGAACATGCTCCAGAGGTGTCCTAGTTAATCAGAATGTCACATGATATAGAATTGAGAACCTCCTTAAAATCATATACACATATGCCTTATATGCCCTTTTGCCTATGTAACCTGTCTGTGAGATATGTTCTTTGCAAAGATATGTGTTGTACCTGAGAGTTTTCTAGAAGATCACTAGATTGATTGCTGATTATTCTATTATCTTCACAGTTTTTCACACTGAACTACTCTACTTTACAGATTCAACTTTTCTTTCTTTTTCTAAAAATGGGAACAGCATTATCTTCTCTAATTCTCCCGTGAGTTATCAAAGGAACAGATTTTTATTATCTCCTGTCTTCTAAGTAATTTTTCGATTAAAGCCTAGTGTAGATCTCTGACTTTCTCCACGTCACTGCATTTGGTTCTTTTCTGGCACATTTGATTCAGAAACTTTTTTTTTTTTTCCGAAACAAATCAGGTAATAAAAGGAGCAACCAGATATTGAGTACCTAAATGCTAAGTGCTAAAAAGTATACCACACGATTGCATAAATTAAATTTAATCCTCTTGCATTGTATCAAGGTATTAATTATTCTCATTTTATAAATGAGGAAATTGGTGCACATAAAGGTTAAGAGGCATGTAACAGAATGACAATCTCATATATTCCCTGTTCCAGTCTGTTCATTTGACTGTTATTAAATTTTTTCACACCTTTTTTTCATCACTTTTCCAAAAAATACATGAGGAATCCTTAAAATTTTGGCGTAAATCTTACGCTGATCATATGTATTAATATATGTATAATATCATATATAAACATATATAAATATATATCAAAAACCCTTAATACTTTTATTCTTAAATTCAAAACACTTAAATATTCTTTAGAATCTATTTACTATTGCTTTGGACTATCTCAGGGAACAATATTGTGTTTACCTTTGAGAATGTTTGTCATACGGGTTTTCAGAATATTGTAGACATATCTTGAGTAAATGTGATTCACCAGAAGGTTCTCATCTTGTCTCCAACACTTTTTCCTCGACTGATCGGCTGAGTCACCTGCATTATCTCTGAGACTCAGTTTTTTCATCGACCAATGAGAGAAGATTGACTTGAGAATCTGAAGCCTATTTCAACTCAAAAATTCAGTGTTGTTTTGCACTTTCTTCACTTAGACCAGTGAGCTCTTTTTATTATAGCCATAAAAGGTGACTGAGATGGGCTTGGCCTAGTCTGTCCAAGCCATTGCATGTGTATGTATATGTAGATACAGCCAGGTGGAGAAGGAACTAATAACTGACAGCAACACAGGACATTTATGTGGATCTTTGTTTTCACACAGCATGTGGGCAAGTGGAGGAGTTGTAGTTTTTATTTGATCAATCCAGAGCACAGCTATGTGTGTGCTCTCATTGGTCTACTTAAAATTCTCTTATGTTTTTGTCCAAAAATGACCTGTTCTATTTCATATATGAAAGCTTCACATTAAAAGAATATGAGGTAGCAAATATCTTTACTGAAGCGCTGTTGGCAGCTGAAATCACTGACAACTTCCTGGCTGTGATTCATAATCTATATTGGTGCCTTTGAGACAGCAGGCTATTGATTTTTCCCTGTCTATAATCCAAGACCATATACAGAGCTTGTTAGACATCTGTGGGAATATAAACTGAGTTTTGATGCAAGTTAGGAAGGTTCTCTTAGCAGCGCACTTAGTTTTTGTTTTAGGAAAATCTTTACACAACCTTAATCTTGGTGAACTTTTTAAAAACAAATAATCCAATATAAGCCAGGTCACAGGCTTTGAAACAGAGACTAGTGTCAATGTTTTGTTGTGGTTTGGGTTTTTTTTTTGTGGGGGGGGAAGGGGGAAGGTGTGGTTACTTTGTACCCAGAGTTTAAATAAAGTTACTTTCTCCAGTAGTTAGCAAACTATCTATTAAATAATGATCAAGGCTTTTTCTCTTTGTTATACCTAAGGATACTTTTTATTTGATGAGACTAACTAGGATAGATTTCAAGTGATACAGGGAGATAACTGAAGGGCACAGATACAAATTAAACTATTACAAGTCATACGTTATTACCTATAGAAATGTTTCTGAAAAAAACTGAGTAGGAGTTATCCATATCAAAAGTCTTCTTGGGTCTGCAAAATTTAACTTTTTCTAAATCATTGCCTAACTGTCTGACCAAGAAATGCAAGTTTTTGGCCAGGCGTGGTGGCTCAAGCCTGTAATCCCAGCACTTTGGGAGGCCAAGACGGGCGGATCACGAGGTCAGGAGATCAAGACATCCTGGCTAACACGGTGAAACCCCATCTCTACTAAAAACACAAAAAAATTAGTCGGGCGAGGTGGTGGGCACCTGTAGTCCCAGCTACTTGGGAGGCTGAGGCAGGAGAATGGCGTGAACCCGGGAGGTGGAGCTTGCAGTGAGCGGAGATGGCGCCGCAGCACTCCAGCCTGGGCAACAGAGCAAGACTCTGTCTCAAAAAATATTGATTCTACTCATCCAGGAGCATGGGCTGTATTTACATATGTTTGTGTCATCTACGATTTCTTTCAGCAGTGTTTTCTAGTTTTCCTTGTAGAGGTCTTTCATCTCCTTGGTTAGGTATATTCTTAAGTATTTTAATTATTTTGTAGTTATTGTAAAAGCGGTTGAGTTCTTGATTTTATTCTCTGCCTGGTTGCTATCGGTGTTTGGAAGAGCTACTGATTTGTGTACATTAATCTTGTATCCAGAAACTTTGCTGAATTCTTTTATCAGTTCCAGGAGCTTTCTGAAGGAGTCTTTATGGTTTTCAAGGTAAACGATCATATTGTCAGCAAACAGGGACAGTTTGACTTCCTCTTTACTGATTTGGATGCCCTTTATTTCCTTCTCTTATCTGATTGTTCTGGCTAGGACTTCCAGTAGTAAGTTGAAGATGAGTGGTGAGAGTGTGGGCATCCTTTTCTGGTTCCAATTCTCAGAGGAAATGCTTTCAGCTTTTCCCCATTCAATATTATGTTGGCTGTGAGTTTGTCATAGATGGCTTTTATTGCATTGAAGTATGTCCCTTGTATGCTGATTTTGCTGAGAGTTTTAATCGTAAAGCGATGCTGGATTTTGTTGAATGCTTTTTCTACATCCATTGAAATTATGTAACTTTTGTTTTCAATTCTGTTAATGTGGTATATCACATTTATTGACTTGCTTATGTCAAACCATTCCTGCATCCCTGGTATGAAACCAACTTGATCATGGTGGATTATCTTTTTGATATGTTGTCAGATTTGGTTAGCTAGTATTTTGCTAAGGATTTTAGTATCTATGTTCATTAGGAATATTGGTCTGCAGTTTTCTTTTTTGGTTATGTCCTTTCCTGGTTTGGGTCATTAGGGTGATGCTGACTTTATAGAACAAATTAGGGAGGGTTTCCTCTTTATCTTGTGGAAGAGTGTCAAAAGGATTGGTACCAATTCTTCTTTGAATGTCTGGTAGAATTCTGCTGTGTCTGTCTGATCCTGGACTTTCTTTGTTGGAAATTTTAAAATTACCATTTCATTCTTGCTGCGTGTTATTGATCTGTTCAGGGCATCTGATTATTCCTGACTTAAACTAGGAGGGTTGTAGCTTTCCAGGAATTTATCCATCTCTTCTAGGTTTTCTGGTTTATGTGCATAAAGGTGTTCATAGTAGCCTTGAATGATCTCTTGTATTTCAGTGGTGTCAGTTGTAATATCTCCTGTTTTGTTTCTTAATAAGTCTATTTGGATTTTCTCTCTTCTTTCCTTGGTCAGTCTTGCTAATGGTCTATCAGTTTTATTTATCTTTTCAAAGAGCCAGCTTTTTGTTTCATTTATCCTTTATGTTTTTTGTTGTTGTTGTTGTTGTTATTGATGTTGTTTGTTTCAATTTCATTTAGTTCTGCTCTGATCTTGGTTATTTCCTTTCTTCTGCTTGGTTTAGGTTTGGTTTATTCTTGTTTCTCTACTTCCTTGAGGTGTGAACTTGGAATGTTAGTTTGTGCTCTTTCAGTCTTTTCCAGGTAGGCGTTTAAGGCTACGAACTTTCCTCTTAGCACTGCCTTTGCTGTATCCCAGAGGTTTACATAGGTTGTATAATTACTGTTGTTAAGTTTGAAGAATTTTTTAATTTCCATCTTGATTTCATTTTTGACCCAATGCTCATTCAGTTCCAGGTTATTTAATTTCCATGTATTTGCATGGTTTTGAAGGTTCCCTTTGGAGTTCATTTCCAGTTTTATTCCACTGTGGTCTGAGAGAGTGTCTGATATAATTTCTGTTTTCTTAAATTTATTGAGCCTCGTTTATGGCCTATCATATGGTCTACCTTGGAGAACATTCCATGCACTGTTGAATAGAATGTGTATTATGTGGTTGTTGCATGAAATATTCTGTATTTATCTGTTAAGTCCATTTGTTCCAGGGTATAGTTTAAATCCATTGTTTCTTTCTCGACTTCCTGTCTTGATGACCTGACTAGTGTTGTCAGTGGAGTATTGAAGTCCCCCACTATTACTGAGTTGCTGTCTATCTCATTTCTTAGGTCTATTTGTAATTGTTTTATAAATTTGGAGCTCCAGTGTTAGGTGCATATATGTCTAGGATTGTGATATTTGCCTGTTGGATAAGGCTTTTTACCATTATATAATGTCCCTCTTTGCCTCTTTTAACTGCTACTGCTTTAAAGTTTGTTTTGTCTGATATAAGAATAGCTACCCCTCCTCATTTTTGGTGTCCATTTTCATGAAATGCCTTTTCCTACCCCTGTACTTTAAGTTTATTTGTGTCCTTATGTGTTAGGTGAGTCTCTTGAAAGCAGCAGATAGTTGGTTGGTGAATTCTTATCCACTCTGCAGTTCTGTATCTTTTAAGTGGAGCATTTAGGCAATTTACAATCAATGTTAATATTGAGATGTGAGGTACCATTGCATTCATCATGCTATTTGTTGCCTGTGTACCTTGTTATTTTTGTTTTTGTTTTTTTAAATTGTATTTTTGTTTTATAGATCCTGTGTGATTTATGCTTTAAAGAGGTTCTGTTTGATGTGTTTCCAGAATTTGTTTCAAGATTTAGAGCTCTTTTTAGCAGCTCTTGTGGTGCTGGCTTGGTAGTGGCGAATTCTCTCATCATTTGTTTATCTGAAAGAGATGATCTTTCCTTCATATATGATGTGCTACAAAATTATTGGCTGATAATTGTTTGGTTTGAGGAGGCTGAAGATTGGGCCCCAATCCCTTCTAGCTTCTAGGGTTACTGCTGAGAAATCTGCTGTCAATCTGATAGGTTTTCCTTTATAGATTACCTCACAGCTCTTAAGGTTCTTTCCTTCATCTGAACTTTAGATAAGCTAATGACAATGTGCCTCGGCAATGATCCTTTGGCAATGAATTTCCCAGGTGTTCTTTGTGCTTCTCGTATTTGTATGTCTAGGTCTCTAGCAAGGCTGGGGAAGTTTTCCTCAATTGTTCCCCCAAATATGTTTCAAAAACTTTTAGATTTCTCTTCTACCTCAGCAACCCCAATTATTCTTAGGTTTGGTTGCTTAACATAATCCCAGACTACTTGGAGGCTTTGTTCATATTTTCTTATTCTTCTTTCTTTGTCTTTGTTGAATTGGGTTAATTAGAAGACCTTGTCTTCAAGCCCTGAATTTCTTTCTTCTGCTTTTTCAATTCTATTGCTGAGACTTTCCAGAGAATTTTGCATTTCTATAAGTGTGTCCAATGTTTCCTGAAATTTTATTTTTTCTTTATGCTATCTATTTCCTTGAATATTTCTCCCTTTACTTCTTGTATTATTTCTTTGAATTTCCTTGCATTTGGCTTTGTCATTCTCTGGTGCTTCCCTGATTAGCTTAGTAACTAACCTCCTGAATTCTTTTTCAGGTAAATCAAGAATTTCTTATTGGTTTGGCCCTCTAGTGAGCTAATGTGATTTTTAGGGGGTGTTGAAGAGCCTTGTGTTGTCATATTAACAGAGTTGGGTTTTCTGGTTCCTTCTTATTTGGGTAGGTTCTGTCAGAGGGAAGGTCTAGGGATGAAAGCTATTGTTCAGATTCTTTGGTCCCATTAGGTGTTCCTTTCATATAGTGCTCTCTCCCTTTTCCTGTGGATGTGGTTTCCTGAAAGCTGCACTGCACTGATTGTTATCTCTCTTCTGGGTCTAGCCACCCAGCAAGTCTACCAGGCTCTGGGCTTGTACTAGGGGTTGTCTGCACAGAGTGCTGTGATGTGAACCACCTATGAGTCTCTTAGCCATGGATACCAGCACATTTACCAGGTCTTGCAGAAGCAGTCTGTTTCCTTCAGAGGGTCTGTGGGTCCTCTTGGGATTCCTGTTTTGTTCTTGCAGTCGTTCTGGAGCTAAAATTCATGATATGAGCCTCTGTGCACTATTCTGTCAGTCTGGGTTGGAGTTGTAATCTAGTCCTGCCTCTTGTCATCCATGATGATCTGTTCTAGATTCTAGAGGCTGCCCACATTCCTTGGCTTATAGAATTTTCAAAACCAGCAAAAGCCAGTGAAGTCTTTCTCACATTGCATCACTCTGATTCCAGGAAATGGTTTTTAATAAAAACTCAAAAATTAAAAATTAACAGGGGTAAGTATATTAAACCTTCTCAAAATTAATGACTTTAATTGAATAACTTGTATTGTAGATAAATTCTAAAAATCAGCAAAAAACCCCAAAGAAGTAGTTAATACAATGTGTAAAGTTACAGGAATTAATATATAAAATATCCATGGTACTTCTCCAAATCATCAAGAAAATTACATGAAGCCCATTAAAAACTATGGTCAAACAGGTACATTCTAAATGGACAGCTTTCTTATGAATGAAGAAGTGAACAGCTTTTCTAGAAACCAGAGGAAGGAGGATGGGGCTAGGGAATATCAGTGAGATTACAATTTTTAGCTATCAGGTTTGAAGAAACAAAGACACACCTTATGAAGGGCTATTGAAAACTTGAACTAGTAAGAGCCCTCATAATCTGGTGGTTGGAGTACAAATTGGAACAGAAATTTTGAAGAAGAGTCTTCTAGTATTTCATAAAAGTCAGTATTTTTTATATCCTAAACCTAGCTAAACCTATCCTAGGTATATATCCGCAAAAATATTCACATAAGTACGTATAAGGATGTGTTTTACGGTGACTGGATTTAGTAAAAAGAATTTGGAGATCACTTGGTTGGCTAAATAAAATGTAAAATGTGCATATAATAGAATAATTTTCAGCATTCAGAGTTAATGAACTATCCTCAAATGTAGTGCCGTGGATGCCTTGCAGAAACATAGTATTAAATGGGAAGTTAGATTAAAATTACTTCAAAACTACTTCCATACATTTAAACACTCAGCTAAACAATATAATTTACAAAGATACATACAAACCTAAATAAATGCTTGGGTAGGTGTCTATGGGGTAAAGGGGATGGGAGTAGAGATAAGGGATTAGGAAGAAATAATAAAACAGATAAAAAATATGGCTTTGGATTAACAAAATGACAGTGTTTTACAAACTTGGAATATGGTTAATTCAAATGTACGCATCTAAGTTCCAGAAGGTAAAATAAACTAAGCGAAATGAGAGAAAAAGTTGAGAATTTCATGTTTGAAGAAAAATATATAAAGAACTTAACATAATAGGCATTGAAGATAAAAAGTAGGTATGCACGGGGAAGAAAATTTAACAATTTTATTAGAAAAAATTAATAAAGACATAATTGAAACAAATTCTTCTCATTGGAAAATAAAATCATAAATAAATAAAAGAAAAGAGTTGTCATATTCCAGGAAACAATGGGAAAAATAGTCTGTTATATAGAGATATGTTACAAAGTAGCTCAAAAATTAGCAGCTAAAAACAAGAAACATTAATTATCTTTCAATTTCTGTGGCTCAGGAATCTTAGCATAACTTTCACTGGGTGCCTCTGGCCCAAGATGCCTTGTGTGGTCCAGGGGCAACTGCAGTCATCTCAAGATATGACTGGAGTTGTACAATCTACTTCTAAGCTCACCCATGTGGTTGATGGCAAGATAGACTGCTCCACAGGGCTCCCTCACAACTTGACAGCTGGTTTCCTGCTGTGTGCGTGATGCAAGAGAAAATGAGAGAGCGAGAGCACTCTAGATGAAAGCCACAATGTTTTTAAAGTCATATATGGCATGTGACATCCCGTCATATCCACCATATTTATTTGTTATAAGCAAGTCAATAAATGCAGACCATACTCAAGGGGAGGAACGTCTACAAGGGCATGAATATGAAAAGGATGAAGAGGCCACATTCTTAGGAGTCATTTTAGCCTGCTTACAGAGATTTTTTTTGATTCAAAAATATTATTGAGGGTTTTACATGTGCTAAACACTTTGTTACCCAAAAATATTAGAATATTTAAGTTGAATAATACTATAAGATTCTATTCAGAAAAAAAAAAAAGGAGATATGATAACTACAAAGAGAATTACTGGCTTAAACCTCACTGTGACACCAAATGAAAGAGAACAGAATTTTCAGGGTAAAACATTAATTCACCATAAACACATTTCACTGTCAGTCAAGATATCTTGGTTGTGAAAGTGACAAAAAGACATTCTCATAGATAAAAAAAAAAAAAAAAAGAAATCACCTGTAATCTTTAACATACAACTTGAAGATGTATTCCAGCTAAGCGAGATAATAAAAATTATCAGTGCAGATATGTAAGAAAGTTGTGATATGTAAAGAATTGATACTCATTCCTGTCTTCTCAGAATATATCTTTGATAAATAATCCAACAAATTCAAATATTATATGGGTAACACTGTTATTATGTTAGCCAACAAACAAGCAGAAAATAGATATTAAAGGGCTATAAAAACAACATTAAAATGACCACAAAAAGTTATTTTCATGAATTTTTATTGATACAGAAAATATTTATGATTGAATATTAGATAAAATAACGCAAGATTTACATATATATTATAAGTTTTTCATATTTTCAGTGACATCTCATTAAAAATATTGCAGGAAAATATATCGAAGCACTTGGTTATATATCTTTACAACTTTAAATAATGAGGAGTATTTTTAATTTTTTGTTTATAGTTTTCATACTTTTCTACAGTAAGAGTTTTATAATTAATTATAATAAATAAACTGTTATTAAAAACTGGATAAAACGATTTTAAGAAGACACCTAAGGAAAATCTATACCAAAAAAAGTATAAATCTATAAATATCTGTAACTGAAGATTAAGTTTGAGTGGGAGGCATCCTTTTTTAAAAGAAAACTATACTGAAGCCTGATTCCCTGAACACAGGCTGTGCTAGAATCATAAATGAATGTAATTGGCACACTGAGGTAGTATTTATTGTCAATAGACAATGAATTTATAGACCATAAATGTTTATAGACAATAAAAAACGTAGACTATAATTGGGTAATGTTGTATCACGTTACTTGTATCCTTGGAATCCAGCACAACGCTTGGTTAATTTTTTTGTGTTTGGTTTATATGAAAAGGATAGAAGGAAATGGAGAGAGAGGGGGAAGAAAAGATGAAAAGAAAAAGGAGAGAGAGGAAAGAAGTAAGGGAGGGAAGGACAGAGGGAGGGAAGGAAGGAGGGAGGGATAGAAAGAAAGTTTGAATCATGAAGGGCAACAGTGGGGATACTCACAAGTCAAGATGAACAACAACAAAAATTGTCATCAACCAGAAATTATTTCTATTCAGTAAGTAGTCACTGCACATATTACCAGAGCAAAATATGAGTTCTTCATTTCTCGGGTCACTTTCATTTATGCATTCATAAAATATTTTCCAAGAGCCTATTATGTAGGGTAGGCATTGAGGTACAATGGAAAACAAGATGGATGCTATTCCTTGTCTCATGGAGTTTAACATATCATTTGGTTACTTGGACTAAAGATGGAGAGCACCAAAATATAAGCAAATCCATGGCAAAGGAGTTTATGTGATTTTCGTGTTTTGGATAGAAAGTCTTTTGAGTGAAAGAGTCTAAAGGGAAAAGATGAGAATACTTGATGCAATGAGCCAAAGAGTTAAACCACATTAATGATATTTTTGCTACAGAGGCCTCAGCTCCAGTTACCTTGTCTTTGGATGTACATTAAATTTTATATCGTATGTCTTGGTGAAGATGCCTAAGTAAGAAAGACATCATACACTACAAAGACAGTGGTATTATTTTGTTTTCTTCCAGAAAGAAAGGTCTTCCAGATGGTCCTCTCTCAAATCCTGTCAATCCTGTCAAAACAGGCTATTTTCTGATAGGGAAAAGTAAGACCTCCAGAGCCTAATACATGAGACATAATCATAACCAGAAAACTCTGAAATGGTTTAGCCTACAGGTCAGAAGCCAACAATAGCAAATAAAACTTAGTGATAAAAGTATCAACAAGAAAGAAAATAAAGCTAGTCATAATAAAAAAATACAGCAAGAATGGAAAATAAATGAAAAATAGCAGAAATCCGTACCAAAAATTAAAAAGTGTACAGAAATCCATTCATTTATTCATTTAAGAAAATATATTGAGTATCTATCATATGAGAGGAACTATACTACATCAGGTATTTGTAGTAATAGTGACAATACCATAAAATAATAATAAATAAGATGATATTGGTAAATCAATTAAATTAATTTGGATAAGATATTGCCAAGTGCTTTATTATAGGTAACTTCATTTACTTTTCATTACAATTCTATAAAAATAAAAAAAAAACACACAATCTCCATTTTAGAGATGAAAAAATAGACTTTCAAACTCAAATGTCCAGACTTTTGGCCACTCTGTGTTATGTACAGTACACTTACAACTAATAAAATTGGGCATTGGATCCATTTTATAGAATATTTAAATTTTTTTAGCCAGCATAAAAACAGGGAGACAATAGGTAACACAAAGTTTGTAGTCACACAAGTTTAGTTTTAACTTTAGTTCTAGCATTTAGCAGCTATGTGAAATAAAACCAGTTGTTTAAGATATCTGAGTATATTTATTCGCCAATAAAATATGCAAAATAAATGTGCCATATAAGGATGTTTTCCAAATTAAATGACTAACATGTTCTGTAAAATATATAGGTATGTTGGACTTCATTAGATTTAAAAACTTCTGCTCTGTGAAGACACTCTTAAGAGAATGAAGAGACAAGCCACAGACTGGGAAAAATATTTGTAAAACACATGTCTGAAAAACAACTTGTATCCATAATATATATATATATAATATATATATATATTATATATATAATATATATATATAAAACTTTTAATAGTCGATAAACAACCCCATTTTAAAACAAGCAAAAGATATGACAGGCAACTTACCAAAGATGATATAGATAGAAAATAGCCACTTAAAAAAATATTCAACATCATTTATCACTAAGGGATTAAAGCAACGTGAGATACCATTACACACCTATTACAATGACTAAAATTTTAAAAACTGAAAAAGCCAAATTCTGGAGAAGATATAGAGAAAGAGGAACTCTAATTGTGTAACTATACTACAAATGTTTGAAATAACCTCACTGAAGAGGATGGAAAAAAAGGTGCTGGCTGAAGTAACTTTGTAAATAACTGCATATAAGCACTATACTCCAGTTGATAAAGTTGCTTCTTATGAGGGTACAATTTTCTTTCTTTACTTTTTCTTTTTGTTTTCATTGTTGTTGTTGTTGTTGTTGTTGAGACAGAGTCTTGCTCTTGTCGCCCAAGCTGGAAGGCAATGGCGCGATCTTAGCTCACTGCAACCTCCACCTTTCTGGTTCAAGCTGTTCCTGCCTCAGCCTCCTAAGTAGCTGGGATTATAGGAGCCCACCACTACACCTGGCTAATTTTTGCACTTTTGGTTGAGATGGGGTTTCACTGTGTTGATCAGGCTGATCTTGAACTCCTGACCTCAGATGATCCACCGGCCTTGGCCTCCCAAAGTGCTGGGATTATAGGCGTGAGCCACTGTACCCAGCCATGAGGGTACAATTTTCATACTGATTTGTATGTATACTGGAATGGAAGAATGAAATAAATAGAAGGTAGGTGGTGGAAGCCTGGATTCTTTTGTTTTTTTTGTTGTTGTTGTTGTTTGTTTTTTGTTTTGTTTTGTTTTGTTTTTGAGACAGAGTCTCGCTCTGTCGCCCGGGCTGGAGTGCAGTGGCCGGATCTCAGCTCACTGCAAGCTCCGCCTCCCGGGTTCACGCCATTCTCCTGCCTCAGCCTCCCGAGTAGCTGGGACTACAGGCGCCCACCACCGCGCCCGGCTAATTTTTTGTATTTTTTAGTAGAGATGGGGTTTCACCGTGTTAACCAGGATGGTCTCGATCTCCTGACCTCGTGATCCGCCCGTCTCGGCCTCCCAAAGTGCTGGGATTACAGGCTTGAGCCACCGCGCCCGGCCGGAAGCCTGGATTCTTATATTTGGAGTGAGAATTTACAGATAAGCAAAAACAGGAAGCTAGAATAAACTATGTGGTAATGAGTTAAGAGTTGGAGACATCAATAAAAACTTACATTTAACTTGATATAGATATAGATAGTTACTTATAGAAATATTTCTAGATATTTTGGTACACATGATGTGTTAGTCTATTTTCATACTGCTATAAAGAACTCTTTGAGATTGGATAATTTAAAAAAGAAAATGGTTTAATTGACTCACAGTTCAGCATGGCTTGGGAGGCCTCAGGAAACTTACAGTCAAGGCAGAAGGTGAAGGGGAAGCAAGGCACCTTCTTCACAAAGCAGCGGGAAGAAGTGCCAAGCAAAAGGGGAAGAGTCCCTTATAAAGCCTTCAGGTCTCCTGAGTACTCACTCACTATTATGAGAACAGCATGGGGAAAATAACTCCCATGATTCAATTACCTCCACCTGGTCTCTCCCTTGACAAGTGAGAATTCTGGGAACTATAATTCAAGGTGAGATTTGGGAAAGGACACAAAGCTTAACCATATCACGAGTTATTATATATGCACACTTCTTTGCTTCGTCAGCTGAGAGGATCTAAAAAATGACTTCCTACTTGCAATAAGCACACATATTGCCCCAATCTAGATTTTTAAATACCATTGTCCATTGAAACAAACCACAGTTCTTTGAAGAAATGGCTGATTTTAGAATGGGGTCATAAAATACACAAGATGAGCTTTACAGTGTCAGAATTTAAGAAAATGCTCAACACACACAGACACAGACACACACACACACACATTATTGGGCACATCAGAGGTGCAGAAGCCAACAGAGCAAACTCCCAGTGGCCAAAGCTGGAACAACTGGAGCAATAACATAAGTGAAATTGCATTACATTATAACCCAAAGTGTAAAATAAATAGCCATGAGTTCATGCTGATATAAATGATTGAATGAATTAATAAATGGAGAGAAGAGAGCAATCTTCTATGCAGAGGAATTTGAAATCAATTATGAAATCAATATGAAATCAATTGCTCTACTGCATAAGGGGAAGGGCATAACTTCTCACCCCCGAAGTGTGGGCCGACCATAGTGACTTCCTTCCAAAAGGTACAATATGGAAAGGGAAGTGGGTGAGGGAGAGGGTAACTTTGTAAGTGGAGGAATCGTACAAACATACATCGGTCAGGCTACCAAGGTCAACAACAACATCACATATAATATTGATACTATGTACTCTTGATATAATGTAATGAAAATGGCACTTCACCTCTGTGGTCTTTTTTCTAAAAATCTGTAATTCCAGTCTAAACATGAGAAAAACAACAGATGAATTCCAATAGGAAGGCATCCTACGATATACCTGAATGGTATACCTCAAAACTGTCAAGGTCATCAAATACAACGTCAGAGAATGTGACATCCAAGAGGATCCTCAGGAGACATGGCTACTAAATGTAACGTAGTATCTTGAATGAGACTACAGAAAAGAGAAACTGAATAAAGCTGAGACTTTAGTTAATAATAATGTATCAATTTGACTTAAGTATAACAAATGTATTCTATTAAGTAAAATATGAGTAATAAGGAAAAGCGTATGGAGATAGTATGGGAACTCTGCACCATCTGATATATTTTTATAAATCCAAAACCATCATAAAGCTTATTAACATAGACTGTAAAGCAAATAAATGATTAAGAATGTATTGTTCATCTGGTATAATTTGACACGTAGCAGGTACTCACCAATTTGATATCTGGTGGTTTGAATATTGTACAAGGACAACAGAATATCCTGAAATGAGGATGAATATACATTCCAAAGCTAGCAAATTGTTGCCAACTCGAATTCAAGTATCGCTATCATACCTGAAGACTGTATTGTTAATGGAATAGAGAGCTGTATTGTTTGATTCGCTGCTTAGTACATATTATTTTTTTCCAAATTGCTATTAATAACTCCCAAAGAAATGTTTTGTTGTTGTTATTGTTGTGGCTATTGAGTAGTTCACCCTTTGAGATATTTTCAAAGAAACCTTTCCTCGTAAAAAGAAATTAAGGTATTATTCTCAGGGCTCAAATGTCCTACAATAAACTGTATAGTCACCTAGAGATAATGTCACCTTTACATATGGGTAGAGAAGTATCTATGTGTGGGAATTAGGGGTTGGAAAGAGGACTCTGAAGCATATACTGTGTTTCAAATAGGAGAACAAAATAGGAACCATTACAGTACTTACTCTTAGCTAGTAAATGAATGTAATATCCATTTTATTCTATATGAAGAACCCCAGATATACCAGTGATAAATAATTTATTTTTATCATGGAACATGATAAAAAGAGTCCACTCTATTAAAATCCTAATAATTTACTCTTTCTTAGGAAAATATTGAGTAGAATCACATGAAAAGTTTGGATCAAATTACATCATTTGGCTCCTCAGAGATTTATTCTCAATTCTATATAGTTTCTTCAATGGGGTTGGTATCTAACACCTGATATCTACGAATACTAGTAGAAGATTTAAATTTTTCTTTATTATTTGAGAAGTTTTAAAATATCATTTATTATGAAAAATGCATTTTGTTTATGATGTAATTAATTTGTATAAGTATAGAAGTTCTATTATGAGAAAGTTCCATATGAGAAATACAACTGGGTGTGGCAGGGGAATAGGAAGAAAGAATACAATTTTAAAATACTCCTCCATTGGAAGTTAATTCCCTTTATAAATTATTTAAGTATCTAAAAAACGTTTAAAGTAGCAGTTCTTAGAAAATGTATCAGCTTCCCTAACAATATGAAAGTAAGGTTAAATTATCATTCTATATTTAAAATAATTAATACTAGTTGACTTAGAAGCACACTTAATAATTTGTGACTAATCAAGCATTTTTCACAAAATTAACAGAGAATTTGTATCTGATGGACTCTGAGTATCTTTTATCTTCAAGTGGATTTCACTGGGATCTCTAGCCACTTTATAGTGTGAATAATAAGAACCAATTCTGGAATATTATCCTAAGATCATATATTTCTTTAATGGTCACTATGAAACAGTACCATTCACATCCAAGTCATAAATGTTGGCTGTTTTTGAATTTGTCGCTTCACTGGGCAAAAATGGGAAGAGCGGAGAGATTCAGCAACACTTCTATTCTTCAGCGATTAAAAAGACATACTTTATTCTTTCTTCAGTTGATCCAAGAACATTCTATTTTTCTCATCTCTTTACTGTTAGTAAGCTCAGAAAAATCATTTGGTCTTTTAAAAAAACTGAAATTCACTAAGCCACAGTATTTCTCTACCAACTTTTAATCATTCATATAGATAAATGTAAATATATGTGAGAGATAGAGACAGACTAAAGACACAGGTAGAAAGGGACTTCTGTGGAGAGAAAACACCGAGGCAGAGAGATACGCTGAGGCAGAGAGAAGAAAAGAGAACCAGCTCTTTCTCTACTGCAGTCTTGACCTGCTTTGCATATTTGTGAATGCAATGCTATTGCTCATTGGCAATTTAAGTATGGGTAGCACCCTGCAACCTGCCATCTCATCCACACTAGAAACATCCGATTAATTAATTATTGATCATCCACTGCTTATCTAGGGCCATGCTGCCAATTACATGTAATACACAACACATAAACCACATAACAAGGGACCAATGATCATATTGAGGATGTAAGGCTTATTTGCAAATACTATAACAAATAGTACATTATGGTATAACGAGAGCTACATGAACCTCCTTCTGTGGTCTTTTTCACTGACTCCTCTTTCTGTTGTCTGTCTGGGATGCTGTGTATCTTTGTACTTTCCCCTCACCCCCATTTCTCTTTTCCTTCAAGTGTAAATAAGCTCAATTAGTAATTTCAAAAGACTTGCCTACTTTAAATCCGTCCTTGAGGCTAGGGAAGGGGAGATACTGATGAGTCAGTGGTGGCTAATACTTCATTCTGCCTGGAAGCTAGTAGTAGGCAGCTCTATCTGAACAAGAAATGAAGAGGGAGGATGGACCCTCAAACAAAATTAAGAGATTTTACTGAGGTTCTTGAAAGTAAATATTGAGTAGTTTTAAAAATTCAATTCTCTTTCACATAGTTTATTAGCCTTCACATGATTATTTTCTTCATAACTCATTTTTCACTGTTCTTTAAACACATAAATCTTCTACATTTTCCAAATCTCTATGCTCTCGTCCAGGGAAGGACTTTGGAGCATTATTTTTCTTCTACTTGAAATTATCTTTTCATCCCAATTCTCTGATTCTCCACCCCCTACTCTCCACTTTTCTCTCTACATTATTCCTTTTCATTCTTTGGTGTCAGATTAAAATAGTTTCTCAAAATCTGTTCTATTATTTGCATCTAATGAAGTTGAAATTCATCCCATATTTTATTATTTAATAGCACTGATACTTTCCTACAATATATCCATCACTATGTTAATATGAATATATAATTCATGGCTACTGGTGGGATTATTTTAACAACTGTTGCCTCCACTGTAATGTCATAAGCTTCATGAAAGCAAAAACTTTCTCCCTTTTGTTCACTGCTGTATCTTTAACTTGTAGAACAGTGATTGCTACATAGGAAGTATGCACTACTTATTGTTGAAAGCGTGCAAAAAATGAGTGAATAAATGGATGGGTAGTGATGCTAATTTTAATGAGAAAGTTAATATAATTTTTTGCAAACTACATAATAACCTTTTATAAATGTGAGACTTTGTTATTCTCTTCATAATTATTATTAGCTGGGTAACAATAAAGCTAACTCCAGGGCAAATCAACAAGTATTCAATAAAGTTCCCAGACTAAATAACAAGGTAAATCATTGTTATTATGACTTTTGCAAACCATGGGGAAAAAATGTAACTGTTAAAACTTTAAACTGTAGGGCTTTGTGTCATTGTTTGTATTTTTTTAATTGCTGTTTTAATGAAATGGCTCCAGGTAAAAGTAAGTTGAAGAAGAATCCTAGGAAATAGTTAATAGAGAAATAGATGCAGAATAGTAGAAACAGTCTCTGAATCAAGGTTGCATACTGTCAGTGATAAGGGACGCTTATTACTATGCCAGGCTTCTGACAAGCAACCTTAAACCAATCTACAACCAGTAATAGTCTCTTGGCCTGGTATTTCTCTCTAGAATTCTGCTTCTTTTTTCTTCCATTTGTTTTCTCATTCTTTAATTTTTTAATATCTTTCCACACAGCCAAGACCCTACTACCTCCACTAGTGAAACCTAGTGAGGATGACATTAATTAATACCCCTTATGTTATCCCAGTACTCCACACTACCTCTTAGACTGTATCTTGTACAGTTTTCCTGGTATCCAAATCTCATTCCCATGTTGCTGGTTTCACTCTTGTTCTGTCTTGTATACTCTTAAATTGGCAGTAGTTGTATAACCATTTCATTATATTTGTGCTAAACACTACAGAGTTTGTATTATAGTAAACTCACTTATATGTTTATGCCCTCATCTTCAGATGTTACCATATGATTACTTTGTATTCTTTTACTCAAATTACTAATTGCATGTATTTTATTGTTTTAACCATAACATGTATTTTAAAACTGTGTTTTATATTTTTGATATTTATTGGTGTGAAAATTGACATTTTTACAGTTCTGTTTAATGCTTCATGATTTTTTTGTGACATTGAAATAAGCATTAGAGTGTGCAAGGCACAGTAATGAGACCCAGGAGAGCTGGATTCTCAGGAGCTCCTCCCACCAGCTGCAGGGCAGAGGAGGAGCCATTTAAATCTCATGCCTCTCTACTTTATTTCACTTAAACCAGGGATTTAGGCTAAATGTTCATGAAAGCCTTCCTGCTCCAATGCTCAATGATCCCACGTGTGCTGTGCCTTCAGTAGGGAGGCTTCTATACAAGACAGAATACTTCCAGACTAAGTTGATTTGACATTTGGGTATTGTTATTTCTGCCTTGGCATAGAAGACTATATTCTCTCTTTGTAGAAACATGGTTAATTGGACGCTGCTTTCCCAAACCTTGGTATCAGTAGAGCTAGTGGCACACGAGAGCAATTAGGCACATGAACTTTAAAATTTTTAATTTAATTTTTTTATTGTAAAGTGTATGTACTATATATATAAAAATTATCACATCAAACTTATAATTTTATACATGTTGATATTTACGTGGAGGCCAAATTTACTTAAGATTAAAAAGTGAGTAAATCTAAAGAAAATTATTGTGTAAATGTAGTTTTTATTTAACTCAGGTGATACAGCAAAAGCTATGAAGGGTATTCGCAAAAACTTGAAGACTTGGAATCACTGGCTAAATCAATCCTAAAAGGTTTAAACAGGACCTTGACCTGTTGGCTTTTTGCAACAGCCTTATACTTTTCTTCTACAGTCCTATAGTGCTGCTTTCCAAAGTTTCAGAGACAATATTTACTCTTTCGTGTCGTTTGATCTTTCACTGAGACATAGAGAGTTTGTTGATGATGTTTGTTTTGACGATTTGTATGTTTGATTTAATCATTATTAAAATCCTTGCTAGTTTTGCTTCATTGGAGAATATAACATACACAGGCCCTTCAACATTAATGGGTTTTCTACTCTACTGAATTTTTTTGTGACTTTGCCCTATCTCTAAAAATTGATCTGACAGCATAGGCAACACCACCACACAGGAACTGACAGTCAGTGACAGTTACTGGGAGGAAGAAGGGGCAATGGAATGTAGTATTAAATAGGAATCATTTTCAGAAATGCATCTGCAAGGCTACAAAAGGCCTTATTGTTTTAGGAAACATAGCTTCATTAATAGACAGGGAGTTCGAAGCTGAATTCAGCAATACTTTGAAAAATTCAAGTTCTCTTCATTAAATTGTTTGTATCCAAGTTATAAAGAATTTTTTAAAGGGCCATTTCACTGCATCTCTTGGAGATAGGGTAACTGAAATTCATTATCTTCTCAGCCATATTCTCAGACTAACTTTATAATCAAAGGGAGTTTTATACTGAAGACATACAATTTCTATTTAATTAGATGGGCTAAGGCATATAGATGAGCTAATATTTCTAGAGGCATCTCTAAGGCTTTTTACAAGGGCCATTGTGTTTTACAGTGTCACAGAAAAAAAGGAAGTTAAATCATGATTTTTACTAGGGCTGTAGAAAAAAAAAAAAAAAGCAATTGCCTTGCATTGTAAACAGGATTATTCAAACTCCTGCCTTAGGCAAAAAGTATAAGGCCAACTTTTAATCAGGTTATTACATAAAAGTTCCAATATTTTCTCAGTTTTTAGAAGATGGCAATCCAATGGGTTTGGGAGGCAAATTTAAGCATAATATCTAAATATTCAAGGAGTATTGTGAAGCAAAAGAACCAATCCTATTTCTGGCAGTGGTAGATATTTAAATTATGTCGTCTGGGTTTCTCGGTTTTTACATATGGATGTTACCTATTTAGAGTTCTCTGTTAAAGTAATCTCAGTAGCAAAGGATGTAAATAACACTAAATCAATACTGAACATAGTTTAGTAAATGAAGCTCTCTGCTTTCACTCTGGTTTTTACAGTATTCCTCAAACAACTTTCTGGAGTTTTTGAAAATGTCATACAAGTATTGAAATGTGAGTGATACAAGCAGAAACTTACATTAGTGTTTGATGTAGATTATACCTGTTCTGCAACCTATCTTAATATTTTAAACTAGCTATTATGCTAATCAAAAATCATTTTGAATTTCTCTCTGACTTTAAAAGTTATAAGAATAAATCAAAGTAATGTTTATGTACGGGAGACCAATTGAACCTTTGCTTTAAGTTTCTTTAAATTTGCCCTAAAATATCTTAGCTCCCTTTAGTTATTCTTTTTTTGTATCTGACCTATGTTTATATAATTGGTTTTTGATTTTTGGGAAGGAAAATGCAATATCTTTGGTAGATACAGTAGTCTTTGTTGTACTGTCATGCTCAACTTTGTTTTAACTTTATTACAAATAAACCTTTTTTCTTTTAGTCTACTTTAACTTAAAAATGGTGGAATCTTTGCTAAGAAAAAAGTGATTTGCTTTTTCTTACTCATTTCTAAGACAAAATGTGAAGGAAAATTCAAGGTGCTGTATTAGTCAATAAATCAGTTAGGATTTATTGAGCACTTAGTATGTGCCAATAACCATGCTGCAGGAAACGTACAAAACTTTCAGCAGCCAAGCTACTTTTCAGCTTGAGATATAGCCATAAACTATAAGACAAATGGAGAATATACTAAAATTAATTGATTACTGAGAATTAGATTACTGGAGAAAAGTGGCATAAGCTTTGAAATTAAGAATATAAGAGTAAGATAAAGATAGGTGGAGGGTAAATTGCATGGGGAAGGGAAAGATGCAAGGAAACTGGGGAAAAAAGAAGAGCCAAGATTTCTCCCACAGTGAGGAGAGTAGAGCTGGTTTAGGAGCATCTCAAATGCTGATAAGTCACAGATGAGTAACTGAAAATAGATGTAAACTCCAGCCTCACGCCAGAAGAACTGTGAAACTATCAAGAGGGAGTTATCACTGGATTTTGAATTTACTTCCACTTGATGGTGCTATTTTGTTATTCAAGATCAAATATTTAAAATTAACTGATTATATTTAAAAATAAACTTTCCAGAGTTAATTTTGTCATTTCACAAATAAAATAAATATTAATGCCAATTTGTTGGCAAACCCATTTGAATACTTAAAACTATGAAAATAATGTAATAAAGGAGATACCAATTTAAGCAGGACTGGATGAAATATATAATATAGATTTACTATGAGCTATCTGTTATGTCTACATGCAATTGTTCTTAAAATAAACCTATGACTTTTGCTATATTTTGTCATAAAAAATACCTTTTTCTCGTATTTTTTCTTTTAAATAAAAAACATCAGTATTGTTTTCCATTAAAAAAAGCAAAGTTTTAACAACTGCTATGGATGCTAGTAGCTGACAGATTCATTCAGTTTATCATCTTAAATAGCAAATGATCCTTATTCCTGTTTATATTTTTAATTTAGTTTGTCTTGTACCCAAAATATACATGATCATATTTGAAAGTCTGGAAAATTCAAGGAGTATAAAGGAACAGAACATCATAACCCATCATTTATTGATTTATTTTCCAAATATTTACCAACCCTCTACTCAGTCAGAACTGGCAATTTAACAGTGAATCAGATACCATAGCTGACCTTAAGGCTTCCAACGTCTAGCAGAGGAGACAAACATGTAAGTTGGCATTTCAAAACAGAATACTATGGATGCTACAGAATCACAGAATGCCGTGTAAGCTGGACAGAAGAAAGGTTTTCCCCAGAATGCAACACAAAATCTGAATCTTAGCAGTTCTTTTTTTTTTTTTTTTCTGCTTTCCGTTGTCAGTTTGTAGCAAGAAGAGAGTCAAATATGTATTTTTGTTTCTTTCTTTTTTGTTTTTTTGTCTTGAGACAGAGTTTCACTCTTGTTGCCCAGGCTGTAGTGCAATAGCATGATCTGGGCTCCCTGCAACCTCCACCTCCCAGGTTCAACCAATTATCTTGCCTCAGCCTCTCCAGTAGCTAGGATTACAGGCATGTGCCACCACATCCAGCTACTTTTGTAGTTTTAATAGAGACGGAGTTTCTCCATGGTGGTCAGGCTAGTCTCGAACTCCCAACCTCCAATGATCCACCCACCTTCGCCTCCCAAAGTGCTGGGATTACAGGTGTGAGCCACCATGCCTGGCCCAAATATGTGTTTTGATTGAAAGCCAGATGGGAGAAAATATTTAAAGATAGGTGATTGGAGTCCAGAGCTTGGGGTATAAAGAGAAACTCTAGTGAAGAGGTTGGTCATGAATAGTTAGAGGGAGAGTCCCTTCTTTCACTGAGACTGATAATCATTCTTTCTTTTTGTTGTAGAAGGACCATAGAAAATGAGGGAGATAGATATTGAGTAGTACTGCTCGAGACAAGTAATAAAGACTTGAAGCAGTCATTGAAAAGAAGCAGGGGAGGCATTGACCAAGGATTACTATAAAATATTAGCCTCGGCAGTTGAGGGTCTAACTGAAATTTTAAAAAGGTGAATTTGCAGGCTTCCTGATCATCATCGTTTTTGTGATTCATCAGGAGCATCAGTAAAAGAAGAACATATCTGGCATTCAAAATCTGATAGCTATTATTGTTATCATAGTAGTATTGACCATTGTTGATTTTTATTGAGTTAACACAAAAGTATGGACAAGGCAGAGAGTAGAAAAGTGCTGTCAAGTTTATTTTTCACAAATATAAATTGGAATCAGAGTGGAAACATGACTGTCTACCTTATTTTTAAGTTGTTTCTCTAGAATTGTAAGAGCTATGATACTCTTTAAGGGAATCTTCTCCTTTATTCATATTTCTTCATAACACTATCTCCCAAGAATGTTTCTAATGTCTTTTGGCCTCAACTCTGCATCTTCAAAATCTATCCATCAATCAAGGCTAAACTTAAATGTTATCTCCTGCATGAAGCATCTCTTATTTGAACTCTCAGTTTAGACAAAAAAATAACTTTCCTTCATGTAAAAATTCAGTATTTTGTTATATGTGTCAGTTTCATGATAGAAGATGGTATTGAAATTAGTAGTTGGCAGGCTTAATTTCCTCTATCACCTACAAACATATTTAGAATTGCGTGCGGTTCCTCCAGATTCATACCGTCCAGCACATGCCTTGTTCACAGCAGGAGCTCCTAAATTCATCCATAACTTAAAAAAAGTGAACGGATCAAATTGAATAGTCAATTTTTTTGGTTTCTAAAAATATTGGAGCCACTGGCAATGTGTCAAATGGAAATTTGGCTTCGACCAGAGGAGTTATGTTGTAGTGGAAGATACTTTGAAATGCTGTATCAGTTTCCAGCTGTTGTCACCGTGAAAAGTATAGTCGTCAATTTATTGTGTAGTTTTTCTATAGTTTGCCATTTTTCAGGTTCTCAGAAAGGTTGATTATAATCTTGTGTATAGGAAGTATATTCAATGAACATTTATTAACTCATTGCATTTAAAAATGCAAGAAGATTGGTATCCTCACAGGACAAGTTAAACATCTATCCTAAGCCTATTACAAGCTTCCTTTTGGCACTGGATCTGTCAAAAGGAACTGTGCTTTTTAATTCTTGTTCATATCTCTAGGAATAATCTGTAATTTCATACAAAACCTGTCAAGTTAGTTCTGATCTATTTCCAACTGATGGACTTTTTCCTTGATAGTTTCCTTGTAGTGAGTGTTTTAATTTATATCAAATTTGAACATTTGGTCCAATAAATGCATTTTAATTTTCCTAATTTGAAAGAGCTCTAAGAAAATTTTATAGAGCTTTATCAGAGAAAACACAGCCACTTAAAAGTTGATTTTAACCACAATTTACTAAAAAAAAAAAAATAAGATTTAAACACAACTTCATATATGCCATTAGACAAGAATTTTTTTTTTTCATTTTGTCTTTTCAATATTATCTCTGGGTTGTAATTTTACCTCAAGTATCATAAAATCTGTAGTCTTTGTGTTTCTGCTTGGTTTCCACAACTGGAGCCAATACTTCCAATGTGTTAGTCACATATACTACAATGAAATAAGCAAACTATTGAAAACAACAGGGATATTTCAAATAATCACCATGGCATAATGGAAGATTATTATGCCATGGTGATTTGGGTAAATTGGCACAGCATTCACCAGTTCTGTTTATATTATTTGCCTGCTGATTTTGTTCCTGAATTTCTTGTTGTTTAATATACAGCAACAAGCTCAGGAACCTGCAGACACACTCAAAATCAAGCAGGCCTCCAATACAGAAAAGCAATTTGTTTGCATTTTCTTAATTCAAATAAAAATTTATTTTCTTCAGTTTTTCAAAGTGTATGGCACAGCATGCCCAATTTTAAAAAATTTCATCCAAATAATGTTGCAGTAGCAATGTTGATTTTTCAAACAAGATTGCTCTGAGGTGGAAAAAAATAAATAAATAAAGTCACAGCATTCATTTCTTTGGCACAGGCCCTGAAAACAAGCATCTTCTCCCAGACCACACCAGGTGGGTCCAGCTCCGCTCTCCAGAGGAGCAGCAGCATAACCTAGTGGATAGACCCCACACCAAGGCTCGAAGATGAAAGTTCTTAAGTCTAATCATGAGCCTACTAATCACTCACGCAGGCTGTGTTGCTAGCACAGGGCGAAGGAACGAGCCAATGTAATCAACTCCCTGAGAGAGACGGAAAGAATGGGGACTTGGCATTAAGGAGATTATAACACTTAATAGAGCCGTTTGTGTTTTTTGTGTAATCAAGTGAAAGTATACATGTAATCATATTCCAAGCACTTGCTTCTAATCTCAAATAAATGATAAAATACTGTTCATGCTTACATATGAAACTTCAAACTCTGGATAAAAGGTACATATAGGTTTAAATAAATGCTTTTGTCTCAGTAGCTCACATAAAATAGATGACTTTGAATTTTATTTTAAAGTATTTATTTAAAAACATGATATATAAGTGTGTGTGTGTGTGTTTATATGTAATGTATATTTATTATATAAAAGCAAAGATCCACTTCAAGTCACATGGTATATTTTCTTAAACGTAAACCTTCTCATGTTTTATGGTATTATATAAGAAATATTATTTAAATTTGTCTCTTTCTGGGGTCATAATTCTTAGTAAATAATTTAGTTTTATGTAATCTAGAGGCTTCTTTATATAAATCATTGCAAAATATTCATTTGCATTAGGCAGTCCAGAAAATATTTAAGATGAGAAAACAGATTTTCTGAATTTTTTTTCATCAGGCAATATATTTAGATAGCTTATATTCACTTGTATGCCATTAAAATTATTTACAGATGCATAATTAAAATGTAAAGACTTTTGAGATTGACAAAGAAATTATATTCCAAATCTCAAATCCTATCTATATAATGAGTACAAAGCAAGCCATGATAGAATCACACATATTCTATATATAACCTATGACTTCAATTGAGATATATTGGACATCTTATTTCTGGATACAGAATTTAGGAGCAAAATACACTATAGTATCAGTGAACAAATACAGCAGGAATAGAAAAGGTGCCTGTAAAATTACAGCTATCACCCTTGCCATTTATATCCCTTTCTGGATGGATCTTTAGTCAGTGGTTCATAATTTCACTGGGATTAATTTGCCAGCATTCTGAAGACACTTATCTTATTTTCTGGAATTCAGAAAGGGATCAGCCTCCACACAATCTATTTCACTTATCTTTCAGAACAGCAGCACATGATGAAAGGAGATTCATGTTGAATGAATATATTTGTCATTGTCCATGGTTCCTAGATTATATGAATATGACCCAGACGTTTTTTTCTGAACACAATGGGACATAGTTATGCATAAATAAATCCTATGCAATTTAAGAACTATCATTCTTACTAGTTCTCATTTTTAGTCATAATTGATATCCTTACCTTGATCATAAGTTATTTACCTTATATGAATAATATTTTCTTAATTATGAAAGAAAAAGTGTTTTCTATCAGCATTTATATAATAAGCCATTAAGTGATCTATTTTAATGCATTTATTTTTGAACAGATTTCAAAATTGCCTTGCTAATAAAGCATCTAAATGTCAAAACACATTAATGTTGTTTTTTTCAGCTGTAGACACACGCACACAATTTAAATAGTAGAGAACCTAGGGTAACATAAATATTTCTAAATATTTTTGCCCTTCCTTTTACATAAATGAACTTGGTTTCTTTGGGTTTTCCTCATTTTATAGATGCGATGGAAGAGAGAAAGTAAGAGACAAGCAGACCCAATAGAACATAAATCAAAGTGCTAAACTTGCGAAATCTTGATAGATGCAACTTCTCCAGTAGTGACAATATAGAGGACACATTTCACTTTTAAACTTTTTTCCATTAGTTTTTTGACAGGAGTACACTAGTTCAGCTTTAATGAGATTCTAGTGTAAAAACTTCAGGGCTAAATAAAAGAAACAAATCAAAAGGACCGAATGATTGCCATTTAATGTGAAAGAATGAAAGTGCAAACAATCATTGTATGACATCTAGCTGGGCTAGTCACTGCAGAATGACAGGTAGAACAATTCAAAGTTACTGATCTAAAGATGGAATAACAGCTTATATGTTTGAAATGCTCAGAAGATGAAGAAATAAAACAGACTCTGAGATAAGACATGGTTAAACCTTTTAAATTCCATGCCCTATTGTCAGTATCATTTGAATGGTTTTGTACACATTTTTTTTTTTCTGAAATCATATGATTTAGGGAATTAATTTTAGAGCCTATTTTATACTTTCAGACTTTAGGGTTCAGAGATTTTTTTAAGCTAAATAATAATGTCACATATAATATGCTTGCATAATCAAAAATGTATTTTTCTGATTTGCTACTTTATGCATTGTAAGAACTCATTGTAAGGGGCTACGTTGGTAGGTAAATTTACACCATTTAAGTTCTACTTTGATTTGAAAGAGCAATGACTTTAATACCTAAGCATAGTTTTATTTTCATGTTTTCCTTTTACTTATTTATTTAAAAATTAAAGAAAATCACCAATTTTTTCAATAAGCCTTTTTATCAGTGAAATAACCTGTTCTAGTTACTGCTGGAAACAATAATCTGTAATTGCTGCTTTCAGTCCTAATTTGGCCTGTCCCTACTTTTTCATCTCAATCTAATCTAAACCTATTTGAGCAAATAAAATGATATTTACCTCATCCTCTGTTACAAACTTTCAAGATTACAGGCTACAGGAAAAATCAATACAAAATACCAGCTTAGCAGCAGGTTTGTGCTCAGTAAGAATGCTAACTTTTCTTCCCAGTATTTCTCACTTTCAGCTATCCTGGTGTGAAAGAAGAACTCATACCTTTAAAAGAAAGAGAGACAGAAAAAAAAAAAAATAGAAAAGAAAACACTCCCACCAGTGATGCACTTGGTGCTGGGTTAGTAGCCACTTTCAGTTTACAAGCCAAAGTGGAGTGTGTGGTCAAGCTCCCCACCTTTAACTCTTGTTTCTGCATGACACATCTTACGGACTTCACAAAAAGGAGGTTCTTGACCTCACAGATGATTTTTTCAGACTCAAATACCATCTTCATTTATTATTTATTTGCTTCAAGCAGTTGGGACTTGAGGTATCATCATACCTGACTGGTTGATTTAAGGAAGTGGCCACCTCTCTGTGGGGGAATCTCATGAGAATAAAATCCTATTACTTTCCAAAAAGATTACTTCATTAACTTCCCAGAATAAGCTTTTGATGAAAACATTAGAATGTTGAGTTTGTAAACAACCAAGAATTCTCAGAAGTATTGCCCTTTTTCTTTTTTTGAGGTTTCAAATAGAAGCTCATTTTCCTTTTTTTTTTTTTTTTTTTTTTTTTGGTTTATGTCCTTTTTAAACTTAGAACTTTGTGAACACAAATAGTTGGGTCTTGTAAGCAGAAACGTTGCTAGAAGTATAGCATGCCTGTGCTCTTTAATGGCCATTCTCCCTTTTCAAACTTCTCATAGAATTTGGTCTTTCTCTTCTCACCCCCATCTATCAACTTCCTTTCATTTTTGAGAAGATTCTATTTTGAATGTTTTATGGACATAAATTAGTTTATGTCTGTTAAGGTGTCAAGATACATGATTACAATATTTTCTTTTTGTAAACAATCAAGTTATAGACAAAAAAATTTGAATAATTATATCATCCTTTTCTCCCATCGTTTCCTTTAATAAAAAAAGTGCTAAAAAGGTCTGGTAATTTCTTTCCCCTAACCACCACAAGAGAACAGTAAACACTATAGAATTCTCAATAATTTTTGAACAAGGAACATGTGTAATTTTTCCATTATTAATTGGTATTACTTTTAAGAATATCATATGGTACACAATTAAGTAAACAACTACTTGAGGAAAGCGAATAATAAGATTAGTATTCATTTCCGTAACACAGAAAAATTCCACTGTAAACAATGTCATTATATGACTGCTCTTAATGTAATAATGCCTGGTATTAGAAAGCATACTTTTCAAGACATTGCTTATTAAAGGTTGTTATTCTAATCATAAAGATGGTTTTAAACCTTTCAGATGGTATAATTATATAATACCATCATACAGAGAAATGATATGTGTCTCTCTCTCAAATTGATATTTATTAGGTTAAAAAATCATACATACAACACTGCTATTTTCTGATAACATATGATTTTATACTAAGGAAAGTACACGAGTTCAATGATAATCTCAGGTTAAAGAATTCCCAGACCTAATTTGTTACATAGTCTCAGAAATATTCAGTACAACAAAACAATAATGCAGTAAAGCAAAATAATTTTGATTATCTTTCAGTTCTTGCCATAATGCATTTATGACTAAATTCCTAGATAAATATATTAGAATATGTTCTCAATTATTCCATCCTAATTGCTGTATCAACACTGAATAATCCTATTTCAAAATGCTCATAATGTAGAAATGTAGAATAGTACCCAAAATTTGGATAAACATATAATGTATGCATTTGAAAAATTCCCAAACTTAAACAGGGACATTTTGGAAACTGCATAAAAAAGCAGTGAATAAGATCTAGTATTTGTTAGCACAACAGGATGACTACAGTCAACAATTATCTATTGTACATTTAAAAACTAAAAGAGTATAATAGGATTGTTTGTAACAAAAAGAAAGGATAAAATGCTTGAGGTATGGATACTCCATTTATCCTGATGAGATTATTATGCATTATATGCCTGTGTCAGAATATCTTATGTACCCCATAAATATATGCACCTAATATGTATGCATAAAAATAAAAAATAAAAAAATTTTAAAATATATGAGAAAGCAAAAACAGATTTTCAACATACACATTTGTAGCCACAAGATGATATTATTTGACAGGATGAATTATCAACACAATGACTTTAAAGCCATATTAAGCAGAACTGAAAAAAGTATGTATGTGTGTGACCATATACATAATATCTAATCTAAATTATCTAAAACAGTCTCATATGCTAAACACATTATAGTAACGTCTATAATTCTTTCTGAAACTTTGATCTTATATGGTGAATTTCGTCTATGCACACTTTTTAAATAAACAGTTCATTAAAATGACTAAATAACAGGAAATTTTTCCTTTGGTAAAATTGCTGCTGCAAAATATTCAAAAGCATTTTTCTTGTCACATACTATAGGTTCATGTAAAAATCACTGAGTCAAACATTATTATGAAGGCTATGATTTCTAAAGCTAGGTTAGATCAGCTAATTAACATATCCACCATTCCAAATGATGTATACATATACCATAGCACCATTTTGTATCCTACAAATACATATAATTATAATTGGCAATATTCAATAAAAAGCTGTATAATTTTAAAAAGCTAGATGAGTACCAAATCACCCAGACTTATAAAGTAGCTTTATATATTTAAGAAAATAATTTTAACTTGAAATTTTTTTTGTTCTGTGTTTAGCCATTTCTTTCTGCTGAAGACTTTATTCAATAAATCTGAAAAGTATTATTTCTAGACTCTATTTCTTTATATATTGTGAAAGTAGAAACCTTTCATAGATAAATAATGAGCTATAATTAAGTCCAAAATTATTCCATGACTTCTCATTTTGTGAAACAAATGCTTTTAGAAAGTTTGGAGTCATTCTTATTTGAGATTTTACTACTTAATAAGATGGGAAATTCAAGAAATTAACAAAAGAATTCCTCATTAATTTCAAATGAATGGTAAGAACATGCCATTAAAATGTTAGAAAATATATTTCTGAAAGTTTCAAAACTCCTTAGAGACTTTGCCATTATTTCTCATGTGTCACTATTAGAGTAAGCAATAAGAATCAGCAATTTCATTGTCCCAACTACGAACCCAAAGAAGGAAGGAATTAAACAACTTTCCCGTGGAGGTCATAGTCAAGATAACTATCATCTATTCAAAATGACACATGGTCTGCTTCTGACTTAGCAGGACACTTCAGTAGAATGAATCCAGGTCATTTGCTGAGATGCAGCCAAGAGTATGTTGATGACCTGCAAGGGTATGGGAAGCTAAGCGAAGGGTAGACAATCATTATAGTTTCAGTGCTTTGGAGATGTTTTTTAAACTAGTCAATAAAAATATTTAGTTGCTGCAAATATTTTAGCTAATTCGTTTATGACACTATAAAAAGAAAAGTCCAAGACCTACTTGGTTTTGTCAGAAATAAGAGCATTATTTTGATTTTTTCCACTGACTGATCCTGCGTGATTTTGGGTGATTAGATAACTTTATTCAGTTGAAATAAAAGTCATTGGTGCCTATAGGATATGCCAGCTCTAACAGGCAATTTAAGGAATGAGAGGGTGTTTCAAAGTTGTTTTTGGTAATTACACTGAAAAACTAATGAGAATGAAAAGGAGCAGCGGCGAGGGTGGGATAGCAATCTAGGAGTGGTTCTATCAACACGAACTTAACACAACCTAATTTTGAGTTTTCCTTTCTATGATAACCAATATGAAAAAGCACACAAATAATATAAATATACAGGTACAGTTGGCCTTTCCTATCTGTTAATCCTCCGTCTGCAGATTCAGCCAATTGTAGAAACTGTATTTGGAAGTCAATAAATAATAACAATACAATAATAAAAATACAAATGAAAAAGAGTACAATATACCAACTATTTGCATGGCCTTTACACTGCATTAGGTATCGTAAGTAATCTAGAGAGGATTTAAAGTATGTGGGAGGATGTGTGTAGGTTATATGAAAATGCTATGCCGTTTTTAGGGGATGACTATATTCACATGTACATACACATACACAGATACATGCATATTATACAGCATCACAGTTAACAGGAATATTTTCTATGTTCAGCCTCCCTACTGTGTGAATTCTCCAGCATTCAGTGTTTATGTGAATACTACCCATATTATTAATAGAACTGATACTGAAGGGTACATATTGGCTGTTCATATAATGTTATCCATGTATGGTGCAATGTAAAATTGAGCTTCAAAATTCAATTGTGTAGAATAATGAACTCTTGATACCAATTTTGAATTTAATTTTTATCCACAATACAACTTTTAAGAACCAAATATATTTCTGAATATTTGCTTTCTTAGTATGAAGAAATACTCATATTTCAGACTTTTATTAACAGTTAACATTGTTAGCTGTTTCAGGACTTTTTAAACACAATTATCATGGCATTGTCATATTTAAATTGATGATAATTCATTGATGTCTATTTTTATTCACATTTTCTTGAGTGTCTCACACATCTTTTTCTTATAATTGGTTGGTTCAAATGACTGTCCAAAGTCCACTTGCAGCATTAGTTGTATTTCTAAAGTCTCTTTTATTTTGTAACTCTTTCTCCATTTTTCTCTCTTTTCTTTCTTTTATTTTTTTCCCACTTTTTGGTAAAAACTGTCATTTAACTTGCAGAATGTCCAACTGTTTCTTTGTGACAAAATTTAACATGTTTTTATTGTTAATATTTGAATAGTAGATTAACTTTCCATTGTCTGGAGAAGAATGATTCACAGGTTGTGAATGTCCTTCCTATTACATTTATCATGAGGCACATCGTTTATCTCATTTGTGTCAGTGAGTTATTAATACAGGAATGTTACAAAACAAAAGAAAGCCACAACATCTCAGTGGTATATAAAAATGAGCATTTATTCTCATGGATCTGTGTGTCAGCTGTGTTTCAGCAAATCTATACATTAGGAAGGTGGTTAGATATAGGCACTGATGGCTGGGGGAGCTCTACTTGAAACTTCTCTCATCCACCTTAGAGTATCAGGTTTGTTCTCCACAGAATGGAAAAGGCACAGGAAAATAAGTGGAAACCCATAAAGCTTCCTAAAGCCCAGCTTTGAAATGGGCATAGTAGTTCCACAAATATACCTCAGCCAAAGCAAATCGCATGTCCAGACCAAGTGAAACCTGGCATTAAAAGAGGGTTACAGAATTGAGATCATCATCAACAGACAAATGGATAAAGAAAGCATAATAAAGATACCCCATGGAATACTATTTAGCCATAAAAAGAATAAAATCATGTCATTTACAGTAATGTGCACTGAACTGGTGGTCACTATGGTAAGTGAAATAAGGCAGGCACAGAAAGACAAAGATTGCATTTTCTCATTTGCATGTTGGAGCTAAAAAACTTGATCTCATTGACAGGGAATACAACCATAGATATCAGAAATGGATAAGAGTAGGTGGGGAGAGGGGAGGATGAAGAGAAGTTGGCTATGGGAACAAGCATATAGTGGGCTTTTTATAAAAAGTTATCATGTTTGAGAGCAGACCAGGCTGACAATACATAGCAACAATATTTGGTAGATTTCGAAGTAGCTAGAAGAGAGGCTCTGAAATGATACCAACACATAAAAATGATAAACACTAGGGATGATGGATACCCCAGTTACCCTGACTTGATCATTATATGTTCTCTGGTTGTAAGGAAGACTCACATGCCCCCAATAAGTATATAAATTATTATATATTAATAAAAGAGAATTAAAGAATAAAAGAAAAAAAGGCATTGGGGCCAATCATTGAATCCACCACACACTTTCAGTGATGCTCAAATGGATTGTTGGGTTCATGTGGTGTTAGCATGATTCTTCTAGTAAAAATATGCCCATAAGCCTTTTATCTCAAGGTTTTAATATCCATGGGTGATTATAATCTAGGTGCATATTTTTATTTTTAATTTTTAAAAGCATGCAAAATGCTTAATTTTTATTTTACTCTTTCTTCTGCTTTTAACAACCAGTATTCTTTTTTAAAGACTTTTCCCTTATTGTTATAGACTGAATACTTTTATGCCCCCTCTCCAAATTCATATGGTGAAGCCCTAACCCCCAGTGTGATATTTGGAGCTGGGAGTCTTAGGGAGATATTAGACTTATTGAAGTTCGTGAAGGTGGGGCCCTCAAGATGGGATTAGTGCCCTTGTAAGGACAGAACCATGTTCTCTCTCCAATAACACTCACTTAGGAAAGGCTATATGAGACTACATGCAGAGGGTGGCACCAGGAAGTGAGGAGGAGAGCTCTCACCAGACACTGAATCAGTTGGCACCCTAATCTTGAATTTTCCAGCCCCTAGAACTGTGAAAAATACATTTCTGTTGCTTAAGGTGCACAGTCAATGATATTTGGTCATGGCGTCCAAGCAGACTAAAACACTTACCCACTATTTTGTTAACCTAAAATACATTTTATGCAGGAAGAGCAAACTAAATGCTTGTTAGTATTTTCAATTTTCAAAATAATTATCTGGTATTCTAGTAACATCCAACAGGAAGCAATGAGATTTTTTAAAACCTAATATTAACTTTTCAAAGTTCTTTGCCCTTTTAAAAGTGTATTTGATATATTTTAATACATTGCATTTGTTATTTAAATAAAAAACAAACTTCAAGTTGTCACTCGTTAGGCCATAGAAATCTTTTGGACTACCTAGTTCATTTTATATGAATTCATCAGTATTGGGTAACTTTTTTCTTTTTTGGCCAAAAAAAAAAAAAAAAAAAAAAAAAAGAAGATAGCTTATCTTCTATACTTTCTGCTCTAGATCTGGAATTAGCCACTTGTTAATAACCTCTTTTTTGTTTGTTTGTTTGTTTTGTTTTGTTTTTTGGTTTTTTTTTTTTTTCTATTTTTTTTCCCATGGGAAGTAACATTTAGAGACCACATTTTGAGTATTAGCACTAGTAAATACCTTTTTCATGGGAAAAAGCTATTATTAATTCACATTTAAGTTTAGATTTTGTTGATTTTATTTTGTTGATTTGTAAGAAAGTAACTATTTAACCTACTTTAAAAGATAATGCTACTGATATCATTAATATGACATAAAGTCATGTTTAATTTTTCAGTGATTTATCTAGACTTTCTTGCTCTTTCTTTTGTGATTAACTATGTGCCTTATCAAGTTAACTCATCTTGATTACCAGTAAGGTCTATGGCCATGCAGGAGGAAGAAAATGGTGGCCAACACAGTGATCAAATTTATCACATAAACTTCATTAAATCATAGCACTTTTCACTGGTAGTCACCTGAGAGTTACCGTTCTCAAATTCAGACATTCAGGGAAAGAGATTAAGGGATATGTAGGGAGCATAAACAGAGAACACAATTAATCAAAACTTGAGACTGGGGTGGAGGAAGTATTGACTGCAAGGAATAAGGAGGAGAGTTTTGGATGTGATCAAGTATTCCACATGCTTGTTCTCCTGGTGGTTACATGGGTGTAGGCTTTTATGAACTCCTCAAGTACATTTTAAATAGGTTAATACCATTATATGAAAATTAAACTTCAATAAAGTTGAGTTTTTTTGAATCCTATAAAAATCTCAGTCAAAATTTCTATGCCAGCCATTTCCTTCTCAGATAGAGTAGGTCTTGTTTATGGCTCCCTAAGTGATTCTGCTGAGAACAAGTTACCTCGTTTTACAGATGAAATAAGTGGTAAAAAGAAAAATTGGGTGACCATAGCCATAAAGTCAGAAGCTAACCAAGACTAGGATGAGTCGCCTTACTCCAGGTCACTGGCTTTTTCTTTTTTCTTTTTGACAGAGTCTTGCTGTGTTGCCCAGGCTGGAGTGCAGTGGTGTGATCTCAGCTTACCACAACCTCCGCCTCCTGAGTTCAAGTAATTTTCTGCCTCACTCCCCCGAGTAGATGCTATTCTGCTCGCCACGATGCCCAGTTAATTTTTGTATTTTTAGTAGAGATGGGATTTCAAACATCTTGGCCAGGTTGGTCTTGAACTCCTGACTTCGTGATCCACCCACCTTGGCCTCCCAAAGTGCTGGGACCACAGGGGTGAACCACCATGCCCAGCCTCACTTTTCTACAATAACAACAAATGGAACTTACTGGCCTCTTAGCCTATGGTAGTCATTTGTTAGCCCTATGATAAGATTGTTCAAAAACTATTGTGAAGAATAAGAGGTCAATATGGAAATGTCAAAACTAACAACTGTAATCTATTTTATGGGAATTCACTGTTAATATATTTTAAAAAGAAGTCATCATATCTATGTAGAAAGCTCCAAATATCAAATGGTTTTCATACATTTAGGAATAGTATGCTAGTATTTTGGGGAGAGGAAATACTTCTGTAGGCTATTTGTTACAATGTTTTACCTAAAGTGAATGGATTTAAAGGAGACTATTAAATTGAGAGATCAGATGATTTATATAATGCTTATATAATTATTGTAAATCAGTTTGAGAGAAACAAAAAATAGGAAATATATAAACCGAGTGTTATTATATTTGACATTTGTGCCACAATAATTGTCAAATCATGTCAAATTTATGTCAAATCAACATTGTAATTTAAAAATAAGCATATTGAGGAGTCCAAGAAAATCCATTCCATGATGATGGAATCAGTCATGTAATAAAATATGTTATATTCATTTAACTTTTATTCATATTTAACATTACTGTTGTTTGGATGTGAATTCTGTCAACAGTAAAAGACAAAGACGTTCAAATGTTGGTTCCTGTTGTTAAGTTCTTTACATCATGGGGGCCAGGTACCTTCAGTTCACGATGACTGCCACTAGATGGCACTGATGGCACTCTGGCACCCTTGGGACATAAACTAGCCACCTGTTTTTCCTGATTTGGAGACCTCAGAAATGGCAAATGCCACCCTAAACAAATTACGGTCTTTTATGGCAAAACATGTCCATGAAAATAGTTAACTACTTTCTCATCATGGAACCCAGCTTTAATTGAGAGTAAATTCTTGCTACATTCTTTAATATTAAGTAGTTCTCACTCTATTAATTGTCTCAAACAGACCATGGCTTCTACCAAACTTATTCCACAATAGTTAGTTCTTATTAAGTATAGTAACGAAAGTATTATCTATGGTAAATTTCTGGGAACAATCAGAAGTATATGCATGTCCAAATCGAAGAGAAACAGTTATTTTTTAGCTTTTTCCCTACAATACTTTGCAAAATTCTCACCGTGAAATATTTTTGAATGTAAATAACCTATTTTTTATTTATTTGATTTCTGTATCATTCTATCTTCGATCTTCATGATTCTTGACTCTGTAGAAAAAAACAAAATCTTGTCTTCAAGATAACTGTATTTTTACTTAATCCAAACAATAGCAATTTATAATTTATAAGGTTTAGTATAGTGTTAAAAGAATTTTGTCTCCTTGGCTCTTCTTAAAAATCTTTTACAAATTCAAACATGCAAGTCCAAATATGGCCATTTATGTTGCCTCCCAAAACCCATGACCTCTCTTCCACTCTCAGGGTTAATGGGACAAAGATCATTCTGATGTGAATACATTGTGCTTTGTATAGTCTTTGATATTATACTTGTGACTCAGCTTTTTTTTTTTTTTAATTTATTTATTATTATTATACTTTAAGTTGTAGGGTACATGTGCATAACGTGCAGGTTTGTTACATATGTATACTTGTGCCATGTTGCTGTGCTGCACCCATCAACTCGTCATTTACATCAGGTATAACTCCCAATGCAATCCCTCCCCCCTCCGCCCTCCCCATGATAGGCCCCGGTGTGTGATGTTCCCCTTCCCGAGTCCGAGTGATCTCATTGTTCAGTTCCCACCTATGAGTGAGAACATGCAGTGTTTGGTTTTCTGTTCTTGTGATAGTTTGCTAAGAATGATGGTTTCCAGCTGCATCCAAGTCCCTACAAAGGACTCAAACTCATCCTTTTTTATGGCTGCATAGTATTCCATGGTGTATATGTGCCACATTTTCTTAATCCAATCTGTCACTGATGGACATTTGGGTTGATTCCAAGTCTTTGCTATTGTGAATAGTGCCACAATAAACATACGTGTGCATGTGTCTTTATAGCAGCATGATTTATAATCCTTTGGGTATATACCCAGTAATGGGATGGCTGGGTCATATGGTACATCTAGTTCTAGATCCTTGAGGAATCGCCATACTGTTTTCCATAATGGTTGAACTAGTTTACAATCCCACCAACAGTGTAAAAGTGTTCCTATTTCTCCACATCCTCTCCAGCACCTGTTGTTTCCTGACTTTTTAATGATCGCCATTCTAACTGGTGTGAGATGGTATCTCATTGTGGTTTTGATTTGCATTTCTCTGATGGCCAATGATGATGAGCATTTTTTCATGTGTCTGTTGGCTGTATGAATGTCTTCTTTTGAGAAATGTCTGTTCATATCCTTTGCCCACTTTTTGATGGGGTTGTTTGTTTTTTTCTTGTAAATTTGTTTGAGTTCTTTGTAGGTTCTGGATATTAGCCCTTTGTCAGATGAGTAGATTGCAAAAATTTTCTCCCATTCTGTAGGTTGCCTGTTCACTCTGATGGTAGTGTCTTTTGCTGTGCAGAAGCTCTTTAGTTTAATGAGATCCCATTTGTCAATTTTGGCTTTTGCTGCCATTGCTTTTGGTGTTTTAGACATGAAGTCTTTGCCCATGCCTATGTCCTGAATGGTACTACCTAGGTTTTCCTCTAGGATTTTTATGGTATTAGGTCTAACATTTAAGTCTCTAATCCATCTTGAATTAATTTTCGTATAAGGAGTAAGGAAAGGATCCAGTTTCAGCTTTCTACTTATGGCTAGCCAATTTTCCCAGCACCATTTATTAAATAGGGAATCCTTTCCCCATTTCTTGTTTCTCTCAGGTTTGTCAAAGATCAAATGGCTGTAGATGTGTGGTATTATTTCTGAGGACTCTGTTCTGTTCCATTGGTCTATATCTCTGTTTTGGTACCAGTACCATGCTGTTTTGGTTACTGTAGCCTTGTAGTATAGTTTGAAGTCAGGTAGCATGATGCCTCCAGCTTTGTTCTTTTGACTTAGGATTGTCTTGGAGATGCGGGCTCTTTTTTGGTTCCATATGAACTTTAAAGCAGTTTTTTCCAATTCTGTGAAGAAACTCATTGGTAGCTTGATGTGGATGGCATTGAATCTATAAATTACCTTGGGCAGTATGGCCATTTTCACGATATTGATTCTTCCTATCCATGAGCATGGTATGTTCTTCCATTTATTTGTGTCCTCTTTTATTTCACTGAGCAGTGGTTTGTAGTTCTCCTTGAAGAGGTCCTTTACATCCCTTGTAAGTTGGATTCCTAGGTATTTTATTCTCTTTGAAGCAATTGTGAATGGAAGTTCATTCATGATTTGGCTCTCTGTTTGTCTGTTACTGGTGTATAAGAATGCTTGTGATTTTTGCACATTAATTTTGTATCCTGAGACTTTGCTGAAGTTGCTTATCAGCTTAAGGAGATTTTGGGCTGAGACAATGGGGTTTTCTAAATATACAATCATGTCATCTGCAAACAGGGACAATTTGACTTCTTCTTTTCCTAACTGAATACCCTTGATTTCTTTCTCTTGCCTGATTGCCCTGGCCAGAACTTCCAACACTATGTTGAATAGTAGTGGTGAGAGAGGGCATCCCTGTCTTGTGCCGGTTTTCAAAGGGAATTTTTCCAGTTTTTGCCCATTCAGTATGATATTGGCTGTGGGTTTGTCATAAATAGCTGTTATTATTTTGAGGTACGTTCCATCAATACCGAATTTATTGAGCGTTTTTAGCATGAAGGGCTGTTGAATTTTGTCAAAAGCCTTTTCTGCATCTATTGAGATAATCATGTGGTTCTTGTCTTTGGTTCCGTTTATATGCTGGATTATGTTGATTGATTTGCGAATGTTGAACCAGCCTTGCATCCCAGAGATGAAGCCCACTTGATCATGATGGATAAGCTTTTTGATGTGTTGCTGAATCCGGTTTGCCAATATTTTATTGAGGATTTTTGCATCGATGTTCATCAGGGATATTGGTCTAAAATTCTCTTTTTTTGTTGTGTCTCTGCCAGGCTTTGGTATCAGGATGATGTTGGCCTCATAAAATGAGTTAGGGAGGATTCCCTCTTTTTCTATTGATTGGAATAGTTTCAGAAGGAATGGTACCAACTCCTCCTTGTACCTCTGGTAGAATTCAGCTGTGAATCCATCTGGTCCTGGACTTTTTTTGGTTGGTAGGCTATTAATTGTTGCCTCAATTTCAGAGCCTGCTATTGGTCTATTCAGGGATTCAACTTCTTCCTGGTTTAGTCTTGGAAGAGTGTAAGCGTCCAGGAAATTATCCATTTCTTCTAGATTTTCCAGTTTATTTGCGTAGAGGTGTTTATAGTATTCTCTGATGGTAGTTTGTATTTCTGTGGGGTCGGTGGTGATATCCCCTTTATCATTTTTAATTGTGTCGATTTGATTCTTCTCTCTTTTCTTCTTTATTAGTCTGGCCAGTGGTCTGTCAATTTTGTTGATCTTTTCAAAAAACCAACTCCTGGATTCATTGATTTTTTGGAGAGTTTTTTGTGTCTCTATCTCCTTCAGTTCTGCTCTGATCTTAGTTATTTCTAGCCTTCTGCTAGCTTTCGAATGTGTTTGCTCTTGCTTCTCTAGTTCTTTTAATTGTGATGTTAGAGTGTCAATTTTAGATCTTTCCTGCTTTCTCTTGTGGGCATTTAGTGCTATAAATTTCCCTCTCCACACTGCTTTAAATGTGTCCCAGAGATTCTGGTATGTTGTATCTTTGTTCTCATTGGTTTCAAAGAACATCTTTATTTCTGCCTTCATTTCGTTATGTACCCAGTAGTCATTCAGGAGCAGGTTGTTCAGTTTCCATGTAGTTGAGCGGTTTTGATTGAGTTTCTTAGTCCTGAGTTCTAGTTTGATTGAACTGTGGTCTGAGAGACAGTTTGTTATAATTTCTGTTCTTGTACATTTGCTGAGGAGTGCTTTACTTCCAATTACGTGGTCAATTTTGGAGTAAGTATGATGTGGTGCTGAGAAGAATGTATATTCTGTTGATTTGGGGTGGAGAGTTCTATAGATGTCTATTAGGTCTGCTTGCTGCAGAGATGAGTTCAATTCCTGGATATCCTTGTTAACTTTCTGTCTCGTTGATCTGTCTAATGTTGACAGTGGAGTGTTGAAGTCTCCCATTATTATTGTATGGGAGTCTAAGTCTCTTTGTAAGGCTCTAAGGACTTGCTTTATGAATCTGGGTGCTCCTGTATTGGGTGCATATATATTTAGGATAGTTAGCTCTTCCTGTTGAATTGATCCCTTTACCATTATGTAATGGCCTTCTTTGTCTCTTTTGATCTTTGATGGTTTAAAGTCTGTTTTATCAGAGACTAGTATTGCAACCCCTGCTTTTTTTTGTTCTCCATTTGCTTGGTAAATCTTCCTCCATCCCTTTATTTTGAGCCTATGTATGTCTCTGTGTGTGAGATGGGTCTCCTGAATACAGCAGACTGATGGGTCTTGACTCTTTATCCAGTTTGCCAGTCTGTGTCTTTTAATTGGACCATTTAGTCCATTTACATTTAAGGTTAATATTGTTATGTGTGAACATGATCCTGCCATTATGATATTAACTGGTTATTTTGCTCGTTAGTTGATGCAGTTTCTTCCTAGCCTCAATGGTCTTTACATTTTGGCATGTTTTTGCAATGGCTGGTACCGGTTGTTCCTTTCCATGTTTAGTGCTTCCTTCAGGGTCTCTTGTAAGGCAGGCCTAGTGGTGACAAAATCTCTAAGCATTTGCTTATCTGTAAAGGAATTTATTTCTCCTTCACTTATGAAACTTAGTTTGGCTGGATATGAAATTCTGGGTTTAAAATTCTTTTCTTTAAGAATGTTGAATATTGGCCCCCACTCTCTTCTGGCTTGGAGAGTTTCTGCTGAGAGATCTGCTGTTAGTCTGATGGGCTTCCCTTTGTGGGTAACCCGACCTTTCTCTCTGGCTGCCCTTAAGATTGTTTCCTTCATTTCAACTTTGGTGAATCTGGCAATTATGTGTCTTGGAGTTGCTCTTCTCGAGGAGTATCTTTGTGGCGTTCTCTGTATTTCCTGGATTTGAATGTTGGCCTGCCCTACTAGGTTAGGGAAGTTCTCCTGGATGATATCCTGAAGAGTGTTTTCTAACTTGGTTCCATTTTCCCGCTTACTTTCAGGCACCCCAATCAGACGTAGATTTGGTCTTTTTACATAATCCCATACTTCTTGCAGGCTTTGTTCATTTCTTTTTCTTCTTTTTTCTTTTGGTTTCTCTTCTCGCTTCATTTCATTCATTTGATCCTCAATCGCTGATACTCTTTCTTCCAGTTGATCGAGTCGGTTACTGAAGCTTGTGCATTTGTCACGTATTTCTCGTGTCATGGTTTTCATCTCTTTCATTTCGTTTAGGACCTTCTCTGCATTAATTACTCTAGCCATCAATTCTTCCACTTTTTTTTCAAGATTTTTAGTTTCTTTGCGCTGGGTACGTAATTCCTCCTTTAGCTCTGAGAAATTTGATGGACTGAAGCCTTCTTCTCTCATCTCGTCAAAGTCATTCTCCGTCCAGCTTTGATCCGTTGCTGGCGATGAGCTGCGCTCCTTTGCTGGGGGAGATGCGCTCTTATTTTTTGAAATTCCAGCTTTTCTGCCCTGCTTTTTCCCCATCTTTGTGGTTTTATCTGCCTCTGGTCTTTGATGATGGTGATGGACTGATGGGGTTTTGGTGTAGGTGTCCTTCCTGTTTGATACTTTTCCTTCTAACAGTCAGGACCCTCAGCTGTAGGTCTGTTGGAGATTGCTTGAGGTCCACTCCAGACCCTGTTTGCCTGGGTATCAGCAGCAGAGGCTGCAGAAGATAGAATATTTCTGAACAGCGAGTGTACCTGTCTGATTCTTGCTTTGGAAGCTTCCTCTCAGGGGTGTACTCCTCCCTGTGAGGTGTGGGGTGTCAGACTGCCCCTAGTGGGGGATGTCTCCCAGTTAGGCTACTCAGGGGTCAGGGACCCACTTGAGCAGGGAGTCTGTCCCTTCTCAGATCTCAACCTCCGTGTTGGGAGATCCACTGCTCTCTTCAAAGCTGTCAGACAGAGTCGTTTGCGTCTGCAGAGGTGTCTGCTGCGTTTGTTTAGTTTACTGTGCCCTGTCCCCAGAGGTGGAGTCTACAGAGACAGGCAGGTTTCCTTGAGCTGCTGTGAGCTCCACCCATTTCGAGCTTCCCAGCAGCTTTGTTTACCTACTTAAGCCTCAGCAATGGTGGGCGCCCCTCCCCCAGCCTCGCTGCTGCCTTGCCGGTAGATCACAGACTGCTGCGCTAGCAATGAGGGAGGTTCCGTGGGTGTGGGACCCTCCCGGCCAGGTGTGGGATATGATCTCCTGGTGTGCCTGTTTGCTTAAAGCGCAGTATTGGGGTGGGAGTTACCCGATTTTCCAGGTATTGTGTGTCTCAGTTCCCCTGGCTAGGAAAAGGGATTCCCTTCCCCCTTGCGCTTCCCAGGTGAGGCAATACCTCGCCCTGCTTCAGCTCTCGCTGGTCAGGCTGCAGCAGCTGACCAGCACCGATCGTCCGGCACTCCCCAATGAGATGAACCCAGTACCTCAGTTGAAAATGCAGAAATCACCGGTCTTCTGTGTCGCTCGCGCTGGGAGTTGGAGACTGGAGCTGCTCCTATTCGGCCATCTTGCTCCGCCCCGTGACTCAGCTTTTAAATATGAAAAGAATAATTTAAGGCAATATGTTCAGAGCAAACAGGAAATCTACTAAAGCTGAGATACAGTGTTTTGTGTTGTTTGAAACACAGTCTACTGAGTAATAAGAACATATACCCTATTACTCAAAACCAAAACATAGGCAATAACACTTAACTGGCATAGCCAATGACACAAAATTCTATTTGCTACATAGTGTCTCTCAGCAGTGGGCTAGCAGTGGGCTATCATTTTCACCAGAAAGCTGTTTAGACAGCTTTCAGATACTAAAGAGAACTAAATATGACTCAAAATAATACTTTTAGTGACCAAAAAAAGTATTCCAAGTAAATATTTCAATTAGAAAAAAATAGATTGACAAGTTGGTAACTTAGCATATTATTTAAGTAAAATTTCTGCTTTAGTGAGTAGAATTTACCTCAACAATATTTTATATAAGGTTATGATTGCCTTATAATTGAAAAGAAATGAGAAATTTAGCTTTGTTCTTGATTCCCGGGATGGTAGGTAAGGATTTTTCTTTGCAATTAGGACAGTTGTATCTCTATACATTGTAAATTTATTGCATCAAAAAAAAAAAAAAACTGTCTACCCCTAAAGTTGTGATTTTAAATGTGCCTTTCTTTCCACCTTACTTCAGCCATAATCATTTCTTGAATTTTCATCCAAGTGAAGTATCTAATTGAATTAATTATTATTTTTTTTACTTTTTACTAAAGAAGTTCCTGGAAGGAACTCACTGTAGTACTACATAGCTAAAGCACATCTTAATTAAAGGATGGAAAAAGAATCAGTAAGACTTTCCTGGGAAATTTTATAAGAATGACAGACATGAAAGAGCTAAAGGTAACAGATGTTTTAACCAAGGTAATATAAAGCCCAGATGTTTGGCACATTCACATAGTATTAACTGGGTAAGTAAGAGTCATACTTTCCTTTTTTGAATAATCATTATGCTTCCCCTATTTAAAAATTCTTTTAACATAAGGAGTGTTGGTAAAAGTAAGGCAGAAATGGAGAGAAAAAACAATCAACAACGTAACAACGAACCGATTCATTCTCTCTCATGATTTCCTACAACTGTGGGGTGAATTCGAGAGAGCAAATAGATGTTTATATTTAAGTAATAAGTATTTTTAAAAACATCACTGTAAATGATATATCATGAACGGAAATGAATAGTTTACTTGTTTGGTAGTTATTTTAGACATATGTTGGGACAAGGCTAGCTCAGTTAATTGTCCTGTGGAATGTATTCATTTCTATGTTCCTAGACAGAAGAAAACTAGTTTTGGAATAATTTAAAAATATTTCATGTTTCCCAGTAATGGAACAACAAAAGCCATACTTTCATGACAGAATATATGAATGTGCATAAATAAGTAATTCTATAAGGCAAAAGCTCTCTCTGTCTTATAACATGTTCAACTGATGAAAAAGAAATTGGATTTTATTAAGAACTTTAAAATATTTAAAACATCTCCCCTTTAATTCTCTAGGAAATTTGTACTTACGTGATTTTCACAATATCCATTGTAGAATAAGAGAAAGTACAACAGCCTTTTAGATTTTTCAACCTATTCTTTGTCCAGAAAGTCATTTTTTAACAAAATAATTTTCAGAAATTTGTTGAATATATGATCCTGATTTTTAACTAAATACACTTCCTGCTTTGAAATAAAACAAAAAGAGAAAGGAAGAAATTACCATAAACTATGCAATAAAAATATGCACTAAAAGTACACTTATTTAAATAGACTCAATATAAGGTTCTGAAATACAATTATATTTTCTTTATGGAAAGAAAATGAAGTTTTTCCTTTAATAGACTATATGTCCCAAGATGATTTTAAAGTATTTTCACTTAGAAATGCTAGCTGCTATTACATATGAATTTTCAAAGCTTGCCAAAGCTTTGGAAGGAATGATGAAAATTACTATTGCACGACCTTCAGGTTTTCTTTGTTTCATAAAGGGCTAAGATAGCATTTTTGTCATTTTTCTTTCAGCTCTGGTCTTTCATCATAAATATCAAAGCATGCAATTATACCTTCTCAGATCCTACCACATTCTGACTGTTTTTCTATCCATGGTGATGATGTTTTCTCTCTTTTTCACACGACTTTTTGTTTATTGACACTCTGAAAAGAATTTCATAATTCATTGAATAAAATAAATAGAATGAATATAAACAAATACAATGACGATTAGACTGATAAAATAGTATTAAAACAATTACAACACTTTTATCAAAGGCAGCATCGGACACTGAGAGATGTTTCTCTAGTAGGCTGACTGTCACATAGACTGTATTCATATGAAAATTACTTGACCTACAGGTGGGGTGTTATTATTAATGTTTATGATGAGAAGTCTCCTCGTCTTGACCTCGTGCTATCTTTAGTTTTCCTACTTTAGCTTTACTTCCCATGCTAAATCTGACTTCTGAATGGATCTTATTATCCTATCTCAATATATGTCCCAAGTATTTTACCCTAGATCTAAGGTTCTTGAATATTTATTGTATTTATCTTAAATAAGAAATATCCGAAATAAGTCAGTATGATATATTAGCAATAGTTTTCTATTGAAGCCTAGAAACTACATATTACCATAGCATACAAAATAAAGTAACACAACAGACACAATCATAGTTTTATACATAATATCTCCTTTCCCTAAGCCTTGGATAAAATCCTGAAAAGTTATAAGTCAAATGAATATGTATATTAAAGTCTATTTCAACATTTACTCTCATTATAATTTCAGAGATTACATGTGTAGAAAGATAATTTGTCCCTCAATGTAATAGGAATCATACTTACGCATCTGATTATTCACCTGAAGAAGAAAACACAGTGTAAGGCTCTGAAACCAGGCACATCTGATTGAAATCCTTATTTCTTCTCTAATAAATGAATTATTTTTGTCAAGTTATCTAACTTTTCTAAGAATCAATTTCTTACCTATAAAACGAGCACACTAATACTAAAAACCTCAGAGATAAATTGGAAATATTAAATGAACAAATACATGTGAAGAATTTGGCCCACTATCAGGCAAGTGAGTTAGACTCATTATTTTTTATTAGCTATTATTATTTTGTTGTTTTTGTCAGTTTTTGTTTGTTTGTTTGTTTTTAATGGATCTTTGCTCTTTGCTGCCCAGGCCGGAGTGCAGTGGTGTGATCTCAGCTGACTGCAACCTCTGCCTCTCGGGTTCAAGCCATTCTCCTGCCTTATTCTCCCAAGTAGCTGGGATTATAGGCATGCGCCACCATGCCTGGCTAATTTTTGTATTTTTAGTGGAGATGGGGTTTCACCCTGTTGGCCAGGCTGGTCTTGAACTCCTTATCTCAGGTGATCCGCCTGCCTGGGCCTCCCAAAGTGCTGGGATTATGAGCGTGAGCCACCACGCCGGGTCGTCTGTTTCTTATATTCAGTTTATACAAGTGAGAAAATTTTAACATATAATTATGCAAAATGGCTTCATTTTATAAAGAAGTATGATCCTCCTTTCTTACCTCTGTATGAAAAGCTGGCTTTAGAAAGCTAAACTAACACCAGAATGAAATCTCTGGCTTTGATCTATGGTAGGGAGATTCTGCAAACAAGGATGAGGGAGAACAAAGTGCAGAGAGATAAAGCAAGACATACCACGGAAATGGCATAGCTAAGGATCGAGCAAAAAATGAGAATGCATGCTGAGTTTGGTAAAAACTGGACAACATTCAAACACGTAAAGCAAGGGAAGCATCACATGTTGGAGTTGGAGAATAGCTAGGAGAAAAATGTTAGCGTGTTTAGCGTGTGATTTTCCTACATTGGTTACCAACAATCTGTTATTGCTGAGTTAGAGCACTTAAAAATGATACTACATATTGCATATGGTGGCCAGAGACCTACTTTGTGTAAGAAGAACACTAGTTTTGGGATCTGGGCCTGCATTCAAGTGCATCCTCCCCTTTACCACCAGGGTCTGGTTCAACAAGGTAATAACCTCTCTGATCTTATTTCTGATATCTTGGGTTGTGGTGAGGAAAGAGTGAGCCATTGCCAAGAAAAGGCACTATAAGCACGATAGGTACAGAAATGCTCATCACAGCCCTTTGTAAGAGTGAATAGCTTGAAAGGCAAACAGGTACACCATCAGGGGAATATTAAAATAGACAGTCCAACAACCTCACTATTAAATATGTTAGAGCCATCTAAAGCAGCTAGTTATATCTACACTTCTCAAAAACAAATGTTTATGTTGGGAAAAAAACCCCAAAACACCAAGATGTATGTGAGTGTCTATACAAATCAGGATCCTTGGAGGACTATAGTTCGAGTGAGCTAGAAAAAAATAAAATGTATCTGCTGGCCAAGGAAGAAAGTAGGAAAACACAGCTCTCAGCCTGATCACTGATAAGGGGAAAAAAGAAAACAGAACAAAAAAAGAAAAAAAAAAGAACCTTGTTTCCTTGTTTTTCTCTGCCTCCAACCCTTCCCACAATCCTTTCTGAGCATTTCATTTTTATTTCTTAAAATAAAAGCTTTCTTAGGACACATAGCAAAATAGTAATAATATTTAAGCCTGAGGATTAAAAAAGGGATAAAAGGTGGAAGTCAAGAGAAAAAATTCACCATTTTTCCTAAATACACCTGTAAATTGTTTTAGCAAAGAATAAAGCACTGTATTACTGTTAGTAAGTCATTTACATGTAAATTGACATTATCTGTATCTATCTTTATCCATATTTCAAGCTTTGAAAAAGCTGACATTTCATTTAAATATCAGATTTTAAAAGCTGTTAAATATTTCTAACTAAATCAAATACAATTAAATATCATAAATTACCAATTATATAGATGAAGATTAATAGGATTCGTAATGCTCAGTGCTGAGAAGTATAAACCTATTTAGAGGTCAACCTGCCAATATGTATCAAATTTTAAAAAGGGCATATCATTTTATTCAGCAATTTCACTTATAGAACTTTATACCATAGAAATAAATCATACAGTGCACTGTACATATGATAATTTACTGCAGCATTTTTTCTAATTTAAAGAAAATTTATATTTTCTTCAGGCAAGGACTATGTATAAATTATGCATATTCCATATGACTGAATACTTTGTAGTAATTAAAAACAATATGGTAGTTCTCTATTCATTAATATAGAAATATGTCCATAATAACTTTGGCGTGAAAAACTCTGGTTACAAAATGAAATTTAAGGCATAATAACATTTGTCATTATGTTTGTGTTTTGTATCCATAAATTCATATGAACGAGCAAACTGTTAATTGTGATATTCCCTGCTATGTAAGATTACAGGGAAGATTCACTTTCTTCTTTTATAGTTTATTACAAATTTGGAGGAAATTTTTAATGAAGATATATTATTTTATAACTCTGAAACAAAAACAAGTCCATTTTAGGAAAAAGAAAAATGAAATAACATGTTTCCTTCTTGAAAAAAATATAGAACAATAAGGAAAGTAATCCTCTGAGGCAAATGTCTATTGTCCCTGCAAAGAGTAGGTGGCCGTGTGACAGGCAGTGTGAGATAGAAGAACAAAGACCAAGAACCCAGGGAAAACCTAGGGGAGGGTAAAAGGCAGTTTCAAAATATTAGAATAAGGCCAGGGTTTAGTGATTCAAGGTTTAAGCACAAAGATATATGAATATAAAGATAATTCAAAAACCTGGGCCTTAGTCATCAAGGGAAATGGCAGGTGGGTCTTAATGCCATCAAAGTAAGTACAAACTAGGTTCCAGATAAGTCAGATTTTTCTCCCTTTTGGGTTAAGGAGGCTATGGGATGAAACTCCAACACTCAATAAAGGTAACAGTGGCATCTGGTAGTCAGGAACAGAGAAATGGCAATCTCTTCTGCAGCTAGGACAAGAATTTGCTTGTTATTCTGGGACAGGAAACCTGGGGTCAGAGGAAATGAGACATAATAATGAAGAAAAGAAGACTAATAACAAATTTATGTACAAGAAAATTAAGTTTCTAATTGATTTTTGTATCCACTAGCCATAACAATCTTAAATTTTTTTTTAAAAAAAGTTAAATTTCTTCTCTTTTTATTTTTTTTGAGTGGGTGTCTCACTCTGTCACCCAGGCTAGAGTGCAGGTATGATTGCAACTCACTGCAACCTTTGCCTCCCAGGTTCAAGTGATTCTCCTGCCTCAGCCTCCCAAGTACCTGGGATTACAGGCATCTGCCACCACGCCCGGCTAATTTTGTATTTTTAGTAGAGATGGAGTTTCACCATGTTGACCAGGTTAGTCTCAAACTCCTGACCTCACGTGATCCGCCTGCCTCGGCCTCCAAAGTGCTGGGATTATAGGCATGAGACACTGCTCCAGGTCTAGAAAATTAATTTCCTCAGAGCAAAATGGGGCTAGTGTTAGTTTGTTCTGTAAGAAATGTTTTTTAAGCTTATTTTTAAATACTTTTAATTAAACAAGTACACCTGGTTGACTTCCACTTCTGGAAATCTGTCAGATTAGAATATTAAAAATTCTCACACCTAAGAATGCTTAGAAATTATGCCTAAAATGCAGGAAAAAAAAAAAAAGGTATTTTAAAGTGCATTTCTGAGAGCACAAGAAATAAATGGAAATTCCTGAGTCTTTAGAGTACATAAAGAAAAAAGTAATAAATTGTTGAGTGAGCACTAAAGCTACTTCTGGGCTACGGGTGCTTGGCGTACTGCGGATTAACAGTCTCAGTTTTCCTGGAAAGCATGAAGAATGGGACTCACGTATGGTAGAGAGTTAGTACCATCACTCCATTCATAAATCAGGATCCTTGGAGGACTATAGTTTAAGAGTGAACTAGAAAAAAAAAAAAAAAAGTCTGTCTGCTGGCCATGGAAGAAAAGAAAATAGGAAAACACAGCTCTCAGCCTAGTAACACTTACAAGGAAAAAAAAAAAAAAAAAAAAAAGTCTTGCTACTCTCTGCCTCATCCTCCCTTCAAAAGCCAGGTTATTTTTTTGCACAGACTTATGTTTAAATGGCTCTATCTGGATGGACTGGGAAACCTGAAACAGAAAAGCTAGTGTATTTTTGGCTTTCCATAACCTAGAAAGAGGCAAATTCTCTCTGAGAAAACATCCCTTCAACTCGGACCTCACAGAATGTCCACAGATTTAGATTAAGCAAATATGAGCTCAGAAACATAATTAGCAAACCAAGAAACAAATTCACTATGATCAAGAGTTGGCAAAAGAATAAAGAGCAAAATTAGACTTTGAAGAACTACATATACTGGATTTTTAAAATGTTTACAAGAATGAAAGTAAAATAAAATCACGGTTGTGCTATGGAAGCTTATAAAAATAAAAATACAGAATATGAAAAAGACTAAGTAGGACTTCTGATAGTTAAAAAAACAAAAGCACAATGGACAGGTCAAGCTCTCTATCAAACATACCTAGAAAAAGAACAGTGAACTGGATGACAGCTTTAAAAAATTGCCCCAAGCAGTGGACGCATCGAAGACGAAAAATATGAAAGAAAGATTAGGAGAGATGGAGAACAAAATGGCAACGACAAAGAAGTAACTGGAGTCCCTGAAGGAGAGAAGGAGAAAACAAGGAGAATATGAGAAAGGCAATATTCAAATGACAAATATTTCCAAATTTAATGAAAGATAGAAAGCCTCAAATTTATGAAGCACCAGAAAATCAAATCCGAATCAAAATAAATAACATCAAGTCCACATAAAAAGACCACGAAAGTAATTCAAGCTCATTGTTTTAAAAGATAATGTAAGATAATATAATTTTTAAAATTATAGTTACCTTGATCAGGATCCCAGTGCTTTTATGAGTTCCCTTTTGTCCTTTCTCTAAAAAACTTCTCAGAAGAAAAAATCTGTTAAAAGAATGAGAGAGAGAGAGAGAGACAGGGAGACACACACAGAGAGAAATTACCCCTTTTAATAGGGTGAAATTTATCCTTCAAGGTACTTTTATGCAAAGAGAGCAAGAGACGTAGAGACATAGAGCAAGTACTTAATTTTTATTATATACAGACAAAAATACAGTAAAAGAATTTTTCTTGTTTGCTCTATTTACTTTGTTCCCATAATTTGAAATTTTTGGGTTCTATTTTTAGTGAAAAACATAGTTGAATCTATATTTTATCAATATCAATATTAAGTTGTATCTATAAACTCCAGTATGTACCGCACAGACCACCCTGTTGCCCTCCCCGCACCATATTATTTTTCAAGCCTTAAGATAAGATGGATCCCAGAATAGATAACAGGGATAACACTGTATGTTGGCCTCAACTAACCCTATTTTCAAGAATAACAATGGTCTCTAACATTAATTAAAGTGGTTTACGTGGACTTATGAAGTTAATACTCACAAAAACTCTATAAAGTAGATGCTAGCTTTCTACCCCATATCATAGATGATATGGGCAAATATTTGTCCAAGACACACAACTATGAAGTAAAGGATTCACACCCAGAATGTCTTATACTAAAAGATGTACAATCAACCATTCCATCTATGAGGTATAAAGACCTATAATTTTCCTTATTTAATCTATAGAGGTTTTTTCTCTATTTTTAACTCATCATATTTTATTCTACAATCCATATATACACATGTAATTTTATCATAAAATGTTCACATATATTCTAATGAGAGGAAATTCTATCCTCAAATGTGTGTCTTAATTTAGATTATGAATTATATATAAATGAAATATGATGATGATTTTTCTTTATCAGGTAAGAAGCAACAACAGCAACTATAAGTGCTAATAATCATGTAATATGCATAAGACAATCTATTGAGGGGAAGAGCTATCTGCATACATTCCATTAGGAAGTTTAGAATATGTTTTTAACCTTAAAGAATATGGCAAAGCAATTTACACTCGAATTCTGTAATTCAGAGTTCACATTATACATTTATTCTCACAACATGTGAAAGAAAATTTAATCAGGTAGAGTACTAAGATGCATATTCCTAAAAATAGTGCACTATCATTAAAAAAACAGGTATACAAGTGATACATGCTGATTCCTCTAAATGATAATAGTCAAGAGTATGCACATATGAAAGTTAAATTTCATGTGACTGTTCTATTTACGACATTTTTAATTGTTATCAAAATTATTCTAACAACTACAATGTGTTCATTGATATGAACTGTGCTATCACAAAAATGTTAACACCCTGACTGTATCTTAAGTTAAATTTCAGAAGACGTATATATTTCTCCAAAATATTTTCTGTAATCCCATAAAGCAAAAACAAAAGCATAGAGAAGACAATGTAATTAACACCTCTTTAAAAATATAGTTCCTAAATCAGCAACACTTTATCACACAGAAAAAAATAAATAAACAATGATTGGTAAGTCTAGAAAAGTTCTATTCTACTAAAGAAGATAGCATTAGATAACTCATTTTAAATGCTTCATTGTGTATAGCTAACATGAGATAGTTAGTTGGTCATTCTCAATAAATGACCAAATAAAATAAAACATCTGAGTATATTTAATACATTGCAATTTTAAAAATATAGAATAGAAACTTCCATTAGAAAATGATAACTAAATTGGAATGAAAAATAGTGATTATAAACATATGAATAATTAAATACTCTTCATCAGAAACTATACATTTACAATAATTCTTTAAAAGCAACTACTGTTAAAAAAACTTAAATATAGATAGACATTTTAAACGACAGTTTCAGTTATTTTTAATATTGAACATATGTTTCAAAATTCTAGAAACCGACTTATCTATGTAAAAACATGAGTTTCTATATTTTTGTAATAAAAACATTGATACAGTAAATTATTTGACAATTATAACAACAGGCTTTATAGTTTATAAAGTCATTCAAAATATTTTGCCTCTATCAATATGAATATTATTTAAACATTCTTGTAATTCAGTAAAGAGTTAAAATGTTAAATCTGAGGCACTGAAATACAGCATTTAAATCTTCCAGCATTCTTGTATAATATACTCTCCCTGATTTCTGATCGAAAATCTAATATTTAGTTCAATTTTTCATTATTTTCTTATTGAAAAATGAAAACATTTGAGTCAGATAATTTCTGTGATTTTAACTTAACTATATATAATATGTTTTCATATGCTCGAATTTTAGTTTTGATGACTACTGGATTTAAATTATTTAGAGGACTGTTTTAGATGCCCAAGATAATACTGTGGCTTTGTTTCCATAGGTTTTTACTTATGTTTTTATTCCTTATTTCATGACTTGTTTCTAATTTGTAATTTTTAGAAGGTATTAGGGTCATTTATAATACAATATAAAACCTTGAAAAGAAAAGATATTATCTACTCTTTAGAGACTACAGTACTTATGTGCTCTATATTGTTAATTATATAATTCTAATTTTGTTGTCACTTACTTGATCTGTGATGTGCAAAGACAGTTTAAATAGTCTGATGTGTAATTCTTATTGTACTTCCTGAAGTTATTGTGTCTTGTTTTTTTATGCTGTTTTATTTGGAACTATGCTTTTGGAGAATTACATGACTTGGATTTCATTTAATGCTTTAGATTCTGAGATCAATTTTGTCTGCTATCAATACTGATGGCTCTAACTTTTTTATTGGTTATATTTGCCTCATGTATTTATGCTCATATTTTTACATTCAAAGTTCTTAGGCATATGTCTTGTATTTTGTTTTATTATCCAAACTGAGTTTTTAATTAATTTAATACTTGATTTTATCCCATTTTGTGATCTTACCATACAAGTGTGACTATAAATGTCAGACTATTAGATATTATATTTTATGGTTTCTTGTTATTTGAAATGTTTTACATACAGACATTTGCTGATTTAAATTTCCTCCTAATTTTTTCATGCTTCCTCCCTCATTCTTTTATTTGAAATCGATTTTTAAATTAGTTGCTTACAATTTATAGAATTTTATATTTATAGCATTTCTTTTACGAATTATATGTTACACGGCCTTTCATTTTATAATAAGAGTTACCAATCACCTTGATTCTATTGCCTATGTAATAATTTCAATTCCCTCCCCTCCCTTCCAGTCTATGCCATGATAGAGTTTCATTTCAGAGTTCCTTATTGGGCACCAAATCTTGGTCAGATAGCGTACCTTATTGAGAAGGATTTTTCAAGAAGAACTCGTGGGTGCTTTATTATCTGAATTTTTTATATTTTTAGGTGTCTGTTCCTGTTATAGATGGATAAAATGTGGCTAAATATAAGATTCTTGGGTTATGCTTCAGAAAACTATAGATCAGCACCATCCAGTAAAACTTTCTGATCTACACCTGCCATATCCAGTAGAGTAGCTACTAGTTTTGTGTTGTTTTGTTTGATTGTTTGTTTGCTTAATGAATTTTGAAGTTCAATGATTAGGTATATATGTAATTATTAATATATTATGACAATTTTCTGGTTTGACCCTTTTATTATTATAATAATTTCTCCTTTTCACTTAGAACACTCTTGGTGTTGTCTACTTTTATTATAACATTGCCACACCAGATTTCTTGTGTTAACTCTTTGCATGCTACATATTTTTTTTCCACCTGTTTACTTTAAACCTATTCATATCTTTACATTTCAAGTATGTTTCTTGTAACTGGCACATAAGCGGCTATGGGGAGAAATAGAAAGGTGGGATTACAAGGGATAACAAGGAAACTTTTGGGAGATGATGGTGTGCTCACTAACTTGAATGTGGTAGTGTTTCTGCAGATGACATTTATCAAATCTTACACTTTAAATGCACTTTGTTTATTGTATGTCAATTAAGTCTCAATAAAAAGAATCCACCTCTGTTACTTACTTGCTTCAGTTTCTTCTCAATTTAAAACAGGCAAAATTATAGTTTCTCTGTAAGTCGGCAACTATGGTCAAAAGAAGCAATACATAACGCTATTCACCATAGTCACAATATGGAAACAATCTACATGTCTCTTGATGAATGAATAGATAAAGAAGATGTGATATATATACACAGTGGAATACTATTCAACCTTAAAAAGAAGATAATTATACCGCTTGTGACAATATGGATGAAACTGGAAGACATTATGCTAAGTTAAATAAACCAGGAACAGAAAGATAAGTACTGCATGATCTCATTTATATGTGGATTCTAAAAAGACCAGATTCATAGAAACAGAGAGTAAAAGAGTAGTTACCAGGGGGGATGGGTTGAGCGAAATGGGAAGGTGTTGGTTAAAGGATATAAATGTTCAGTTATAAGATGAATACATTCAGGAAACCTAATGTACAACATGGTGACTAAATAATATTGTATTATATACTTGAAATTTGCTATGAGAGTAGGTTAGAAGTATTCTCAGCACACACACAGGAAAACACACACACAGTTAACTATGTGAGGTAATGAATTAATTAGCTTGATTATGGTATTCATTTTACAAAGTATACTTAACATTAAAACGTCACATTTACACCTTAAATATATACAACTTTTATTTGTCAGTTATATCTCAATAAATTTGGAGAAAAATTGGACAATGCATGAGAAGCATCTATAACTTGGTGAGTGCTCACTGAATGTTTGCTTTTATATTTTACATATTTTGGAGTTTCTATTACATTGATTTATAGTGTATACATCATTATTCAAAATTTTACAAAGCCTATTACAGTTTCACAAATTGCAAATACATCACTTAAACCTCATTCTTTATTATTCTTGATTTCCAAATGTATTTTCTATTCTTGCTAGGGATTTTGGTCTCTCCACCCACAGTCATTAACAGGATACCTTTGCTATTTTCATTGAAATTACATCAAATTTCAAATTATTTCAAAGGAGAAATGTTATCATTATGAATTTATTTTGAGTAACTAACATTGTAACTTTATCAGAAAAAAAAACTTTAATTATATTACAGAACTATTACTTCTGAATATGATGCCAAATGAGTGGTTTAACTTAATTTTTAAATTCAAATCTGTTACTTGAAATTACTATACTAGTTTGGATTTGATACACTAATTACATATGTGTAATAGAATCACCTGTTTTGAATTGAAAATTGCTTCTGTAATTGTTCTCCATCTTATAGATCCTGCCATTCTAGTCTGCTTTGGAAACATTCTGTCGGTAGATGACAAACCTCGCCGCATTTAGTTATTAGAAAATCATTTTTCCCAGATTCCCACTGAAGTCAAACAAAAGGCTAAGCATAAATTATGAGATATCTCCCTTCAAAAACATATATTCTGCTGTTCTTTATATCATAGTCCATAGCTAGGAGTTACCACATCAAAAAGTGTTCTTAATGAAGGCCAGCTATTATAATATCTCACTATAAAATTACAACAAAATTGAGAGTTTAAAATGTGCTCCTGGAACAAAATGATCAGTATATGTGGAACTCAGCTTATTACGGCACCTGCTGTGGCTCTGACTGAAGTCAAGAGACTGATAGATGAGCTTTGTCTATTTGGGTCTTAGGGGCCTCAAAGTCACTTAGATGGATGACTGCTTATGGAGAACAACATAACATTTTTGTACAGGACGAGAAATCTAGGTTGGCGCCAATAGACTGCAATGCTTGCCTAAACTCAATATTCAGATCATGACTATTTAATTTATCTGTCAATGACTTGTTCCTGATTTGCATTACACCTATTTGGCATCTCTATGCAGACGGTATAGTCTAGCAGTTTTGTATTCAATGTAATGGAAGAGTGTTCTGAGCATTTATGAAACATTTTTTTCTAATCCAATTTTATTTCATTGAGACATTTATGTTTTAATTGATGCAGCTAGAATTCAGATATAGTGACATATGAACTAAAACCCATAAATATTCCCATAACTTGGCAGTCCCGTGGTAGTTTAAATTAACCTATGGGATTCAAGTGTTAAACCAGTACATCAAACAAAACAGAGTAAAAAAGAAAGTACTTGTAAACAGGTCTAATGCTAATACAGAATACATTCTTAAATTTTATGTAATAGATAGGCTCCCATTCATAACTAAACAGAATATAAGGCCATACTCTTAGAAGCTTTTTGAAATAATATGCTCCTTCTAAGTTATGATAGAACTATGCTAAATCATACATTTATTATATTAAATAATATTTGGCAAAGGCCCTCGATATGTTTTATTTTAATAATCTATGTTTAAGATAAAATACTATTAACTTGCTTCCTACTAATATCATACAGGCCTAAAGCTTTGGTGAAACAATCAACAGACAAAATGATGTTTAGGATAATAAGTTGTGATAAATGCATTAGTCAGCTTAGGCTGCATAGCAAAATACAATAGACCAGGAGTATAAAACAAAAGAATTTATTTATCACATTTCTGGAAGCTAACAAGTCCAATATCAAGTTGGCCACTAAGTAAGTTTCATTCTGAAGTGTCTCCTCTTGACTTGAAGAGAGCCACCATCCACTGTGAACTCGCATGACCTCTTCTTTGTGCAAATGCTCAGAGAGAAAGCAAGTTCTCTGGTGTCTTTTCTGAGAAGACACTAAGCCCATCAGACTGAGGCCCCACCCTCATGGTGTCATCTAATATTGATTACCTCCCCGAAGTCCAATTTCAAAATACCCACATTGGCTCTTAGAACTTCAACATGTTATTATTATTATGTATTATTATTATTATTATTTTGCGACAAAGTCTCAAAATACTGAGGCTGGAGTATAGTACTACAATCATAGTTCGCTGCAGCCTGGAACTCCTGGGCTCAAGCCATCCTCCCACTTCAGCATCCCTAGCAGCTGGGACTAAAGACAAAGTCCAATTGGGCAGATTGCTTGAGCCCAGGAGTTTGAGACCAGCTTGGGAGACATGGTGAGACCCTGTCTCCAAAAAACAATTAGAAAGATATTGTGGGACGAATAGTTAAGCCCATTTTAGAGACTTTACCATACTTAAAAATTGTCCTCCAAAAAGGTTGTATTAGAGTACATCGTCAACATGGCACATGAATGTTTATGTCTGAACCTTCTCTAGGTTAGTGCACACTTGCAGGTAGTGTCGTTCTGTTGAAACAGCCGGAAGTCACATCTTAAAACAAATCTGATGAATCAAGAATTTGTTGAACCGAGTTAGATTTGGTTTCTTTCTGCAGAATCTGTCTGTAAACACCAAAACATTTAGTCAGCTTATAAAATTCAGTAAACAAATTAAATTTATTATAGATTTACTTTTTAGAAATAAATTCAGTTGACATGATAATACAGATATATTTAATAACAAAGGTAATAAATGTTAATAATAAATATTTGATAATAAAGAAATATTTGCAAAACTACAAGTTTAAAACTTTTATAAACTTATAAACCATGGCAAATAATTTGTCATTTTATTTAAAAATGTCACTCATTTTCTAATAAAGAAGTGCTACCCTTCTACTATAATCTTAATCCTGATAGGCAAATTGTCACCCTGGTTGAAAACTGTATAATAGCTTTGATTCACTGTCCATAGCCACCTGTTATCAAAAACAAAGCATTAGATGGTGTTAATAATCCCTACTTTGAATGTTGCTTGACTTCCATAGCATCAGTTGAAATAACTATGTCCACAGAAATTAACTTTAAAAATGATACAAGTTTATTGAAAAAATATCCATCTGCCTTCTATATGAGATCAGAGATTAACCACTTACTAATTTAATCAGCCTTTAATTTACTCTTTAAAAATATCTGGAAAAATATTTTAGTATCTCATATAGAAAGAACGACATTATCTGCAATATCTGAATCTGTGTGATGATTCTTTCAGGATTGGTTTAATATGATTCAGGGTGGTCAATTAAATAAGCTCTTCTATTGTTCTGGCTGAATAGTGATTTGATTTTCCAAGCCTACTAATCCATTATTTTAATTAGCATTAAATTCGTAAAAAAAAAACTAAATAGGTTTTAAAGGATCTTAAAAACCCCGAAATAAATACCACAAATGCAATTATCAGAAGGAAAGACAATAATAACTCTCATTTGGGTAATAAAGTAGAACTGCTTTCACGGAAAATAATTAGAGCAATAAAAACACACTTTAGACATATTTAGAAGTGTTTGAATGCCACATGGATTACTGCCACCTTTGGGAAGAAACTTGGAATGTAGTTGACAAGAAAGATTTGATTTTTTGATTTATTTATTCAGTCCATGCCACAGAGTTCATGCAGAAGCAGTAAGGTAGCATAATTTAGAAAATTCAAAAAGACTCTCAAAGCCAAACACACACACACACACACACACACACACACACAAATAACTAAATGCCCACCTATATTTTGGGAGATTGGGAGAGAGATTCAAGGGAAATTTTCAAAATCCAAAGAAGGTTATTAAATTATTCTAATGTTAGAGGAAAATAATGCACCAGAGCAAGTGGTGAAAGTTTCTTTATATATTTAACTCTATGGTACTGCAGCTGTTGCTGTAGATATTTAAGTATGTGTTATCCAGGGATTTTCCTGGATAACATGGAAGAGTATTCTGTAGAATACTGTTGAATAGAAGAATGAATATGAATATGAATAATAAATTCATACAGAATATAGATAATTTGGGGAAGGAAGCAAATACAGCATTAGAACAATGATGCTTAAGTCAAAGCACTATTCATACTTTCTTAGGTGTTTTCCACATTTATTGTTTCCACTTTCTCATCATCTGTTGACTTTTGGCACATATCTATCCCCTATTTTAATTTTTAAAAATTTTATCCTGACTTGTTTGCTATTATAAATAATGCTATAATAAACATTATTTTAGCTAAAACTGTATACACCCTTAACATTTTTATTTCATTTAAGGTAGATTCTCAGAATGAATGGGGTGACTTAAATGCATCAAAACAGGGATAGAATAAATAGGTAAGTTTATAGGAAGAACAAATCCATCTCACTTTGAACATCTCTGAGGGAATAAGGGAGACAGCACTGGGCAGTGGGAAAGGTGAACTACCATGCAGCTGTATGGGGGTTCACACCTGTAATCCCAGCACTTTAGGAGGCCGAGACAGGTGGATCACCTGAGGTCGGGCGTTCCAGACCAGCCTGACCAACATGGAGAAACCCTGTCTCTACTAAAAATACAAAATTAGCCGGGCATGGTGGTGCATGCCTGTAACCCCAGCTACTCGGGAGGCTGAGGTAGGAGAATCTCTTGAACCCGGGAGGCAGAGGTTGCGATGAACTGAGATCGCGCCATGCACTCCAGCCTGGGCAACAAGAGCAAAACTCCGTCTCAAAAAAAAAAAAAAAAAAAGTAACATAAAACTCAGTAATGCTGCAAAAAGAAAACAAAAGAGTATCAAGGAGTAGCTAAAAGTAAACACTAACTCATATTAGTATTCTTACATTGAAATAATTATTTCACACACCTCTTCGAACATTTATTAAAAGGACTTCTAAAGTATGAGGTCATTAGTATATAATGCATTGTTTTAAATATCAGCACTCCTTCTAAAATCATGTCATATTATGGTGCACTAATTTGTATAACAGGAGAAAAATATCATATTACATTCATGACTTTGAACTGTACATATAAATATTAATGAAGTCTCTCTGTTTTCTTCCATTCAGAGAAAACCAATATTTACTTTAATGCTACTTACTCAAAAACAGGACATCATCATGTCACCCTCATCATCCAAAACGTTTATTAAGCACACATATGATGCTTTTCTTTGGGGATTGTCTAATTCAGGGCTCAAATTCTCTCATGGTGATAGCGTATGATGCCAGAAAAAAATAGTAAGAACACAGCCTACCTGCAGATATTGTGTTTAGGCATATGCATCTCTCATATACTTGTACTATCTACACTTCTGAGCCTGGACCAAGCCATTCATCATCATTATTACACACATAGCCAGTGATTATGATATTTACATACCTTAAATGATCCTTTGAAAAGCATCAGCTGAGGAAATGACTATTCGCTTGAACAAAATATCTAGAAGGTGAGTGGCTAGTAACTGATGAAGTCATCCTGACTTTGATGCAACCTTTGACTTTACAGAGATCTCTGATCCACTGACCACATTAATTTCTTATGATCTCTCAATTCCCTCCAGGTATCACTATCCTTCTTATCTAACACAGATTTCACAATTTATCATCATCTTCACTGTTTTTTTCAAATATTCTCAAATTCTTGCCTTTTACACTCATTATTTTCAAGGGAGAAAAGTCAAAACTGGGATAATTCTTACTAGCTGTCTTCTTTTTAATATCACTAGACTTGGTGAGAAATCACACAACTAGCTCACTAGGTGCTGCATTCTCATTTCAAGATCAAATACCACCAATCAGCATTCAATACAATTTGCCCTATTTCTTAATTTCCCCAAAGCCTAGCATTCCTAACCCTCTTCTTCTCTTTTTTTTAAAACCACCTGCCCTTTCTCTACCCTCACTTTCAATTGATGATTAATTCTAACCTTACACTCCACTGAAAAAGCAACAGTCCTCAAATGTGAATTTCCTCATCTTTTCTCACCACCAAACATAGAAATCTACTTATATCACCAAGAACTTTTCCCCTTCTCTTTGCTACTAAAAGAGATGGCATCCATGTTTATTGCAGCAAACACCAGCCTCTTCTTTGCTCCAAGCCCTATCTCGCCACCTTCTTCTGGTTCATTTTCAGTGTTCTTATATGCACACAACCAAGTCATAATGAGCCGCGTTCATGAGCAAAACAGCAAGGAAAGCTCCCTTTTATCCCTAATATCCTTTAAATTCCACTTTATTCTTCAGCCCTCTGTCTAAGCAAAATTTCTTAAACATGTTGTTTTGATTCACTGAATCAATTTCCTCATGTGATATTGACTTTGACATACTCCAATCTGGTTTCCACCCTTTGCATGTTATTACACTATTTTTCCAAAATATCAATCACCTCTGTCTTGCTAAATAGAAAAGGAAGTTTTTCTTTGTTGTTGTTGTTGTTTTGTTTTGTTTGTTTGTTTTTGGAGACACAGTCTTGCTCTGTCACTTAGGCTGGAGTGCTGCTGTGGTGTGATCTCAGCTCACTACAATCTCCACTTCCTGAGTTCAAGCGATTCTCGTGCCTGAGTCTCCCAAGTAACTGGGATTACAGGCACCCGCCACCACTCCCAGCTAATTTTTGTATTTTTAGTAGAGATAGGGTTTCACCATGTTGGCCAGGTTGGTCTTGAACTCCTTACCTCAGGTGATACCCCTGCCTCAGCCTCTCAAAGTGCTATGATTACAGGCATGAGCCACCACGCCCAGCTGGAAGTGTCTTAACTTCAATGTACTAAATCTTTTGTGTAAAGTGACCTGTCAGCTATTCCCTTTTTCTTTAGAGTCTCTACTCTCTGTTTCTGTGATACCACATTTTCCTGTCTTTTCCTCTGTTATTCCTGTGCGTCTTCCCCTGGTTTCTATTTCTCTATCTGCCTGTAAATAATTATATTCCTATGAATATGGACCTGGTTCCTCTTCTTTTTTACTCCTGTACTCTCTTCCTGATTAGCTCATCTAATTTCATATTTTTCAATGCTCTTTCCTGGTAACAGTTCATATCTTTGTATTTCTACCCAGGATCTTTCTTATGAGCTCCAGGTTAACATATTAATATATTCAACTTGTCTAACATTTCTAATGAGGTATTTCACAGATATCTCCAACCTAGCTTGTTCACACGGAAACACTTGATTCAGATCCTGGTGCTTCAGTCAACCCACAGAGACTTCTTTTTCCATCTTAGCAAATGATGGACACGATCATCGGTCCAGTGATTAAAGTCAGGAACCCAGCCACCACGCTTTTCTATATCTTCAATTTTATCTTCGAAATGTCTCTGAAATCTGTTCACTTCGTGTCATATAAGTCAGCTTCCATCCTAGTCCAATCAACATCATAACTTACTCCTCCTCTCAAGAGTCATCTTTTGACATAAAAATTGGATTATAATACTCCCCAGCATAATAATTTACCATTGTATTTATAATAAAATATGGAATTTTCCCTGGTTTTACATAAAAATACATGCCACTTTGAGGGAATTTCAGTCTCACCACATTCCATCGTCTTCACGCTCCAACTCCATCTTTGTTTTCACCATCTCCCTAGGCTCACTCTGCTCCAGCCACACTGGCTTTCATTCATTTCCTCAGTCCTGTTTCCCAGTTGTGGTATTTTCAAGCTGCACTAAGGACATTTCCACTCCCCTGAGCCCAGTCTCTGCGGAGTTTGTTTCATCTTATATATCACATCTCACTATACATATCCCTACATACCCTTTCTCCTACACATACTTTCTAAAATATATTTTCTTCATTTTTTATCTATCTGAAAAACTTGTTTCCTTCAAAAGCTTATCAAATCTATTATTTATTTAATATTTACTTGCTTTGTTTTATCATTATTTATCATTTCAGTAGCCTATTAAAACTTAGTGCCACTAGTATACCATTTTTTTCAACACAGTAATCCAGCCCACTAATTTCACATCTTATATATGGTGGACACTTAATATTCATTAAATAAATGGCTATTATCTTTATGTGTGTGTGTATATATACACACGCACACATACATATGTATACAATTAGTGTGTCTCATAGGGTGGAATGTTTTCACTGTTGGTATACAATATGATCTTAGATGGCATACGAAAAACCATTAATTTTTTTTTATTTTAAAAACATAAATAGGCCAGGCATGCTGGCTTACACCTGTAACCCAACACTTTGGGAGGCCAAAGATGGAGAGCTGCTTGAGCCCATGAGGTTGAGACCATCCTGGGCAACATAGTAAGATTTCATTTCTAAAATTTAAAAGAATAAAAAAGATAACTGTGGCCTGTAGTCCCAGCCACCATTTTAGTTGGCTGAGGTGGATCGCTTGAGTCTGTGAGGTTGAGGCTGAAGTGAGCCATGGTCATACCATTACATTGCAGTCTGGGTGACAGAGCAAGACTACATTACAAAAATAAATAAATAAATATACAACTTTATTATATTATAAATTATATTTTCTATAAATATTTGTATTACATAATAAATTATAAATTACATAGGTAAATTATAATATGCATTTATTTTCATATGCTTAGAAAATATAGACCAGCTCTGAAACCTACAACTTTTCAGATAATATGCATGGGACATCACTAAATATTATCACTGAATTTGAGAGAAAATATTGGATATGTTATAATATAGGTGAGAATTAGCTATGTGCAAGCTTTGAGAGTAGCTTATACATTTTTGAAATATGAGAACACTGGTCTAAGATAAGCTGAAAACTTGATGTTGTAGTAAATCCACTTACCAGAGGAAAAAGTGGAAAATTTAAAGGCTAGTGCACAGTTATTAACCTACTCTGGCAGATTGTATTATTATGCCCAAATCCTCACTGCCCATCCCAGGAGGAGAAATACATTTCCCATGCCATATCTGTCAGGCTCCGCCATTTGACTTACTTTGAAAAATGAATGTGAGCATAGGTTATGGGTTTAGAAGAAGCTGTCAAGGCCAGAACATGGCTAGCAGGCTCCCTTTTTACCCTTTGTCACAAGAGCCAGCAATGTTCCCGATGGAGGTTGATCTGTGAGTTTAAGTTCCAAAATGAAGTTAAACGGGAAGAATGCTATAACTTGTGAAGGGTCTAAAATTTTGTTCTACTTACAAGCTAACACAGAAGCCTGTCACAGTTTTATGGATGTTGGCCAAAAAAAAAAAAAAAAAAAAAAAAAATATATATATATATATATATATATATATAGTAAATAAAGCAAAGATGTTGTATTACAGACAAAGGAATGTATTGCTCTGCAGAAATAGACAATCTTTTAAAGATAGACCTCTTCTGAACTTAATGCTTCATGGAATAAGTACTGTTGTTCACATATGTCAAACAGACATTTCCTAGAGTTGCAAAATCAATATGACATTCTAATTAAATAATGCCTAAAAAAAACCTAAGCTCTGTGGACTTAATTTATTACAGTAATAACAATAGCTAGAGTATCATTATTTGCCCATGTTCCCCGAGCTTTGGTTCTTACAGGGCAGCACAAAGAAGACCAGGATACCTGCATATGGAGTGGGATGCTTTACAGGGAAGGATCCAACTAGCTTAGGGAACCCAAAACTTTTTAATGGGCAGCAAGGCTGCCCAACATTTGCCCTGGAGAAAAGCAGTGTCCTTATACTGTTCTTTCCTTGAAAAGACACAATTAGTGCCTGTTGCAAGACATGGAGAAATGCAAAAGACCCTTTAACAATAGTCACCTAACACAGTCAAACAACAATAGATATCTAGCATGAGTAAGAATTAAATTCTCGTTATTGTGTGCCTCTGAGATTTGGGGCTTATTACCCCGTAGTCTAGCATAATCTAGACTTTTCTGAATAGTGTATCTATATCTGTTGATTTTATAGGAATATAGACATGAAATTTAGAAATTCCTTAAACTTCCAGAACTATAGGGAAAAATTGCACATATATAAAAAGTATATACAAACACATTTTTCTTTTTTTTTATTATTATTATACTTTAAGTTCTAGGGTACATGTGCATAACGTGCAGGTTTGTTACCTATGTATACTTGTGCCACGTTGCTGTGCTGCACCCATCAACTCGTCAGCACCCATCAACTCGTCATTTACATCAGGTATAACTCCCAATGCAATCCCTCCCCCCTCCCCCCTCCCCATGATAGACCCCGGTGTGTGATGTCCCCCTTCCCGAGTCCAAGTGATATCATTGTTCAGTTCCCACCTATGAGTGAGAACATGTGGTGACAAACACATTTTTCTTTAGCTAGAAAGCTTGTGACACATTATGAGATTTTAAAGAGTCTATAACCCGAACAATTCTAAAATAAGCCAACAATCTTTTTATAGCTCCCATGTATAGATATTTCGAATTTCCATTAATGTCTAAGCAGAAAGAGAGTATTTTTTAAAAAACACAAAAGGAAATATACATATATGTGCCAGGAAGATGGAAAGTCCAGAAAGAAAATTGGTACTTTTCCTATTAATAAAAACATTATTTTCTGAGTATAATACTTGATATGATATAAGAATATTCTCTTTTAGCCGAGAAACCCCCTAAAAGTTTAGGTGTTATGTTTGGAATATGAATGTTTCTTCAACCTCTTACATAATATTTGCTTGGACTATATTTTTCTCTATCTAAAATGTTTGAGATCACACACACTGCTTATAAAATAAAATGATTGAAACAGAGAAATATAAGCCAGTTATTCTTTATATTCATACAAGACAACCAAATTTATCTTAAATTTTCTTGAATTACAGTCAAATTTCTCACTGAAATGGCACTGAGTAGAAGGATTTCTCTTTAAATCTGGAAGTATTTCAATCAAATTAAAAAGTCAAATAATAGCATAAAGTAAATATATGTGGTTAATAAATGCTTTTACTTACTGACCTTCAATTTAGAATTGAGATGTGCGTGTGTGTGTGTGTGTGTGTGTGTGTGTGTGTGAAAGAGAGAAGGAGAGAGAGATTAAAAGCATACATTTTAAACTCTTAAGTCAAAAAGAGAAAATTTACTTATTAGTGTGTTAGTGCTCCAGGCTCCAGTGGTAGTCAAGCCATCTAAATCAGGGATTGAGTTAAGAAGGCCCACAGTTAGGAGAGGGGCAGACAACACAGTGAATCTCAGAGTTAAAGGGACAAGTCGAGTCAAAGTTTATTAGAAAATGCGGAGACTGAAAATCCGTACAGACATGCATTAAGTGAAGACGAAGGGCCAGAGGGAAGACTGACATTAGGGTAACCAGGCAAGCTTCAGCTCCCACTGTCTTCAGGTAGACGGTTTGGAGCTAGGGCAGTGACTGCCTCTGGGAAGAGAGACCAGAGTTGTTTTCTAAAACAGGCCTTGACTCTAGTTCTTAACCCTCCTGCTGAGTGGGTTTAGCCCTCATTTTGAAGCACCAAAACCATGGAAATTGGGGTAGATCAGGAGTCCTTAATATGGAGTCTTAGAATTTGGAAAAGTATTTACTTTTATAAATTTCTAACTGAAATTGAGCATTGTATTCGATATAAATGTAGGCAAAAACCACAAAAGCATTAGTATTAACTGTAATGGTGTCTTTATTAGCAGGAGAAATCAGATATTTTTGTATCACATTGTAGTTGTTGCATCTATTTTGAAATATCTTTTATATTCATGACTACATCATAATACCTTTTATGATGGATCTTCTTTGTAACTTTGCAATATTTCATTTTACTAATTTAACACATTCTAAGAAGAGGCTTATGGCTTCACTAGACTATCAACGGGATGGGAGATACAAAAAAAATACGGTTAAGAATCTTTTATACAGATGTGCGAAGTTTCAGACTGTTCAAAAGTGTTGATAGTTTTAGAAATGGGATTGTTTTACCTTCTTAATGCATAAGAAAAAGCATCTAAATAGTCATTAATAGTTTAAAATTAACTGCATTCTGGTAAATGTTGAAAATTCTGAATTTATTTTTTGTCAAAGGAACATGTTATTTTTGTGTATGCACAAATATATCAGTAATGACAATTTCAAAATCGAAGACAATGTGCACAGTGCCCATAATTATATCAGTATCAGGGATGGGAAGAACTTTGGATCAGGAATTCAGTCTTCAGCAGGCCTCACACTACCTATGACAAACTCATTCTGTAAGCCTCAGATTCTTCACCTGAGTCGACTGGGCTGCATCATCTCCAAGAAGTCTTTCAGTTCTGTTGTTTAGTGATTTTAATATACACTAAATAAGTCATTTGTGATTTAATTAATAACACAATGCATTTAAAAATAATTAAAAAGCTTTCAACTTGATGTAAAATAGTTTGATTCAAAGAGGAAAAATATATATACACATACATTGTTTGACTAGTATCAATGTATAGCTGCAAAGACTGACATGTTTTTAACTATCTATTCAACTTATAGGTTGCTTTAAGTGCTATATTGTGTCATTTCATAAAGACCAGCAGCTTTACCAAGACTACCTTTCCTTTGTAAAGATAGACAATCTCTTTAAGACAGACCTCTTCAAAACTTAGCGCTTCACCGAATAAGTACTGTTGTTCACATATGTCAAATAGACATTTCCTGGAGTCACAAGATTAATATGGCATTCTAATTATATAATGCCTAAAAAGTAATGCCCATAATGTCTCCATGGGAAAAACCTGATTGAAGACTCTGCTAAACATTACCTATTACCTGAAATTTAAGAATTCCATGACAATGAAAAACTGCATCTCAGATCAGTAAGTCAGGTCTCTCTCACACCAGATTCTCCATGTTGTTAAATTAAAAATTGCTTCTCAGAAATGCCATGATACAGAATATTTGTAGATTGACCTAGATGAGCAATCAAAATCATCAAAGAAAGGATGAAAAAAGAATTTTAAGAAAACATTTGAAACATTTTATTTCTAAAATTGACAAAAATCCATTTCATCCAAATGAAAGGCCTCAAAATCTGTTAGCAAAGAAGAGTGGAGTGAAATGCAGTAAATGTATCTAAAATTATAAAAGTGTTTTTAAAAGTACCTTTCTCATTACATCAAAATGCAATTTTTAGACAGAGACATTGTAACATGACTCTGTGTGCTGTGCTGTGTGTACAATAAAGAAAGCAAAATTAATCCCTTCCCCTGACAACCTCTAGAAATGAAAACCCATTACAGTAATAATATTTGTACTTAGGTCTTGATGTTTTTGTGCTGAATTTGAATGCCATGAAATGATTATATATAGTGGTTGATGGGGATATATGTGCAGATAATTACATAAATAATCTTCTTTACTTAGGGGCAAGGTAACTTTTTAGATTGGGTAAAACTAGTTGTAACCTAATAAAACTCTTTAATACTTTTCTGTACTGCTGAAGCTTGAATTTTAGTATCCCAAAGATTAATTAGGGATATTTCACTTTTCACTGGGATCCAAGGACAGAATAAGCCCTACAACTTCATGACCATTGGCCAGATGCCTATCCTCGAGATACAAGCATCTACTTGACTCATTAGCATCCTTAAAAATGTCAAGGATCTTATAGTGTTGCTCTGCTCTGAAAAGGAATGTAACCTACAAAATTAAGAAGACAGCCTTCACAAAAATAATGTTTAAAAACCAGGGTACGTGTCTCACATACAAGAAAGAATTCTCCCTGGAACTGAAATACTAAACTATCCTTGTTGACCCACCTAAGTTATCCTTCCATTTTTCTTTAGCCATGATGACTTTGATTTCGATCTGTGAAATGAAAGTTTCTTAAGATTTTTCACACAATATGTAGGAAAAACTACTACCTTGTTGCCTTCACTTTCTTCATTGTTCCTTCTTTTTATCTCACTGCAAATTAGCTTGTATGCCTTCATTTGCCAGGAATGCTTACTTTAAAAGTCACCAATTATTTCTTAGCAGGATACACTGTCTTAGTATGATTCATTAGTAGGATACATTAGTCTACTTGGCAGCTACTTGCATGTCAATCTCTCGCTTTCTTAAAATTAAATAGTTATTTGTTGAATGAATAAACGAATGAATGCTTATACTCTCGTCGTTTACCTTTTCTGTTTTTAAGTCCTTCTTCTCTGCCATCTGATGCATACACATAGTTTTATTTTCTGCCTTTCTAGATGATGCTTAGTTATCTTACTGTTTTCTCTACAGTATTCTTTACCAAATTCTAGATCTTGATGTTCAAATGCCTGTTAAAAATTCCCTAAACAATTTCATCACCAATAGATTAAATTCAATATGTCTCCTGATCATCACATTTTCTATTTTTGTTTATATCACTTATATCTCAGTTATTCAAGCTCAACATCTCAGTTTTTGTCAAAACTTCTCACTTTCCAATTAGACGTGGAATCTTGAAGTTTCTGCCTCTGTATTTTGTTTTGTGTTTTTTTCACTGATAACACTATGGTTCACATCAACAGTGCATTTTCTCAGCCTTTTAAGCATGAAATTATAGGCTTAGTTTTCCCCTGAAACCCTGATGCAAAACACGATGTATAGCATACTGTAATTGTTCCATAGACATTGTATAAAACTAGTGAATTTTCCTACATAATCCCACCCCTTTCCAAACCACCTCTAATGAATTTTTCTTACTGAAAAGAAGTTTTGAAAATAACCTACTCCAGCTAAAATGAAAACAGAACATTGCAATAATTCTGCATTACTTAATGAACAAAATCCCAAGCTCTTTTGTCTAATACACCACAATTTTTTCCAACACTAACGTTCTTTTCTGAACCCTAATCCCATTTGTTTTGCTCCTCATTCTGGAATTCTGCTATTAGCTTATTTAATGTTTCAGTCCTTACGAAGACTAGAACTCTTACCTAAGTCTTGCCAATCTCCTTTCCAGAGATTAGAACTTTGATTCTGTCTCTAGGGCAGTGAGTTAGAGTTGTACAATTCCTAAGAGAAAAATGCACTGCTAGAATGAACTCCCTCAAAAACAATGGGCATTCCTGTTATCTCCCTTTGCACATTTCTTTCTTTTCATATGCATCATGACAAGAAGTTACCATGAATTTTGAACATCAAAGTGTATTTGTTCACAAACTGAAATTTGTTTTCAATAAGAGGAATGGGTTTCCCCCAAGAAGGTGAATCTAATACCAGATCTAACCTCTACTCTGCTTACTGTTATTGATTCTGTCTGCAGATATATTTTCTGTTAAAATATTCTAGAATATGTTTCATTTTATTCTTATAACAAATATGGCAAGCTTCCATGTGTTAATTGTTATCTATTTCTTATAAACCCATGGGACTATGACCTTATTAAGGAAAAGGAGTATGTTTTATATTTTATTGAATAATTCACTATAATTTGTACATTAGTTCATATAAAGAGGGTACTCAAATATTTATCAAATGAGTTTTATACTCCATTCATTATCCCTTTTTACCTCATGACACCACAATAGGGTTGCTACTGTCTTTTTGGCTCTTGACTTAAAGAGAAATTAGGGACAGCTATTCTGGTCATGATTGGTTCATAACTGAAAATATGTCCTAAAATAACCTGATATTAAAAAATGAAGATTCAGAGTTCTTGAAGGTCACAGAGAAGATTGAGAATTATTGATAAACTTTAACATTTTGGTCAATTTTAAGAATAAATTTGTCTTTTATTGGACATTGCTCAATAATGTATTTTAAATTGGGGAGATTTTTATGCATCTGCAAACACAATGAACAAATTGTCCATTTATCTTGAAAAACAAGAATCATGAAATTTTAGAAGCAGAATAATATTTTGCAATAAAAGCTCACACTTTTCATTTTGCCAAAGAGAAAACTAACACAGAGAAATTTGCACTCCCAAGACCAAAAAGAGCCAGAATTTCAATAGCTGTAAGGGGAACTGAGTGGGATTCCTAGTCAGAAGGGAAAGCACTTTGAGAGAAGTCCTTGAAATACATATTGCTAATTTCTCCCTGATTGCCATTCTTCTGTTTTTCCTACTAGCTGCACATGATCACTCATCTAAAGACTACGTTTGAAGCATCCTTTAAAATAGGTATGGCAATGAGATTAAATTGCTTGGACTTCTTCTCTTCCTGTTTTCATACCTTCCCACCAGTTGGGATCCAGATCTAGTTTAATCTGAAAAGGTTAAGCAGAGTTTCCCAATCCCTGGGCTGTGAATCGGTGCCTGTCTGTGGCCTGTTAAGAACTAGACTATACAGCAGGAGAGGAGCAGACGGCAAGGCAGCATCACCTCATGTCATTAGATTCTCAGAGGAGCACCAACCCTACTGTGAATTGCACATGTGAGGGATCTAGGCTGCACACACCTTAAGATAATCTAACTAATGCCTGATGATACAGGGTGGAACAGTTTCATCCTCAAACCATGCCCATCCCACCTCCACCACCCTGTCCATGGAAAAATTGTCTTCCATGAAACCAGTCCCTGGTGCCAAGAGGGTTGGGCACAAATGGGTTAAAACAACAATAGAGAAGGAAACAGGGAGCCTCTATGAGCTTATGGAGGATAGCTACCTACTTGCCTGAATTGCTTTCTTATACCTGGATTATTGCATGAGGAATAATATTCTGAATGTTTGAAACATTGTATTTTTGGATGTCTTTTGATTGCAGTGTAGTCTGTGCCCTAATATGCCCTCAGGCCAGCTATCCGGATACATAGAACACAGAATTTTAGTGGTAAATGAGTCCTTAAAGAATTCCTGATCCAATCACTTATCTGCTTGCTGACAGATATACAATTAGGCAATTTCATTGAGTACTTGCAACTTCATTGAGTACTTCCAAGAGAAATATCTTGCAGACTATTTATCTTGTCATTAACTTACCAAGCTTTCCCCCACTAAAGCATCATGTTAAAAATATATGCCTGTGAGAGCAGCAAATGAAAGTGTATATCACTTAGAGAGAAAGTTATGCTGTAGCACAATGTACTGTTCCTCTGAAGCATATATAACTTTGTTCTCCAAAGTTAACTTATTCCTTATGTTCTTATAACTGTTTATTCAAACATGGGATCACAAATAGTTAATGAGTAACTAATTGCTACCTAACAGGAACCATGCTTGGACAATATTCTTGTCCTCATGTTTGATTTAAAAAAAAAAAAGTTATTAAAATAATTAAATTAGCAAGTCTAGTCAACATTACTAAGGCAAAGCACATACTTGTGTTGGGGTGTTAAACAGGAGGACCTAACATAATTTGGTGTTAAGAATTCTGAACTTTTTGTTTGAACTTATTTTTATATGTAATCTGTTATAGTGGCAAAATACTATTAATTTTGGCTGGTCAATAAAATTTTGAGGGCATGAGGAGGAGTGTAAAGCAAGACATTTTTCATGGTGCGGTGAAAATAATCCTAGTGATAGAGAAAAATAACAGAAGAATTTCATGCACCCTCTTTATGTGTAAGACAGAATGGGGAAGAATCATCGAACCACAACCAGAAGTGAAAGAGAAGAACACACAAAAGAAGTTTTTGGCTGTCTATCCAGAGAATAATGCCTCTTTCCAACTGGCCCTATCTAAGTTAAGTAAGCAGAACTATATAACTATGTAATGCTTTGAGTGTGTGATTGTCATAACTTGGAGTTTTAGGGTTATTGAAACAATAAAATATTGCTTGTATGTGTGCGTGTGAATGAATCTTATATAGAATGTATCCATTATGATATAGAAAACTCATTTTATAGATTAAAAATTGATTTCAATAATTTGAAATAACTTATAATAATGAGTTTCATATTACTAGATGTGAGAATTCAGTGAAGGCACTGAATTAGAATGTGACTAAAGGCATATATTGCCTACATGTTGGTTTGAACATTGCAACTCTACCTATTGCTAAGGCAATAGCAATAATAATAATAATAAAGCAGAGAGGAAGAAACAAGTCATTAGTCCTTCATGGTTATCCCTTTAAAGTCATGATATCTGTACTGTAGGATGGTCTGTAAAAATGAAAGAGAAGACAGATGGCAAGGCAGAACCCAGCATAAGTTTGAATGGTATCCACCAGGAGGAAAATGCTTTATAATTGGTAAATACTATAATGAAATATGTTAATGCACATTACAAGGATTTAGAAGTCAAGGCCCATCTGTGTGAAACAAATATCGCCAATAAAGATGTTTTCCCACTTGTATTATCAAAGGATCAAATAGTAATTTCAATCACAGTTCAGAGACAAGCCATATGTTAAAAGGTCTCTCACATCTCAAAGGCAGTAGTGTGTTATGTAGTCATATTTTCAGAAATAATAGGGAAGTTGCTTCATTATTTCCTATTTTCTTTTTCACAGTCTTTTAATTGATCTTATGTGTGTGGTTCTATCTGTTAGTTCACCACAGATTCAGAGGTACCGTTGAATCTTTCCAGAATGCCATTGTTAGTTCATAGTTTCTGATTTATAAAGAGTGCAAATGGGATTGATATATTCTGTCCCCGCATCAGCCTCTGCCCTTCTTCATTTCCCTTTAAAACATTTCTGGAAGCCTAAGAAATCTACAATTATTTCTCTTCGGGCACTTTGCAATACAACTGAAAGTATATTTTGAAATACAGTATTGCTCATGCAAGCATTGCTATTGATTATGCAAAACAAATCTGCCTGTTATGGTGCACGTATTGCAAAAAAAAAAATGCTATATTATGTGGACTGTGTTCTCTGTTGATGAAAAACATGTACCTGCTCACAGCTCTGATTCCAAAGGCCCAATTTACTAAAAATTAGTGATCCGTCAGATTAATGGGCATAAAGCAATCTGCACTGTTGGCGCCTTGAAATTTCTTGCATCAGTCACCAGATCATGATTTACTAATAGGATTTCAGATCTTGCAAAATAGCACAATTCTAACCACATATTAATATTTAATCTGGCATTTTAAGTGCACTTAACAAAAGACCCTAGAGCTGCTGACAGGACCCTAAATTGTGAATTTCTTAAAAGGGAATTGAGCAGGTCCATAGTGATTTCATCAAAAATAAAAATAAAAAGGAAAAGGAAAATAAATGTGTTTCTACATTTCTTATGTAGACCTCACAAGCCTGGGCTCTCATTTTTCTTAAAACTATTTATCATGCATTTTTAGTTGCTTTATTAGAGAATCGCAAGACTGGATCTAGCGGCTGGCTGCAAAATGTACAATTTGATGACAGCCGATGCATTTTGGTTAATAAATTTTATATTAGACAATTTGTTCCTAAAATAATTCATTGGCACTTCCAAAATGTTGCTAAATGAGAGATGATACAGCCTATAAATCACTTGAATCACCTTATTTCTTGCTTCTAAGTAACTAAATCTGTTCTGTAGTAGTGAGTTGAAGCTTCTCAGTAGGCAAGTGTGTTTGCTTTATAATCTCAGGTTTACAGCTCTAGATTACCATCAATGCCAAATTCCAGAGATATCCAGATCCATTTCAAATCAGAAAGTGCAAAAGAAGGGAGAATGACCTTACCTGCTGATGTTATCAATTATATGCCATTGTTAGATTTAACGTATATGATGAGTATACCAAAAAAAAATCATAATTTATGAAAGATATTTCTGTAATAACAGGATGCCACCTGTAATAAGAGAATGTTTATTAGTGAACAAATGAGGGTTATAAATGATGTTGCTTATCTATGAAAAAAAACACAAAAGACAACTTATTAGCCAAAGATAAATTGCTCAGCACAATCTCAATGAGATGCTAGGTTTGTCAAGAAAAAAAAAAAAGCTTTTTATTTGCACAGACCAATGCCTTTATAATCCATTTAAAATAATATACTTGCCACTAGGTGGCTATTTCTGATCAGATCATTTTACCATTTTAATTACATTTTTAATATCCTGGCTGCATAAACAAAGATAAATTACAAACCCTGCACAATCTGGCTGCTAGCTCAGGCATAGTCAGTAATAATATCAGCTTTTGTTTGTGCGTCCTCTAATTAGATTCTGAAATCTAGGCTTTGTCAATCAATAATTTTAATTTTAGAATCACTTTTTGATCTTGCATTTCATGTTTGTTTGGGAAAATGATCAGTAGGACAAAGCTGATAATTTATGCAGAAACAATCTCTCAGCAGAGCTACATGCACATTCCTCCCCATCAACAGAAGCCTGCAGACTAAGCTTGACACAGGTCTAATTAGCATGCAGATATGTCGCCTCATTGGCAATTCAAATTGCTTTTTTATAATGTACCTCAAATTGTGCTACTCAAACATTGTATTTGATTTCCAAAGCCCCCTGGGCATCCCATAATGTCTCCCTTCATCCTGGGTATGAAGCATTTATTGAACAGTCTGCTGAGACTGGCTGTCTTTTCGAAAACACCCAAACATCGTATTCCTGGGACCAGCTTTTCTTCTTGTCAGAGAGCAACTTGTTCTTCTGCGGAATTCCTTGTGCCACATTTGTAGGTTTAGAGATGACATGCTACCTCATGAGTTGCTTCTCCCACGTGGTTGATCTATAGAGGGCTTCACTCCTGTGCCTCTCATTTTTAAAGTGGGGGAGAATGTCTGGTAAGCACACATTAATATGCAGCACATAACCACATCTCTGAATGCCAGTCCTCCATTCTTCATTAAACAAAAATGGCTGGATTGCAGGGATTGTTTTTCCTTTCTTCCACATACTTATGCACACATGCTCACATTTGCTTTCTTGGGCACACCTACATGCACACAACTACATCACGCGCATCTACACACCTATGCAAGACACCCACAGCACATCATTGTCAGGATGGAGTTATGTGTGAAAGTTGTCTGCTGCACACATGACAAATAAGGGGATTCCAGCATACACTGGGGCTTTTTAAAAATTCCTTTTTTTTTAACCATGCAGCAACAAGTGGCAGAATCAATGGTGTACAGTTATTCAGCAATGTAATTCATTTCACTGGCTTTGGCTCCTAGCCAGATCCGCCATCTGTCTCTAGCTCTCTCTCTCCCCCTCTCTCTCCCTCTCCCTCTCTTTCGCTTGAATTTGTCCTACATTTCGTAATGTTACGTGCCTGCCATCCTTATCCTATGCCAGAGATACAACACCAGTCTCACCCCCATTCCGGCGTGGAATTCTCTGAGTTCGGTGGCACTTGGGATATTCCACTTCAGTGCCATGGGAAGAAAATGGTAAGCAAAAAGCAAAAGGAATAATGTAAAAATATATATATATATATAATGTTCTGGTATCCAATTGCTCCTGCTTCAGCCTTTTATCCAAAGCCTTGAGATGGATCTGCCTCATCCAGGAAGTTTTCCTGCTTCGTTAGAGTATCTTCGTTTTCTTTATCAGACGCTGGCTGGCACTCCACGCCAGTGCACGGCTCCATGGAATGCCTGCTGTTGGACACTTGCAGAGCTCTGCCACCAAGCAACCTCCTGCATTGGAAATCGGGGGACTACTCCAGGATCTTATGCGTGCTTGCTGTTTGAAGCTGCAGAAAAGTGAATAATCAATTAAGTATTGATTTCTTGTAAGATTTGGTAAATTTCAAAGGCAAGACAAAGAGGATGGCTTAAGGAAACACTGCAGGGACTTGGCGTAAATTAGACAACTAACGGAAGTGCAGAATAAAATAACACCTCAACTGAAGATTTCCTTGGAAGAATTAGCACTAGCTATTGGAAGACAATGGTGGATTTAATCAAAACAGCAGGCATGCAAGAATTTTACCCGTGAACCAGAAAAAGGAGCTAATTATAACCACCTTTTTAATGGAGCTAATTTGACTGAATGGATGCAAATGTGCTTTATTTATGGATGAAGAAGCAAGCCTTACTGCATGATCTTGGGATCATCGGATCTGCTAAGCTTTGCAGCTCCTGTTACCTTCAGTACATTTTTTATTTCCGGAGAAGGTATTTATATGTAAACAACAGCTAACCATGCAAAAGATTCATCGGAACAATATACTGTGGTATATGAGATATAATCATAATTTTGCAGCCTCTCAGGATTTCCTCTAACTTGGAGATTTTGCAACCTTTGTGTGCAATGGGTTATGGTAAACAATAAATGAATGATGCTAAAGTGTTGTGATTTTTCAATGTGTAGTTTATTAATTTTAGCTTTCTTAACATGTTGATTCTGAATTATTTGCAATAAATCCATATGAAAGAAAGGGAATTGCTGGGTGGGGTTTTTTAATGCATTTGCAGTCTTCTTAGAGATCGGAATGTGTAGGTCCCACCAGCCCATGAGCTCTGTAATTATAAAAGAATGGTAAAAAATTTGACAATTTGAAGAATTGGTTTTATAATGGGAACAATGTGTTATAATCAGTAAAAGGAGACTTGTTATGTTTTCTGTCTGTGTAGAATGTTCTTGAGTGGTTAACTCCTCTGTTGCTGATGAGAAGTAAATACCAGGACTGGCAATAAGCAGAGATTGTAATGACAATGCTTTGTTCCTATGCATCCTCATATTTCAAGCTAAAGTGCATTTTAAGCACTTCCTTCTATTTCTATTATTTTCCTTTCCATTTTTGTTCTTTTCATCATTTTTTCTGTCTTGCAATCTACGTTCCCTGAGCAACCATAGGAACCAAGTTACATTAAGCTTCAACACAAAGACCTTGTAAGAATAATGAATCCTCATTTGCATCGACATTTGTATTCAGATTTGCCAGGCTATAAACTTGGCAGATCAAGCGGAATATTAAGTAGAGGCTTCCATGGTAAATTGTGGCTCTTGAAATTGCTAACTACCCCCTCCCCTTTTTTTCTCTCTCTATCTGTGATGGCAGGTGAAGTCTCATGACTACTTGCTTCTTAAGAAGCGTATTGGCTCCTTCATCTTTCATTATATGATGTCAGTCTCAAGCAGAAGACGGGCAAAGCCAGTTGTAGGTGTTCTAGTTGAAGGTACAAAATGACATGGGACTGGAGCATTAATTCTAGAGTCCATATATCACAAGAGGTGTCTTTAAGTAGTTGAAGCTGTAAGAAAATTAATTCTCACGTGTGGGCTAAGGGTTGATCTTTCTGGTATGTTCAAAATGCATTAACCTCATGAAAGTTCACACTCATTTTTTAAAGCTTCTAAAGGTTGGAGGAGGACCAAGGTAGCTCTTTACTCACAAAATAATGCAGTTACACCATTCTGAGTCATCCTCACTGATCTGCTCATGCCCATTCTTGAAATATTTCAAATGCCTCATTCTATTAAGCCTCCATGGATTGACTGAGTTAATCCTGAGTTTTGCTTGATTCTGAAATGGTAAAATAGGAATAGTTATACTTACTGTAAGCAAACTTTTAAATTCAGCAATATGACCTGTAAGGTCATTTCTACAACACAGCCAACAATGGGGTGAAAAATGTAGACTTTAATTTCCATGCTTGGTCCACCCTATGTGATGCCAAACAAGTGAGTAATCGGAAACATTTGTGCATAACTTAATTTTTCATGCATTACCCCAGTGTTTCAGATTTCTGTAAACAGAGCCTAAATCTATGACCTATTAACAAACTCTCACTTCTTGCCATCCCTTTTTCTCTCTAGAACATTTCACTAGTGGGGAGCAATAAAACATATTAGAACTAACAAACTTACAATGGACATTTAATAGTGGTTTTTCTTTTTATTCTATTTTTTTTTAAATGTAAATAGAGTAAATGATAACATGTAGACTGAATTTTTCATAAAGACATTTTCTTATGGTATATTGCAAGGAACTATGAACTTGTAGTAACTACCATAAGCAACTGACAGGTAAGTCTTACTGTAGGTTGAGGTAAAGTTTAATTGTATATGGAAAAAAAAATTGGAGAATGTTTCATGAAAGATGCTAGACTTTTTTTGAAAAACATACCAGCAAATATGTAGAATGAGGAGTCATACTTTATAAGCTTCCATAAACTTGTAAAACTATGTATAATAATCTTTCCATAGTGTACACTGGTATGATATTAATAAATCACAATGTAGCACATTTTAAAGTAGGGTTTTAGCTATTTTTCTTAGTAACTGAGTTTTAAATCTGAGAAGAAAAATGTAAATTATGACTTTTTGGGAAACTATATGCTTGTATTCCACAATCGAACTTTTAAGGAAAATAAACTATTAGATAGTTTGGTACTAAGTACCTCTGTACTGAAAAACAAGGGTATTGCCACTATCTGGCAATATTGTACTTTTATATTTACTCTTTTATGTGAAAAAGATGGAAGCATGATAACTAACATAAAGTTGCCTTGATCTAATAATAATAGTAATCTCTGATTACTATCAGAATTAGAAACAATATTTACATGGAACTCTTTTTCTAGGGTCCTAATGATAACATCTGATGACGAAGTGTAACCATCAACTTTAAAACAAAATGCAAACAAAGATTAGAGACTGATATATTAGTTTGAAACAATGTTGTTTATACATGTGAAACAAAGACATGACTGCATCATTTTTAACATATGTTTGCTGTTTCAAATAAATGTGAAATTCAATTGATTAGGCTTCAAAACGATATTTTTTTCTAATAGATGGTGTTGATCATTTTATTTTAAAAAAGTATACATTTGGTCATATTCAAAGAATATATTTTGGTTGTCATTCAAATAAAATTTAGAAAGGAAAAGATTTACATTTATAGGTTTCTTCAGCACTGCCCATCAATTTGAAACCGTCTTCTTTAATAAATGCTAATGACTTGGTTGATTACGTTTGTGCATGTACTTACCATGCAGTTTTGGGAATCGACACACTGATGAACCTCGATCAAGAAGAGAAATTATAGCATTAGCTCATTTGCTTTCTAAACAGCAGGAGTGAAAATTCTATCCAAAATAATATTAATGATACTGTTTTAGCATCCGCACAGAAAAGCACGTAAAATTTCTTACCAGTGTTTTGTAGATATGGTTCATATTTATTGACTATTATCTCTTCCTTCTTTGTAGGAATACAACTGGGTACATATTTTAAGCCAGTAAATCAAAACCAAAACCAAAAACACACTAAAATGCCCACTTAAAATTGAAGTGTCTCATCCAAATTTGAGAAGGGAGCAAGCCTATTTGTGCCCCTTGCATAGGAAAATAGCACGATGACATAAGTTCAGGGCAATTTCTCTGTGTTGTCTTTCTGTTTCTATTAGAGGATTTTTTACTAACTGGTCAAAATGCACATTATCATTACATTTTTCCCACCATACCTTATGTAGCCACTGTTATACTAACTAGTAAGGTTGTTAGCCAGAGGAACAACACTCAGAAAACAGGGCGGGGCATTCCAGGGCCAGTAAGTCCTTGTCCTGTATAAATTAGAGCAGTGGAGCCCCATGTGTGTTAAACTGAGAACTTGAGCCCTGCTGAATTTAACATTAACGTGTTTTGTTGGTCTTTTTAGTAGGGTAGCTGAGGGCTTTGCCATATTTATAAAGCACTCAGAATTGTAAGACTTAGGCCACAACATTTAGAACACACGCACATTCATCACTTGACCTTTAAAGTCAGTTTAATGTTTTCACTTTTACTAAGAAGGAAATAATCAACAGCACTGTTTTGATTACATTTTCTTCTACCCAAATAACGAAGGGGAAATTTCTAGACCTATAAGAATATACATGTATATATCTTTGAATGTATAAAATTATAAAAATAAACATATTTATTTAAGTAATTATATATGAACTATATAAATATATAAAATATTTATATATAAACAGGATAGATATACAAAATAGGATAATTTATTCTCAACTATAGGAAGATATGTAGATGGATATAGATAGAGACATATCTATATACATATAGATACTTATATGATGTCAATCTCAAGCAGAAGAAAGGAAAGCCAGTAGTAGGTGCTCTAGTTTAAGATACAAAATGACATGTGACTGGAGTATTAATTCTAGAGGCCATATAAAGATATTTATATCTATATGTGGATAGATAGATACAGATATAATTGCTTTCCTCTCAGATTTTAAATTGTATATACATCATTGCTACTTAGAGAACAATTAACAGTTCATAACTACAAATTCTTTCAATTAAGAATAGAAAATGTGTGTGTACTTATATGGTATATGTATTTGTGTACGTATACATGACCAAATGTGTTTGATGGTAAAAATGGATGTTTGAGATATATATATATATATCCCAAGAAATGAAGAAATCAAAGTAGAAGATAGAAAAAATCCCCAAAGCATAGGATCAAATAAAAATTATTCTCATTTTTGGTATCACCTGATAGTCTCTATAATTAAATAAAAACACAGGTTTAATTTTTATATTTAAATACTTAGTCTGATCCTTTTATAATTCATAGAAAAGGCCATTCCAGGAATAAATGGAAAGACTTGCTAATATTTCAGTAATTTTGAGATCATATGGAATATTTTACTTCAATCATGAGGAAAACATATTCTATGATGATTACAATGACATGATAGAATTAAATTAATGTGTATTTAATTATTTGTCTTAAGAGTTCCTTTTAAATACTAATTACTTAAAAATTAATTGGAGCAAGATTTTATATGTCATACCTACTTTGTGTTACCAATTGTTACTGTAAAATAATTTTAAATAATCATTCAAAATCTTTTTTATATTAGTCTTATTTCTAAATACACTGAAAATTGCTAAGTATAATGATACTCATCTAGGTAGCTGTTAAGAAAACAGTAAAAAATTCTTATTTTTATTTCAACTACTATCTTCATCAAACTAGACTACATTCTTTCCCAGACACCTGAGACATAAATCAGACACCCCTCCCGCTTTTCTCTCTACAAGGACTTACCTACATCCACTTCAATTTTTTTTTCAGTAAAATATTCACCGATTGACTACTGTCTCACCTATTGGACATTCTGACACTAGTAGGCAAGCCTCAATTTCAGGACCCAACTTGAAATGGACAGCCTCTCAGAAAAACATTTTTTTCTAATGTTCTGATTTTGATTAATCTTCCAAGACAGTGGGCTAGGTTAGTCAGCTGTAATGTGGGAAGGGCTTCCTGCCCTAAATTTTAAAATATCACCCAACGAACTTCACAGTTTCCTCTGAAGGTACTACTCACTCTCCGTTTGTTCATATAGGTAATCACATCTCAGCTCAGTCAGTTTCACATCTTCAATCAATGACTGTGTTCTTCACTCCTTAGTTCTCTTTCTAAATGAATTTACCTTCTTCCTCCTTCACTAAACTATTTATCATTTTGAATATTTTATACTGTCCCCTAACCTGTTCTTTTCATTGCTATTAATGCTGAAAAGTGCCCTTTACTTTAGAAATCTGACCTCTTTCATGAAGCTTTACTGATCAAGTAGCTATAAAATAAAACTATTTCTCCCATTTTCAAACAGCAAAATGTACAACAATCATGAATTACATGTACATGATATATATTCATTCACTGGCATCTTCCCATATCATCATACAAGCTATGAGATATATATAGATATAGATATAGATATTATGTATCTCTCTATATATAAAACAATGCAACACAGATGCGTGGAGCCTCTATTTTGTGTCATGCACTTTTGTAGAAGCTTTATGACTATAAAGGTGAGCTAGACAGAGAAGGTAAACAAACTGTTAAAGTAGTAAACAATATGAAAATCTACTAAGGAAGGTATACACAATCTTACAGTTAGACATTTTGTTCATTCTTATGCACATATGGAAGGTCTTTGGGAATTCAATTACAATTCAAAATGCTACCTAAAGAAATCATAAACTTTCTATTGTAATTCCATTTGGTAACCGTGTGGTGGTTCAACTATCCTTAGTAATGACAGCTTAGAACAGACTACTTTACACTATTAAAAATCACTGAGATTATAACAGCTTTTGTTTATGCAGATTATAGTTAATAATATCTATCATATTATAAAATAAAACATAAATTATATTTTAAAATTATTCCTCAATTAATTTAAAATAACAACTATAAACACATTAAATGTTAACATAAACAGTATACTATACTAAAACAATGATATTTTTCAAAATAAAAAAGCAAGGAAAATGTCACTGTATTATACTTTAGCGAATCTTTTTAACATGGCTTAATACAAGATGCTGAATTTTAATATCTGTTGTTACATTTAGTCTTGCAATATGTTATTTGGGTTGTGGTTATGAAGAAAATACACATTTCCACAAATATATAATTGAAAAAAAGGAAGGACATTTTAGCAAACTTTTCAGTTAATTGTAGATATTCTTCTTTGATACACCAAACACCAACAAGTAGTCATTTCTTAAAAGTTAGTTGCAACAGGGAATGAGAAACCATATCAATGAATACTTCACTCTTAGGTTAAAATCTGTCATCTATCTTGCATTTTTAATGGATCTTTGACCCATGTATAATTTTGTAGCATCATGAATTGGTCTTCTATTAAATATTGGTTCACTGAGTTATGCAAATTTTGATACATTTCATTATCTAGTATCAAACAATAATCACATGTATTAATATAACTTCTAGGATCTTATCAGAAATATCATTAAGTATTGGCAATCTGTCATGCTCATGGTGGCAGGTATAAATTCTCCAAAATTCTAATTCTCCTTGAACGTTAAAATCTTATCATTGACAACAAACGCTGTGAGTTGTTTCACTTGTTGTAGATATTCAAGTAGATAATTGTATAAAAGGGGCTATTTCAGCTCAAACTGAATCACACAACTCCTTTACCTCAAAGTAGCCACCACAGTTAGTGCTTCAGTGTGTAGCACAAGTTCTTTATGGGCACTTCCCATTTTGTCACATAAAGTATTAAAAACATACATAACTAAGAGAAAACATTTAATTAAAGTAGTTGCTTCTTCAAAGAGCAATAACATTATTATTATTATTTTTTAATTGAAAGTGTATCATCTTTGCCCAAAATGAAGAACACAATGATTTCTAGCAAAGTTTGGTGCTGTTGATTCATGCTAAAAAGTCAAGACTACTAAGGCTCTAGCACTGCAAGCAAGTTTCAACCCAATGAAAAAAAGTAAATAACAAAAGTATTGATATAAAAGTGGTTTTGGACCTCAAGGACTCCTTAAACATACATCAGGGTTCCTCAGAGATCTGGGCCTGTGCTTTGAGAATCACTAGCCCAGAAAAAACTAAATCATCTATAAATATTTTCTAATCATTTACTAATAATCTGATAGTATCACATAAATTTAACCAGAACTAACTACCACCTATAACAACACTTGTCTTTTCTAAGTTGTTTTGCAATGCATTATATATATAATTATATATATACATATAATGTTCTCATAGTGTACATACTTGTTTATATGTATACATATACATTTTGTTTAATCCTTTCAAAAACCCAACGCACTATCACCATTTTTTAAAAAGAGAAAATTACAGATCTCTCTCGGGTGGAGTCTTCTAATAGCTGGTGCGCCTCTCCTGGCAACATCCTCCTGGCCTCAATCATGGCTTGTGGTCTGGTGGCCAGCAACCTGAATCTCAAACCTGGAGAGTGCCTCCGAGTGCGGGGCGAGGTGGCCCCCGACGCCAAGAGCTTCGTGCTGAACCTGGGCAAAGATAGCAACAACCTGTGCCTGCACTTCAACCCTCGCTTCAACGCCCAGGGCGACGCCAACACCATCGTGTGCAACAGCAAGGACGGCGGGGCCTGGGGGACCGAGCAGCGGGAGGCTGCCTTTCCTTTCCAGCCTGGAAGTGTCGCAGAGGTGTGCATCACCTTTGACCAGGCCGACCTGACCATCAAGCTGCCAGATGGATACGAATTCAAGTTCCCCAACCGCCTCAACCTGGAGGCCATCAACTACATGGCTGACGGTGACTTCAAGATCAAGTGTGTGGCCTTTGACTGAAATCAGTCAGCCCATGGCCCCCAATAAAGGCAGCTGCTTCTGCCCCCTCTGAAAAAAAAAAAAAAAAAGAGAAAATTACAGCTGCATTTAATGACTTTTTCAAGGTCAAAAGACCTATAAATGGCAGAATCCAGATTTATATCCAGATTTTCTGAAGTTTAATGTTCTCATTTTACCATAGCTGTTAAAAATAACTCTTTCACAGCCTCCTCTAATTTAAGGAACAGTGAACAAGTCCTGTACCATCAGCTTGTTAGCAAGTCTCTATTTAAGCACTATGAGAAAATGATATGTATATGTATAAATCTTATTTCAAATCCTTCATGGCATGGCAGTCCCACATTATATCTATTTCATCACTGTTCAAAATTGCACTATAATCATGTGATATTCCTCATCATGCCTAGTTTTCTTAACTGCCATAATGATTGATAGCTGATTTGGTCATTATATTGGCTAAAATATCACCAGCCAGTTCATGGTCCAGTTATTTCAACCTTCAAAACGATAATTTCAAATCAGTGTTGTGATCTATTCAACTGCATACAGGTCAGCTTTAACTGTGTTGACTAAGAAAAACTTACCTAAATCTTAGGGGTTACAGGAATACCGGGAACAGAAGTTTAAAAAAGAATTTCTGAAATGTATGAAGTGCTCTTGCGTAAAACTTTTCATTCAAAGGCAACAGAAGCCCTGAATACTAGCCTTGATGCTAACTAGTTAGCTATGTTAAAAAAGTATTTACCATGGGCCAGGCACGATGGCTCATGCCTGTAATCCCAGCAGTTTGGGAGGTTGAGGCGGGTGGATCACGAGGTCAGGAGATCGAGACCATCCTGGCTAACACGGTGAAAATCCGTCTCTACTAAAAATACAAAAAAAATTGCCGGGTGTGGTGGCGGGTGCCTGTAGTCCCAGCCACCTGGGAGGCTGAGCCAGGAAAATGGCGTGAACCTGGGAGGCAGAGCTTGCAGTGAGCCAAGATTGCGCCACTGCACTCCAGCCTGGGCAACAGAGCAAAACTCTGTCTCAAAAAACAAACAAACAAACAAAAGTATCTACCATCACCATGCCTTGGTTTCCTTGTCCATATGATGAGAGAGAATTACTACATGATCTGTTTCTCTTCTATTTTAATATTGTGTAATTGTGCATAGAAAAAAAGTACACCTCCCCTTGCGCATTCATGATTTTCTTAATTTAAAGTAAGTATTCTTTTCATGCCAGTCTGACTTCACTCTCTATAGTGAAATCTTTAAAATCCAATTAATTACCCAAATTTACAAGTGAAAGTTTTATAGAAGCAAGTTATCGGCCTCTTAAACCTCCTTAAAGTATGATGTTTAAAAAAATATACTCAGACACTCTCTGTTTTCTTTCTCTAAATAAAAATGAATTGTTTTTATAATTGTTTTATATTTATTATATATTTGATAAATGGAGATTGATTTCCTCTTTTAAAGATGAAGTATAATCCATCCTGAAATATTAATAAGAAACCTTCAGAGCGATGTTAGGGTGGGGAGGGGCAGATAAGCAAGTTTTTTGTTTGTTTGCAATTGTTGAAATTATAGAGGCAGAATCCTTCCAGAGACAGAGATATAATCACAATTATCTGGCCTGTAAAGAAATTGTTTTTATTTCTGTAGCCAAAGGTCAGCAAATTATAGGTATTGGGAGTCCTTTTTATATAGAATCTTATTTTGTGTATATATAGTATTTGCTATTTACAACATTTCCCCCTTCTATCTAATATTGGAATCAGAGGCATCCTATTATCAATGAGAATGTGTTTTAAAATCAGACTGCGCTCTGGAACCTGGGCTTTGCTGCTTGCAAACTACGGGAGTGTGATCCCGTGTTTTGCCCTTTCTAAATCTTAATGGAAGACAATAAACCAGTTCTCTCTAAGCTACTGAGAGACATGCAGGCAGTATCTTCATGGTCAGGTCACTGCTGTGCCTTCCATACAGCATACTCTACCTCTGGATGGTGAGAAGGTGGGATGGCACATCGTAGGCAATCAATGCACAGCGGTTTCCCCAGGCTGTTCATGCTATCCCTGAAGCTAAACTGTGAACTTGTAAAACATGGAAATGGCATCTTGATTTGTGGAGTGATGTGGGGACATGGTTATAAAAATATTAATGGAAGATAGCAAGCAAAAGTTTTATAGCCATTATTTCAATTGTATACACAAAACAAACACTGGGGAGAGGCCATTGTATGTTTCTCATTAGGTGACTGTTCAAATAAGTTAAGGTACATCAAAACAATAAAATATGATATAGCAATTAAAATAATAATGTAGTGCTTTAATGCGTTTATATGGAATAATTTCCAAGATATGTTAAATAAAAAAGCAAGGTGCAGAAGAATCTAAAGTCACAATAGTATATAATATGCTCCTATGTATGTAAAGATATGTAGAGTAAGGCTGGGCATGGTGGCTCACGCCTGTACTCCCAACACTTCAGGAGGATGAGGCATGCGAATCATCTCACATCAGGAGTTCAAGACCAGCCTGCTCAACATGGCGAAACTTCTTCTATACTAAAAATACAAAAATTAGCTGGCCGCACTGGCTCACGCCTATAATCTCAGCTACTTGGGAGGCTGAGGCAGGAGAATCACCTGAACCCGGGAGGAGGAGGTTGCAGTGAGCCGAGATCATGCCATTGCACTCCAGCCTGGGTGACTGAGCAAGACTCAGTCTCAAAAAAAAAAAGCAAACATGTATGTGTGTGTGTGTGTGTGTGTGTGTATGTATATGCATCTGTGTGTGTATGTATATATGTGCGTGTATATATATGTATATACATACAGCAGTATCCCTATCTTCCAGGGGTACTTTCCAAGACACTGCAGTGGATGCCTGAAACTTTGGATAACACTGACCCCTGTATATCCTATGTGTTTTTTTCCTGTACTTACATACCTATGATAAAGTTTAATTTATAAATTAGGTAGAGTAAAATATTAACAATCATAAAATAGAAAAACTATAAAAATATACTGTAAAAAATAGTCATGTGACTATGTTCTTTCTCAGTTTCTCTCAAAATGCTGTAATATATTTGGACATTGAACTGAAATCACAGAAAGCAAAACCATGAATAAAGGGGAACTACTGTACATGCATTTAATGGAATATGCAAATAATGATGCAAAGATCACAAACTAATAAAAGCAGTTGTTTCTGTGGGAAAGAGTTTAATTTTCACCACATATGCTTTTGCATAGTTTGTTGCTTTTTAAACATGAGTACACTAATTTTAAGATAGAGAATTTTGATGTAAAATAGAGATGATTTATGTATTTATAAGGCAAATCCTTGATATACTCTCCACTCAAAACCAAAACAAAAGGACAAAACATCAATTTGTTCGAGTTGCTTATATCTTATAAAACCAAAGAAAAGCTATTTTTAAAAATTTCAACCAATGAATGCATTAATTTAAAACAGACAGAGCTATAAATGCAGAACAGACAGAGTCAAAGTATACTGTTAAAAGGATTGTCAGATAAGATATAATATTTTTATTTTCTAACTCGGTCAATGCTAATTGCTGGAAGGTGAAAAGTGTTCTCAATTCTTAAGATTATAGAGGCCATTTTATACATACATATATATAGACACACATAGAATTATATATATAAATCTAATGTTTGCATTGAATATATATAACCATATTTACATAATTACATATAATGTAATATAATGTATATATTTGCCATTTATATTTATATGAATGGCATATATATGTCATTTGCCATTATGTATATATGTATAATGGCCACTTATTTGGCCATTATTTGCCATTTTATATATATATATGCCATTTATTTGGCCGTATATGTATGTTTTTTATATATATATACACATATATATAATGGCTATACATATATCTATAAAATGGAAATATATATTCAATGTCAAACACATATAGAATATATTGAATATATAATTGAACATATATTGAATACATATATAGAATATATATTTATATATTGTCAATATATATTTAATGTACATTGAACATATACATTGAATATATATGTAGCCATATATATCATTACAATGACTATGTATATATTCAATGTCAAACATTAAGATATATTCAGGTAGTCCATTTTCTATTATTGTTTAGGTAAAATACAGTATGCTATTTTATTTGGAGTTTTTAAATGATGTTTTTGAAGTTAGACAAAAATAATAATAAAAGGTTCTCCCAGGTTTAAGGTATTAAAAGTTTATCCAACATGTAATCTGGCTCCAATCTATCTTTTCAAATTTATATTCCCATACTTTCTTATTATCCCACTATGTTACCAACAAATTAATTCTTCCTATGGTTTAGCAAACATGCCTTACCTGCTGAATACTCATTCAGCGCTGACTTTTATACCTTTCTACCAATGTTAAGGGGCTCATGGATCTGAAATGTCAAGAGGCATTTTACTCTAACTGCTTCAGTTGAAAGGTTCTTTTCCTTCTGTGATCTCATGTGCAGAGTGCTTGTTTTACAATGCATTCTATTACTAGAATGTGTGCACTTGTCAGTGTCCCTAATGGATAAATAGAAGCACCATGAAAGTAGGAAGCAATCATTTCATCCAAATCTGTAATTGCTGCGTGTGCTCCAGCAGCCTGGCCTAGTATCTTCACAGAGGTTATAACCAACAGAGTTCAATAGATGTGTGCGTGAATGGTAATGGATAGTTCAGTTCCTCTGAAGGTTAAATTCCAATCAACTTTGAATCTTTCAAGAAATAGCTACCTCGACTCAACATGTAGTAATACCTATTTATAGTTTAAAATAGTCATTATATTGATCTTCAACCATATTCTTTCCAGGCTAAAGTAAAAATTAAATTCCATGTGCTTTACTTAATATTTCTATTTTATTTTCTAATTCCTTAATAATTCTTGTATTGCTTTTACTAGCCCCCAACTTCTTCAATTGTTCTATAGGCTATGGAGTGCAGAGGGGGCATTATGTTCTATTGAATTAGGTCAGTGATGAATGATTTAATTCATGTTCAACGACTTTTGAGTTTTTTCTGACTTTTATATCTTAAAGTATTTCTCTCATACACTGGGTAACAGATGGTAGTAATTATTTTTTAACTAAAACTAAAACATTGGACACTTTATGCCAGGCCCTTCTTTGATTTTTAAAAATATTCTTCCGTGGAATATTTGGGAAACCACTAAGTTAACAGTATCCATAGAAGTTGTAATAAGAATAGCTAACACCTGAAAGTTAATTAGTATGTGCAAAGGATTGCTCAAAGAACTTTAGCTATATAAATTCAACGTAACAACTCTTTGAGAAGCTTGCCATTTAATATGGTTTAGCTCTGTGTCCCCACCCAAGTCTCATGTTGACTGTAATCCCCAGTTTCAGGGGAGGGACCAGGTGGGAGGTGATTGCCTCACGGGGGCGGACTTCCCCCCTTGCTATTCTCATCGTAATGAGTCAGATCTCACGAGATCTGGTTGTTTGAAAGGGTGTAGCGTTTCCCCCTTTACTCTCTCTTTCTTCAGCCAGCCATGTGAAGATGTGCTTGCTTTCCCTCAACTTTCTGCCATGATTGTAGGTTTTCTGAGATGTCCCCGGAAGCAGAAGTCTGTAGAGTCCACAGAAATGTGAGCCCATTAGAACTATTTTCTTTGTAAATTACCCAATCTCAGGTTTGTCTTTATAGCAGTGTGAGAACAGACTAATACACCATTATTATTCAAATGCTCATGATGAGAAAACTGAAATATAAAGAAGTTAAAAAACACATCAAAAGTCACACAAATGCCGCATGAGGGAGCTGGAATTAACACAGGAAAAGTCCTTCAGAGCTCGTGCTCCTAACTTTTGTGCTAACCGGCAACTCATGTTAGATATTAAGCCGTTTTTATGCCCTGATACTAAAACTAAGCCGCTAAACTCCTTTAATTCTACCACATAGACATTTGATAATATTTTCCTACATTTTTTTCATATTTTCAAATCTTTGAGGTAGGATAGAATCTAAAGTCACAATAGATTTCAACCAGTGTCCCTAATGAACACATTTCCCTCACATCATGTAGAATTCTCTCACTTCTGGCACTGCATGTTGATTTTTAAGATAATTCCTCTGGGAGTCCTCTCAAGGTACAAGAAACAGAATTGCAGCTAGTCTGTGGAAAATCAGAAGTTTATCCTAGGGCCCTAAAATTTAGAGCACATAAGCTTTTAAAATAACAATTTTAAAATGTTACCATATCATTAGCAGAGGTCATGAATTAAAATAGGAGCATTAGTGCCACATCAAAGATGACTGAGCAGCTCCACCTCAATGTAAGCACAGAATATAAAGATATAATTAAGAAAAAAAATTAAGCAAGCTAAAAAGAAAAAAAATCAATGCTAGGAAATAAAAATAAGAAACTCACAGCCAGAGTTGTAAGTAACCAAGCTCCTATCCTTGGGGTCAAGTAGGATCCTATTAGATTTAGGCCCTAACACACAGTGATTGTTATTTTAATGGTCATGTAGGGATAAAAGAGAAAAAATCTTGAATCTGGGGTGAGGCAGGGAGCATAAAGATGGAACCTTTGTAGTCTGGATCCATTATCACTCTAGAAAACTAGTAGCTCAGGGAAGTAGATGGGGACCTATCTCTGCCTGGGACTCTGTATGGAAGAAAAAAATAAAGTCATTTGAAAATAAACTAAAATGCAAAGCCTATACCATACAAGTATGTGGAGTTTGAATTTATATTGTTCAAAATATGGTTATCTCAAACTGAGAAATTAAGATAAAACTGCCATCAAAATAGGAAAGCTTTTCTTCATTCGGGCCTTTAGCATTAACCATCCATGTCTTATTCCAAGGGATTTAGGGTGGGAAGAGTGAATGAATCAACTCTAATAGAAAATGAATTCATAATAAAAAGAATCACAAACTATACAATAAAATAGACTTATAATAACGAGACAAATAATTTGAAAGATGATACTATACAAATAGTAATGAAAGAAACAAAAATGCAATAGAAACCTTAATAAAATAACAGCTCACTCTGAAGAATAGAACATCTAGAAAAAAAATACTGAAATTTAAAATTCGATGATTGGTTTAAACACCATATTAAATACAGCTAAAAAGTTAATTTGTGCTGGAAGCTTTATCTGTGAAATTTACCTGGAATGACATATGAAAACTTTGAGAAAATTCGAGGTTGTGAAGGAAAGAATAAGCAAACCCAATATATATTTAATAGATGGCTGAAAAGAAGTAAATATAAAAGATGTGAGAGGAGGCCAAGTGCAGTGGCTCATGCCTGTTTTCTTAGCACTTTGAGAGGTCGAGGCAGGTGGATCACTTGAGGCTAGGTGTTCAAGACCAGCCTGAGCAACATGGGAAAACCCCATATCTACTAAAAATACAAAAAAATTAGCCAGGTGTGGTGGCACGCCCCTGTAATTCCAGCTACTTGAGAGACTGAGGCACAAGAATTGCTTGAACCTAGGAGGCAGATGTTTCAGTGAGCTGATATTATACCACAGCACTCCAGCTGGTTGACAGAGTGACACTGTCTCAAAAAATAAAATAAATAAAATAAAATAGAGGAAATATTCAAAGACACAAAACTTTAGATTTCCACACAGATAGAATCATACCAATCCATGTGTTAGATAAGTAAAAACAAATCTACATTCAGATATATCTAGAGAAACTGAACAAAACAAAGATACTCATCATCAATAGCAGAAGCAATAACAGAAAAACAGTTTTGGCATGTCATGCCAGATACTCGGGAAGCTGAGATGGGAGGATACTTTCAGCCCAGCGTTTTGAGACCAGCTTGGGCAACACAGCGAGACCCTATTTCAAAAAAAGGAAAGATAATATAAAGTAAAAAGACATAATAATTTTAAACTCCCAAGAGCAAATGACTACCAAATAATAACTTTACACCCAGATAGACCACCATTCAAAGTTAAAAATGTTTTCATACAAAGGGAACAATTTTCTACTCATACCATCACTAAAATTACTAACATATGTACCTCATTAATTTAAAGGGAAAAAAACAGAAGGGGTGGGATGTATGATGCTATACTGAGCAAAAACCAAAGCTAAATCTAAATAAACATGGATAAAAAAGTAAAAATTGTAAAAATAAAAATCAGGTATTTTTAAAATTTAAAGAGTTGAAACTATATAACAATGAGATGAAAGATGGAATAAGAGTAGAGGTATTAAATTTATGGTCCTTTTGTTGCGTTCTCTGTTTTTTCACTGCTGTGTTCTCAGTACCAAGGACACGGTAGATGCTCAATAAATATCTTTTGAATAGATCACTGAACCAAAATTCCATAGTTAAAGGTGACTATAGACAAGATCTTCAATTGCATTCCTCAGACTCTGAGCATAGCATGCGGTTTGCTCAGGGATCATCTAGGGTGTGCCCATGCATGTGGTCTTTGTAGGCAGCTGAATTCCTAAAAGTGTGATGGCCCTTGAGGTTAATCACTCTGATCTGCCTTAAAGGGAACATGCTGCACCTGCAGAATCAACTGGCGATCTCCAGCTGCTGACCGTTCTGATCACCTGTAGCTTTAACACTGGGAGCACAGTCTGCTCCCGTGCTCCCAGTCATGACTGAGCACAGCAAGTGGAGGTCCCACAGCATGGCAGGTCTGCCCAAGGCAGAACTCCTCAAATGGGAAACTTTACTGTGGGACATCCCCACAACCTGGCCAAGCTTTCCTGAACCTCACTATAGACCCAGGCTCTTTCTACCTGATCCTTCTTCTTTCCCTCTCCTCTCAAAGGTACTTTGAGGAGTATTAGACATGCTTTGAGGTCGAGAGCTCTCTCTGCCTTCTCTTTCCTCTTCACACTCCCTTTTAGTCTTCACAGTGACGTCTACCAATAAATCTCTTTTATAACCAAGTTTGTCTTGATATCTGTGTGCATCTAGGAGGATCCACACTGACATATAAGGCAGAAGGGTTTCTTCTCTGGAGACAGAGGGGACCAGGATGAGGAGGATGGTCCCTTCATCTGAAAGAATAGCAGTCATGAATAAACTGGATGCACTCAGGGTGTAGACTTCCTGGGGTGGGAAACCTGTGGCATACCTCTTGCACATGCTTTATACCTTGACATTAGCAGAGCTGAGACATCCTGATAAACAGCGAAGTTTCAGGGCTATGACTTTCTTATGTATTCAGTCTGTGTTCTAACTTGGGAAGGTGGTTCAGGCCTAAGAACTTTAAAGTCAATTATCATTCTACTTTATGGCAATAAGCTATATTACCTGAAAACTCTCATAGACTGACATCCTTCTCACTTTCTAAGATTATTGGAAACAGGTCAGATTTTCTGGTCTTTTCTAAACCTTGCCATCCTTTTGGTGAAATCGTATTTGTGAGTCATCCATAAATCACAGTAACATCTAAATGTCATGAACCTTACACAGACATACAGTCATTCAGTGCTATGGTTACATTTGGACCACACACTATCTCTGATACTTTCAGTTCAAATTTCCCATTTCTGAACACAACCTCTGATACCTCCAGCTTGCATCATAACATCATTATGTCACTGAACCTGTTTTTGTCTTTTTATTACTTCTTGCCATGCGCTCTTCTGTATTCATTCTATGTATCCATTCCCTACTATCCTCACTTCCCAGTATATCCAGCCTATATGCTATGATGGACCGTTTTTATATTTTTAATTATTTATTTCCTTGAAACATACTGTAAACAACCAACAGAGTAATGAAGTAACATAATGTCAGTAAATAGAGCTACAAATATGGGATTTTTGGGGGGATTTTTTTTCTTATTACAATGAGACCCAGCATCATAAGCATTTAGTGGATCGTAATAGTCACCGGCATAGGTCTCATCCTTTATACAAATAAATGATTATTTGTTGTTGTTCACTACTCTAAGCAATATTAGTTTGTTGCATGTATATTTATATGTTGCATTTACACTTATCTTTATTGAAAAACTATTATAAAGTGGACCGTATCAAAATTTAGAATCTAGTGAATAGTCGCATGGAAAAAAGTCTTCAAATTGTTTCTAAGTTGTAATTTGCTTAAATATTTTTACCAGTTCTTTCAATTCTTGATTTTCTATCTACCGTGTGATAATATGCCCGCTTTAGTTTTAAATTTTTAACTCAATCTTCAGTAAAGACTGAATTAGTTGAAATAAATCACTGAAAAGCTCAGCTTTTTTTTTTTTAAATCATTCTTTCTTTCACACACTTTGTTAAAGTACCAAAAGTTGTTTTGACATTTTTATAGTTTTATTTCTCTCTGGTGCATTACTAGAGCCACAAGGATCGAAAAACTGTGAGTAAAGATCTCTTTCGTACTATTTCTTATATGACAAAGATAAGAACATTATCCAAGATAATTCAATTTTAATTTATATACATTTCTAAACTAGTTCAGAAAACATGAGAAAAACCATAGAAAATGTGTGGTTACTGAAGCTGCTCACCTTCACTTCTTTAAGGTTATTTCATCACATATAGACGCACATCACTGCTGGAGTTATTAATAAAAATCAGTTTCCTAAAGTCAAGATAACCTAACAATGGAATGATTTTAGGTACATAAATTATCCAGAATTTATGAACTATGGAAACCAGACCTTTCTGCTCTGCCTTTTCTGGCTAATTCACAACAAATAGAGTATCTATTGCTCTGGCTCGTTACGTCCCCTGCCTAGTCTTAAATCGCTAGCCTGGGAATTAGAAGACTATTTATTTTATATCATTGTCAGAAAAGTCTATTTTTTTGATCTACAAATTATAAAGTTAGTCCAATAACTTTTATAAAGATTATTTGGTAGCACTAATATTTACATGAAAACTTTTTTATTTTATTCGTGAAGAATCCACACATGGCAGAAAGAACTAGTAACAATTTTAGAAATAAGAAGAAAATAACAATTTTAATATTTGTTTTGGTAACTTAGTGTTTTTGTTTGTTTGTTTGTTTGTTTGTTTGTTTGCAAATCTTCCTTTAGTAGAAGAATTATATCCTTATTAAATAAAATAAAGCTGGGGCTCATAGTCGAAGGCAAAACTCCTTACATAAAGAAGGCTACATACACATACAAAAGAAACACTTGAAAGATCAAGTCTTATTCCAAGTTGGTTAGCCAAGAAACATGTGGAACCCAGACTCTAATTTATAAATTAATTCATATTCTCCTTTGATTCTCATGCCCAAAATCACCTATTTTTAAAGAGGAAAAAGTATTCATTCTGTTGCATTTTCTTCACTATTTGATAGATAACTAAAATAATATATTAAATATGATATTAAATAAAACCTGTCACTGAAATGTAGTTATTACATATGCAAAAAAAAAAAAAAAGAAAAATAAAGAAATTCTGTTATCCCAAATAACTGCCTGAGTGGCGTGATGGACTGTGAATATTTTGAAGCCAAAAGAACACACAAACCTTCTTTTTCCACTTCTACTACATTTTTATTTTCAAATGCACAGAGTGAATCCCTGCTCAGAGAATCACCAGTGCAGAGTACACAAAACCCAGATGTACTTACCACATAAACCTACTCCTGACTCTGGACATGTTATTGTAGTCACAAAATAAATAAACCCAAAGTCTCTCTATTGCAAAAGCCTGATAGAGTCATGTCTGAAGAGCCTAAAAAATGATCACTAGACTTAAGAAAAGTGGTAGATCATATGGTGTTTGGCTAATCTAAGTAACAATGTGTGTGTGTGTGTGTGTGTGTGTGTGTGTGTGTGTCTGTGTGTGTGTGTGTGCACGCACGCATGTGTGTGAAATCCTCAGAGGCAGCAATTATAAAAGCAAAAGTTTTAAAATGCAGTTATGGGTACATGCATTTCTAGAGTAATTATGTCTTCTATGTATATGAAAATCTAAACTTACGTGAGCCAGGTTAACAATATGTTTAGTAAATTTTCAATAATTTTCTAGAGAAAAATATGTGGGAAAATTCTTGTACTTTCTATTTTGTAAGTTTAGCATGGTATATTTAAACTTCTCCTTCACCATTTTGTCACCTAAAAAATGAGACAATTATGCATTAATTTTATCTAGTACAAATTAGTTTACAAATATGTGTGGGAGCATATACATATACCTATGAATAAATAGCCACATCATGCTTGATATGAATTACCTTTTCCCTGTTTCATAAAAACTATTCTCTCATACTATATAAAATCCAGCTGGAAAGTCAGTCTGAGATTTCAGTGACCAGGTAATCTCAACAGAGTATCACCCAGAGACAGTGAGTAACTTTGTGCCAAAAATAGCACTTGATCTCCTGCATCTGTGTCCATCAACCATGCCCCCAGCTATTACTAACCCATTTATGCCAGAGGTTGCCATTTTTTGAACTTTTACATGAGTGAAAAAAACCAGACCTTGGTGATAACCTTGAGCAGCAGGATATAAAAAACTCCCACATGCTCAGCGCTCCAATAATGGAACACTAGGCATAAGTGGGTCAATTCTTCCTAAACTTTACCTTATCACTTATTTTCTTTCTGCTAAATGTGAACCTAAGTTAGTAAATGGGTAACTTGCCATGTTTAGTGCTAGATACAGACTTTGGATTGTTAATTAGATGTATGGGGAGCTGATTTTAATCAAGGAAGGGCACACATTTCATAAATATGACTGGTATTAATTTAAGCTAAAGGTTAGTAAATAATACTAGTAGGTGCTATGTAAATATTTGCTATATGCCATGTACTGTCATAAGTGTTCTGCCTGTATCAACTAATTTAATACCTCAACTATGAGGTAGATAATATTACTGCCATCTGAAGATGAGGAAATAGAAGGACAGAGAGAGTAAGTAAGTTGAGTAAGGACCCCCAGCAAATAGTGAATCTTGAAATTAAACACAAGCAGACCAACTCTAGAATCCATGCTCTTAACTATATACTGTACTGTCTCTCAAAATGAAACATCCATGGAGGTTTTCAGCATAAAAGCTTTCAGAGAAAGTTCTTGGTAGATTTATGGCTCAAAAATATTATAGTAAATTAAATTTTTGACACCCCTCGCCATCCAGTCTCCAATTCCTAGGCACCACCTCGGTCTTCTTGACATTCTGGATGCCTCTGGACCCAAATAGGGACCAATTCAGATAGAAACAGACTGTACCCTCCTTTACCCAAGAAACACCTGTAGCCTTAAGGGAATCCACATGTTTCCTATGATTATGGAATTCAATTCCAGGTTTTCTCTCCTATTTATTTTTCTATAATCCATCTCAATTTTAAAAGGTAAAATGGGACTGGAATAGAGGCAAATACTCAAATGCACAACTAGCTTGTTATCACTGTATTTAAAGACCTAAAACTTTGCAAATTATCATTAGCATTTCTTTTAAAGTTCTAGAAGAAAACAATACAAACTTTGGGGGAAATACATGAAATTTATACTGAGCAAAGTTCTCTACTCCTATGATTTGCCTAGCTATTTTATTTAAAAATATTTTGGGATACTTATAATATTTTGACATTTACAGGTTTATTATGTGTAGTAGCTTAAAAGTAGTGTTTTCAGTAATTAATCAATTAGTTTTGGTTTTATTTGGAAAGCCATTTTGCCTAGTTCTATGTTATATATTTTTCTGTATCACAAATAAAGTCAAACTATATCTTCCTATATATTATCTGAATTAATACCATATTGACATGTCATGACAAACATGAGACATCGTGAGGCACTGTTTCCACAAAAAAAAAAAAAAAAAAAGATTTTTAAATTAGCTGGGCGTGGTGAGTGCACCTTGTGGTCCCACCTACATGGGTGGCTGAGATGGGAGGATTGCTGGAACCCAGGAAGTAGAGGCTGCACAGTGAGCCATGTTCATGCCACTGCACTCCATCCTGAGTGACAGAGTGAGATGCTGTCTCAAAACAAACAAAATAGACCTAACCCAGCCTTTAAGATCTTTACCATATAATGGAGAAAGAGGATAAAGTGAGTATTTTGGAGTTCGAACAGCAAGTAGAAATCAGCCATAATTCACCTATTAGGTTTGCTGTGGAGAAAGGTCAAAAGCTCATAACTAATTACCAGATGATGCGGAAGTTAAAATTCTTGTTCAGGTTGCATATTTCAGACATCTGGGAGGAACCATCCCCACCTTAGAGCTTTTCCTGAGATTTAATATGGCCCCTGTGGCAAGTGCATTACAATTCGACTTCTCCCTCCACACCCTGCTTCCTAATTCCTCACAGGAATTGTTCCCCAGATCACTTTCCAAAAAAACATCCTACATGCATTTCTCAGTCTGTTTCCCAAGGAATCTGAACTATGACAGAGGTATTCCTATATAAAATAATAAACACATAATGATATAAAATATTTAGTTTTTCTGTTTGTTTCTTCACATGCATTCCAGGAAGTATTTGAAGCAGTTAGGAAATGTTGGATAAACAACTATGTCAACGACATTGATTTTAAGATTTGGAAACTGTTAGAGAGACTCAGATAAGAATTCTTTAGTCACTGTCCCCTCTCTACCCCAATCTGTGCGTGCACACACATACATACCACCCTCTGTATGGCAACCAGAAATCAACGCAGTTAAAAAATCTAAAAGACAAAATTAGGTCAAAGATATAATTTTCTTTCTGACTTGGCCTTCAACTTTCCTTGCAACTATTAGCATTGAACAGTTGATGATTTAAGAGGAAATTGAGCTGCAACAAATATTTAAATGTGTGGAAATCATTATCCAAATACATTCCAAATACATTTCATAAAATGACAAGCTTAAAATTATAGCTGTACATGGACTGAAACTTAACTCAGTGTATGAGGATGCTATGAATTATTATGTGATACGATTATATTGTTGTTACTAACATTGATATTGTCATTCTCTGTTTCACTTCTTAATTACTTTACAACCGAGTTCATTTACATGGCTAAAGCTTGCCGGTAGGTGGGCAAGATTCTTTTTCTAGTATTAATTGTGACTATCAATTTCAAAAAGTATGATTATTCTTTAAAAATCTGCAGGTCCAAATCCCTGGATTTTTAAGCAAATTTAAAAAAAATTATTTTATTTTATTTTAAGTTCCAGGATACATGTGCAGGACGTACAGATTTGTTACATAGGTAAACATGTGTCATGGTGGTTTGCTGCACTTAACCCATTCCCTACATATTAAGCTCCACATGCGTTAGCGATTTATCTTAATGCTCTCCCTCCCACAAGAATCTCCCTCCCGACAGGCCCCAGCATATGCTGTTACCCTCACCATGTCCATGTGCTCTCATTGTTCAGCTCCCATTTATAAGTAAGAACATGCAGTGTTTGGTTTTCTGTTCCTGTGTTAGTTTGCTGAGGATAATGGCTTCCAGTTACATCCACGTCCCTGCAAAGGACATGATCTCATTTTTTATGGCTGCGTAGTATTCCATGGTGTACATGTACCACATTTTCTTTATGCAGTCTATCATCGATGGGCATTTGAGTTGATTCCATGTCTTTCCTATTGTGAATAATCTTGCAATGAACATATGGGTGAATGTATCTTTATAACCGAATGATTTCTGTTCCTTTTGGTAAATACCCAGTAATGGGATTGCTGGATCAAATGATATTTCTGGTTCTAGGTCTCTGAGGAATTGCCACATTGTCTTCCACAATGGTTGAACTAATTTACATTCCAACCAAGGGTGTAAAAGCATTCCTATTTCTCAACAGCCTCATCAGCATCCATTGTATCTTGACTTTTTAATAATCATCATTTCTGACTAGTATGAGATGGTATCTCATTGTGGTTTTGATTTGCATTTCTCCAATGATCAGTGATATTGAGCTCTTTTTCATGTTTGTTGGTCACGTGTATGTCTTCTTTTAGAAGTGTCTGTTCATATCATTCACCCACTTTTTAATGGGGCTGCTGGGTTGTTTTTTTTTTTTTTTTTTTGTACATTTGTTTAAGTTCTTTGTAGATTCTGGATATTAGACGTTTGTCAGATGGATAGATTGCAAAAATTTTCTCCCATTCTATATGTTGCCTGTTCACTCTGATGACAGTTTGCCGTGCAGAAGATTTTTAGTTTAATTAGATCCCATTTGTCAATTTTGGCTTTTGTTGCAATTGCTTTTGGTGTTTTAGTTATGAAGTCTTTGCCCATGCCTATGTCAGCCTAGGTTTTCTTCTAGGGTTATTATTTTAAGTTTTAGATTTTACATTTAAGTATTTTAGGTTTTAGGTCTTACATTTAAATATTCAATCCATCTTGAGTTAATTTTTGTATAAGGTATAAGGAAAGGGTCCAGTTTCAATTTTTTGGATATGGCTAGCCAGTTTTCCCTCCATCATTTATTAAATAGGAATCCTTTTCTCATTGCTTGTTTTTGCCATGTTTATCAAAGATCACGTGCTTGTAAATGTGTGGTCTTATTTCTGAGATGTCTATTCTGTTCCATCGGTTTGTGTGTCTGTTTTTGTACCAGTACCATGCTGTTTTGGTTACCGTAGCCTTGTGGTAAAGTGTGAAGTCAGATAGCATGATGCCTTCAGCTTTGTTCTTTTTGTTTAGAATTGTCTTGGCTTTACAAGCTATTTTTTGGTTCCATATGAATTTTAACAGTTTTTTTCTAATTCTGTGAAGAATGTCAATGGTAGTTTAATGGGAATAGCATTGAATCTACAAATTATTTTGGGCAGTATGGCCATTTTCACAATATTGATTCTTCCTATCCATGAGCATGAAGTGCGTTTCCATTTGTTTGTTTTCTCTTATTTCCATGAGCAGTGGTTCGTTCTCCTTGAAGAGATCCTTCACTTCCCTTGTTACCTGTATTCCTAAGTATTTTATGCTCTTTGTAGCAATTGTGAATGGAAGTTCATTCATGATTTGTCTCTCTGCTTGTCTAATGTTAGTATATAGGAATGCGTGTGATTTTTGCACATTGATTTTGTATCCTGAGATTGCTGAGGTTGTTTATCGACTTAAGAAGTTTTTGGGCTGAGATGATGGGGTTTTCTAGATATAGGATCATATCATCTACAAACAGAGACAGTTTGACTTCCTCAGTTCCTATTTGAATACACTTTATTTCTGTCTCTTCCCTGATTGTCCTGGCCAGAATGTCCAATAGTATGTTGGATAGGAGTGGTGAAAGAGGGCATCCTTGTATTGTGCCAATTTTCAAGGGGAATTAAGCAAATTTTTTCCTAGCCTCCTCTTTTTACTTTTTCATGAATTTTCATAGGAAATATTCATATAAAAAGTAAGATAATGTATTTAACTACACTCCGGTAATAATAAAGGGGAAGCTTAAGAGATGCTAAGAAGATCACCTTTACTATGGAAATCTAAATCTACTGTTGAAAATTTCTCACCATGCAATCAATTGGATTGTTGCCAAGTTGGGCCAGTTGAATAATTAAGAGAACTTTAAACAATGTCTCATACTTTGGTGATTAATAGTAAAAATAAGATCAAATATACTATACTGTAAATGATTGCTAAAAATTTAGCACTTTTGTTGCTTGGGAGTAAAAAACAAAAACAAGGAAAATAATAACAATAGTTACAATAATAATAAGCAAAACCCTGATCTTAATTGAATTTTACTAGACCAGCACTAAGTGACAAAATATCAACATCTTTACTGATATTGTATGTATTTGCCCATAAACATTGACTAAGTATCTGCTATCTGCCAGATATTTTAATAGGCAATGAGAGACAAAAAGTCTAATAAGACAATCTCTAGCTTCTGATAAATGATACTATAGAAATTTACAGAAATTTATGTCACCGCATAACGATGTCAGTGGGGGCGAGTGCACGGGGTTCACAGATGAGAGACTAACACAGCTTAGGAGAGTTGAAAAGCAGATTTGATTAGGATGAGTAAGACTTTGTCAGATGAAGTGAGAGGGTAGGAATCTCAGCCTACAATGAAGTGTTCAAAAAGGCAGACTTTTGAAAGTGTGTCAGAGAATATAGGGCAAGGAAGAAGCATGGATAGATATTTTGGAGTAAATTTATGAAAGACTTGATGTGCCTTACTAAGAGACTTAGAGTTTATGTTGCAGACAGAAGGTGACTCATAAAACTTAAATGAGCTAGGGGTATTTAGTGACTCCTGAGTCTAGGTGAGAAAGCCAAAAGATGAAAAATAAAATTTTATAGGATCTGCACAGTAAGGAGAAAGAAAGAAGTTTTAAAAAGGAAGGAAGAAGGAAAGAAGAGAAAGAAGGAAACAAGGATGATCCTAGGACTATACAGTCATTACATAAAATTGTGGAATAAAGAAATATACTTCTGTATACAATATAAATCTATCATGTGTATCATGTGTAAAATAAAATATAGAGCACATATACTAATAAATGCCTGACATTCACATAGTTCTTTTTTTTCTTTTGGTTGTTTTTTGTGTTTCTTTTTTTGTCCCCATTCCACTGGGATATATAGCTCTTTACAGTTTACAATACATGTTTATGTTTATAACCTTATTTAATTATTAGAGCCATCACAAAGAAAGGCAGTATCTCCATGTAGGTCTAAAAGTTAGACAACTCATGTGGAGCAACTACAAACTACAAGCACTGGATTCTAAACCCAGCTCTTAGCCCCCAATGCCAATGTCCTTGCAATTAAAGCAGCAATTTATACACAGAGTGAATGTATTCGAGCAAATTTGACATGTGCATAAGTTCAGATTTAGTTTATACATTCAAATATCAAGCAACCTGAGCACCAAAGCTTAAGTAAAAGAAGGAGCAAAACCAGACATGAGTACTTCAGTAAATAGAGCAAACAATTCAGAGGTCTGCATGTTGTTTGTTAGGATTCACCTTCTTTGTGGGAATAAAGTTGATTCTTTTATCTTTTTACTTCTCCCTAATCCCAACTTCTCTACACCACGCTTCTTCAGTCCAAACTGATGAAACTTTAGTCCACCAGCACTGCCTCAAAAACAAGACATGCTAAACACACACACACACACACACACACACACACACACACACGAGAAAGATAGGTGAAAGAGTCTCATAGGTTAACTTGACCACCATTTCTTTGATATAATTTAAAGCATGAAGTCCAGAGAGCCTAATGGCTTGACAAATGTGGCACCCTAATTGGCAGGAGAGCTGAGTCTGAACCCCAGGCTCTCTAACCTTCCATCCGTGGAGGTTTCCACAGCCTCCAGCCAAGAATCATTGGATATATTCTGCCAAGAAGAAAACTGAAAGAAGGAGAGACTCCCAGCAATGCCCATCTGGGACCCGAAAGGGGGAGGAAGCCGGCCTACTGCAATGTTTCCCAGACTTTTAGATTTCATGGAGCAACAACATTTCAAATAAATATATAAGTTCCATCATTGGGCTGCCAATATTTTAATTTTGCCAAGAGAAGACATTTTTAAACAAACAAAGGCAAAAGAAATATAAATGACTTTCACCACAATTTCACCCAAAAACACATTGCCGTATCAAAGTTTAGGACACTCTTACTATGGAACGAAGTCTGCTCTATGGAAAATTCACCTTATTATGGCCTTTTTTTCTAAATAGCTGAGGATTAATGTATGCTTTATCCTGCACCAGCACTGGGCTGATGGCCAAGATTTAGGAACTACCGTAATATGGGAATAAGCCCTAAACTAAGTATGAGAGGACCAGGCTTTAGTCACTCACTATCACTCGAAGACTGTGCAACATGGGCCCCAGCTCTGAATATCAGACTAGCTCATTTAGATTTCCAATCAGCTCTAGAATTCTAGCATTCTAGGAAGAGTTAAATATCTAAATCAGACCAACCCTACAGATGCCACCTGAGAACCCAGGGATTTCAGAAAGCCTGTTTCCCAGGTCTTGTCCTCTCAAGCCTCAGGGGAAAATTTGGGCAGGTGGGAAATAATAGCTGCTCAACCTGGCATGAAACACTTCATGTAAGTCCACTAGTAGCTTTAAAATCACAGCACAGGAGACAAAAATCAGGCTGATCAGAACTCTTGATATTTAAATTCTCAATTGCCCTGTGCCTTTTTTTCCTGTGGTAACTATGATTTCTGACATCATATTGCTCCTATCCTTGTAGGAAAAAACAGCAACAGAAGAAGGAAAGAGGAGAGAATGGGGAGCAGACACTAAGGTGTAGTGAAAGGAGGGAAATGAAGGCTAAATCTAATGATGTGAATCCTCTTTGAAAGTAAGCCATGTCAGACACTGCTCTTTACAAAGAGTCTCCAATCTCAGTCTCTGCTGGTACATTCAACCCCTTGTGTGTCCATAACTAAAAAATATAAGTAGGGGGATGGAACAGAACTTTGCAATTCATCAACAGAGGAATCCTATTTCATCCTTCTCGTCCAGGGGCCTGCAGAGGGAGGACTGAAAACCTGCACATTCAGTTAAATCTTAATGAGGCCTTTAAAAGTTACTTTGGATCAAATACAGAGTGAAAGTGCAGAGATGAAACCACAGGAAACCTAGAAACAACAAGGTGGAAGCGGATTTAACTAAGAATTTCCTTCCCTCAGTCTCTTTTAGTCACATCCATAATATAATTACAGCCTAGCATTTGCATTTAATTATATAGTGTTGAGAAACACTCTGAACTTTATAGCAAAGCTGAACCAAAAAGCTTTATTGCCAATAGGTTTTGTAGTTCCAATGTGGGGAAGGAATTGCAGAACAGGCAAATACAAATCTTGGCTAAATAGAACAGAATGAAGATGTTTATGATCATGCCAAGCATAGACATATTTGCAGAAAGTATGGTACAAATAAACAAATGTTACAAATTTGCTTAGGCAAATAGAAAACTCTCAGTAAATGTTAGGTGTTATCATCATCATATTTGCAAAAAATGATTCAAGATTTTTTTTTTTAACTTCCATGCCAATAAAATAAAATCTACAGAAGAGTTACTGTAAGGCCTTTGAGCTACCTTTTTTAAGGAAAACCCACAGCATTGAGTTGAGCCATATACACCTTCTTTGGTGTTATTCCACTTCCTTTTCTTCCATCCTAAACTCCAGAGGTGTTAAAAAGAGGGTAAGGTCTTTCCTTGGGGTGGATTTTGTGGTACCAACCACAGGAATTTCGCATGACTTTAGTGCCTAAGTAATTGCTATCATGAAAATTCCTGATTTTTCAAAAATAAATGATGCATAAAAGGCACATAAAAGTTCAGTTAATAAGTCCCAACGCGTTCAAGAACGTATCATAGCTCAGCCAATGGAACTAGTTCTTTATTCAGTGGAGACCCCTTAAATGCATTGCCTCAGTGCACAGTAAATCTATTCTTTTAGCAGGTTTATTCCTTTATCTGGTAGTCAATTAAATAGCCCTTCATGAAATGTAGCAATGACATACATTTGTGGAGGGAGGTATATTCTTATAACTTGTCTGATTATCTTCAGGCTTTAGCATGTATTATTTATGAGTGTTATTTCTTGAGCAGGTTTATGTTTTCATCAAGTAATCATGAACACATTTTAAGTATAAATATGAGTCGATAGCAACTGGAAACCACCATGGTTTTAACCAGGTTCATTCTTGAACAAATATCTCATTCAATTTTGAAGAAATTGTATTTTGAGAATAAAATTTATTTTGTCATTTTCCCTCCTCACTTTTCAAATTGTAATACCTCTACTACAAAGAAAAGCAATCATCGCTGTTGCATGCATTCAACTAAATATTTCTAGCTATAGAAATGCCATCAGCTTATTTCATACATCTAAGATGAACCGAGAGAAAGCTTTTAAAATGCAACAGCATCTATGATAATTCTTCAACCTAAGAGGAACTTTGCAGAATAAATGTCAGAAAAATGTATTGACACACTTTTGTGGGTGATAGAATATGATCAGATTTTTAATGTTTGGCTGTTAGATTTTGGTTGTTGCTTGTTTTTGTTAAAATTTTCATCTGACCATTGAATCACTTTTTCTGTTGTAAAAATGGTTAAAAACTGAAAGTTGTTATTATTATTCTATTTTTAAAGATGGAATCTTTAACTAAATATTTAAAAATTTATTTCATTCATGAAACGATTGAAATATAAGATGAATCAAGAATTATAATTTTGCCTCTAATCTTATTATTAAACCAGCATTTTAGGCAACCATCCTGTGTTCAATTAAATATTTTTTGAATCATCATTATTTTGGAAATAATTAAAGTAGCAACATGGTTGGCTGGCATTATTTCCTATACTACTATAATCTTTAAGTGTAGGAATTAGCTGGTCTTTAATTAAGGAATATTATGATACAGTAATGGTATGACATTCTTTTTTATGACTATAGCTCGGGTTGTAATGTGACAAGGAAAAAAATGTAATGTTTCCAAAATGACAGTTACTTAGATTTGTGTTGCCTGAGGTAGTTCAGCTGAACAATAAACTATAATTTGATTGATGGAAAATTGAAGTGGTCCATCTAATCTGCCAGTCTAGCCTACCTCGGCTTGGTTTTGCATGTATGATGATGTATCACACTTTTATAGATAATGTTGTTTGTATTAGGAGATTTTTTTCTCCCACATAAAAAAGAAGGACTTTATTTCACAAAAATGATCAAAATATTATGCCGTAGATTAACATGGAATCCAATTTGTTGGAGTATAAGTTAAATGTAGAAGACTAAATGATATAAATAAAGCCTCAGAATACAGTTATTGGTTGGAGATAAATTAGCCATGTACTGATGGTAGAATTATTAAGTCTGGGGAAAGGTGACATCTGCACCTAGAAAAGCAATCAGACTATAGCTAGTCCACCTTTTTAAAAAAATAAATGCTGCCTTAATCAAGAGAAATCTTATATACATGAATTATATTAAGACTCCTAAGCTCTAGAGTAAAAAACATATTCTTTTGTATTATACTTTAAGTTCCGGTTTACATGTGCAGAACGTGCAGTTTTGTTACATAGGTACCACGTGCCATGGTGGTTTGCTGCACCCATCAACCCGTCATCTACATTAGGTATTTCTCCTAACGTTGTCTCTCGCCTGACCCCCCACCCCGCAACAGACGCTGGTGTGTGATGTTCCCCTCCTTGTCTCCATGTGTTCTCATTGTTCACCTCCCACTTATGAGTGAGAACATGTGGTGTTTGGTTTTCTGATCTTGTGATAGTTTGTTGAGAATGATGGTTTCCAGCTTCATCCATGTCCCTGCAAAGGACATGAACTCATCCTTTTTTATGGCTGCATAGTATTTCATGGTATATATGTGCCACATTTTCTTAATCCAGTCTGCCATTGATGGACATTTGGGTTGGTTCCAAGTCTTTGCTATTGTGAATAGTGCCACAATAAGCATACATGTGCATGTGTCTTTATATTAGAATGATTTATAATCTTTTGGGTATATACCCAGTAATGGGATTGCTGGGTCAAATGGTATTTCCAGTTCTAGATCCATGAGGAATCACCACACTGTCTTCCACAATGGTTGAACTAAGTTACACTCCTACCAACAGTGTAAAAGCATTCCTAATTTTCCAACACCCCTCCAGCATCTGTTGTTTCCTGATTTTTTAATGATCGCCATTCTAACTGGAGTGAGATGGTATCTCATTGTGGTTTTGATTTGCTTTTCTCTGACGACAAGTGATGATAAGCATTTTTTCATATGTCTGTTGGCTGCATAAATGTCTTCTTTTGAGAAGTGTCTGTTCTTATCCTTTGCCCATTTTTTGGTGGGGTTGTTTGCTTTTTTCTTGGAAATTTGTTTAAGTTCTTTGTAGATTCTGGATAGTAGCCCTTTGTCAGATGATTGATTGCACAAATTTTCGCTCATTCTGTAGGTGCTGTTCACTCTGATGATAGTTTCTTTTGCTGTGCAGAAGCTCTTTAGTTTAATTAGACCCCATTTGTCAATTTTGGCTTTTGTTGCCATTGCTTTTGGTGTTTTAGACATGAAGTCTTTGCCCATGCCTATGTATGTCCTGAATGGTATTGCCCAGGTTTTCTTCTAGGATTTTTATGGTCCTAGCCCTTACGTTTAAGTCTTTGACCCATCCTGAGTTGATTTTTGTATAAGGTATAAGGAAGGAGTCCACTTTCAATTTTCTGCATATGGCTAGCCAGTTTTCCCAACACCATTTATTAAGTAGGGAATCTTTTCTCCATTGCTTGTGTGTGTCAGATTTCTCAAAGATCAGAGAGTGGTAGATGTGTGGTGTTATTTCTGAGGCCTCTGTTCTGTTCCATTGGTCTATGTATCTGTTTTGGTACCAGTACCATGCTCTTTTGATTACTGTGGCCTTGTAGTAAAGTTTAAAGTCAGGTAGCATGATGCCTCCAGCTTTGTTCTTCTTACCCAGGATTATCTTGGCTATGCAGGCTCTTTTTTGGTTCCATATGAAGTTTAAAGTAGTTTTTTCCAATTCTGTGAAGAAAGTCAGTGGTAGCTTGATGGGGATAGCACTGAATCTATAAATTATTTTGGGCATTATGGCCATTTTCATGGTATTGATTCTTCCTATCCATGAGCATGGAATGTTTTTCCATTGGTTTGTGTCCTTTCTTATTTTCTTGAGCAGTGGTTTGTAGTTTTCCTTGAAGAGGCCCTTCACATTGCTTTTAAGTTGTATTTCTAGGTATTTTATTCTCTTAGTAGCAATTGTGAATGGGAGATCACTCATGATTTGCCTCTCTGTCTGCTATTGGTATGTAACAATGCTTGTGATTTTTGCACATTGATTTTGTATCCTGAGACTTTGCTGAAGTTGCTTATCAACTTAAGGAGATTTTGGGCTGCAATGATGGGATTTTCTAAATATACAATAATGTCATCTGCAAACAGAAACAATTTGACTTCCTCTCTTCCTATTTGAATACCCTTTATTGCTTTCTCTTGCCTGATTGCCCTGGCCAGAACTTCCAATACTATGTTGAATAGGAGTGGTGAGAAAGGGCATCCTTGTCTTGTGCCTGTTTTCAAAGGGAATGCTTCCAGTTTTTACCCATTCAGTATGATATTGGCTGTGAGTCTGTCATAAATAGCTCTTATTATGTTGAGATATGTTCCTTTGATACCTTGGTTATTTAGAGATTTTACAATGAAAGGCTGTTTAATTTTGTTGAAGGCCTTTTCTGCATCTGTTGAGATAATCATGTGGTTTTTGTCATTGGTTCTGTTTATGTACTGGATTATGTTTATTGATTTGTGTATGTTGAACTAGCCTTGCATCCCAGGGATGAAGCCGACTTGATTGTGGTGGATAAGTTTTTTGATGTGCTGCTGGATTTGGTTTGCCAGTATTTTATTGATGATTTTTGCATCGATGTTCATCAGGGATATTGGCCTAAAATTCTCTTTTTTTGTTGTGTTTCTGCCAGGTTTTGGTAACAAGATGATGCTGGCCTCATAAAATGAGTTAGGGAGGATTCCTTCTTTTTCTGTTGATTGGAATAGCTTCAGATAAAATAGTACCAGCTCCTCTTTGTACCTCTGGTAAAATTCGGCTGTGAACTCGTCTGGTCCTAGACTTTTTTTGGTTGTTAGACTATTAATTACTGCCTCAGTTTCAGAACCTGTTATTGGCCTATTCAGAAATTCAACTTCTTCCTGGTTTAGTCTTGGGAGGGTGTATGTGTCCAGGAATTTATCCATTTCCTCTAGATTTTCTAGTTTATTCGCATAGAGGTGTTTATAGCATTCTCTGATGGTAGTTTTTATTTCTGTGGGATCAGTAGTGATATCCCCTGTATCATTGTTTTAATTGTGCCTATTTGTTTTTTCTCTCTTTTCTTCTTTATTAGTCATGCTAGGGGTTTATTTTGTTGATCTTTTCAAAAAACCATCTGCTGGTTTCATTGATTTTTTGAAGGTTTTCTTTTGTTTGTTTGTTTGTTTCTCTATCTCCTTCAATTCTGCTCCGATCTTAGTTATTTCTTATCTTCTGCTAGCTATTGAATTTGTGTGCTCTTGCTTCTCTAGTTCTTTTAATTGTGATGTTAAGGTGTCAGTTTTAGATCTCTCCTGCTTTCTCTTGTGGGCATTTAGTGCTATAAATTTCCCTCTAAACACTGCTTTAAATGTGTCCCAGAGATTCTGGTACGTTGTTTCTTTGTTCTCGTTGGTTTCAAAGAGCTTCTTTATTTCTGCCTTTGTTTCGTTATTTACCCAGTAGTCATTCAGGAGCAGGTTGTTCAGTTTCCATGTAGTTGTGTGGTTTTGAGTGAGATTCTTAATCCTGAATTCTAATTTGATTGCACCGTGGTCTGAGAGACTGTTTGTTATGATTTCTGTTCTTTTATATTTGCTGAGTAGTGTTTTACTTCCAATTATGTGGTCAATTTTAGAATAAGTGTGATGTGGTGCTGAGAAGAATGTATATTCTGTTGATTTGGGCTGGAGAGTTCTGTAGATGTCTATTAGGTCTGGTTGGTCCAGAGCTGAGTTCAAGTGCTGGATATCCTTATTGATTTTCTGTCTCATTGATCTGTCTAATATTGACGATGGAGTGTTAAAGCCTCCCATTATTATTGTGTGGGAATCTAAGTCTCTTAGTAGGTTTCTGAGAACTTGCTTTATGAATCTGAGGGCTCCTGTATTAGGTGCATATATGTTTAGGATAGTTAGCTCTTCTTGTTTAATTCATCCTTTACCATTATGTAATGACCTTCTTTGTCTCTTTTGATCTTTGTTGATTTAAAGTCTGTTTTATCAGAGACTAGAATTGCAACCCCTGCCTTTTTTTTTTTTTTTTTTTTGCTTTTCATTTGCTGGGTAGATCTTTCTCTATCCCTTTATTTTGAGTCTATGTGTATCTTTGCACATGAGATGAGTCTCCTGAGTACAGCACACTGATGGATCTTGAATCTTTATCCAATTTGCCAGTCTGTGTCTTTTAATTGGGGCATTCAGCTCATTTACATTTAAGATTAATATTGTTATGTGTGAATTTGATCCTGTCATTATGATGCTAGCAGGTTATTTTGCCTGTTAATTGATGCAGTTTCTTCATAGCATTGATGGTCTTTACCATTTGGCGTGTTTTTCCAGTGGCTGGTACCAGTTGTTCCTTTCCATGTTTAGTGCTTCCTTCAGGAGCTCTTATAAGGCAGGCCTAGTGGTGACTAAATCTCTCACATTTGCCTGTCTATAAAAGGTTTTATTTCTTCTTCACTTATAAAGCTTAGTTTGGCTGCATATGAAATTCTGGGTTGAAAATTCTTTTCTTTAAGAATGTTGAATATTGGCCCCCACTCTATTCTGGTGTGTAGGGTTTCTGCAGAGAAATTCACTGTTAGTCTGATGGGCTTCCCTTTGTGGGTAACCCGACCTTTCTCTCTGACTGCCCTTAGCATTTTTTCCTTTATTTCAACCTTGGTGAATCTGACAATTATGTGTCTTGGGGTTGCTCTTCTTGAGGAGTATCTTTGTGGTGTTCTCTGTATTTCCTGAATTTGAATATTGCCTGCCTTGCTAGGTTGGGAAAATTCTCCTGGATAATATCCTGAAGAGTGTTTTCTAACTTGGTTCCATTCTCCCCGTCACTTTCAGGTACACCAATCAAATGTAAATTTGGTCTTTTCACACAGTCCCATATTTCTTGGAGGTTTTGTTCATTTCTTTTCACTCTTTTTTTTTCTCTAATCTTGTCTTCTCGCTTTATTTCATTAATTTTATCTTCAATCACTGGTATCCTTCTTTCCGCTTGATCAAATTGGCTATTGAAATTTGTCTATGCTTCATGAAGTTCTCGTGCTGTGGTTTTCAACTCCATCAGGTCCTTTAAAGTCTTCTCTGCACTGGTTATTCTCGTTACCCATTCGTCTAACCTTTTTTCAAGGTTTTTAGCTTCCATGCGATGCATTAGAACATGCTCCTTTAGCTCAGAGAAGTTTGTTATTACCCACCTGCTGAAGCCTACTTCTGTCAACTTGTCAAATTCATTCTCCATCCAGTTTTGTTCCCTTGCTGGTGAGGAGTTGTGTTCCTTTGGAGGAGAAGAGGCATTCTGGTTTTGGGAAATTTTGGCCTTTCTGCTCTGGTTTCTCCCCATCTTTGTGGTTTTATTTACCTTTGGTCTTTGCTGGTGGTGACCTACAGAAGGGGTTTTGTTGTAGATGTCCTTTTCGTTGATGTTGATGCTATTCCTTTCTGTCTGTTAGTTTTCCCTCTAACAGACAGGCCTCTCAGCTGCAGGTCTGTTGGAATTTGCTGGAGGTTCACTCCAGACCTGTTTGCCTGAGTATTAGCATCGGAGGCTATAGAACAGCAAATATTGCTGCCTGATCCTTCCACTGGAAGCTTTGTCCCAGAGGGTCACCCGTCTGTATGAAGTGTCTCTCAGCCCCTACTGGGAGATGTCTCCCAGTCAGGCTACAAGGGGGTCAGGGACCCACTTGAGGAGGCAGTCTGTCCATTATCGAAGCTCGAACATCATGCTGGGAGAACCACTACTCTCTTCAGAGCTATCTGGAAGGGATGTTTAAGTCTGGAGAAGCTGTCTGCTTCCTTTTGTTCAGATATGCCCTGCCCCCAGAGGCGGAATCTAGAGAGGCAGTAGGCCTTGCTGCACTGCTGTGGGCTCTTCCCAGTTTGAGTTTCCCTGCTACTTTGTTTACACTGTGAGCATAGAACTGCCTACACAAGCCTCAGCAATGGTGGACGCCCCTGCCCGTCAAGCTGCAGTGTCCCAGGTCAATCTCAGACTGCTGTGTTAGCAGTGAGCAAGGCTCCGTGGGCATGGGACCTGCCAAGCCAGATACAGGAGGGGATCTCCTGGTCTGCCAGTTGTGAAAACCATTGGAAAAGCACAGTATTTGGACAGAAGTGTACTATTCCTCCAGGTACAGTCACTCATGGCTTCCCTTGGCTAGGAAAGGGAAATCCTCTGACCACTTGCACTTCCCAGGTGAGGAGATGCCGTGCCCTGCTTCGGCTCACCCTCCATGGGCTGCACTCACTGTCCAACCAGTCCCAGTGAGATGAACCATGTACCTCTGTTGGAAATGCAGCAATCACCCGTCTTCTGCATCGATATCGCTGGGTGCTGTAGACCTGAGCTGTTTCTATTTGGCCATCTTGGAAGTGCCTCCTAAAAAACGTATTTGAAAAATAATAAAAGAACAATAAACATCACTAAACAGCTTAACCACGTGCAAATTCAAATAACAAATTGGTAAACAAAGAACATGAGGCTATGTATAATTAACTGCTGAATATTGATGATTTTTCATATTTAACCATGGCAAATTGAAATTAGCATTCCTTGCTTAATTTCAGAGCATGATTTTGAACAAGATAGTTTTAGTTCACTTCTGCTACTAAGAGACAGTCAAAACAACTTTGTGAATTTTGTATACAATTTAAATAATAATATAAGAAGTGTATCCAGGCCGGGCGCGGTGGCTCAAGCCTGTAATCCCTGCACTTTGGGAGGCCGAGGCGGGTGGATCACGAGGTCAGGAGATCGAGACCATCCTGGCTAACATGGTGAAACCCTGTCTCTCCTGAAAATACAAAAAAAAAAAAAAAAAAAAAAAAAAAAAGAAGTGTATCCAATTATTTGTCATTAAATTGCTATGAAAATTGAATTCATAGAGAGGTTTTATAGTTACTTAAAATTTAGTATTCCAGATAGGAATATATCTGTTATCAGACAAGTGATATATTTTAAAATAAAAATTATAATATTGGAAATTTTGTGTGACAATTTCTTCTCTATTCAAGAATGAGCAATGGTTATTATAAAGGAAACCACCAAAAAATTTGGGGATTCAATATCATTTCTGGACTATACAATTTATCCAAAGTAACATAACCATGGAAACATTTTTTCACTTATCAATTTAAAACATTTAAAATATTTGTTAACATTTAAAAAGTCACCGTCACCAGTTTATTGTGAAATGAATGCTCATTTAACATGGATGGAAGTGCAGTCTATTATGACCTTTCTAGAAAGCAATTTGAAAATGTAAATATCATTACTTGAGTACTTACAGTGTTTCAGGAATTGTGCTGTCCATGTATTTACTAGAGTATAAACTTTGTATCAAGAGCCATAAAAATATTCATAACCCCTGATTTGTTAATTCCAGTCTTTAAAATAGATCTTAAGAAAATTAATGTAACATGAGAGAGATATATATGAATATTGATTGCAACACTACTAACATAGGAAAAATTGAGGATAACTATAGTTTTCAATAATTATTTAATTATGCTATATTCTTTTGATCACATATTATGATTCAGTCATTGAAAATTATTTTATGTAAAATATTTTATTACATGTAAATTGTTTATAGTACGTTAGGTTAGAAATAACAAGAAACAAAATTGTACTCATTACATATATTAATAGCAAAGTATGCAAAGTTAGCATAGCAAACTATTCTAAGGAAACAGTTGGTGGAAACATAGTTTTCCTCTTCTTTTACTTTTCTATATTCCCAAATATTTTTTGGTCAGCATGCATTACTTTCATAATTGAATACTTTCATAATTGGAAAAAGTCATGAGCCCTATTGCTTTGATTTTATCCATACTTGCTTACATTGGCATATAAAGTCCCTTAGATGTGAGAGAAAGAGCATGAACTCCAAGGTCAAACAAGCCTGGCTTGAAACGCCAGCCCCACTGCTTTCTAGCTATCTGGTCCTGAACAGGTTATATAAACTCTCTGGGATTCAATTTCCTCATATATAAAAGAAATTTATCAATAACCCTGTATAAAAGATTCAAAGATTAGAGACTTATCAACACTAACCTTAAAGAGGAAGAAGGTCCTAGGAAGGGATTCAACAAGAACCTAATGTTTAATGAGTCCTGGAGGAAGAAATGAGTGTATATATCTGACTTTTGCAGGATGAGTTGGCTGTATGTATGTGTATGTGTGTGTGTGTGTGTGTGTGTGTGTGTGTGTGTGTGTGTGTATCTCCAAGCAAAAGGTACAGTTGAAAAGAGGTAAGAGGAAAGAGACAGAATGATGTAGTCTGGAACTTGCTCCTAACCTCTTAGTATTGCAGAGCAGTAGATGTAAAAGAGGTACCCACTTGGCTGACTGTAAAGCTTGATGTTATAATATTAATGAGATATTCTAATTTAGAGATGTCATTAAATTTGTGGATTTTCACAAGTTTAGGGATCACTGCCTTTAGACATCGATTTTCAATTCTTTGAGTTCCTAAATTAATTTACTTGTCTTATTCTGGAAAACTGCTTAGTTTTCTCTCTCATGGAATTAATAAAACATAATTGAATCATGGAAATTGAGAGACAGAAAAGACATCGCATTATCACTAAGACTACCATCACCTTCAATGGGCAAAAGAAAGGAGATTCATATTTAGAATTTGCCACAATGTTGGATGTCTCCATAACCATATGCAACATGAAGGCTTGTTTGTTTGCTCCTATAACTACCCAACTAATACACCTCTCCTTGGAATTTAAACTAATAATCTAAGCAATATTCCATTTTAGAAAATTTAGCATTTATTGTTATTCATCAGTTTTTGCTTCTGCCATCAGAAAATCATTCTGGAATTCATGAGAGCTTGCTGATCTCCTTTCCTAGTTATTTCTTTGTGTATAGATTTATGTTTTGCATGGGTTTTTGCTCAATGTGTTATGGTTACTTGTAATCTTTTATATTTATTTATACTTTATTTGCATTATTCCAAAAATTCATCCTAAAAGCTTCATTTATTTTATATCTATTACTTAGATTTGGAAATTGAGGTCCCTACTAAGCAGGTCTCACTTGATTTAGCAGTAAAATTTAAAAATAACATTTTTATGGTGTAAGAATAATATACCATGCATATAGTTAAAACAACATTGAAATGTTTACACGTATTGAGATCCATATATTTTATTCATATGATGATTGCTGTTTCTATGGTAGACTTCAATAGTTTAAGTCAAGGGTCTGTAAATTATAGCCTGCCAAATCAACCCACTGCCTCCTTTTGTAAATAAAGTTTTATTGGGACATAGTCATGCCCACTTTTTTTTTTTGTTTTTTGCTTGATCTATGCCTGCTTTCTTGTTACAATCTCAGAGTTGAGTAGTTGCAACAGAAACGAAGTGGCCCACAGAGCCAAAAATGTTTATGGTCTGGTCCCTTTCAGAAAAAAAAAAAAAAATGTGTCAATCTATATTCTAAGTAGTCAATACTGTTTTGCTACATGTTAATTGGTATGAAAGTTATTTTTGGAGGCATTAATTTCAACTTCGGTAATATATTTCATTATCAAGATACTAAGTGTATTTGCCTGTTCTCACATTCCTATAAATACCTAAGTCTGGGTAATTTATAAAGAAAAAAGGTGGAATTCATTTATGTTTCTGCAGGCTGTACAGGAAGCATGATGCTGGCATCTGCTTGTCTTCTGGGGAGGCCTCAGGAAACTTACAACTATGGCAGAGAGCAAAGAGGGAGTAGATGCTTCACACGGCCTAAGCAGGAGCAAGAGAGAGCAAGAAGGGAGATGCTACACACTTTTAAACAAACAGATCTCATGAGAACTCACTCATTCTCATGAGTACAGTACCAAGGAGGATGGTGCTAAACCATTCATGAGAAATACACCCCCATGATCTACTCACCTCCCACCAGGCCCCACCTCCAACACTGGGGATTACAATTCGATGTGAGATTTGATGAGAATACAGATCCAAACCACATCACTAAGTCATCTTGAAAACTATTACCTCTTATAGAGTCAGAGTCACTGCAATTGGGAATTGAAAGTAGCCTATGTACTCAATTAAAAAGACATGTTTGGGCAAACCAATAGTTAAAACATTTCCATAGCAGAACACCACTTACAAAAAACCCAGTTCATCTAAAAACCTAAAGTTTATATATATATATATATATATATATGTATGTATGTTTATATATATGTATGTATATTCATATATATATATAAAACTTTGTGTGTGTGTATGTATAAACACATATGTACATATATAATATAAAACATACCTATAGAGAGGCTAACACAGAGAGAGATAAGGAGACAGAGAGAGCTCTTATGAAAATACGGAGCAGAAGTTCTGTGACTCTACCTCCCCACCTTCCTGCCATCCCCGGGACAACTTTTGATTTACAGCAGTAAAATTCAGGGCTCTCGAGACTATAACATGTCACTCACTAGTACAGAGTTTCCATACAAGAGTTTACCATCAATTTAGTCTTAGCAATACTTGTCATGCTTCAACCAGACATAGTTTATTTAAACTGATTGTCATTCTGTACAATACCTCTACCTTTACTTCCTTCACCAGTCACTCTGTCCCTACCTATATACCTCCAGTCTGCCAAAATAATCATTTAGTGATAAGACATATTTTCAACCTCCCTTTTTCAGTAACTTCTAACTACTTCTACCAGAATTCACCCAAAACCATGTGTCCAAACTTTCATGTTTCTGCTATGTCTCTTTGCTACTACAGAAATAAACAGCAGCTCTGTTAGGTACAACTATGGAAATTAGTAAGGAATAATTTATTGACCAAAGCGTTAAACACTAAAGTTTCAAAAAAATCTAAAGTTTTTGCAGATTGTTATCTGTGACAAATTTTTAGACATGGTTAACAAATCTGCATCCTTTTATCTTAATGTCATATTTTTAAAATAAAAAGCTTATGACAATTTTTCAGAACACTCTGGGCTGGCATAATGGTTTTAAAATTGTTTCTCATAATTTCCTTCAGTGACTACACCCTGAGGACACCAAATTGGATGTTGTGAATAGATAAAGCCATGGTGGAGGAGAAGGTAGAGGTGTGAGGCATAACTCTCTGGAATATTAATTTTATTTATAGACTTTTTTAAAGAAAAACAACTTAACAAAAAGCACTCATTTGCATGTAAAACAACACTGGGGAGTAGAATTAGAAATTCACATTAATTTATAGGAAAACTCAAGGTGGATAAGCCTTATTGACTTTGCCTTCAGACTTCTCACTTGCCCACCAATTCTTCCCCAACCCCACTAAGAATTCATAGTTTGCCTTTGTATGCACTTTAATGGAAAAGTTTGCAAAGGACACCTATATTAAAAACATTTTGGCCTGGCGCAGTGGCTCACGCCTGTAATATCAGCCCTTTGGGAGGCCAAGGTGGGTGGATCACCTGAAGTCAGGAGTTTGAGACCAGCCTGGCCAACATGACAAAACTCCATCTCTAATAAAAATACAAATATTAGCTGGGCATGGTGGCAGGTGCCTGTAATCCCAGCTACTTGGGAGGGTGAGACAGGGAGAATCGCTTGAACCCGGGAGGCAGAGGTTGCAGTGAGCTGAGATCGCGCCATTGCACTCCAGCCTGGTGACAAAGTGAGATGCTGTCTCAAAACAAAACAAAACAAAACAAAAAACATTTTGTACATACTGGCATAGTATATTCTTCATTTCTGGCTATGTGGGGGTGATCCTGGTCAAGTCACTTAGCTTTTTCACCTCTTCAGCAACCTTGCTTTTTAAAGAAGAAAATATGATAGTATGATTGTCACAAAATAATTAAGACACTAAGCTGTCATGCAAAACTACTGTCTGGGCAGCCCACCTGTCCTTCACAAGGAAATAAAAATTGGAAAGAAGATTTACAGAAGCATTTTTGGAGCCCAATAAGCTGAGAATTTTGAAACAGACCAAATTAAAGGAAAACCAGGTTGTAAATAACATCCAGCCAATTCCTCCATCAGGCTTCCATTGTGTGCTCCTACCTTCTATCAGAAGCCACTACAAACTATATACATTTGTGAACATTTAAATTCTAAAAAGCATGTGCTTGCTCACCAGTATCACATAAAAATAATTTATGCATACATTTGTATACTTAAAAATGCATATAACTAACATCTACCTGTCATATATTAGTGGATGGTGTCAGTTCGCTTTTGGCACAGATACGTAGATAGAGAATCACACCAGTGGTTTTAATCTTTTAAGTACAGGGACTAACTGAACATCTGGAAGTTTTACAGAGCTGGGATTGAACGTTGCTGATTTAAAGAAGGGCTCCTATTTTTCAGCACAAAATAAGGCTGACACGATAACATTTAGATAAGCAATTTTTTGTTAATTTTAGAAAACTTATGCTCCAAAGCAATTCAGGATTTCTGTGTTTGTTGATATTACCTTTTAATGTGACAAGCATGACACCATTTTCCAAAACAGATGGATTAATGTCATTTAAAAAAAATTACTTCACCTAGACAGGTGTTTCCTGTGTATGTTTGACGTGAAATTAAACATAGCTCCAGATGTTCTGTTTGTAGCAAAGCCAGTTAATTTTATTAGAACATTTAATCACAGATCAACAGTGTACTAGAAGGGCAGGGAATGTGAAGCAGAGATTTAACAGAACTTCCTAATGAATTGTGAATTAGTTTATAGAGGGAGATCCAGAAGAATACAATGCTGCTTATGTGAATCCCATGGTGTGTTGATTTGAGTTTGTTATTTTTCTGGAACTCTAATACTATTCATATCTAAGAGCTTCACTAGAATTGTGAAGTGATGTGTGTGTGTGTGTGTGTGTGTGTGTGTGTGTGTGTGTGTGTTTGGGTTTGAAATTGACAATGCAATAATTACATAGTTACTTAGTATGAGTAGAATTTTTTTTTTTTTAAGTCCAACGTTGTGCTTTATTGTCAACACTACTTCTTAGGCATGAGTGAGGCTGGAATTCTCTCATGGGCCTCAAAGTGCATTGGGGTGTCGCTGGTATTCACAGAGAATGCTCTGCCTACCACTCACGTAGTCAGGAGACAGCAGCTCAGAGTTCTGTTATGCCAAGTTTAAACATCATTATATGCCTCGTTATTTTTCCTCTAAGATTAGCTATAGATTTCCCATTAATTATAACATCAGGTTGATTCATCATTAATAAAATAAATCTCAGTGAACTGTCACTGATTTCTTGACTAAAATGAAAACAAATGAAGAAAAACCAGTTCCTGTCTTTGTTACACTCTTATCAAATTTGTCTTTGTATCAGCCTGGTCATTTCAGAGGCAGAGCAAAATATTCATAATTTTCTACTTTGAAATATTAGTGTGCCCATATGCACTAATAAAAACTTAAAGCCTTGCTATGATTGATGTTTTTTGTTGGCCCGTCACCTCATTGTATAGAAGTTTGTTTTAATGAGTTTCTCTAATGAATATTTTATATTGCTACTTGGATGAATGGCATATGGTAAATGCAAGGTAAATTACAGCTCTTTAAATAAATATTTTTCATAAATTATTTATTTTGTGATGCCTGTATTGGTAAGATGTCATGTCAGATAAAGATTGGAAAGTATTTACTGTAATACTTATTTGTAACTTGAAGAAGTAAAATTTTTTAATTATTAACAAGCCTCCAACATATCCATGAAACTTATAGCAAAATTAGCATAAACTCTATCACATTACAAATTTGTATAGACAGCTTCCATTCTATAATGCAAAAATAAGATAATCTCTTATGTTTGTAAAAATTTTTATATAATACTATGAAAATAAGGGAGAAAAGCTATTTTTATAAGGATAAAAAGGGAACTTGGTAATAACCAAATTTGAATGAAATTTAATGTTGACAATTATCCAATCTCTGAATTATATTTTTAAAAGAAGAATACAATTATTTTAACAAGTAACCACACAACATTTTTTATAGTATTCCTTATTTTCTTTGGGGATATAGTTGAGTGAATGGATTTTTCATCTAATAAATATTAATAGCTACTATTTATTGACTGCCTTTTAAATATTATCTCACTAAATACTCAGGATAACCATAAAATTGTGGTTGTATTATTTCTATCTCTACATATAAGAAAATTAAGACTCACAGAAAGTAATGAAGATTTGAACTTAGCATAGATTGGCTGCAATGTGTATGGCCTTCCAGCTGAATCAGCAAGGTCCACAATTCTTTTATCTCTTACAGAACAATTACATATGGGAAAAGCAAATATTCCCTATTCTTACAGTATCTTATTATTAATAATAGTAACAGCTAACACTTAGCAATTACACTGTGGCCGACACTAAGTGCTTTGCCTATATCAATTTACTGACTCCTCACGATAATGCTAAGAGATAGATATTATCATGACACTCACTATACAGATAACGAAAATGAGGCACAAATCATTTAGCAAACTTGCCTAAGGTCACAGAACTTTTAAGTAGCAAAATTAGCATTCAAACTCAGACATTGGGCCAAAGTCTGTGTTCTTAACAATAAAGCCTATCTTGTTATACTGAAGCATGTTCATGTGTTTCTCTCTCCCCTGAAATTACAAGTTCCATACAGTCATAACTGTGTCTTATGTGTTACCCCTATACATGTAACATTGCTTGGGAGAGAGTAGACACTCAACAAATATTTGTTGGACTCACCAGTATCTACTGTTTACATATATTTTCAAAATTGATTTTCTCAATATTTTAACTCCAAAATGAGAAAAAGTAAGCCAATGCTAACAGTTGTGTTCTGAAATTAATCATGTATGGGTCCACCCTTGCTATCCCCAAATTAAATTATATTATAATTTATATGTAGAGGTAGAACTGTTTGGTGCAAAAAAGAAAATATAATTTATACCACCTGCAGTTTGGCTATACTCATTCTCTAATTTATTTATACATATGTGTTTGTGCTGCCTTTGTGAGCATTTGAGGTTCTACATTGAATACCTTAAACACATTAGGGTAGAGGATATATAGACCTGGTGATAACAATTATATTAAGACAAGAAGTCGTATCTGATCCTTAGAATGCTATGCATAACACTAGGTTAAAATAAACATCTTAAAGTAATAAAATATAAAACGATTTCCTTAAAATGGTGAGTAAGGTGAAACATCATTAAAAATTAAATTAGTATGATCCGTATGAAATTACTAATATTAAATGATTTTTAACCTACAAAAAATAGCAATTTTATGTGGTTCAACCCAATAGGTAACTGAGTGCCAACTTTTACACCATACTTGGATTACCAGTTTCAGATTACAACACAGTATTTATGTTATGTTAAACTACGCAAGGTGCCGTTTAATCTCTCTTTAGTCATCAAAAGGGACATGAAGATTTTATAGTAGTTTTAGAGATATCATTACCAAAAATGTACTTTTTAAAAACTATTATAAGCATACAATTCAACATTTCCAATTACTCTACTATTGACCTGATTTTAGAAAAAAGAAATTTATGCCACATATTTTTTACCTTTAAAAATTGTTATGGGTACATAATAGCTGTACATGTGTATGGGGTACATGTGATATTTTGATATAAGCAAATAGTGTGTAATGATCAAATCAGGGTAACTGAGACATCTATTAGTTCAAATATGTATCATTTCTTCGTATTAGAAACATTCCAAATCCACTCTTCTAGTTATTTTGAAATATACAGGCTGTATGATTTTTAGTATTAATGCATAGACTTCTTCCTGCAAGAGCTGAAATTTTACCTTTTATTGTCTGCAAATTAATTCGTAGACCCAAATGTAAGCAACAGCCATCAAAAACATGTAGTTGGCAACATATTTTCAAACATATTGATTCTAAAATATCTAGAGAAACACAATGAATTCATCCATATGTTGCTTTTTTTTTCAATTCTGACAGATGGCATACTTGAGAATAAATAAAAACAAATGCCTAAAATCAGAAGAGTTCTTATATCTTAATTGCAGCTAACAATATAAATGTAAAATATTATTTAATTTATTTAGATTTAAATTGAGATGCGAGGAAAATACAACGAATTGTCACTGATTATGAAAGTGGGAAAAAGAAGCAAAGTGAAGGTTGCAGCACTTTAAAAATTACATTTACCCTCCTGTTCAGTGGAAAACATGTTAATTGTTTTGTGTTGGACTCAGACTAGCCACGCTGGTAAGTCATGTTTGCAAAGCTTCATTGAGATGCTACTTTCACTTCTCTGAAAACAACTTTGTAAAATACTTTTGCCTTCTATGCTATTTATTACCAGAGATTTTTTATTTCTCTTACCAAATTTTTATTTAATATCGTTTTATTGTTGTCCCAATGATCACATAGTAAGATAAAATATATATAAATATAATGATTAGCAAAGCAGTTGATATTTGTATATTATGTGAGCCCTACTTGAGAGAGAGGACATTTTTCAAATGACTTGAGAATGTTTTAAAATGATTATTTCTAATAAATATGTTGAAAGTGTTGGTACCCATTATACATAAACAGACAAAGATGAACTCCAAAAGTAGCAGCTGGAAAACCAAATACATACTATATGCTTGTGAAAGCAGGCAGAAAGGCTATCAAACAGGACAGAAATAATGAGTAACTTCTGCCAAGATCTCTCACCCTTGTAACCTGTTCTTTCTTTCCAGAACCACAATCAGCCCTTCCCTTCTTGCCACGTTTGAAACTGAAAGAGAAAATGTTGGCAGACTACAGTGAACAGAGGCGGCATCTGTGCTCAGTGAGGATGGAGAGAAGTGGTATCTGTGGACAGCACTGCCTCTATCTGAGGCATCATTGCATTCTGAGTCCATAGGGTTGGCTGCAGCAATTTACTGCTTTGATGCAGGAGTGCAGGGGTTTGGGGCATGCAAGAAATAACTATAAGAATGAATATATATATTCTATATGATATCACAGACATGATTATATTATATATACCTACATATTGTATATAATATCAGACATATATTGCACATATAGAGAATATATATTTTTATGAATGAATAATATATATAAAAAATACATAATAGAAATAAATATATTAGTGCTAAGTGACCAAAGATCCAAATTTTGAAAATTAAAATGTGTGGTTTATTCCATAGACCAGATGGATTGGGGATGTCAAAATAAGTGCTTAGGTAAAAGTGCTTAATATCAAATAAAACTGACTTTCTGTAAGTTATCCATATTTACCAAAGAACAGATTATTTGTTCAAATTCCTGGAGTAATACCATGGAATTAATATATAAGTACCAACTCAGAAATTTTACGACTTATTTTTTCCAGCATCACTACATAACAAAAGAAGCTTTATTTTATAAGTAAGAAATTTTAGCTTGAGACATATCTTTCAGAAACAGCCATGGGCAAACAAGTGGTAAATCTTCGGGAGGGGAGAAGATGGAGAAGGATCTAAATCAAAGTACTTTGACAATCACTGTCTTCAGACTTTCTAAATTATAGTGGTAACTCAATTGTTGAGAGGAGGGGGCAATATAGAAATTACCTGGGAACTCTTCTCAAATTATAGGCATACTGTCATTGTCCACACCCTCCCACATCATTCCCCCAGGAAAGTATTGCTAATAAAAAGTATGTCACACATCACCCAGGTGTTTGCTGGGGGCTGGGGGTTTAGGAAGCAGGGTAGTAGGTATTGAGAAGCCCCAGCAAATCACACTGCAATTCCAAAGACTGTGATTTTCAGGTAAAGGCCACCTTAAAACTTAAACTTTAGGGCAGGGTTTCCTAACCTTGCACTACTGACATTTTAGATGGAATAATTTGTTGTTGTAGGGAGATGTCCTGTGTGTTGTAGGATATTTAGCAGCATCCCAGCCTTCCACCCTCTAGACACCAGTAGCCCCCTGCCCTCCACACACAGTCAAGACAATAAAAAATGTCTCCAGACATTGCCAATGTTCTGCTTGGGAGTGTGGGGTGAGGAAGGGATTGCCCTCTGTTGGGAATCACTGAGCCGAAAGTATGTGTGGTGTAAACAGGGAGAGAAGTGTTGATTTAAATCAAGCAGGAGACATCTTAATAAGATATATATTCATCACAATTGGTGAACAAGATAATAATTGGGGTGTCATAGTCAGGAATAAAAGGTTTTAGAAAAACAACAGCAGTGTGTTTTGTCAGTATTGGAAAAAAGCAAGTAAACATAGCTGTGTTATGGTCTTCTGTAACTCTGAGAAAAAGGTGCTATTTTTAGGACACAAAGTTTTCTCTCTTGGGAAGGACAGGAGTGCCAACATTTCCCTGAAGAACATGCTCTTTGCCAATTAAAAAGTAAAAATTTGCAGTCTTTTTTCCCAGCAAAATAGGCATTATGAAGATATGTATCATCCTTGTGTGGAAATGGATCCGCTTATTGAAAAGAGACTTGTCATCTACAAGGTGCTGGGTCACCGTAAGCTTTTAATGGACCTAGAGCTGCAAGGATTGCCAGCCACACTGTGCTCCTTTGCATAATTTCCTTATATTTACCATTAAAAATAGTTTGAATTGTTAATAATTAATTTAAAAACTTCTAGAAAATATAAATATGAAACGATGCACAATTTTACTAGAAATTAATACAATAAAGCGTTTTAAACACCATTAAGATCTGATTTTCACCAGCTGTTAGATTAGACAACACCGTATTTTATTGATTCTAAGGTACTTTCAATTAAAAGACATAATCATGATTTTGTGTCATGGAGAAAGTAAACATGCTGCCAATTAAACTATTACATGTCATTGGTTGTAAGACATATTCAAATTTTGGAGCTGCTAAAAATGGGGGAAAAAAAGAAGTGCATCTGAGAATCAATGAAATCTGCACTTATAAAATTGAAACAGTCCAATGCTGACAAGAGTGTGGGAAATAGACTTTCTCCTACAATTTTGGTGGCGTTGTAAATTGGTACAGGTTTTTGAAAAGAAATTTGGTCTACCTTATTACCTAGGATTCACATATCCAGGAATCTAACCTACAAAAATGAATATAAACCTATGTAACAAAACTGCACGTTCTGCATATGTAACTCAGAACTTAAAGTATAATTTTAAAAAAGATACAAGAGATAAAGAAAATGAAACGTTACATAAAATGGTGTGTGTTTTTTGTTTTGTTTTGTTCTTTGCTTTTTTTTTTTAATGGAGTCTTGCTCTGTCACCCAGGCTGGAGTGCAGTGGTGTGATCTTGGCTCACTGCAACCTCTGCCTCCCAGGTTCAAGCAATCCTTCTGCCTCAGCCTTCCACGTAGCTGGGACTACAGTCGCAAGCCGCCACGCCCAGCTAAGTTTTGTATTTTTGGTAGAGACGGGGTTTCACCATATTGGCCAGGCTGGTCTCAAACTCCTGACCTCAAGTGATCCATCTGCCTCGGCCTCCCAAAGTTCTGGGATTATAGGCATGAGCCACTGCGTCCAACCCATAAAGTGGACTTTAAAAATTAGAAACAACTTCAATGTCCACCAATAGGTAAGAGGATATATACATTTTAACATAGACTAAATTCTAATTTTAAGCAGTCATTAAAAAACAAGGTGGATTCAGGCTGGACATGGTGGCTCCCAGCTATAATCCCAATACTTTGGGAGGCAGAGACAGGCAGATCACTTGAGGACTGGAGTTTGAGACCATCCTGGCCAACACAGCAAAATGCTGTCTCTACTAAAAATACAAAAAATTAGCTGGGTGTGGTAGAGCATGCCTATAATCCCAGCTACTCAGGAAATTGAGGCATGAAAATCACTGGAACCTGGGAGGTGGATATTGCAGTGAGCCAAGATCATGCCACTGCACTTCAGTTTGAGCAACAGAGTGAGACTGTCTCAAAAAAATAAATAAATAAAAATAAGGTGGATGCAAACATATAACTTTGGGAAAACGTTATCAATGTTAAACATAAGCAAGGAATAGAAAAGGGATATCACAGAATTCCAATTTTTTTGTAAAGACAATTTTTAAAACCATCTAATTTTTTAACAGTTGTTACTTTTAGAAAATTGAAGTAAAGACATTTACTTTTTTCTCTATATGCTTCTCTATTTTAAAAGATATGTTAATTTTATGACAATAATTATAAACAAAGTCAAGTACAAGACTAGGAGCAGAAGAGTGAGTATAGTATGCTACCATTTAACTAAGTAGGGGATCATCTATACACATATATGGTGTATAATTGTGGAGCATCTCTTGAAGGAACTCAGAATGTCGTAATAATGCTGGCCATTGTGTTGGAAAAATAGGAGGACTAGAAAACAGCAGTAAAAATGAGGGGTTTTTGGGACATATTTTAATACACTGTTTAATATTTTTACTGTTTACATGCATTACCTACTTAAAAACAAAACAAATAAAAATTTAAAATATTTTTCATTTTATTTAAATGTGTTTACTTATCACCTGGCATTTATATGTCTAGTTATATAACTTCAGATATTTTAATGCTTGCTCTTCTGTCTGGAGTTTATACGGTTGGAGAAGAACACAGACGTTATAAGTAAGTTTAGCAAGAGTAGTGTTGCAATGTCTAGACTCTAGCACCTGAGTTTCAATCCATTAATATTTTTCAGCAATGTGACTTTGGGCAAGTCACTTTCTGTGTGTCAGATACTGCTTTAAACATTTCACATATACTAACTTTGCTTAGTCCTTATTACAATGGCCAGGCTTGTTATTACTGTGATTTTGAAGATGAGGAAACAGAGGCACTACCAGTACCCCACACCATATTGTAAGAAAAGCTGGAGATGTGAGATGAGGAAAGCAAGTGCTATTTCCATCTGGAATGGTTCCTAGTCCATGGAGACTCTGGCTTATCTTATCCTCTAGGAAGGAAATTCTGAGCCTCAGTGTGTGGTAGGGACTGAGTAAGTGTGTTGAATGAGTGCCTGCCAAGGGCCCAGTTTTACCCAGAACCCAAAGGAAAGGACAAGACTTAAGAGAGTGGCTAATATCTGAACAACTAGACTTGATTTAGATCTATGGTTCTTTCAGGAAGTATCTCAGCACCTGTTTTATTAACTGAGGATGGATGACCTCATTGATATATATGGGCCCAAGTCCTGGGGCTGTGGAACTGGTAGAGGTGGGAGAATCCATTTATCTTCTAAAGAAGTTTGTTTCATTCCAAGCTCCTGATTGTGTTGTTTTAAGCATTTTAGTTGCATCATTAGCAAGTAAAGACCGCTTGCATTCATTTGGCAGCTTCATTAGTCTTCCAATAATTCTTCGAGATAAAATTTGTTATTCCAATGTAGATGCCCATAAACCTAAAACACTGAGAGATTAACTAATTTGCCCAAGGCCACATAGCTAGCAAGACTCAGTACCAAGATTCAAACCTTCATCCACCCGGCTACAAAGCCAGTGCATCTGTGCAGAATCATGTGACCCAGAAATGCTAATCCAACTCCTAAGGTGCCTCACGTGGTTCCCAGATTATAGCAAGAGTGGGTAATATCTAGATCATCTAGGACATGTATTAATGCAGATTCCAAGTCTCATCTCAAAATTGCTGAATCAGTCTTCCTGGGACTGAGGCCCATAATCACTATTTACACCAAGCTACGCTCCACAGGCATAAACTATTCAAATGACTACAACTTCCAGAATAATATTATTTTCTCATGGTTTATATTTATTAATGATATATATACATAACATTTTGTATGCACACATACACTTATGAGTGTATATGTTATACTTACTTAACTATATTCCATAATTATAATTACAGGTATATAAAATATATATAATTGCATTTTTTAAACAAGAAGTATAAAATTTGTGCATTATATCAGGTAGATAGGTTCATTTGCAGCATATCAAAAACTTATTAGACAATACAATACATTAGGAAAAAGTAAAAATAACATTTTAAGTGGAAATGTTTGTATTTTATTCTGCACTGCTTTGTATATTTCTACGATGGACCAAGAAAATGCAGAGGTGATTTACCATGTAGCCTCAGTTTGGTCATTTGAGCATCTTTATTTCCACTAATCAGTTCAAATATCATGCAAACAATATTTTGAAAAATAGTCTGTAAACAATGAAATACATATCATGCCTTAACAAATACCAAATTTCCTCTCTAGAATGCTGCTTGATAGGCCTTGCAGAGCCCTGCATACCTCCCTCTGAAAGCTTTACATTGTTTCAGCAACAGCCCCTCAAATCTATAGCTGAGCTTTTTGCATGTCAAATTCAAAGTTATCACTGAAAATTAGATAATTGCATTGAGTGGCCATAAATTGTGCATTTAAAAAAACTGTTTTTTTTTAAAGAGTATTTTGAGTCCAACAGCTCCCTTTAATGCCTCTGGACAGTATTTTCAGAACTCATTTGTTTGAGGGGTTTTTAATCTGAGGACATTGAAAAGTTACACCCGCTGTGCTGTCGTCAATCACGCCAGGAGGAAAAATAGTGGCATGATTTGTTATCTGTTATTCCCCTTGCTGTGGTGACTGTCTCCCAGTGCCAGCTCTGTCCTTAAGGCCATCACTTATGGGGACCACTGTCTGTCAAAACCACAGCCAACTTTGAGGGCTGCCTTTGTTGGAGCAGACAAATGAGTATGACCTTTAACAATAAAATAGGCACCTACTGAGAAAGATGAAACAGCAGCTGAAATTAAGAACACCATATAGCCATTTCAAACACTTGAGAAAAGTTAGAAGTTGAACTAAAACTTAATTATAAGAGTAAATGTGGGTAGACGTTGTCAATAATGAAACAGACATGGTCAGAATTATCGATTTGACGTCTGGACTAAAACTTCATCCAGGAATCATCCTACCTTTCATTAATTATAAATGATATTGATGGGGTTTATTTAAAAGGGAGTGGGGGATTAAATTATGGTAGCTAAAGATTTATCAAGTGGTGATTTTTTTCAGTGGATGCAAGAGATGTGCAATTTGTTTATGAATATTCTAGAAGGGCACAGAAAAAAAATAAGAAAACATGAAATCTTTGATTTACACTAATAGCTACTTCAAACAATTTGCAGCAAAGTGCTTATGCCTGGGTTGGTATTGGCTGTGAACTGACCATTGATATTTTGTAGTGTTTCAGAGCTTGTGTAAGCATTCCAGGCATTGCATTGTAAAGACCACAGCACAGTTTGTGGTTTGAAAGGCTCTTGTAACCCAACCTGGCAAGTGGTCAGTGGAGACTACATTTCACAGAGAACACAAATCAATCTTATTGAACACTTTTCAAGTAATATAATATTCTGCCTGTGACAATAATGAAATTAGTCTATGGATTTTTTTATATATTGAAATGTCATTTAAATATTTGATGAAATACAGTACTTTATAAATATGCATATTGTTCAGGTTTTACAATACTAATTTTATTGATTTTTATAGAGAAACCATTGAGAATCATTTCAGAAAATCCCTCTTATTCAAAGTTAGTTATATTTGTTAATTCAGTAATACAGTGTATATTTTTGAAGTAAAGAGTTCATGGATTTCCCACCTACAATTCTATCAGTTCTTCTGTAGTATACATTTAGGTTATTCCCCTATATTTCCAGTTCTTCTCTTCCTTCATTTTATGGTGGGGGTGGAAGGGAGTGAACTTCCCCATCCCCTTGATATTCTTTGGCCAATGAAACATGAGTGGAAGTGATGTATTATTTCCAGGCGAATGCATTCATTTATCCGTAGGAGACTCCAAGCTGTCTCTTCCCTTACTATGGAGATAAAGGAGAAAACCTATGTTGAGATTTTGGGTAACTTGGATAACTAAGAATGGAAGACAGATGCCTGAAGGGTCCCCAGGGCTTCTGTGAGGGAGAAATAAACAAAGTATGTTCAAATACATTGAGATTTGGGAGTTGCTTGTTACTACAGCATAAATAATCTTGCTTATCCTGACTAATATATTCTGTTTTCTAAAATTTCTAAATTACCAAAATGCAATGCTATCATGACTTCTCCTATATGATCTATTTGCATATGTACATATGTGCATGTGATTATTTTAACATGAGATATTTTAGATCCTGTGTGTAACTTTTCTACATTCCTGACAACTATGTTCCTAGCATCATTTATGTGTATACTTTATGAGTTTAACTTGAGTTGGTTCACCCCATAACTCTTCTAGCCCAAAATACAATCATAATACTTTTCAAAAAAGAAAGGATCTAAGGTCTGGGTTCTAATCCTAGAATTGTCTGCACCTGTAATAAGTCCAGGGCTCACAATATAACCTTGAGTACAGAGGTGTACATCATCAAAAGTCCATAGAATTTTTTTATAATCAAAAGCCTACACCAATGTAAAGACCCAAGTTTTTAATAGGTTTGGAGTTTCAATTGTAACCCCACTCTGAAGTGGTTATCCTTTCAGCGTAGGGTTAAAAAGCTTTCACAAAGCACTGCAGGGAACATTGGATTGCCCTCACCTACATTGTACGTAGCTTGGGATGGATAAATACAGTCTCATTCTCTAATGTTCCCGACTGTCTCTAGGAACACTAAATTTTAAGAGAGAAAAACATGAATCCTGTATTTCAAGAGAGGTGGAACTAAGCCATTGTTAACTCCCCTTAAAAAGGATATTCAGTGGCTAGTTCAGATTGCCCCTGAGACACCTAAAGCTGCATTAAGTACTTGTGAAAGTGAAAATCCACTGGGAACCCAATTCCAGTGTTTAAACCTCAGCATGAATAGTAGAGTTCCTAGCAGGGTGCACTTTTACATGTCTTTATAAGCAGATTCAAAACTTACTGTATGCAGTCAGGCTACACTATTTCTATTAAGCTAACTCTGACCATAGTCTTGAGCAAAATGAGCAATCCAAATCTCAAACATTATGTAATCTTTATAAAATTAGAGGGAAAAGGCTGATGAGTATCTGAAAATCCAGAATCTATACATTATATACCATTTAGTTAATATTTGAACCATAAAATATTAAAGAGTTAAGCACATAAAATCTCTAGGTTCCTATCTTTCTACCAAATATGGCATAATATAAATCCTCAAAATTTATTTTAAAATATATTGGCATTTGATTTTGAGTTGATCATTTATATTTTTAATAAATACTTCCCTCAGATAAGTACTTTATAAATGTACAACTTGATACAATTGTATGCAATGTATAAATAACCATTTGGTAGCATAAAATGGTTCAGAATTTACTTAGTGTACAATACATAAAATATGGGACTATATAATTTTAAGTTAATAGTATAGATGCACATATATTTATTTTAAAACACATGTCTAAAGGTAACCAAACTTTGAAGATTTGAATTATTTCCTCCGAAAAGTAAAAAGACTTAAGCATCCTTCCTTAATTCCATACTTGTTCTCCATATTTTAAGCTTATGTTTGAACAATCTAACAACTATTTTACTAGCAACTACTGATAAATTTGCATTTCATTCAATATTGCTTAGCAAGTGTTTGTTCTGCTTTAAAGTCCGTTTTAAACACAGCGTCTTGATTGCTATTTGACAGTAGAAGGTCAATCATGAGATATTTTAGATCCTATTAAAATTTTTCAGGTCAAGTACAGGTGATGGAAAAATAATCACTACAGGATCTTTATTGTGTATGATGGGACCACAAATAAACTTTGCATCCCTACTCCCAACTTGTTCAGATTTGACTGAAAGCTAATGGGGGAGCTTACATATTGATTTCCACATACAAGCAAAGAGGTAAAATAACCCCAGCTCATTAAACATACCAGTGTGGTAGATGAGTTGGCACGTTTTATCTTCTGAAAATAAAATTAGCTAAATTGTAGACATATGGTAAGGTTGTTAATGGGAGAAAAGCACAACTAGATGTGCCCACCCTATGGGCCCCTGTTTGTTAACTATTCAAGGTTCTACACATTGATTCTTACACTTCAACATTCCCACTTGCTGAAGCGACATTTGCTTTTGGTCTTGAACACCTTTCTTTATTTTCTAATAGTCACACTGCTTTCAAAGTTTGGTAAATTATTACCAAATTTGTTGTTTGGACAAAATTCTTTTTGGAAAAAAGAATCTATAAAAACTTTATGAATGGAAATATTTTGTAGATTGTGTGTGAAAGATAAATGCTATGAATCTACATTTCACATCTAGCTGTTAAGGAGACTAGGTTTGCCTTTGATTTTTTAAATGTACTATCAAAAAAATAACAAAAGTTATCCATTTATATAAAAATGAATAATTGAGCTCATTGTCCCACAAGGACCATATTCAGGGAATACTTCCTCTCTCCCTAAAGTGTTCCTACATTTGTGGTGTGTGTGTGTGTGTGTGTGTGTGTGTGTGTGTGTGTGTGTGGTCTTTATATCGGTCTACATTTTATAGTAGCTTTTTAAAAAAACGTTATACTTAAGTCACACACTTCAAAGATGGCCATTGATTAGATAGAAAAATATTCTTTGAAACAATATTAAATGAAAAAATATGAGATTACTGAATAAAAGCTCATATCATAAATTACTTTGAAGATTTAAAGATATTTCAAAGTTTAAAATAGGCGTTTATATATCTAAATCACAGTTTATCCTCTTTAAATAATATGTACATATGTGTGTTTGCATGTGTATGTGTATGTATAGATTATTTATAGATATATGTTTAATGTTAAGATATAGGACAAAAGAGGATTTCAATAACAGTATTTTTACTTTTCTCTTAAATTTACGAAAACTTCTTTAGGAAGTTGTTTACCTTTGTAATCACAGACTTCACATTTTCACTTCACTTCCCTATCATCTATCTCTCCAATATGATTCCCTCCTCATCTTACCCTACTCTCAAATAAATGCTCCAATACACTGCTACATTAACAAGGTGATTATTACAAAGTCATGTATGAGCTGCATTCAAAAGCATGAGAGTCCATGTAGAGCATATCTGAGATATCAGATACACCTGAAAAATGTAAGTAGAAAGGAATTTTCAGATACATCTGAAAAACGTAAGTATAAAGGAATTTTCAATGAAATATAAAGTGACTATAGGGAAGCCCTGTAGGTAGACAAAAATAATATAAAAACCCAACTCTTTCTATTTCAAGGATTTGCTTTATCTTTTTTGCTTCTGTCTTACCCCTTTCACAACCATAAGCCAACCCTTATTTCTGTCCTAGGTGACCTGAGTTGTGCTTATAACCAGGGCACTGTTCTGCAAGGAACCTGCTCTGAGGCTTCCTTGCATAATCTTTAGGATGAATTCCACATAGTAGTCACAGTAACAAAACCCATGTTCTCCTACATTGGAGAGAAGCGTCTGATTAGATGTGGGGACTTCAGGCAGAGACTGCTGTCTGTCTTCCTAATTTTGGACAAGAAGTTAACTCCTGGTACTTAGAAAACAAATGATTTTAAAAAGAACTTCAAGCTCTAAAACTCTGATCTTGCTCAAGAACCAATGCTTAAAGAATCACAGAATCTCGGAGTTCAAAGGAACCTTCAACGACACTTTTTTTTTTTTTTTTTTTTTTTTTTTGAGACGGAATCTCGCTCTGTCGCCCAGGCTGGAGTGCTGCGGCGCGATCTCGACTCACTGCAAGCTCCGCCGCCCGGGTTCACGCCATTCTCCTGCCTCAGCCTCCCGAGTAGCTGGGACTACAGGCGCCCGCCACCACGCCTGGCTAATATTTTTGCATTTTTAATAGAGACGGGGTTTCACCATGTTAGCCAGGATGGTCTCGATCTTCTGACCTCGTGATCCCCCCACCTCGGCCTCCCAAAGTGCTGGGATTACAGGCGTGAGTCACCGCGCCCATCCTCAACGATACTTTTATCACCTTTAACACATCACTAAAATACAGAAGAGACACCCAGAAGACCTAATAGGACCATTGCCATCACTACAAAGGTCAGATAACGGCAAACTCAATTTTTTTCACCACCAGATTAAATGAGTCAGAAAATCAGGCTCATGATACAACATTATTTTTTAAAGTTAGATATATTGTTTTGTTTGCTCTGAAAATATTGATGAGAATAACAATCACAATTGACTTTTTAATGGAGAAAGAAATATAGGAAATGTTGACACATCTGTTAACTACTGGTTATAGGAAGTGTGTTAGATAAAGATGTATTGAAAGTCCTTTATCCAGTTCTTACAGATTTAGCCTAGAAGCTGCAACTAGCAGCAAATAATTTCATTCCCCTTCCCTTTGGTCATCTTTGGCAAGTTCTAACTCTTAAATTTAACTCTATTCTTAAAAAAAAAAAAAAAAAAAAAAAAAAAAAAAACTATTACAGGATTGGCTTAAAATATAGACAACATGACAATAAAGGGCCATGAACTACAGCTTAATATTGAAAGCACAGCCTCAAAGAACATGCTCCTTATTTCAAAACACCAACCATTTTGGTTTGAAACTTGGAAAAGGAAGAGAACCTTTTCAGTCCCTGCATTGACTTTAGAATCGTATCATTATTAAGCATGTTTAACTTCCCATGGAGAATTTGTTAATTATTTAGATCCAGGTTAAGTATGGAAAAAGGAGTTTGTTGCTATTGTCCTGAAAACCATTCAAACAAGCTACAAATTTTCATGAGGCTGAAGCACTCCTTACTTACAGCATTAATTTATTTTAGTACATGTAATGAACCTTGCTCTTTTCCAAAAATAATTTGAATCAGTACTTACAGAGAAGCAATTTTTCATCATTTGTGGGGAGAAGAGTGGGTTTTAGACTCCATTGAGAAACTGTTGAAATGCACTTTCACGTAAAGATACTATCTAGAATTTCAAAAAGTTTGCCATTTTCGGAACTTCATTCATTAGCTACATATAAGTGACAAAAATTATTTTTGAAATCTGCCTCCAGTACTACATGATTTACATGTATTTATGGAATTAAGTCAATGAAATAATCATCATAAGATGTTTACACAAAGTTTGACAGGTAGGGCTCAATTAAGAATAATTTATATTATCATTAATACATTATTTTACTTTATTTTTGGGGGGAGTAGAACAGGATTCTCTTTAAGATTTTATTGACATTGCATTAAATATATACAGCAGTTTGAGTAAAATTGTTATTTTTAAAATATTGAATTTTCTGATCAGTGTATATACAATCGCTCTCCATTGATTCAGATTTTCCTTAATTTCCCTTTGCAATGTTTTGTAGTTTAAGGAAAAAGTTATGCATTTTTTCATTAATTTTTTTAACTTTTATTTGAGGTCCAAGGGAACATGTGCAGGTTTGTTATATAGGTAAATTGCATGCCACAGAGCTTTGGTATACAGATTAATAAGCGTAGTACCCAATAGGTAGTTTTTCAATCCTCTTCTTCCTCCCTTCCTTTACCCTCGAGTAGGTGCCCAAGTCTTTTGTTCGTATCTTTGTGTCCATATGTACTCAATGTTTAGCTCCCACTTATAAGTGAGAACATGTGGTATTTGGTTTTCTGTTCTTGTGTTAGTTTGCTTAGGTTAATGGCCTCCAGCTCCATCAAGGTTGCTGCAAAGGACATGATCTCATTCTTTTTTATGGCTGTGTATTATTCAATGGTGGAATTGTACCAAATTTTTTTAATCCACTCTACCATTGATAGGCATTTAGGTTGATTTCATGTTGTTCCTATTGTGAATAATACTGTGATGAACATACACGTGCATGTGTCTTTACAGTAGATTATTCCTTTAAGTATACATCCAATAATAGGATTACTGGGTTGAATAATTTTTGCTTTGAGTTCTTTGAGATATTGCCAAACTACTTTCCCTAATAACTAAAATAATTTACATTTCCACCAGCAGTGTATAAGAATTCCTCTTTCTCCACAAACTTGCCAAAATCTGTTATTTTTTGACTTTTTAATAATAACAGTTTGACTAGTGAGAGATGGTGTCTCATTGTGGTTTTGATTTGCATTTCTCCAAGGAATAGTGATCCTGAGGATTTTTTCATATTCTTGTTGGCCACATATATGTCTTATTTTGAAAAATGTCTCTCCGTGTATTTTCCCACTGTTTAGTGGGGTTGGTTTTTGCTTGGACATTTGTTTATGTTCTTTATAGATTCTAGATGTTAGACCTTTGTTGGATTCATAGTTTGCGAGCATTTTCTCCCATTCTGTAGGTTGCCTGTTTATTATGTTGGCAGTTTCTTTTGCTGTGCAGAAGCTCTTTAGTTTCCTTAGGTCCTAATTGTCAATTTTTGTTTTTGTTGTGTTTGCTTTTGAAAACTTAGTCATATAAATTATTTGCCCAGGCCAATGTATAGAAGAGTATTTTCTGGGTTTTCCTCCAGGAATTTTATAATTTGAAGTCTTACATTTAAATCTTTAATCCACCTTAAGTTAATTTTTATATATGATGATAGTCCTTTTCCTACTGCTTTCAACAAATTCAACTTTGTTGAAGATCAGATGGTTATAAGTTTGTGGTATTACTTCTGGACTCTATCCTGTTCAATTGGTCTATGTGTCTGTTTTTATATGAATACCATGCTGTTTTGGTAGCCTTGTAGTATAGTTTGAAGTTGGGTAATGTCATGCCTTCAGCTTTGTTCTTTTTTCTTAGGATTGCCTTAGATATTTGGTCTCTTTTTCATTCCATATGAATCTTAAAATATGTTTTTGTTTTCCTTTTTTTTTTTTTTTTTTTTTTTTTTTTTTACTAATTCTGTGAAGAATGTCATTGGTAGTTTGATAAGAACAGCGTTGCATCTGTAAATTGCTTTGAGTAACACGGCCATTTTAAAATATTGATTCTTCTTATCCATGACCATGGAATGTTTTTCCATGTGTTTGTGTCATCTTTGATTTCTTTCAGCAGTGTTTTGCAATTCTCCTTATAGAGATCTTTCACTTCCCTGGTTAAGTTGTATTTCTAAGTACTTAATCTTTTCATGTCTATTGTGCATGGGATGATGTTCTTGATTTGGTGCTCAGCTTGCATGTTGTTGGTGCATAGAAATGCTACTCATTTTCATACATTGATTTTGTTTCCTGAAACTTGCTGAAGGTGGTTATTAAACCAAGCCATCTTTTGGGCTGAGACTGTTGAGTTTTTTATATAGAATCAGGGAGTCAAACTATCCCTGTTTACAAATGATATGATTCAGGGATAGCTTGACTCTCTGATTCTATCTGAAAAAGCCCACAGATTCTCTGGGAAAAAAATCCTGCAAGCTGTTCCTGTTTGCAGATGATATGATTTATAAATAAAGTATGTTATTTTAAATAATATTTAAATATATATTATTTTAAATATATAAATATTATTTAAAATAAATATTAATAAAATATTTATAAATAAAATCACATCATCTGTAAACACGGATAGTTTGAAACACTCTCTTCCTATTTGGATGCTTTTTATTCCTTTCTGTTTCCTGATTGCTCTGGTCAGGAATGCCAGTACTTTGTTCAATAGGAGTGGGAGAGGGCATCCTTGTCGTGTTCCAGTAGCCAAGAGGAATGCTTTCAGCTTTTGCCCTTTCAGCGTTATGTTGGCTGTAGGTTTTTCATAGGTAGCTTTTATTATTTTGATGTATGTTCCTTCAGTGCCTAGTTTATTGAGAGTTTTTAACATGAAGGGATGTTGAACTTTTTCAAAAGCTTTTTCTGTTTCTGTGAGATGATCACATGCTTTTTAGTTTTAGCTCTGTTTATGTGATGAATCATTCATTAATTTGTGTATGTTGAACCAACCTTGCATCCTAGGGATAAATTCTACTTGATTATGGTGGATACGTTTTCTGATATGCTGCTGGATTTGGTTTGCCAGTATTTTGTTGAGGATTTTTGCGTTGATATTCATCAAAGTTATTCATCTGATGTTCTCTCTTTTTGTTGTGTCTCTGCCAGGTTTTGATTTCCCCTTAATTTCATTATTTGCTTAGCAGTCATTCAGGAGTAGGTTATTTAATTTCTGTGGAATGATATGATTTTGTGGAATTTTCTTAATATTGATTTCTATTTTTATTGTACTGCGGTCCTAGAATATGTTTCATGTGTTTTCGTTTTTTGGTTTTTTTGTTTGTTTTTGTTTTTTTTTTTAATTTGCTGAGGATCATTTTGTGGCTGATTGTGTAGTTGATTTTAGAGCATGTGTCACGTACAGATAAGAAGAATATGTATTTTGTTTTGGGGTGGAGCGTTCTATAGATGTCTATTAGGTCCATTTGGTCAGTGTCAAGTTCAGGTACTGAATATCTGTTAGTTTTCTGCCTCTATGATCTGTCTAACATGGTCAGTGGAGTGTTGAAGTATCCTACCAGTATTGTATGGTTACCTAAGTCTCTTTGTAGGTCTCTAAGTGCTTGCTTTATGAATCTGAGTGCTTCTCTGTTGGGTGCATATATATTTAGGATAGTTAGGTCTTCTTATTGAATTGAACTCTTGACTATCATGTAATTCTCTTCTTTGTCTCTTTTATCTTTGTTGCTTAAAAGTCTGTTTTGTCTGAAATTAGAATACCAACTCCTGCTTTTTTTCTGTTTTCTATTCATTTGACAGATTTTTCTTCACTCCTTTACTTTGAGTCTGGGGTCACTGCATGTGAGATAGGTCTCTTGAAGACCACATACTGTTAGGTCTTGCTGCTTTATCCAACTTGCCGTTTATTTAATTGGGGCACTTAGCCCATTTCTATTCAAGGATAGTATTGATATGTTTGGATTTGATCCCGTGATCATGTTTTTAGTTGGTTATTAAACAGATGTGTTTGTGTGATTGGCGTGTAGTGTCACTGGTTTATATACGTAAACATGTTTTTGTAGTGGCTGGTAATAGTCTCTCCTTTCCATATTTAGCACTCCCTTCAGGACCTCTTGTAAGGCAGGTCTGGTGGTAAAGAATTCTCTTAGCATTTGCTTATCTAAAAGGGTTATTATTTCTCCTTCACTTATGAAGCTTAGTTTGGCTGAATATAAAATTCTTGGTTGGAATTTCCTTTCTGTAATAATGCTGATTATAGGCCTCCAGTCTATTATGGCTTGTAGTGTTTCTGCTTAAAACTTCATTATTAGCCTGATGAAGGTTCCCCTTTGTAGGTTACCTGCCCCTTCCCTCTTGTTGCCTTCAACATTTTCTTTAAATTTGACCTTGGAAAACTTGATAACTATCTGTCTTGGAGGTAGTCTTCTTTTGTAGTATTTTGCTGGGGTTCTCTAAATTTCCTGAATTTGAATGTTGGCCTCTCTAGTGAGGTTTGGGAAGTTTTCATGAAACATGTCGTGAAATGTTTTCCAAGTTGCTTGTTTTCTCTGTTTCTCTTATAGGGACACCAATGAGTCATAGATTTGGTCTCTCTACACAATTCCACATTTCTCAGGTCTTGTTCATACTTCTTTATTACTTTTTATGTATTTTTAACTGACTGTGTTATTCTGGTGAACTTGTTTTCAAGTTCTGAGATTGTTTCCTCAATTTGGATGAGTCTCCTGTTAATACTTGCAATTGTAGTCTGAATTTCTTGAAGTGAGTTTTTCAACTCTATCAGATAAGTTTGTTTTTTTCTTCAAATGGCCATTTTGTCTTTCATCTCCTGTATTATTTTACATATTCCTTAGAATTGTTGAATTGGGTTTCAGCTTTCTCCTCAATCTTGATAATGGTTTCAGTCTACATTCTGAATTCTATTTATGTCATTTCAGTCATTTCAGCCTGGTTAAGAATCGTTGCTGGGGAACTAGTGTGGTAATTTGGAGGTAAGAAGACACTCTGCTTTTTGAGCTTCCTGAGTTGTTGTGCCGGTTCCTTCTCATCTTTGTGGGCTGATTTTCTTCAATTTTTGAAGTTGCTTTTCTTTGGATGGGATTTTTCTACTTTCATTTTCATATCCTTGGTGGATTGATTATGGTATAAGGTAGGCTTAGTTAATTGACTTCATTTCAGGAATATTTTAGAGGGCCAAGGCTCAGCTCAGCTCTCTGGGCTACATGTTCTCACTCTGTGGGGCTGGTATAGGGACTTTTGCCTTATTCTCTGTTCCCGTGAGGTTAGGATCCTGTTGCACAGGAGAGGTCGAGGTGTTCCCAGACTGCTGGCCACAACACTTCAATGGGTGGTATCAGTCAAAGCAGTTTTTTGGGTGGTAGTGGCAGGATCCAGGCTCATTCACAAATGCCAGCAGCAGCAGTAGCATGCAGGATGCATGCTCATGATCTCGGGCAGGGCATGGGCACAGGGCTACCAGCCTCTGTGCAGGCTTTGGTTGTGGGAGCAGTGGTAGCATAGTGTGAGGTGGAACCACTAGCATCTGTCTGCACATTTGCACTGACAACAGTCTTGGTGTGGGGGCAGGGCACTGGTAAGTGTGGGGCTGACAGCCTCTGTGCACGGGTTTGCTCTGGTAGCAATGGCAATGCAGAGCCACTGGCCTTTGTGCATGCATTTGCACCAGCGACAATGGTGGTGCAGGGCAGGGGAGTGGACCCACTAGTCGCATGTTTGCGCCAGCAGTGTTGGTATGGTGAAGGAGAGAGCAGGGTGTGCTTATACCATCAGCAGTGGCACAGTGGGTGTGCACGCGCGCGCACACACACACACACATGAACTTATTGGGGAGGAGAGGTGAGGTCCACCTGTGCACACATGCACCAGCAAAGTAATGGGAGCCATGGATGAGTGTGTGCCAGCAAACAGGCATGAGAGAGGCTGCTGTGGGGAGAGGGTGTGAGTGGGCTGGTGCATATTGATGGAGCTCTCCAATGGTCAGGTGCATTCTGCCAGTGCAGCAGTTCTCATGCAGGTCCCCAGGAGTTATCCCAGTTGGGCATCCAAGGCTGCACTGCAAGCAGGCACAGGCAAGCTGGGACCCTGGGAGAGACCAACAGACAAGGAGGTGCTCAGGTTGGACTGGTCCCATCTCACTGGCAAGAATGCCCGGCTATCTTCAGGTCCAATGATTACCCTAAGGTTCAAAATTTCCTAGGGGAGCATGGTAAGCCTTGAGGGGTTGGTATCCCTGGCCATGCTCCGCTGCAGGTGTTCTCATATCAAACCCTCTGGGCTCTGCACAGGTTAGAGTCTGGCCCCTACCAGCTCTCTAAGCAGCTCTCCATGCCAGCTCAAGTGTCTGCAGGGATTGTGGGGTCCCCTGCTGCCAGGATTCCAGGGGTCCATGGCGAGAACAGGTTTCTCCTTGCCTGCTCAAGTCACCCCTTCCCCAAGAGCCTTTGAGGGCCAAGAATGAGTGTGCAGTAGCCCCGTGCAGGGTTCCCAGTTTTCTCCCTGTTAAGTCCAGTGTCTATGTCCTCCCTCTGTCTGCTCTCAATACCTTCCCTTTGAAGACCTAGTGGTAGTGCACCAGTCTTCCTGATGTCCCAGTCCCTCAACGGCAGATGTTCCTCCTGGCTGCGTCTAGTCCACCATCTTGCCTCTGTTCCCATATTTTCTTTAAAGACATAAGAAAATTCTTCCCAAACAAATATAAGAAGTCTATTCTAAGTTGAATATGAAAGAATATATATATACTACCAGTGGTAAAAGATATTGTTGACTTTTAACCAAATACTCATAAATCAAAATACAGTTGGCCCTTAAAGAACACAGGTTTGGACTACATGGGTTCACTTAGACATAAATTTTCCTCCAGCTCTGCCACCTCTGAGGCAGCAAGAACCCCTCCTTTTCCTCCTTCTCCTAAGCTTAATCAACATGAAGATTGTGACGATGAAGACCTTTACGATGATCCACTTTCACTTAATGAAATATAAGTAAATATATTTTCACTTTATTTCAATTTTCTTAATACCATTTTGTCTAGCTTACTTCATTGTAAGAATACAGCATATAATTCATGTAACATACAAAATATATGTTAATCAACTGTTTATGTTATCAGTAAGAATTTCAGTCAACAATAGCCTGTTAGTAGTCAAGTTCAAGGGTTAATTGTAACCGCAATAACAACAAAAGCATTTGTTCCATTTTTAAGATATTCTAGATTTCATCTTCTTGAGAACCTTATGAGGAACATAACACTGCACAAATATCTCCATTATACATGTAAGTGAACTAAAATTTGAAGAAGTTAATGTAGGGGAGTGAAAAGTGGCTTCCTTCAACTCTTCTAGGTTCCTTGGCTGGAATATGAATTAAATTGATATAAGACATAAGAGTAGCAGGAGGAAAATATATTTAGTGATGTACACATGCATGGGAGTTCCACAAAATGTGACTTGAAGAAGGATCAGGTGACTAAAGCTTCTATAGCATCCTGGGCTACAGAAAGGAACAGGGACTTGGGGCTTCTGGGAGGTGGTGGCACAAGTCATGGGAGGCTGAAGGGAGGAGTCCTGGTGAATACACACGTCTTGTTATGCAGATTAAAGTCTCTCAGGTAATGGAAACTATCAGGATCGGTGCTAGGTGAATAAGGGTAAGGGATGGTGTAGGAAAGTGAATCCCAGGAGGAAAAAAAAAGGTTCTAAAGCAGCCCAGTGCCCCCTAAATGCCCACCCTTTTGTTCTTAGTCCCCAGTGCAACCTCTGTTCCAGTTAACACCTAAAGCATGCATGTCCTGGAACTTGCCTTCAAATTGTCCTTGTGGAGGTGAAGATGGCTGGTTCCCTGCTCTAATTGAACTAGGCTACAGTTTCATAACCTGTCTGCACCTCTCCAATGGTATTACTTAATTTGTTCAGAATTCTATTTATGAATTAATGCATGCATTTATTGAGCATCTTCTTAGTAGTAAAGGTCAAAGGCAAAGTCTGTGGGCTCATTATGTAAGTAGATGGACAGTCATGTGAACCACATAATATAATAGGATAGTAGAAGAACAAGATATGTAACAAGAAGCAACAGTAAGGAAAAAAAAAACAACAACAATGAACTGGGAGGTGTTGGGGTGGAGAGTCTGGGGAAATTTTTACTAAGGTATTAGAAACCTTTGAGGTGAGTGTTCAAGATAAACCTAATGTTAACCCAATCTCTGCAGTGCTGCCTGACTCCTATAAGCCTCCCAAACTCCACAATGTTCAGCTACCCTGTAGCATACTAAAATGTGAGCATTTGCTTAAAAAGCAAAATTAAGAAATGAATGAATTGGGTTTACGTTTATTTTTGTGGGGACAGTTCCAGCTTTTTACAAAAATGAAGTAAGTGCAGCAGAAATGAGTGTTTGGGATAGATGATGGAGATCATGGTAAATATTTTACCCTTCACCCTCTGCCTCCAAAATGTCTGTAGCAGATACCATTTAGCAGCAGCCTGATAATTAATATTAACCAGAGTAGTTACTTTTTCTTAACACAGACAACTGTCTCAGTGTTCTGTGTATATTCATAATTCTTCAGAATAGGTACTAGCCACCCCATTTTAGATGTAGTTAAGGAAATTTTAATTCAGGGACTTGTCCAGGTCACAGTAAGTGCCTGAGCAAGGATTGCTTGGGCCTAACTTCTGTTCCTTGTGCACATGGAGAGGAATCTCCATATTCCTAGCTGCAGCAGCTGCCAACAATGAGATGTGCACATCCCCTCCACAAGTACAGAAGAAAACCCGAGCCAATGCCATTGAGTTTTGATAAATGTATACTCTCTCAGGCCAAATATTGCAAAATGCCCTCATTTAAATTAAAAGCATGAAACTAATGTCATGTTTTAGCAAGATATTTAGATCTGTTCCCTCTCCCTCCCTGCAATAAAATTAGGGCTGTCATTTATTGCCATTGACAAAATCCTTATCTTTCATTAGCCAGTAAATAATAAACTGAATTCCTTAGACATGACTTCACAACATAGACATGGTGTCTTCATTTACAAAATTCCTACATACAAAGTAGTGAAGTGGGACTCCTTCCCTAAAGGCAACCTAACAAGTATTGGTTCATCCACAGTTCCATCAAAGGAGGGATCTTCCTACTGACCAGAAGACCTGAACAGCCTGAGAATGATTCCTTTCAACTCTGAGAGAAGAAGCTACAGATGAAGAGCAAGTAGGATGGTGAAGTGCTTAATCAGTGGCTGGGCAATCAATCAACACAACAAACAGGTCAAAACCGTTGAACTGAATTAAATTGACCTTATATCTTTGGAGAAAAGCTTAAAGACAGAAAGAGAGCAGGCCGGCCAGGCACAGTGGCTCACATCTGTAATCCCACCACTTTGGGAGGCCAAGGTGGGTGGATCATCTGTGGTCAGGAGTTCGAGACCAGCCTGGCCAACATGCTGAAACCCTGTCTATACTAAATATACAAAAATTAGCCAGGCGTAGTGGTGGGTGTCTGTAATCCCAGCTACTTGGGAGGCTGAGGCAGTAGAATTGCTTGAACTTAGGAGGCTGAGGCTGCAGTGAGCAGCCTGGGCAGCAGAGTGAGACTCCATCTCAAAAAGAAAGAGAGAGAGAGAGAGCGAGAGAGAGAGTGCAGGTTAGGGTTGCATGGGCTTGTCATGGCAAAGGAAATCCAGGAGTTAAGACATTTTAGATGATAGCTTATCAAAGACCAGTTAGAGATGTATGCATCTTCAATGTAAGGAGGCTTCAACAGAAAGAAAAATAGTATTGTCTGTACGTGTATAGTGTTTGTGTATACAGAGAATTTTCTGTGCCCTTTTCCTTTTCACTCTGTTTCCCTGTCTGTTGGTTCTTTTTCTCAGCCAGTAAGCATAACCAAGTTTTCTTTTACTATCAAGCTCCCATTCAGTTTTGTTCTCCTCCTTCTCAAACTTTCTTACTTCTTGTTCTCTGCTCAATGTGTACTTTCTCATTGTTCTGCTGAACTTGCACTATTGACTCCTTAATTGCTTAATTCTCTAATTGTAGGTATAAGAATCTTAATCTACAAACTCAACACAATTTAATTTAATACATTGATTCTTTAAATCAACCTAATTCTAGTTATAAGCCATATTTTACTCAGCTCTTAAGATAATCAATCTCCATCTTGCAAGATCCTCCAGGACCTTGCACTGAAGAGATCTTTAGAGTCTTCTGTGACGCTGGTTAGAGACAAGCAATTTCATGTTCAAGCAGACATGGAGCTTTTTAGTGCAGATTCTCTGATGCTTTGAAATCATTTACTCCTGGGACCAAGACATCATTTTTGAGAATGAGAATCCTGTACCTAGGGTTCAGCATCTCTGACTTCATCCATTCTAAAGTGTAGGATTTCCACAGAACACCAAACAAGGCAGGGAGCAGGGTGTGTCTACTGAAGGACTCACCCACCTTCCCCTTTTAGGAATATGGTGGACATGTTCTCATTGTCTCCTTGTCCTCAAAAGAATTCGTCACTTTTGCTCTTATTTATGGTATCTACCATGATCTAGGCTTTCAAAAAAAAAAAAAAAAAACTGAGAAACTTCACTTCAAGTGGCTCCTCTTCTTCTCTTAAAACTTGCTAAGACTAGGAACAATACATAGCATTGGCATGAGGAAAAAGAGAATTCTGTAAGAATAAAACATTGGCTAATCCCATCATAAGTTATCCTACCACAGAACCTATTGAGCACTTTCTTTTTTGTCCAGGTAAACTTGACCTAATTTTTCTGGTCACCCAAAGTCCACAGTTTACATTAGAGTCAGTCTTAGTGTTGTACATTCTATGTGTTTGGATAAAGTCTTAACAACGTACTTTCATCATTGTAATATAATACAGAGTAGTTTCACTGTCTAAAAATCCTCTATACCCCACCTGTTTCTTCCTCTTTTCCTTCTATCACCTAGAAACCACTGGTACTTTTTATGATCTTCCTAGTTTTGCCTTTACAGAATGTCATGTAGCTGAAATTATACAGTAGATAGCTTTTTAAAAGTGGATTCTTTTACCTATAAATATGCATTTAAATTTCCTCCATGTCTTTTCATGGCTTCATAGTTCATTTGTTTTTAGTGCTTAATAATATTCTATTGTCTGAAATCAACTGTTTACAGTTGATTTATCCATTCACATACTAAAAAACATTTTGGTTGCTTTCAAGTTTTGAAAATTATGACTAAAGCTGCTATATACAACCATGTGCAGAATTTTGTGTGGACATAAGTTTTCAACTCATTTGGGTAAATACCAAGGAGTGTCATTGCTGGATTGTATGAAAATAACATATTTAGTCTTGTAAGAAATTGTCAAACTGTCTTCCAAAGTGGCTATATCATTTCACATTCCCGCCAGAAATGAATGAGAGTTCCTGTTGCTCCACATCTTCACCTACATATATCATTGTCAGTGTTTTGAGTTTTAGCTATTCTAATAGGCATGTAGTGATATCTCATTATTGTTTTAGTATGCATTTCCTGATGGCATATGATGTGGAGTGTCTTCTTACATGTTTATATAGCTTTCATATATATTCATATATATATTATATATATATATGTATGTATGTATGTATGTATTTTTACAGAGTTGTTTGTTAAAGTCTTTGGTCCTGGACCTAATTTTGATGTTGAATATGATAGAGCAATCTTTTTTTTTTTTAAAGGGCTTTGGCCTTTTGTCTTCAATACAAGGGCATTCTCCTGGTATCCCCTAGCTATTCCGACATTTTCTTCTCTATCTCATTTATATTAAATACTTCCCACTGACTCCCTGACTTTTGGTTTTCTCAAGGTTGCCTTGACAGTTTTCCCTGGGAGCACTCATCCACAATTATGGTTTCAACTACCATTATCTCAATCCCTGTATTATGTAACTCAGTACGATTTATGCAAATGCTCAAGTTGGAAACATAAGAAATATTTTTGACATCTTTGTCTTCCTCACCCTGACTCCCAAACCTATTTATCAGAATATCTTGCTAACTTTGCAGCTCAATTGGTATGCAAATGACTCTTTATCTCACTTTCATAATGTACATTTCCTTTGAGAACATTCAACTCTATTACATAAGCATCGAATATAAATCATAGGCAAAATGTTTAATATGTTTCAAGTACAAATATGAACCCAGTAAGCTAAAGCTGGTAAGGCATGGGCAGAATTATTCAATATGTCAAGGGTAAGTTAAGTATACAACATATAAAGCATAAAGTAAGTAGTTAGCAAGTGCTTGTAATCCCAGCACTTTGGGAGACCGAAGTGGGTGGATCTCAAGGTCAGGAGATCGAGACCATCCTGGCCAAAATGGTGAAACTCCGTCTCCACTAAAAATAAAAAAAATAGCTGGGCATGGTGGCACACATCTGTAGTCCCAGTGACTTGGGAGGCTGAGGTAGAAGAATCATTTGAACCCAGGATGCAGAGGTTTCAGTGAGCCAAGATCATACCACTGCACTCCAGCAGCCTGGCGACAGAGTGAAGACTCCATCTTAAAAAAAAAAAAAAAAAAAAAAAAAGCTATTTTCCACTTGCAAACGAAAAATAGAAAAAGACATGAGAATCTCTGCATAGAAATGTTTTCCTCTAAGCAACTAAATTCCTTTTATTTCCTCTCCCTATAATCTCCATTTCAAATATGAAAACCCCACACACCCCAATTGTGAATCTTTGATTTATGAAACTGAGAAACTTCCACAATCTAGCTCTAAGTTACATTAAAATAGTGTCATCTTCTGCTTCTCTTCACCATGCCTTCCTACTTGCTTTTTCCAAAAGAAGCACTATTAAATTTCATCTTTTATTCCCCCAGAATGGTTTCTTTCACTTTTTCTCTAAGTATTAAAAAACCTACTCATCATTAAGTACATAGCAATTGCTAAATTTTTTGACACCTTCCTCATTTTTCTAGGCAAAATTTTTTTCCACACTGTAGTATGTTCTTTTCTCTCATGTAATGGCCTGTGAAGGTTGGCCTTGCATTAAGCTTATTTTTGACTCTGAGAAAAATGTGAACTTTCTGAGGAGGAAGTATGCTTGTGGTCTACCCTAGAGCCTAGTCCATTGCCTGATATATAATATGTGTGCTTGGTTATTTTTATAAACTCTTTTTTTTATCTTAATGTTTTTATTTTATCTCTGTGAGGAGAAAATTGATGATGGGTCTCTAGCATTTGTGTACTTCTTGTGAGTAGAAGCATGGACTGTCTGCTCCGGAATATCTTTGCAGGGATATTTGGATAACAAACAGGTGGAAATTAGAGATAGTGTCTCTCTCAGAAACCAAGGATCACTCTGTTCACTGTCTGATATAATAATGATGATGTCTCCCTCTGGGGTCAAGATTAGACAGGCTTACTGCCTCTTATAAAATATTTGGCTTCCCCAAACTCAGACTGCTCTGCTAGAACACAACCCACTGTGTTCACAGGTATCACCTGACCCTGCTTGCTTTGACTTTTGGGAACTGGAGCTCAAGGAACTGGAACAAAGACTGAGACTCTGGATGCTGCTATTGCCGCCAGGAATAAAATCCTTTGTCTCTGATCCTGGAGTCTCAAGTCTTCTGCCAGCTTCTATGAGTTCGTAACAGATTAACTTGTTAGTGGATAAGTAGGATAAAATCTCAGACCCTTCATGGTTCTTGACAATGACCAGGCTGCCAACTGCTATCCCAGATTCTGTCTCCTTTTGATTTTTACTGGAAACAAGCCAAACATTAAAGAGATTTCCTCCAAAAGAGGTAATATTGAAGACAAAAAAGAGAATTTTCCTATGTTCTCATGCCTGGAAATCATTAATCTTTAATCTGTGGGAAAGACTACAAATCAGTGGGAACTGACACTTCAAGTTATAAATGAAACTGCCTTAATATTTCAAAGATACTGTACCTAAATGTCTTCCAAAATGTATAGGACTGCTCCAGTGTGTAGAAAGTTTAATTCTAAAATTTTGAACATATATTACTAAAACTATTACTTAGCACTACATTGATGACAAAATAAATATATCTTAGGCTAACACATGCTACTTGGGTCATATTCCCATTTTATAAAAAGATAAATATATGTTGCCAAACCAATGTTTTATTTTTGAGATGATATATTCTATCTTTATCAATACTAAGCTGATTGTTAATCTACAGAAAGTGTAAATTTTTTAAAGGTAAAAAAGTAGTGTCTTGGTCTGCTTGGGCTGCTATAACAAAATACCATAGACTAGGTGGTCTAAACAACTGACATTTATTTCTCACAGTTTTGGAGATTTGGAAGTCCAAGATCAAGATGCCGGCTGACTCAGTTTCAGGTAAGGGCTTCCGTCTTCTCTGGTAGACCCCAGTTTTCTTGCTGTTCTTCTCACATGCTAGAAAGAGAGAAAGAGTGCCAGCTCTTTGATCTTTTCTGATAAGGGCACTAATCCCATCATGAGAACCTTTTACCATCATGATCTCACTTAAAGCTAATTACTTCCCAAAGGCCCCGTCTCAAAATAGAACCACACTGAGGGTTGAGTTTCAATATATGAATTGTGAGGAGGCACAACTCAGTCTATAGCAAGCAATATAGTGTTTATATTAGTAATATCATGCTCCTACAATGAAAATATTAACATCTCTTCTTCTAAACCTAATCTATATTTGCAGTTAAATCTAAAATGTTGGTAACACTGAGTTACAAAGTTTTTTTTTCTCTTCTTTATTCTATAATTTTTGTTTTTTAAAAAAACTTATGAAAAATATTTTGTTTTACACTTACATTTATTATTTTTAAATACCAACAAAAACATGGTTGTAACTTTTTACTTAGATATGTTTTAAAGAAACTATTCCAATGATAGTTTAAAAATATTAGACAAAGTGAATACAGATTATGTTTGTATGCTCACAATGGTCCTAATTGATTAATATTTGTGAACTAAAAGAAAAAAATAAGGCCAGGCGCGGTGGCTCACGACTGTAATTCCAGCACTTTGGGAGGGGGAGGCAGGCGGATCACAAGGTCAGGAGATCCAGACCATCCTGGCTAACACGGTGAAACCTCTCTCTACTAAAAACACAAAAAATAAGCCGGGCGTGGTGGCGGCCGCCTGTAGTCCCAGCTACGCGGGAGGCTGAGGCAGGAGAATGGTGTGAACCCGGGAGGCGGAGCTTGCAGTGAGCCGAGATCCTGCCACTGCACTGCAGCCTGGGCGATAGAGTGAGACACACTGTCTCAAAAAATAAATAAATAAAATAAATAAATACATAAAAGAAAAAAATAAATTCAACCATCACTTTACACATTTGTAATTGATATTATATGCACACTATTTAGGCAGCTAGTCCTATCTCCTTTGTCTAATATTTCTCATAAAATTATATCATTTAAACTTGCAAATGTATCACAAGTAGGGAAAATAGGAAAATAGGAACCCCTCACCCAATTTCAATAGTTATGACCACTTGGCTCTTTAGGGGAAAAAAAAAAAAAAAAACTACTTCCTTTATAATCCGGAATGAAAAATTTTAAGAGCAAAATAATAACATTCCTTCTTAAATAATTTATTAAAGGGAAGTTTTGGTATATTGGCAGTTAGAAAAGGTGTGGGCCCGAGGAAATAGAGAAAAAAATGCTGAGAAAAAAGAAAGGTTTCCAATGGATTGTCATTTCCCTCATTTTGATAGTTTTAAAGCTAATACTTGTAGTAAATAGAACTTTATTGAAAACATAAAATATTTCTCATGTTAACTATCTCATATCTTGAAGAGGTGTTAACAACTGCTAGATCATTATAAACCACTTTTTCCAAAATAAGTCTTTAATTCATTCTGTATTAGTTCATTCTCTTGCTGCCATGTAGAAATATCCAAGACCAGGTAATTTATAAAGAAAAGAGGTTTAATTGGCTCAGTTCTGCATGGCTGGGGAGGCCTCAGGAAACCTACAATCATGGTGGAAGGCACCTCTTCACAAGGTGGCAGTAGAGAAAATGAGAACCTAGTGAAGGGGTGAAGCCCCTTATAAAACCATCAGATCTCATGAGAACTCACTTACTATCACAAGAGAAGCATGGGCGGAACCAACCCCATGATTCAGTTACCTCCCACAGGGTCCCTCCCTAAACATTTTGGAATTATGGGATTACAATTCAAGATATGATTTGGGTGGGGACATAAAGACAAACCGTATCCCATTTTTTCACTCATTATCAAAACAAATATCACTTGAAGATCTACTCTGACCCAAGTGTTTTTGAGAAGCACTGAGCTTACTGCATTAAAAGAGACATAAATTCTAGTGCAGAAAATACTTTTTCTTGACACCTCTAATGTATTATGTGTTCCTTTTTTAATCATAATATACTTACAAGCAAAGTTTATTTTTTCAATTTGAAAATATGTTACCTGTAGGCCAAATCCCATCATATATTCATTGTGTGTAGCTTTACTTAGTAGGCAACCAATGAACATATATTGAAAAGGTTATATTTTTAATGCAAATGAATATAATATCAGGGTTTACATCTCACATTTATTGTACTGTATCATATGCTCATTTCTTCAACTTTAATTGAGATTACTAACTTTTAGCTTCTTTTATTTATAGAGTCAAAAAGATATAAATATTCCCATGACATTGTAATTTTAATTCCATCAGTTTCCCCTAAAAATAAACAATCTTATGATTTTAGCTTCTTAAAATTTTCAACTTTATAATTTTCTTTTAAATCAAGACCCAAAACTTAACCCAGCACATCCAAAAGTCTTTCTTTAACCTACCATATGTTTTCATTAGAAACCACAAATAATACAAGGATTATAAGAAACTTGTAAATAATGTTATCACAGATTACCTCACATATGAAAAGAAGTGATTTACTTATGTGGTAGAGAATAATAAAAATTAATTAGTACAAAGATCTATGCTGTTCAGGGGAAGTTTTCTATAAAACATATGTTCAATGATTTGTTTTGCTTTGCAAAAAGAGATAGAAATGTCATCACGGATCTGATTCTTTCCTTTACTTCATACCTAAACAGACAAATGGAGAATTAAATAACCTTGTAAAAATTCCAGGTGAAACCTTTCCTTCAGTAAAAGTTGATCTTGGAATACAGCTAACCTAATTAGGTAATAATGTCCTCTATATATAGCTTTAATTAATACATAACAGATATTCTCTAATGTAGAACATACTGAGAGTCCTTAGGTTGCCTGTAATGATAGCTGTGCTGCTCTTAAGGGATCTTCTCAAGTGTGACAACACATCTTTCAGGTCATCATTGCTTGCTATGGGGGGAGTGACTGCCTGGAATGTAAAGTACTTATGGTGCAACTTGAAAATTGAGAAAAAGAATAATTCTGTTGCTGTATTTGGTCACAAATTTTATTAAAATGTATGTCAAATGCTATTTTTAATTACTTCTCTATTTCACTGTGATTTTTGGTTAAGACTATCATTTTGTAGCAAAGTCACTCCATCTTAAGGGTTATGGCATAATTGTTTGGTGCTATTTATTAACAGAAAATAGTCATCCATGAAACAAATAACCAGCTTATCTAAATAAATTGTCATCTTTTAAATGATACAGATGATCAGCGACTGGACTGTTTTCATTATCAGGAGAATTAAAATGGAAGAAGAACGTTCAAATGGTATAAAGTTGTTAGTGGGAGCATTTGATTCTCACCTGTCTACCCCAGAACTATGCTTGAACTCTAGCTTCCACCAGAAAAAAATAAAACTTAAAAAAAAATTCCTCATGTTATTTCAAAATGCCTGACATTATTATAGATATCTGCGTATTATTTAATGCTTGAAATCCATCATCTTAATCCCATTCCTTTTTTTCTGTTCCCACATCATTAAGGAGTCTCTAAAACTAGGGAACCCCAGATAAGATGCACGGTGCCATGGATCTTTCTGCCAAACCAGTGTATATACACTGCCATTAGGGAACCAAAAATGTAATAGATGCTCAAATAATGTCCTGGAAAATTATACCTGCTTGATGTTGATTGGCACGGAAATGTCTACAGTAGTTTTCAAACTTCAGAGTGCATCAGAATCACCCGGGGATAGAGGCAGGGTGATGCTGAGGCTGCCGGCTCAGGGCTTACATTTTGAGAATCTCTGGGCTAGAGTAACATAGGCGCTGAGAGGTGGACATCAAGGGTTACCCAATACAGTCATGTGTAGCTTTTAATAATTCATGGCCTTAAGCCCCAAAACATCAAGGTGGTGGCTAGCTTCAATCTCTCCAAAAGAAAATATAGGATGATGAGTGGAATGAGTTCTTTGCTGCTGCAACTGATCTTGAGGCCATAATTGATACTCATAATCTCCTTTCTTCACCACATGTTCTAGATGTATCTCACTCTTGGCCAGCATTTAAGCAGATCAAGTGGTATGACTTGCCTGGTAGTATGACTCAGCTTTTCATTTCCAAAAGAGTTAGAGGCCTTTGTTGCTTTACCTAGTCAGGCGTGTTTTTATTTTTACCCTCTGGGATCTGCTTGGATTCACTCTTGTCTTCAACCATGAAATGGCTTGTTTTTGTACTAGCCCAAAATATGCCTCATAGAATGTAATAATACTCAATTTGTTATGGACAATCGATTGTTGTCTACGGTCAGGTGTTCAGTCTTTACTGGGGCCCAATTTCATTCCAGAAGATACGCCAAATGCTAAGGTTTCCTATTCTTGCTCCAAACTATAATGGTTCGCATTGTGACTCTTTTAGGGTATGACAGGGACACCACACAATATCCTCATCCAACAGATACCTCTAGCACCATCCAATTTGCTGAGTAATACAATCCAAATGACAGGGCAACGTAAACCTCAGCCTGAATCTACCTCACAGTTCTTTCTTCCTATGGGTCCCACTCAAAACTAGTAGTCACCAGGTATGTAGACTGGAGCAGAATTACCATACACAGTACATGGCCTCCAAAATCCAATGAGGCCCATCAATAATCCATGACTTTCTTAGTTTTAGGGGATGCAAAGTTCATACCTTCCCCTTAATTTCTTAAATTGACAAATTAAAATTGTATATATTTATATATTTATTATAATACACCATTAGCTTTTAAATATATATATGTTGTTGAATGGCTCAATCAAGCTAAGTAACATGCACATTACCTTCCATACTAATCATTTTTGTGTGTGTGTGGTGAGAACACTAAAATCTACTCTTAATGATTTTCAAGATTTTATATATACATTACTATTTACTATAGTCACCATGTGTTACAACAGATTTCTTGAGTTTGTTCCTTTTGTCTAACTGAAATTTTGCTTCCTATGCCTAACATCTTCAGAATTTCCCACCTCCCAGTCCCTGGTAATCACCAGTCTACTGTGCCTGGCTTATTTAACTCAATATAAAGTTCCCCAGCTTCATTCATATTGTTGCAAATGACAGGATCTCCTTCATTTTTAAGGCTGAATAGCATTCCATTATATATATTTATAATATATATTGTATATAATTATATATATTAATTATATATAATTTTATATAATATATAATATATATAATTAAATATATATAATTTTATATTATATAAATATAATATATAATATATAATTCAATTATATATTATATATTCCATATAGTATTCCATTATATATTATATATAATATTTTATATATTATATAATATATATAATATATTTATAATGTATTATATAATATATATAGTACCAATGGAAAATGGAAAATTATATTTACTATTACATATTATATATTATTAATATAATATATAATCATATAGTATATAATATTATACATATATATATATATATATTCTGTTGATGGACTCTCAGTTTGAGTCCATAACTTGGCTATTGGCTATTGTGAATAATGCTGCAATGAACATGGTAGTGCAGATATCTCTTTGACATACTAATTTCATTTTCTTTGGCTATATCCCTAGTGGTTGGACTACTGAATCATTTGGAAGTTCTATTTTTATTTTTTTTGAGAAAACTCCATGCTGTTTTCTATAATGACCCTTTAATTTTATAGGGTATATCAGCAAGGTCCAGAAAAATTTTATCAGTCTGAAAAGCTCTTGGATCTTCATGGGGTTATCTCTCTTTCACTTTCATATACATGCCCTGTTAAGATATTCAAAATATTTACTAGCTTCTTTTCAACAGGTGCTATTAGTATGCCAACAATATGGCAGACTAACCTAGTGTACTGTGATGTGTCAAGTCAATCAGTGTGCCTGTGATCTATATTTTAACGAATAACAACAGAGTTAGGTTAGTTCCAAGAAAGTGAGATCTATGTAGAACAATTATACTAAAGTTCTGTCAAGTGGCACCTTTAAGAAGTTGTTTGTTACTCTGGAGAAATAGAACTAATATAATTTGTGTGTGAAGTGATTTATTATAATTGGCTCCCCTCCCCTCCCCACAATAGGACCAGGTGTGTGATGATCCCCTTCCTATGTCCAAGTGATCTCATTGTTCAATTCCCACCTATGAGTGAGAATATGCGGAATTTGGTATTCTGTTCTTGGGATAGTTTGCTGAGAATGATGGTTTCCAGCTGCATTCATATCCCTACAAAGGACACAAACTCATCCTTTTTTTATGGCTGCATAGTATTCCATGGTGTATATGTGTCACATTTTCTTAATCCAGTCTGTCACTGATGGACATTTGGGTTGATTCCAAGTCTTTGCTATTGTGAATAGTGCCGCAATAAACATATATGTGCATGTGTCTTTATAGTAGTGTAATTTATCATCCTTTGGGTATATATCCAGTAATGGGATTGCTGGGTCAAATGGTATTTCTAGTTCTAGATCCCTGAGGAATCCCCACACTGTTTTCCGCAATGGTTGAACTAGTTTACAGTACCACCAACAGTGTAAAAATGTTCCTATTTCTCCACATCCTTTCCAGCACCTGTTGCTTCCTGATTTTTTAATGATTAGCGTTCTAACTAGCGTGAGATGGTATCTCATTGTGGTTTTGATTTGCATTTCTCTGATGGCCAGTGATGATGAGCATTTTTTCATGTGTCTGTTGGCTGTATGAATGTCTTCTTTTCAGAAGTGTCTGTTCATATCCTTTGTCCACTTTTTGATGGGGTTGTTTGTTTTTTTCTTGTAAATTTGATTGAGTTCTTTATAGGTTCTGGATATTAGCCCTTTGTCAGATGAGTAGATTGCAAAAATTTTCCCCATTCTGTAGTTTGCCTGTTCACTCTGATGGTAATTTCTTTTGCTGTGCAGAAGCTCTTTAGTTTAATTAGATCCTATTTGTCAATTTTGGCTTTTGTTGCTGTTGTTTTGGTGTTTTAGACATGAAGTCCTTGCCCATGCCTATGTCCTGAATGGTATTACCTAGGTTTTCTTCTAGGATGTTTATGGTTTTAGGTCTAACATTTAAGTCGCTAATCCATCTTGAATTAATGTTTGTATAAGGAGTAAGAAAAGGATCCAGTTTCAGCTTTCTACTTATGGTTAGCCAATTTTCCCAGCACCATTTATTAAATAGGGAATCCTTTCCCCATTTCTTGTTTTTCTCAGGTTTGTCAAAGATCAGATGGCTGTAGATGTGTGGTGTTATTTCTGAGGGCTCTGTTCTTTTCCATTGGTGTATATCTCTGTTTTTGTACCAGGACCATGCTGTTTTGGTTACAGTAGCCTTGTAGTATAGTTTGAAGTCAAGTAGCGTGATGCCTCCAGCTTTGTTCTTTTGGCTTAGGATTGTCTTGCCAATGCAAGGTATTTTTTGATTCCATATGAACTTTAAAGCAGTTTTTTTCCAATTCTGTGAAGAAACTCATTGGTAGCTTAATGGGAATGGCATTGAATCTATAAATTGCCTTGGGCAGTATGGCCATTTTCACAATATTGATTCTTCCTATCCATGAGCTTGGTATGATCTTCCATTTGTTTGTGTCCTCTTTTATTTCACTGAGCAGTGGTTTGTAGTTCTCCTTGAAGAGGTCCTTTACATCCCTTGTAAGTTGGATTCCTAGGTATTTTATTCTCTTTGAAGCAATTGTGAATGGGCTGATTCATGATTTGGCTCTCTGTTTGTCTGTTACTGGTGTATAATAATGCTTGTGATTTTTGCACATTGATTTTATATCCTGAGACTTTGCTGAAGTTGCTTATCAGGTTAAGGAGATTTTGGGCTGAGACAATGGGGTTTTCTAAATATACAATCATGTCGTCTGCAAACAGGGACAATTTGACTTCTTCTTTTCCTAAATGAGTACCCTTTATTTCTTTCTCTTGCCTGATTGTCCTAGCCAGAACTGCCAACACTATGTTGAATAGGAGTGGTGAGAGATGGCATGCCTGTCTTGTACCAGTTTTCAAAGGGAATGATTCCAGTTTTTGCCCATTCAGTATGATATTGTCTGTGGGTTTGTCATAAATAGCTCTTATTATTTTGAGATACATTCCTTCAATACTGAATTTATTGAGCGTTTTTAGCATAAAGGGCTGTTGAATTTTGTTAAAGGCCTTTTCTGCATCTATTGAGATAATCATGTGGTTTTTGTCTTCTGTTTATTTGCTGGATTACATTTATTGATTTGCATATGTTGAATCAGCCTTGCATCCCAGGGATGAAGCCCACTTGATCATGGTGGATAAGCTTTTTGATGTGCTGTTGGATCCGGTTTGCCAGTATTTTATTGAGGATTTTGCATCGATGTTCATCAGGGATATTGGTCTAAAATTCTCTTTTTTTTTGGTATCTCTGTCAGGCTTTGGTATCAGGATGATGTTGGCCTCGTAAAATGAGTTAGGGAGGATTCCCTCTTTTTCTATTGATTGGAATAGTTTGAGAAGGAATGGTACCAGCTCCTCCTTGTACCTCTGGTAGAATTTGGCTATGAATCCGTCTGGTCCTGGACTTTATTTGGTTGGTAGGCTAGTAATTATTGCCTCAATTTCAGAGCCTGCTATTGGTCTATTCAGGGATTCAGCTTCTTCCTGGTTTAGTCTTGGGAGAGTGTGTCCAGGAAAGTATCCATGTCTTCTAGGTTTTCTAATTTATTTGCATAGAGGTGTTTACAGTATTCTCAGATGGTAGTTTGTAATTCTGTGGAATCAGTAGTAATATCCCCTTTATCATTTTTTGTTTCATCTATTTGATTCTTCTCTGTTTTCTTCTTTGTTAGTCTTGCTAGCAGACTATCAATTTTGTTGATCTTTTCAAAAAACCAACTCCTGGATTCATTGATTTTTTTGGAGGGTTTTTTGTGTCTCTGTCTCCTTCAGTTCTGCTCTGATCTTAGTTATTTCTTGCCTTCTGCTAGATTTTGAATGTGTTTGCTCTTGCTGCTCTAGTTCTTTTAATTGTGGTGTTAGGGTGTCAATTTTAGATCTTTCATGCTTTTTCTTGTGGACATTTAGTGCTATAAATTTCCCTCCACACACTGCTTTAAATGTGTCCCAGAGATTCTGGTATGTTGTATCTTTGTTCTCATTGGTTTCAAAGAACATCTTTATTTTTGCCTTCTTTTCATTATGTACCCAGTAGTCATTCAGGAGCAGGTTGTTCAGTTTCCATGTAGTTGGGCGGTTTTGATTGAGTTTCTTAGTCCTGAGGTCTAGTTTGATTGCACTGTGGTTTGAGAGACAGTTTGTTATAATTTCTGTTCTTTTACGTTTGCTGAGGAGTGCTTGGGTCAATTTTGGAATAAGTGTGATGAGGTGCTGAGAAGTATGTATATTTTGCTGATTTGGGATGGAGAGTTCTGTAGATGTCTATTAGGTCCACTTGGTGCAGAGTTGAGTTCAATTCCTGGATATCCTTGTTAACTTTCTGTCTCGTTGATCTGTCTAATGTTAACAGTGGGGTGTTAAAGTCTCCCATTATTGTATGGGAGTCTAAGTCTCTTTGTAAGTCTCTAAGGACTTGCTTTATGAATCTGGGTGCTCCTGTATTGTGTGCATATATATTTAGGATAGTTAGCTCTTACTGATGAATTGATCCCTTTACCATTATGTAATGGCCTTCTTTGTCTCTTTTGATCTTTGATTTAAACTCTGTTTTATCAGAGACTAGGATTGCAACCCCTGCTTTTTTCTTTGTTTTCCATTTGCTTGGTAGATCTTCCTCCATCCCTTTATTTTGAGTCTATATGTGTCTCTGCATGTGACATAGGTCTCCTGAATACAGCAAACTGATGGGTCTTGACTCCTTATCCAATTTGCTAGTCTGTGTCTTTTAATTGGACCATTTAGTCCATTTACATTTAAGGTTAATATTGTTATGTGTGAACTTGATCCTGTCATTGTGATATTAGCTGGTTATTTTCCTCGTTAGTTGATGCCGTTTCTTCCTAGAATCGATGGACTTTACATTTTGATATGTTTTTGCAATGGCTAGTACCTGTTGTTCCTTTCCATTTTTGGTGCTTCCTTCAGGATCTCTTGTAGGGCAGGCATGGTGGTGACAAAATCTCTAAACATTTGCTTGTCTGTAAAGGATTTTATTTCTCCTTCACTTATGAAACGTAGTTTGGCTGGATATTAAATTCTAGGTTGAAAATTCTTTTCTTTGGGAATGTTGAATATTGGCCCCCACTCTCTTCTAGCTTGGAGAGTTTCTGCGGAGAGATCTGCTGTTAGTCTGATAGGCTTCCCTTTGCGTGTAACCTGACCTTTCTCTCTGGCTGCCCTTAACATTTTTTCCTTCATTTCAACTTTGGTGAATCTGACAATTATATGTCTTGGAGTTGTTCTTCTTGAGCAGTATCTTTGTGGCATTCTCTGTATTTCCTGAATTTGAATGTTGGCCTGCCTTACTAGGTTGGGGAAGTTCTCCTGGATGATATCCTGAAGAGTGTTTTCCAACTTGGTTCCATTTTCCCCGTCACTTACAGGCACACCAATCAGACGTAGATTTGGTCTTTTCACATAATCCCATATTTCTTGGAGGCTTTGTTCATTTCTTTTTACTCTTTTTTCTCTACACTTCTCTTCTCACTTCATTTCATTCATTTGATCTTCAATCGCTGATATTCTTTCTTCCAGTTGATCAAGTCGGTTACTGAAGCCTGTGCATTTGTCACGTAGTCCTCATGTTAGGTTTTCATCTCTATCAATTCTTTTAAGATCTTCTCTGCATTGATTATTCTAGTTATCCATTCATCCATTCTTTTTTCAAGGTTTTTAGTTTCTTTTCGCTGGTTACGTAGTTCCTTCTTTAGCTCTAAGAAGTTTGATCGACTGAAGACTTCTTCTCTCAACTCATCAAAGTCATTCTCCATCCAGCTTTGTTCTGTTGCTGGCAATGAGCTGTGTTCCTTTGGAGGGGGGAGATGTGCTCTGATTTTTTGAATGTCCAACTTTTCTGCACTGCCTTTTCCCCATCTTTGTGGTTTTATCTGCCTTTGGTCTGTGATGATGGTTATGTACTGATGAGGTTTTGATGTGGGTGTCCTTTCTATTTGTTAGTTTTCCTTCTAACAGTCAGGACCCTCAGCTGTAGGTCTGTTGGAGTTTGCTTGAGGTCCACTCCAGACCCTGTTTGCCTGGGTATCAGCAGCAGAGGCTGCAGAAGATAGAATATTGCTGAACAGCGAGTGTTGCTGTCTGATTCTTGCTCTGGAAGCTTCATCTCAGGGGTGTACCCCGCCATGTGAGGTGTGAGGTGTCGGTCTGCATCTAGTGGGGGATGTCTCCCAGTTAGGCTACTCGGGGGTCAGAGACTCACTTGAGCAGGCAGTCTGTCTGTTATCAGATGTCAACCTCCGTGCTGGGAGATCGACTGCTCTCTTCAAAGCTGTCAGGAAGGGGCATTTGCCTCTACCGGGGTTTCTGCTGCTTTTTGTTTATCTATGCCCTGTCCCCAGAGGAGGAGTCTACAGAGGCAGGCCGGCCTCCTTGAGCTGTGGTGGGCTCCACCCAATTCGAGCTTCATAGCAGTTTTGTTTACCTACTTAAGCCTCAGCAATGGCAGGTGCCCCTCCCCAAGCCTCGCTGCCACCTTGCAGTTAGATCTCAGAATGCTGTGCTAGCAATGAGGGAGGCTCCGTGGGCGTGGAACCCTCTGGTCCAGGTGTGGGATATCATCTCCTGGTGTGCTGTTTGCTAAGACCCTTGGTAAAGCGCAGTCTTAGGGTGGCAGTTACCCGATTTTCCAGGTGTTGTGTGTCTCAATTTTCTTTGTCTAGGAAAAGGAATTTCCTTCCCGCTTGTGGTTCCCAGGTGAGGCACACCTCGCCCTGCTTCAGCTCTCGCTGGTCAGGCTGCACTCGCGGACCAGCAGCAGCTGTCCGACACACCCCAGTGACATGAACCTGGTACCTCAGTTGAAAATGCAGAAATCACCCGTCTTCTGGGTCGCTCACGCTGGGTGCTGGAGGCTGGAGCTGTTCCTATTCGGCCATCTTGGGTGCACCGACCAGATGCTTATTTCAATTTTGATTTGCATTTCTATGATGATCAATGATGTTGAGCACCTTTTCATATATCTGTTTGCCATTGTGTGTCTTCTTTTGAGAAACGTCTATTCGGATCTTTTCCTAATTTTTAAATCAGATTTATTACATTTTTAAAAAATTGAGTGGTTTGAGCTCCTTATATATTCTGATTATTAATCCTTTGTTAGATAGATAATTTGCAAATATTTTCTCTCATTCTGTGTGTTGTCTTTTCACTTTTTTAATTTTTTTTTTTTTTTTTTTTGCCTTGCAGAAGCTTTTCAACTTGACGTGATCCCATTTATCCATTTTTGCATTGGTTGCCTGTGCTTGTGGGGTATTACTCAAAAACTCTTTGTCCAGTCCAATGTCCTGGAATTTCCCCAAAGTTTTCTTTTAGTAGTTTCATAGTTTAAGATCCTAGATGTAAGTCTTTAATTCATTTGACTTAATTGTTGTATATGGTGAGAGAGAGGAGTCTCGTTTCATTCTTCTGAATGGATATCCAGTTTTTCTAGCATCATTTATTGAAGAAACTGTCCTTTCCCCAGTGTATGTTCTTGGCGCCATTGTTTAAAATGTAGATGTATGACTTATTCCATACATCTACAAAATGTAGATGTATGGCTCTCTATTCTGTTCCATTGATATATGTGCCTGTTTTTATGCTAGTATCATGCTGTTTTGGCTACTATTTATCTGTAGTATAACTTGAAGTCAGGTAACATGATTCCTCCAGTTTTGTTTTTTTTTTTTTTTGCTCAGAATGGCTTTGGCTATTCTGTGTCTTTTGTGGTTCCACATAAATTTCAAGAATTTCTTTCTCTTTCTGTGAAGAATGTCCTTAATATTTGGAGAGAGATTGCACTGAATCTGTAGACTACTTCGGGCAGTATGGAGATTTTAACAACACTGACTCTTCCAACTGATGAGTATAGAATATCTTTCCATTTTTTGAGCGTGTGTACTCTTCAATTTCTTGCATCAATGTCTTATGGCTTTCATTGTAGAGAGCTTTCACTTCTTTGATTAATTCTTGGGTATTTTATTTTATCTTGCTTCTTGGGTATTTTATTTTATCTGCAGCTCTTATAAATGGGATTACTTTCTTGATTTTCTTTTCAGATTATTTGCTGTTTGCATACAGAAATGCTATAGATGTTCGTATGCTGATTTTATATCCTGCAATTTTACTGAATTTTTTTCATCAATTCTAGCAGTTTTTTCAAGGAGTTTTTAGGCTTTTCCAAATATAAGATCATATCATCTGCAAACAAGAACAATTTGACTTCTTCCTTTCCAATTTGGGTACACTTTGTTTCTTTCTCTTCTCTGATTGTTCTAGCCAGGATCTCTAGTACTAGGTAGAATAACAGTGGTAAAAGTGAGCATCCTTGTCTTGTTACAAATCTTAGAGGAAAGGCTTTAAGTTTTATCCCACTCAGTATGACACTACCTGTGGGGCTATTGTATATGATTTTACTGTGTTGAGGTATGTTCTTTCTATATCCAGTTTTTTGAGGCTTTTTGTCATGAAAGGATGTTGAATTGTATAAAATACCTTTTTAGCATTAATTGAATTAATATATGATTTTTATCCTTCATCCTGTTGATATGACCTATTACACTGATTGATTTACATATGTTGAATTAACATTGCATCCCTGGGATAAATCCCACTTAGTCATGCTGAATGATTTCGCATATGTATTGTTGAATTTGGTCTGCTAGAATTTTGTTGAGGTTTTTGGATCAATGTTCAACAGGGTTAATGGCCTGTAGTTTTCTTTTTTTTGATGTGTCTTTGTATGGTTTTGATTTCAGAATAATACTGGCCTTGTAGAATGAGTTTGGAAGTATTCCCTCCTGTTATATTTTTCAGAATAGTTTGAGCAGAATTCACATTAGTTCTTCTTTAAAAGTTTGGTAAAATTCAGCAGTAAAGTCATCGTATCTCAGGCTTTTCCTTGCTGGAAGACATTTTATTACAGCTTTGGTCTTATTACGTATATTGGTCTGTTCGTGTTTTGGATATCTTCATGGTTAAATCTTAGTAGGTTGTACTAGTCTAGAAATTTATCCATTTCTTCTAGGTTTTCCAATTTATTGACATACAGGTACTCACAGTAGGCTCTAATAATTCCTTGAATTTATGTGGTATCAGTTATAATGTATCATTTTTCATCTCTGATTTTCTTTAATTGGGCCTTCTCTTTTTTTTCTTCGTCTGGCTAAAGATTTGTTGATTTTGTTTATCATTTAAAAAAAAAAACTTTTAGTTTTTTTGATCCTTTGTATTTTTTCTTTTAATTTCTTTTTTTTTTTCTGCTCTGATCTTTATTATTTATTTTCTTCTGATAATTTGGGCTTTGGTTTTTTTCTTGCTTTTATAGTTCTTTAAGATGCATCATTAGGTTGTTTACTTGAAGTTTTTCTACTTTTTGATGTAGTTGCTTATTGCTATAAATTTTCTTCTTATACTGTTTTTGCTCTGTCCTATAGGTTTTGGTATGTTGTGGTTCCATTTTCATTTGTTTCAATAAATTTTTAAATTTTCTTCTTAATTTTTAATGACCCAGTGTTCATTTGGGAGCATACTGTTTAGTTTCCATGTGTTTGTATGGTTTCCAAAGTTCCTCTTCTCATTGATTTCTAGTTTTATTCCATTTTGATCAGAGCAGACATTTGTATAATATTTTAATTTAAAAAAAGAATATAAAACTTATTTTTGGCCTAATGTATGATCTGTCCTTGAGAATGATCCATGTGCTAGGAGAAGAGTGTGCATTCTGCAGCTGTTAGATGAAATGTTCTGTAAATATTTATTTGGTCCATTTGGTCCATAGTGCAGATTAATTCCAAAGTTTCTTTGTTGATTTTCTGTCTGGAATGTCTGTCCAATGATGCAAGTTGGGTGCTGAAGTCTCCAGCTATTATTATATTGGGATACACCTCTCTCTTTAGCTCTAACAATATTTGCTTCATATATCTGAGTGCTAAAGTGTTGAGTGCATATATATTTAAAGTTATTATACCCTCTTGATCATTATATAATGATACCTTCATCATTATATAATTATATAATGACCTTTGTTTCTTTTTGTAGAATTGTCTGAAATCTATTTTGTTTTCTATAAGTATACCTACTCCTGCTTTTTTTTTTTTTTTTTTGGTTCAACTGTAAGGAATATATTTTTCCATTCCTTTCTTTTCAGTTACGTGTTTCTTTATAGGGAAAGTGTGTTTCTTGCAAGGAATGGACTGTTGGGTCTTTTTTTTTTTTTTAATTCATTCTGCCTCTCTATGTATTTTGATTAGAGAAGTTAGTCCATTTATATTTAATTTTATTGTTGATAAGCAAGGACTTACTACTGCCATTTTGATATTTTTTTCTGTTTGTTTTGTAGCCTTCTCTTCCTTCCTTCCTTATTGTGAAGGTGACTTTCTCCAGTGGCATGTTTTAATTTATTGCTTTTTATTTTTTGTGTATCTTTGGGAAGTTTTTGATTTGAGGTTACCAGGAGGCTTGCAAATAACACCTTATAACTGATTATTTTAAACCAATGGCAACTTAACACTAATTGCAAAAACAAATTAATAAACAAAGAAGCAAAGAGAAATCTAACAAAAACTTTATACTTTAATCTCATCCCCCCACTTTTTAACTTTTTGGTGTTTCTGTTATATCTTATTTTACTATTTCCTGAAAAGTTGTTGTGGTTTTTTTAATATAATTTTATTTTTCAGCCTTTCTACTCAAGATATGAGTAGTTTCCACACCACAACTAGCATTATAACATACTGTTTCATAAACAGATCTAAAAACAAGAACCACATGATTATCTCAATAATTGCAGAAAAGGCTATCAATGAAATTCAGCATCCTTTCATGTTAAAAACTCTCAATGAAGTAAGTGTTAAAGGAACAATATGGCAAAATAAAAAGAGCCATCTATTTTATAGCCAACATCATACTGAATGAACAAAAGCTGGAAGCATTTTCCTTGAAAACCAGCACAAGAAAAGAATTCCCTTTCTCACTGCTCCTATTCAACACGTTAGTGGAAATCCTGGTCAGAGCAATCAGGCAAGAGAAAGGAATAAAGAACATCCAAATGGGAAGGCAGAAAGTTAAACTACCCAGTTTTAAGACAACATTATTTTATATCTAAAAGCGCCCACAGTCTCAGCTCAAAAGCTCCTTTAGCTGATAAACAACTTCAGAAAGTTTTGGGACACAAAATCTATGTACAAAAATCACTAGCATTCCTATACATCAAAAACGCCTAAGCCAAGAGCCAAATCAGGAAGGCAACTCCATTCACGATTGACACAAAATGAATAACATATGGAGGACTATGGCTAACCAGGGAGATGAAAGATCTCTACAATGAGAATTACAAAATATTGCTCAAAGAAATCAGAGAAAACACAAACAGAAACTCTTTACATGCTCATGAATAGGAAGACTCAGTATCATTAAAATGACCATACTATTCAAAGCAATTTACAGATGCAATGCTATTTCCAACAACCTACCAATGAAATTCTCCACAGAACTAGAAAAAAAAAAAAAAAAACTATTTAAAAATTCACAGAGAATGAAAAAAAGCCAAAATAACCAAGGCAATACTAAGCAAAAATAACAAACCAGGAGGCATCATGTTACCTGACTTTGAACTATACTACAGGGCTACGATAAGCAAAACAGCATGATACTGGTACAAAAGCAGGTACATAGATCAATGGAACAGAATAGAGAGTCCAGAAATGATGGCACCCTGCTAGAACCATCTCATCTTTGACAAAGCTTACAAAAACAAGCAATGTGGAAAAGATTCCCTATTCAATATATGGTGCTAGGATAACTGGATAGCCATATGCAGAAGATTGAAACTGGATGCCTTCCTTACACCATAAATAAAAATCAACTCAAGATGGATTAAACACTTCAGTGTAATGCACACGTATGTTTATTGTGGCACTATTCACAATAGCAAAGACTTGGAATCAACCCAAATGTCCATCAGTGACAGATTGGATTAAGAAAATGTGGCACATATGCACCATGGAATGCTATGCAGCCATAAAAAAGGATGAGTTCATGTCCTTTGTAGGGACATGGATGCAGCTGGAAACCATCATTCACAGCAAACTATCGCAAGAACAGAAAACCAAACACCACATGTTCTCGCTCATAGGTGGGAATTGAAGAATGAGATCACTTGGACTCTGGAAGGGGAACATCACACACCGGGGCCTATTTTGGGGAGGGGAGAGGGGGGAGAGATGGCATTGGGAGTTATACCTGATGCAAATGACGAGTTGATGGGTGCTGACGAGTTGATGGGTGCAGCACACCAACATGGCACAAGTATACATATGTAACAAACCTGCACATTGTGCACATGTACCCTAGAACTTAAAGTATAATTAAAAAAAAAAAAAAACTTAAGTGTAAGCTCCAAAACTATAAAAACTCTGTAAAACAACAAAGAAACAAGCAAAGATTTTATAACAAAGATGTCAAAAGTAATTGCCAGAAAAGCAAAAATTGACAAATTGAATCTAATTAAACAGAAGAGCTTCTGCACAGCAAAAGAAAATATCAACAGAGTAAACAGACAACATACAGAATGGGAGGAAATACTTGCAAACTATGCATCTGAAAAAAGCTCCAATATTAGCATCTATAAGAAATTTAAGCAAATTTATAAGAGAAAAACAAACAACCCCTCTAAAAAGCAGGCAAAGGACATGAACAGACACGTTTCAAAAGAAGACATACAGACTACATACAGCCAACGATACTATATTAAATATATATATATATATATATCACTGATAATTAGAGAAATGCAAATCAAAATCACAATGAGATACCATCACACACCAGTCAGAATGGCTATTACTAAAAAGTCAAAAAAGAACAGATGCTGGCGAGGTTGTGGAGAAAAAGGAACGCTTATGTACCATTGATGGGAGCGTAAATTATTTCAACCACTGTGGAAAGCAGTATGACAATACCTCAAAGAGCTAAAATTATAATTACCATTTGACCCAGCAATATACCTGGAGGAATATAAATCATTCTGCCATAAAGACTTATGCACACCTATGTTCATCACAGCAGAATTCACAATAGCAAAGACATGGAATCAACCTAAATGCCCATAAATGGCAGGCTGGATAAAGATAATGTGGTACAAATACACCATAAAATACTATGCAGTCATAAAAAATAAAAAAATTATGTCTTTTGCATGAACCTAGATGGAGCTGGAGGCTATAATTATCCTTTGAAAACTAACACAAGAATAGAAAACCAAATATTACATGTTGTCATTTATAAGTGGTAGCTAAATAATGGGAACTCATGAATACAAAGAAGAGAACAACAGACACTTTAGGCTACTTGAAGATGGAGGATTGGAGAAGGGAGAGGAGCAGAAAAAAGTGGCTATTGGGTACGAGGTTTAGTACCTGAGTGATGAAATAATCGGTACCACAGACCTCTGTGACATGAGTTTGTCTCTATAACAAACCTGCACATATGCATCTGAACCTAAAATAAAATTTTTAAAAGACTTAGAAAAAAGTGCCAAAAGAATTTTGTTAATAATTGATATTGATTAAATATTGAAATAATATTTTAGGTATTTCAGATTAAATAAAATACATTAAATTTTTTTAAAATCCATGTTTGTGTGTTTACTATTATCAGTGAGTTTTATGCCTTCAGATAATTTCTTGTTGCTTAACAACGTTTTTTCAGATTAAAGACCTCCTTTTAGTGTATCTTGTAGGGCAGGTCAGGTTTTGATGAATTTCGAAAGCTTTCACTTTGTTTGAAAGTACTTATTTCTCCTTCATGTTTGTGGAATATTTTCACCAGATGTACTATTCTAGGATAAAAGGTTTTTTTCACCTTCTTACTTTGAATATGTCATGCCACTTTCTCCTGGCCTGTAAAGTCTCCACTGAAAAGTTTGCTGTCAGATGTATTGGAGCTCCATTGTTGTTGATTTTTATCTTGCTGCTTTTAGGATTCTTTATTTATCCTTGCCCTTTGGGAGTTTGATTATTCTGTGTCTTCAGGTAGTCTTCCTTGGGTTATATCATGTTCTCTGACCTTCTTGTACTTGAATATTAATATTAATACTAATATCTTTCCCTAGGATTGAAAAGTTCTCTGTTATTCTTCCTTTGAATAAATTTTCTACCCTGATCTCTCTCTCTACCTCTTCTTTCAGGCCAATAACTCTTGGATTTGCCCTTTGAGGCTATTTTTCAGATCTTGTAAGCATACTTTAGTTTTTTGTCTTTTGTCTCCTCTACGTATTTTCAATACCCTATCTTCAAGCTCACTGATTCTTTCTTCTGTTTAATCAACTCTGCTGTTGAGATACTCTGATACATTCGTCAGTATATCATTTGAATTTTTCAACTCTAGAATTTCTGCTTGATGCTTTTAAATTATCTCTGTCTCTTTGTTAAATTTATCTTATAGAATTCTGAATTCCTTCTCTGTATTATGTTACATTTTGTTGAGCTTCCTCAAAATGTCTATTTTGAATTATCTGTCTGAAAGGTCCCATATCTCTGTCTCTCCAGGATTGGTCACTGGTGCCAAATTTAGTTTTTTTGGTGAGGTCATATTTTCCTGGGTGGTCCTGATGCTTGTGGATGTTTATTGGTGTCTGGCATTGGAAAGTTAGGCCTTTATTGTAATCTTCATAGTCTAGACACATGGCTTTCCAAGTATTCAAAGGGAATTATGTGTTGTATCCGAAGTCTTTGGTCACTGCAGCCATATCTGCATTAGGAAGCAACTCAAGCCCAGTAACACTGTGACTCTTGAAGACTCGTAGAGGTATCACCTTTGTGGTCTTGAGTAAGATCTAGGAGAATTTTCTGAATCACCAGGAAGACACTATTGTTCTCTTCCCTTACTTTTCCACCAAACAAATTGAGTCTCTCTTTCTTCGTTGAGCTGTCTGGAGCTAAGGGAGGGCTGACACAAGCACCGCTGTGGCCACCACCACTGGGATTGCCCTTAGTCAGACCCAAAGCCAGCACAGCACTGCTTCTCACCCAAGGCTCTTGGCAACCAGTGCCTGGTTACTGCCCATGTTCCCTCCAGGCCCAAGGACTCTACAATTAACAGATGGCAAAGCCAGCCAGGCTTCTGGCCTTCCCTTTGGAGTAGTGAGCTCCCCACAGCCCAGAGCAGGTCCAAAAATGTTGTTTGGGAACCACAGTCTAGAGATGGGAACCTTGGGAATCTAACCAGTGCTCTATTTTATTGTGACTGAGCTGGCACCCAAGCCACAAGACAAAGTCCTTCTCACTCTCCTTTCTTCTTTCCTCAAGCACAAGGAACCTCTCCCCGTGGCCATCACCACCCCAGGCCTGCGGCAAGTATTGTCTGGCTACTGCCGATGCTCACTCAAAGCCCAAGGGCTCTTCAGTCAGCTTTGTGGTGAATGCTGCCAGACCTGGGTCTTTCTGTCCAGGTCAGTGTGCTCCTCTCTGTCCCAGGTGGGTCAAAAAATGCTTTTTGGGGACCAACGCCTTGCATCAAGGACCCCAGGAGCCCACCTGATGCAGAATGGGAGAGGGCTGGTGACAGCAATTCAGGAATGTCTTTTCTACCATGTTCAGTGCCTTTTTCTTTAATAGGATTTTAAAACCAGGTACTGTGACTGCTCATCTGATTTTTCGTTCTTATGAAGGTGCTTTCTTGTGTGGATGGTTGCTCAATTTAGTGTTCCTGTAAAGGAGCGGAGGATGATCACTAAAGGATTCTGTTTGGCCATCTTGCTTTTCCTCCTCAGTACGGAGTTTTACTTTTTTTTTTCAAATTTTGTACCATATTTCTACTGACACATAGTATTTTTGTATATTAAGTTATAAATAGTGTAAATCAAAACAATGCAATTGCCTTTCTTCTAAAGTTTATATCTAAATAATTTGTTTTCTCATCTGCCCTAGCAAATAAGCATAGAGAAGAAGGAGATAAGCCTTTTCTACTATTGAAATTGTTTTACTAACGTATGGTAATAGAAATCTTAAAAATGCATACAGATATTTGGCTAGTTATTTTCAAAAATACCTTGATATAATCAGGCTTAGATATAAACCAGTAAAATTATACATACTTGAGATTTACTTTTTTAAACTTTAAGTTCAGCAGAGGGGTATGTGGGCAGGTTTGTTACATAGGTGGAAGACTATGTGGTGATTCCCCAAAGACCTAAAAAGAGAAATACCATTTGGCCCAGCAATTCTATTACTGGGTATATATACCCAAAGGAATATAAATCATTTTATTATAAAGACACATGAACGTGCATGTTCATTGAAATACTATTCACATTAACAAGGACATGGAATCAACCTAAATGCCCATCAGTGATAGACTGGATTAAAAAAGATGTAGTGCATGTATACCATGGAATATTATGCAGTCATAAAAAAGAACAAGATCATGTCCTTTACCAGGACATAAATGAAGCTGGAGGCCATAATCCTTAGCAAACTAACACAGGAACAGAAAACCAAATACCACATGTTCTCACTTATAAGTGAAAGTTCTGGCCAGGGAAATCAGGCAAGAGAAAGAAATAAAGGGCAGGCAAATAGGAAGAGAGGAAGTTAAACTATCCCTGTTTACAGATGACATGATCTTACATCTAGAAAACCCCATAGTCTCAGTCCAAAACCTTCTTAAGCAGATTTACTTTAAAGTGATCCATCAGGGAAATGGAATAAATGAAAAAATACACAAAATGAGATGGCAAAATTCTGAAGTTGAGTGATATATACCACTGTCTTTGAGTTCAATATACCAATCTCTACTTCTGTGTTTTGTCTGAAATGTCTTACAATGTTAAAAACGTCCTCATTTTAGAATACGTAGAATTATTGTCAAATGCTAAAGCAGGCATAGTAAATTATTGTTTCCTTGACCATTGAGGATATATATTGCAAATCCAACGTTTTATGTATTTCAAGATTAAATTATCTCATGGTCAAGATTGTCAATTAATAATAACCACCTTTTTAAAAGCCAAAATAAATTCTTCCATGCATGCATTTTTGTACACAAGTACATTAGCATTTCATTTACATATGTATCCTAGAAGATAATAAAATTATAGTGTCTCGGTTTGAGCTCTGTCTGCACATATACCTACAGTCTATTTTCCTCTACAGTGGCCTCTGTCTCAAGTTGAATATGCTAGGTTCTATAATGTTCATACTTAATGTCATCTTTACACCTGTTTGCATTGATTTTAATATATAGTATCTTTCCTTAACATATCATAAAACATATCATAATTTGAAGCATTTATCAAGGAGGTCAGCTTTGACCTAATGACCACCCAACAGAAGCATGATGGAAATGGCTTGTGTGAGACAGCATAGTTTTTCATATTCTCTGTTAACGACGACCTGCAAACAAAGTCTACATCCAGAGGAACTTAACTCTCAGCCATTGGTAGGGTAATGCATCAGACAGCTAGAGACACAAGGAATCTCAGATATATTTACTATTACTGAGCTGTGGATACTATTCCAAGGCAACAAATCTCAGATGACTAGGGAACTTCCACTTTTGCCTCTCCCCTAGAGCCACATATTGCCAGCAACACACCTACAAGTGAAACAAAATTAGTTTTATTCACTGATTGTAGCAAGGGAAACCACACACCATAGGGAGCAGTTAGGAATTGGGAGGGACTTACAGGATTTGGGTTCAGTAAGGACTTGGAAGAGACTTACAGGATTTAGGCTCACATTAGATAATTGTTGGGGATTATTCCAGAAGGAGGGACTTGTTCTAGATTGGGAATTTTTAGAGAGGGGACAATACTATGATTAGATATCTTAATAATTTTTATCAGAATGAGATCATAAAAAATAAAGCAGATCTGAATGGTAAAGAAGCAGAATTCTGTCCTGTTAGTTGAGGAGTCTAGGGGGATATTTGGTAAGTTTTGAAGTTTGCATAGTAACATTGAATTTGTTTGTACTTAAACATAATTACCAAGTAGTCTTGTGTGTGTCTCACTTCCCACATTCACAAAGCAAGGTTATCAGATGTTGGTGATCTTTAAAATGGTTTATATCCCACAGCAAAATTCCATAGCTAACCTATAAGTGCCAGTCCAGCTCTTAACAACATCAGACATTGATATTAGGCCCAGCTGTTAGGGATTGCTTTTCTCTCTCTCAGAGGTCTATCCTTCCATTAGCTTGAAGCATGGTATTATCATTTATGTGCATCAAACTTGATCAATATTGACAATTTCATATAGTTTATCTTACATTAAGATCAAGAGGATGTTATACTTAGTCTACATTAACTTAAAACACACAAAGTATGTCTTTTTGTATTACAAAATTTAAATTATGGATGCCATTTTTAATAAAGAATCAATATACATAAGATCTTATCAAGAACAGGATGCATATTCTGTAGACTAAGGTAGTAGAAAGAATACACGTGGGCTTTGGAAGACAGGCCTGAATTCAAGTTCCGACTACTACTTATTACTTATGCAGCCCTGAATAAATTGTGTAATCACTCTAAATCTCTATAAGGTCATCAACAAAATGTACCTAACAAGTACTAAGCATTCAATAAAAATTAATTATTTTGATTCCCTTCTGTCTAAACCTACAGATAAATATAAACTCCATTAATTTGTTCAATGCTTATACATACTTATCATAATAAACTTTTCCTGGAGAACAGGTCTAAGAAATACATTCCAAAAATTTGAAGAAAAAAGTGTGATTTCTGGTGTCATAAAACTCCCTTATCATTTTATTTCCCTCTAAGGCCTGGTTGTCAGTAAATTCACATTTTCATTAAAAAACATAGGGGCCAATTGCAAACATTATTTCAAGTTTCTAACACAACTATTTCCATCATTCTTTATTATTTACAAGTCCTCTTTTATCTTTATTTCAAATGTCTTGTTCTACATATGTTTCTTAATTTTTAAAGCCACATGATATTGTATTTTAAAGTCAAGGAAGTATAACTTTAAAAAAATGTTATGTAAATGATCCCTCTAAATGCTTATAAAATTCAAGAAGGCAAACAAAATTACAAACAAAATCATATACTATTTATTGTAGTTAGTATATCAGCTGAATAAATATGTAATAGTTCTTTATAATATGCCACAGTATTTTTGTACATACTTATAGGACTTGAAATGCACAATGATAATTTCTAATTGGTCAAAATTTGAGTGAAAACTCATAATACGAGGGTTAGTTGGGTGAAGCTCAGCCCCTACTGCTGTAGTTGGTCTTGAGGTGAAACTTACAGTCATTATATGTCTCCTTCACCATCCATTAGAGATTTCCTGTCAGCTAAAGTTTGTGTGGTGTATTTGGCTGTCTTGTGGATTGATATAAACTGTCCTGACCACTTAATTGTTTATTGTCTCTTACATAGCAGATTCTCACTGGTGTGGTATACAAAGATGTTAAACATTTCACTAATTCCTATAGGTCTATTTACTTGACACTTTCTCAGGCTTCCTTGCTATATATTCCATTTTTTCCCATTTGACGGCCTAACTAGCCAAACCATTCACTATTTCCCATGAGGCTATAAATACCTATCTTTGGGTCACTTCTCTCTTCACACAAAGTAGATGACCATCAGATATCTGCAGTTTGATGTGTTGACAAGATTTTGTCTCACCGCTTGTCTCTTGGCCACCGAAGAAGGACTGTCTTGTAGCATCTCAAGTACTTGCCGCTCCTTGCTCATCTTTTCCAGATAATATATATATAATACCATCAATGGCACCAATGTGGTGCCCTGCAAAATGTTAAAATATAGTCTACATCCCACTGGGCAAGACCATAAACAAGTGCTGTAAATATGAACTCTTTCTGATAAATTTGTGATGGGTGTCTTAGTCCATTTTCTGTTGCTTTTAAGAGAATACCTAAAACTGGGTAACTTATAAAGAAAATAATTTATTTCTTACAGTTATGGAGGCTGAGAAGTTCAAAGTCAAGCAGCCTTATCTACTGAGGGCCTTCTTGCTGGTGGGAACTCTCTAGAGAATCATGAAGTGGCGCAGGGAATCACATGGTGAGGGGGCTGAGCGTGCTATCTGAGGTCTCTCTCTTCTTATAAAGCCACCCGTCCTACTCCCATAACTCATCAATCCATTAACCCATTAACTCTTAAATCCATTAATTCATGAATGGAGAGACTCCACCTCTCAATACTGCCACACTGAGGATTAAATTCAGCATGAGCTTTGGAGGGGATAAGCATTCAAACCATAACAGTGGGTATTAAAAAGAATGCTTTCATCAAAGTGCTAGAAACATATTGCGTGCCAGAGACTATATTAATTTAGTAAAGCTACAGCATCCAGCACAGTAGCTAAAAATTGGGCTATTACTCTTTAAGTTTATAGTAGTCCACTATTGTGTACAGTGATCTATCTTACTTTTGCTGGGACCAAACTGGGGAATTAAATGACGATATGATGGAAACTGAATTTTGCATCCTTTGTCTTTTTTTAATTGACGTATAATATTTGTGCAAATTTATGGAGTATGTGTGGTATTTTATTTTATTTTATTTTATTTATTTATTTTATTATACTTTATGTTCTAGGGTACATGTGCACAACATGCAGGTTTGTTACATATGTATACGTGTGCCATGTTGGTGTGCTGCACCCATTAACTTGTCATTTACATTAGGTATATCTCCTAATGCTATCCCTCCCCCGTAGTCCCACCCCACAACAGGCCCCAGTATGTGATGTTCCCCTTCCTGTGTCCACGTGTTCTCGTTGTTCAATTCCCACCTATGAGTGAGAATATGCGGTGTTTGGTTTTTTGTTCTTGCGATAGTTTGCTGAGAATGATGGTTTCCAGCTGCATCCATGTCCCTACAAAGGACATGAACTCATCCTTTTTTATGGCTGCATAGTATTCCATGATGTATATGTGCCACCTTTTCTTAATTCAGTCTGTCACTGATGGACATTTGGGTTGGTCCCAAGTCTTTGCTATTATGTGTGGTATTTTAATACATGTATACATTGTGTAACAATCAAATCAGGATATGTAGGATATCTATCCCCTTGAACATTTATCAATTTTTTTGTGTTGAGTTTTATGTGGTCTTTCCTACCATAATAGCTTTTACTCTGTAGTAATTGTTTTAATCCTAAATCAAGGAATTAATATGAGAATTTCACCAATGGCTAAGTGCTTCGATGACACATTTGGGAAATGAGGAACGACCACCAAATTTCCCCCTGTGAGCTGCACCTGATTGAAAACTTCACATCACCTGATCTATGTGTGGCCTTACTCTAACAGGGATCTGCAATGGCACCATAGGTCCCTAGGTACCAGAGACAACTCGAACCTAAACCCAATAACCCTTGAAAGATATGAGTATTTCCTCTTTTTGAGTATATGAATATCCGAGTAAATGGCAGCAAGCAATATCTGGGTCTGAAAATTGACTCAGGTTGGAAACTGAAAAAAGAATGGATATCCATTGGAGTAGTTAATCTCAGTCTTCTGTTTATTTATTTCTTAACTCTTTGGGTTGTAGCTAGTAAACAATACCCTTTTGGATGCTCATCTACCATGCTGTTAGGACACCATGTTATATTAGCCCTTTCTATATCAATTATACCCTATGACTAATTATCTGACTCTTCTGTCAATTACAGTAATTATCCCATCTTGTTTCTGATGGTCAAGTGCTGCCTTTGCTATTGCATCATCCTATCACCCCAATTGCTACTAGATGGCCACTGGGGGAGAAAAGTACCCCGCTCCAAAAAAAACCTCCCTCCAATATCCCAGGACTACAGAGAAAAGCCACTACTGAGTACTAGATGATCCTGACCCCTTCACCTGTGCATTTCTTATTGTTTTGTTAAACAGAGTGTTCCACCTTGAAGGACAACTAGTGTGTTTTCTCTTCTTCTGTAATAGATCCATTCTAGCATAACTCTTGGACATATAATCCCTTTACTCCCTCAGAAGGTGGAATTTTTAATTCGGTGGCCAGCAGGAGGGGTGTAGGCAAATTTTGTGAAAACTAACTATTGCCTTGTAGGAAACATACGTTACGTGTGACTTTACATAATTTTCAAGTAAGGAACAACCACTGTCCTCTAAAACGGGAGAGTGGGCCAATTCTGCAGACTCAGAGTGCTTCATGGGATATCAGATATCATGATATGCCTATCCCAAGTCTCTATATCCAAACTATTCCTGTCAGGACTCTGGATTTAGCATAAGAGTTGTTGAGACTGACGTTCAGCCTCTTCAACAATTAGGCCCTGAGACTGATTTTCATTTCGACCTGACCTCCAGCTTTGGCAGATAGAGTTTCTTTAAATATTTCCAAGGAGGCCCTTCAGCTTTCACTTTAAACTCCACAGTTCTTACATTGCTTTTCACCTTAGACCTATCAAACACTAGAGATATTACGCATACCAGTGCATTTTCTCCCACTTTCATCCCGTCCCAATTCACCACAGATGAAGTTCTAGATGTTTTATACAGCATGTCAGGGACTATCAACATTCCACATACACCACTGATAGTCTTCATTACAAACTAACTAGTGAGTGATCCAACTTCAAAATCCTGTCCTCAGATGCCTCTGGTACCCAGTGTCTTGGGGCAGGTTCTTCATAAGAAGAGAACCTGATACAAGAATTCAGGTGCATGTGATTTATTAAGAGCATGCTCTCAGAACAAAGGGAGTGGAGGAAGAAGGATAAGACATGAGAAAGAACTAAGCACAGACGTAATTTCGGCTGGATTCTAGATTTAGCTAATCACACAGGAAGCTTTGGAACATGAATGACACCAATTTGTTGGTACTACCCTGAGACAAGATAGCCTCCTAAAATGAATTGGGACATAGTCTCACTTTTTCATCTTAGTTTTTTTAAAGGTTTGAGTTATTTTTTATGTTAAAAGTTTGCTAGAATTCACTGGCAAAGCCAACTGGGCCTAAAACTTATTTTCTTTGAGAGAAATTAGAATAATCAATCCATTTGTCTTAGTCTGTTTAGGCTACTGTAATAAAATACTTTAGACTAAGTAGCTTATAAAGAGGCATTTGTTTTTTACAGTTCTTAAGGCTGGGTAGTCTAGCATCATGGTACCAACAGACTCAGTGTCTGGTTCACAGATGATGCCTTCTAGCTGTGTCTTCACATGGTAGAAGGGGCGAAGGGGCTTTCTGGAGCCACTCTTAAAAGCGCATTAGGCAGCCAGGCACAGTGGCTCACGCCTGTAATCCCAGCACTTTGGGAGGCTGAGGCGGGTGTATCACAAGGTCAGGAGATCGAGACCATCCTGGCTAAACCCATCTCTACTGAAAATACAAAATATTAGCCAGGCGTGGTGGCGGGCACCTGTAGTCCCAGCTACTCAGGAGGCTGAGGCAGGAGAATGGCATGAACCTGGAAGGTGGAGCTTGCAGTGGGCCGAATCGCGCCACTGCACTCCAGCCTGGGCGACCGAGCGACACTCCGTGTCCAAAAAAAAAAGGCATTAATCTCTTCCAAGAGGCTGGCACTTTTATGATCTAATTGACTCTCAAAGGTCTTGACTTCTATTATCATCACATCGGTGACTGGGATTTTAAAGTGTGAATTTTAGGGGACACAGACATTCAAACCATAGCATAATTCTAATACATAAAAATATTATTTTGATTATTATGTGTAAAATTTTGGTAAGTTGTATTTTCCAATAAATTCATCAGTTTCTTCTAAATTTTCAGATTTATTGCCATAAAATTCTTCATACTCACATTTAATTATCATCTTAATGTTTGTGGAATCTGTGTTGAAGTCCCCTTTTTATTTCTGATATTGATCATTTATGTTATCTTCTTTCCTCATCTTGCTAGGGGTCATTTTTATAATCATTTCAAATTATAAAATTGTTATTATTTTGATGATTTTAATTTTTTTATATTTATCTTGTATTTTGTTGATCCCTGCTCCTTATTATCATTGTACATCTACCTTCTTTAGGTTTGATTTATTTTTCTAGTTCCTTGATATGAAACTTGGAACAATTGATTTTCAGTCTTACGTTTTTAAACATATATTTTAATGCACTTCTAAGCACCACCTTAACTAAATCTCACAAGTCTTAGTACATTATATCCTTGTTAACAATCAGTTCAAAATCTTTTAAAATTTTTTTGTGATTTCTTATTTGACCTATGAGTTATTTGAAGTATATTGATAATTTCCAAATGTTTGCATATTTTTGTTATACATTTTTGATTCATTTCTTGTGATTTTAACAGTGGTCAGAAAAGATATTTTGAATTATTTCAATCCTTTGAAGATTTTTTGATATGTTTCATGTGAACTTGAAAAGAATATGTATATTCTGTCACTGTTGAGTGTGGTTTCTGATCATTTCAATTAGGTTAAGGTTTTTTATCATGTTGCTCAGGTCTCATATCTTCTAGATTCTCACTGACAACTTATCTCCTTTTTCTATCAGTTAGAGAGATGTATTAAAATCTTCCAACATAATTGGGAATTTATATATTTTGCTCTTAATATCATTAATTTTTGCATTATATTAAAGTTATTATTGCATTTATACAGATTATGAATTATTATATCTTTCCAGTAAATTGACCTATTTTCTTTATGAAAGATTCTTGTTTACCTTTTGTAATCCTTCGTTCATTAATATCTACTTTAATATTAGTATAACAACATAAGTTATATTTTTTAGGGAGGTTCGTGTTGCGTGACTCTGTGTCCTTATATTTTAAGTGTGTCTCTTATAAGTCTCATATTTAAATAGCATAGAGTAAGGTTTTCTAAAATTATCATTCTGTCTGATATTGTAATCATTTAATTGGAGTATTTAGTCCATTTATACTTAATTTGATTATTGATATGATTTGTGTGTATCTAATATCTTACTATTACTTTGTCTTAGATTTACATGTTTAAATGTTTCTTTCTTCCTCTTTCTTGCCTTATTTTATCAATACTTTATTATTTGCCTTTTTCCCTTCTTAAATGGTAGTATTACATTCTTTTACTATTATTTCGCTTATGCTAGCTATTACAATTTGCTTCGTTGACATATTATAACCCCAAAATATAAAACCACTGAAGTTCAAATGCCTAGTTTTACTAAGTACAGGCAAATTTCCTTCAAACAATCAACCTGTCTTGGACAGAACTTTAAATATGAAGAATACATTCTAGTATAAAATCAATTCTGGCAGCAGTAGTGGTAAGAACAAAATCTACTTATTATGGTTATTGGTGACAATTCACAGCATCTAATACACAGTACCACTGCCAGCTTTGGGATCCTTACTAGAAAGATCCTTCAGAATAATTTTGTCTATCTTTGTCCAACATGCATCTTGGTTCTGGCCCAATTTTCAAAACTGATTCTTTTGTTTTATTGAATTTTTATGCATTATGCATAGTCTTTCAGGTTGTTTCTTCTTTTATCAGTTAACATTGGTTTTTGATCAATACATGAAGATTCAAGAAATATGTATTTTCAAAAATTAACAGTATTAATATATTTTTCTTTTTTCTTTTTTTTTTTATTCTACTTTAAATCCTGGGACTCATGTGCAGAATGTGCAGTTTTGTTACATAGGTATACATGTACCATGGTGGTTTGCTGCACCCATCAACTCATCATTTACATTAGATATTTCTCCTAATGCTATCCTTCCTTTATCCACCCACTGACAGTCCCCGGTGTGTGATGTTCCCCTCCCTATGTCCATGTGTTCTCATTGTTCAACTCCCACTTATGAGGGAGAACATGCAGTGTTTGGTTTTCTGTTCCTGTGTTAGTTTGCCGAGAATGATGGTTTCCAGCTTCATTCACGTACCTGCAAAGGGCATGAACTCATTCATTTTGTGGCTGCATAGTATTCCATGGTGTATATGTGCCACATGGGAATGAGTTATACTAAAAACAATAGGTATGTAAGAAAAAATTTATATATTTGAGTTTATAATTAAAAACACATTATGAACAAAGTTAAAAAGAAAGTAACTAACTGAAAAGATTTGCAATGATGAACAAATTGTTAGTATCCTGGATATGTGAAAAGATAAATGAACACATAACTACAATTTTTAAGTGATGAAACACAAATGATCAATAAATACTTGACAAAAGTCTTTACCTCATGAGTAATTGAATAGATGCAAATGAAAGTATATTTTTCACCTTTCATAGTGATAAAATGCATAAAAATATTTACTAATATTGTCAAAGAAACCTAGAGAAAAGTTCTTTTTTAAAAAACAGTGTTGGGGAAGTGCGAATAGCTACAACCTTTCTGGTCATCAATCGAGTTTTAAAAGTCTTAAAAATGTGAATACATTTTTTAAAAATAGAGTTTTATACTTAAGAGTGTAGACTTGGAAGTCTACACTTGGAATTCAATGTCACCTCTGCACTTAAAGAATATAGAATCTTCAGTAAGTTATCATACTTTATTAATTCTAACATGCATATTTAAATATTTCTCATAAATGAATTGGCAGTATTTGTTCTTATTTTTATTTGTACATGATAATGATGTTTCATACACCAGACGGCCAATTCAATTCCATTAGGTGCAGACTTAGCTTCTTTATGCATCAGTAACTTAGCACCTTATACAGGTAACCAATTAATATTTGTTGGAGGAAAAAACAGAACAAAAGTAATCATGAAGCAGCATGTACTCTATAGAGTTGTTCTAAGTATTAAATGAATAAATGCATGTAATGCAAGTATGGAGTGAATGCATTTACAGCACTAAAGTATTATTATTGTCATTCTGCAATCATACTCCCAGAAAACTTAGCTTAAGAAGTAATTAGAAAAAGATGTATGCATAGGTATATTCAACACAGTGATTTGTATAATAGATTTTTTAAAAGAAACAATCGTAATATATGACAATGATTGGTTAAATAAATGATGACAATAAATGTAATCATATATATTTCTAATAAATATGTTTATGTTTTTACAGAAATATGTTCAAAGTAGATGATTATATTAAAAAGTTACATACTACATCTACAAAATTAAATAACTTTGTAAATAAATAGTGTATGTATATATGCATGTAACTATACTTAGAAAAATAATTGAAGTAACTATGTATATATATTATACACACACACACAGAAAAAATTATTGAAAGAGAGATTTCCAATTAGTCACATTCTATGCAATCCTTTTTTTCTTTGCACATTTAAAATTTTATTCCATGAGCCTTCATTACTATATTTAACAATAACAGTAATTCAAGTAAGTAATTTTTACAAGTTACTTGTGTGGTAAGAAATATCTTTGGCTCAGTTTGGCAGGAAAATAAATTTGAAAATCTATTCATGGATCTTAACAGTAGGAAATGAACACAGTCCTGTGTTCTTACAGTGCCTGATACAAGTGACCAATTAACATTTGTTGGAGGATGAAATGAAACAACAGTAATCATGAATAAAATAGTTGATAAATTGGAAAATTAAAATTTTCACAAAACAAATTTTTCAAAAGCAACAATACAGGAAATGTATTTGTGATTGTGAATAAATAGTATACTTACATACTAAATAAAGGCACTGTTTTAAGAAGAAAAATGGTAACTACAGACATTTTTATTTTAACATCTATGTGGTACAAACTCCTGTACAGTCAAATATGATATAACATTTGCTTTTACATTTTTATAATAAGCATCTAGACTCTGCCTTCATGGCATTGTAGAGAATGCTGATATAAGAAGAATTAGTATAAACACATCAAATTCTAGCATCATTCCTTCACTGGCCTTGCTAACATTTATTTCATCCCTAGCAGTAGCATTAATTTTTTAGTCATTGAAATAATTATCTAGTTTTATTTTAAAAATATTCTTGATAAATGTTTTGCTATCCATATTTGTCATGTATCTTAGGTAGTGGTTAACCTATTTAGTGTCAGAGAAATTGTAAAAAATAGCAAATGTAAATACAGAATGAGAAGAGATCATTGAGAAAATATTGCCTTTTAAAAAATTTATGATGCTGTGAGAAATCACAAGGAAGTGAAAGGATTTGGCAGATGAAATGTATCTGTAGTGTTACTTGTAAGAACAAAAGGAAAAAGTCTTTATATCTTATCTCATATGTTTTAATATATTTTACATACCTCTGTATGTAAAAAGATTGAAAATTTCTTTATGAAATTGAGATGGGACACAAATTTGTCAATCAGAGGCTTCAAAGAGGACTTTGTTTATTATTCATTTGTTTTCTTTTTCATTTGTGAAATACTCATTGATGTTGACTGTGTGCCAAGCAAGGTGCTAGGTATACAAGCAAAACAAGACAGACATTATTTTTATCTTGGTTGACATCATGTTTCAATAGCGCACTCACACAGACATTAAACAAGCAAACAATGAAACAGCACAACTGCAGATTGGGTGAGTACTCTGAAGTATCTACATAGTGTGCTCTCATAAAACTAACAGCAGGGGTTTGAACTATAGAAATAATGTTATAGAGGCCCTTTTGAAGAATTTAAAGTTAAACTAAAGCCTGAAAAATAAGAAGTTATCCATGCAAATTATCAGGGGAACAAGGCTCAAGGCAGAGAGAACAGGAAGAGCAAAGATCAAAGTTGTGAAGAACCTGACCTCTTCTTGGAATTGACAGAAGGCTAATCAATGGTATAAGACCAAAAATGACTTGATACCTACTGATGGAAGGACAGAGCTCACGGCCCTTTCAAGAAGACGTGATAAAATTTGAAGATCATTTTTTTGAATTTAAGAAAGGTTTCATTAAATGAGTCCATATTTTCACATTTCTACCTTCTTTAAATTTAAAATATGCCTTATCAGATATCCAAACGAAGTAAAAAAATAATAATAATAATACTTCTCCCAAGGAGGGCAACCAGGTGACTCAGGGAAGAGATAGAAGGATGCTTATTGTTCAGAGCAGCATTTTGTACCATAGTAAACTTTTTGTCATATACTTGGATTGCATTTGAGAAAGAAAAAAAAATGCTTCATTATGGAGACTCAGTCCATACTTCCTTAATTTCTTTCTGACATCCCATTGATTTCTTTGAAGATAAAGGAGCATATACCAAAAAGGCTTCAGTGCAAAACAATAGAGATATAATCTCCCCTTTAAAAAGTATACTATTCTATTAGATATCCTTCAGAATTATCAAAGTAATGTGATTTACTTTATTTTTTGTATGTGTTAATAAGAGCCAAAGCAATCTTGAACAACAACAATAACAACAACAACAAAAAGCTAGAGGCATTACATTATGCAACTTCAAACAGACAACATAGACAAATGGAACAGAATAGGGAACCGAGAAATAAAGCTGCACACCTACAGCCATATGATCTTCAGGAAAGTTGACAAAAACATCAATGGAGAAAGGACTCCCTACTCAATAAAGGGTGCTGGAAAAATTGGCTAACCACATTCAGAAGAAGTAAACTGGACTCCTACCTCTCACCATAAACAAAAATTAACTTAAGATAGATCAAAGACTTAAATGTAAAACCAAAAATTATAAAAATCCTAGAATAAAACTTAGGAAATTATCTTCTAGACATTGGCCTAGGGAAAAAAATTATGACTAAGTTCACAAAAGCAAACACAACAAAAATAAAAGTTAACAGTTGGGACCTAATTAAACTAAAGAGCTCCTGCACAGCAAAAATAAAACTATCAACTGAGTAAACAGACAACCCACAGAATGGGAGAAAATATTCGCAAACTATGCATCCAACACAGGACTAATACCCAAAACCTTTAAGGAACTCAAACAACTCAACATAAGAAAAACAAATGATCCCATTAAAAAATAGGCAAAGGTCATGAATCGAGACTTCACAAAAGAAGACATACATGTAGCCAACAAACATGACAAAATGCTCATCATCACCAATTTCAGAGAAATGCAAATAAAAACCATAGTCAAATACCTTCTCACACCAGCCAGAATGCCTATTATGAAAAAAGAACAGATGATGGCAAAGTTGCAGAGAAAATGGAGCACATATACCCTACTGGTGGGAATGTACATTAGTTCACTCCTTGTGGAAAGCTGTCTGGAGATGTCTCAAGGAACTAAAAAAGAACTTCCATTTGACTTAGCAATCCCACTACTGAGTATATACCCAAAGGAAAACAAATAATGCTACAAAAAGACACACGCACTCACATGTTTATCACAGCATTATTCACTGAGACAACATAGAATCAGCCTAAGTGCCCGATAACGGTGGACTGGAAAAAGAAAATGTGGTATATATACCATGGAATACTATGTAGCCATAGAAAAGAATAAAATAATGTCATTTGCAGAAACACGGATGCAGCTGGAGGCCATTTTACTAAGTGAATTCAGACAGAAACAGAAAACAAAGTGTCCCATGTTCTCACTTATAAGTGGGAGCTAAACATCATTAATACATGGACATAAAGATGAGAAAAATAGACACTGGAAACTCAAAAAGGAAGGAAAGAGAGAGAGGGAGTTTAGTTAAGAGTTGAAAAACTACTTACTGGGTACCATGTTCACTATCTCGGCATTGGGTTCAATAAAAACTCAAACCCCAGTATCATGCCATATGTCCACATAACCTGCATAGTAAGTATCCCTGGGTCTAAAATAAATTTTAAAAAATTGCTAATAAACTCCTAATCATACAATACCAATCATTATAATAAATTCAGAAAAATCACAAGTTCTTCAGCTGTATCATTATGAAATGAGAAGGTAGAACCAGATGACTTACAGATTCATTGCAGTTCTAAATTGCTGATTTTTGCAATTCATCTATTCATTTACCATGTATTTCCTGATTCATAATATGAAACAACACTGTGCTAGGCATTAAGAAATCAAAGATATATTCTATGATAGAAACTGGTAGAGTCTCCCAGTATTTGTTCTGTGCTTTTATACTTGTAGTATTTTGAGTGGCCAAAGATTGACAGCTAATATAAGACTTTATCTCCCAGCTTCCAAACAAACGTGATGGAAGTGAAGTATTTGTGTTTTGAGTGCAAAAATATGGAAGTGAACTCTAGTCAAATTTGAGATCTCACACCCATCCCTCATCTTTCCCCTTTTCTGTCACTGGCTGAAATACTGATGTAATGAAAAATAATTTTAACTTCATGAAACATAACATACTTTGCATATAAACAAATACACATTTTTCAGATTGGTCAATTTCAGAATGACAGAAGGAAAAGAAACTGTCCTGGATGACAAGATGGAGCAATAGTGAAAGGATAGTAGAGGAAAAAATCAAAGGAGCTATGTCTTCACATTGCAGAGTTGACATGTCAACTGTGAACTGCTTGTATCAGATGGATGAAAGAAAACTGATCTTGTTTAAGTTATATGGTTACTTTTGTCCACTTATTTGTTTTGTTTTATGAACTTAATTGTAGCCTGGTATAGGATCCCTATATCCCTTTTATTTCTTTTAGGTCACAATCAAGAGTTAGAGAAACATGTTAATAAATGATTGCAACATAAATTGACAAGTGATTTAATAATGGTATAAACTGAGTGTTCCAGAAAAGAAAGATCAACTCACTCCAGTAAACATAATCAAGAGAACGTTTACAGAAATAAAGTGACATTTAGCTGGGCCTTAAAGGATAAATAATATTTTTCTAGATATAAAAGAAGATAAGGATATTCCTGGAAGAGAAAATAGAATATAAAAACCCCAAGTCATGACAAGACATATCTTGCATGGAAACTATTGGGAAGCTCATTGTGACTGACATTTGAAGTGTATAAGAGGAGAACGGCAAGAGATGTTAAGTTGGGTGAGATTCCAAAGACAAATCAGTTTGGTCTTTTTCCCTTAGATAATGTGGAGCCAGGAAGACTCATAAACAGGAGGGTGACACCATCAGATTTGTTTCTCAGAAGTAATCAGGAAGACAGAGAGATTAGAGAAGAAAGATATGTGGAAATGAGATTAATTTTAACTTCATGGATTGCATATAACTTGAATAAGAAGACATACATTTTTCAGATTGACTGATATAATTATTAAGAATATGCAGGAAAAGCAATCTTAACCATCTTTCTTGCTTGTGTTATGTTTACATCTTAAAAATACTCGTGGATGCCTATAAAATGTAATAAAATTATTATTAACAAAAGTAATCAATATGAATTTAAACTATGTATATTTTACACACATATATGAATGAATGTACATATACATATATGTTTATGCATGCATGTGCATCTATAACTGTAGAGACAGAGAAAGAAAGATAGGTAGATACAATTAGGTTTCATATGCATGTTTATATATGGATATCGTTAATAAGTGAATTTCCAGGAAAAATTTACATATGTTATTATCTCTGTGGGAGTAGAAGACAGAACCAACCTAATAATTGATCTGTTCTGTCAGATGAGCATTCAAAGAGAAGACCAATTACACTAAGGCCAAATTATACTTTTCAATTACACAGGTGAATCAATCCAACTCAACATGTCAAAGCATAAAAAAATGTTTTAGAAAAGACAGGCAAGATACTAAATTTCCCTACCCATTACCTAGAAATAAGTGCTACTCGGAAGAGTAAAATGTCATTCCGTCAATATTCTTGAGCTTATGAATGTTTCTCAAGCCCATCCATCAAGGTGCCTTCTATTTCACTCTGAAATACTTTCCTAAAACATATTATCCTGTGAATTTTTTTTGAAATGTTTTTGAATTAAAGAAAATAGGACAACAATAAAATAATAATATGCAGAGACTCATCAGTGTTCCCAGTATGTATAATCTCATCTTTTTCTCCCTGCATTTTGTTTCATTTAAAAATCTTCTGAATTAGTGTGTGATACATAGAATGTGGTTAATGCAGTGAAATATGCAATACCCAAGCAAGTAGGTCTTTAAAAAAAAAAAAAAAAAAAACTTGCCTATGTGTTCATGATATTGTAATGCAAAAATAGAGGGGCACTATGGAGAGAGATGAAGCAGGAAAAGTAGGTTGGAGTAGACCATGTGGAGTTTTTAAACCCACTTAATGTTTTCATCTTTATTGAAAACAATGGGATGCCAGTGAAGGGTTTTAAGCAGAAGAGTGTATAATCAGATTTGCATTTCTTAAAAGATCTCTCTGGCTCCACTTTGGAGAATGAATTGCATGGCGATAAGGAGAAGGAAGGGCAGAAGGGAAGCTACAGCCATAAGCTCTCCGGTAGGGAGAAAATGGTAACTTCAACTAGGTTGTGGTAACAACAGAGAGAAGTGGACTTGTTCTAAAGGTATTTCGAAAGTCACATAGACAAGACTTTATGAGTCACTAGATAAATTAAGTGAGGAATAGGGAGAAGTTGAGGATAATATTAATATTGTGCATTAGTATGGCAATTTGCTATTCACAAAACTTTTCAAAATTATTTCACTAATTCTAACACTAAGGAAAAAATGAAAATTGTTATTGTTGCTCAGTTTTACAAAGGAATAAACAGAGACCAAGAGAAGTTAAGCAATCTAGCCAGGGTCTTAGACACTTGTTAATATTTGGAGTTTATACTTGAACTTAGGAATTCTTTCTTTAATTTCAGGATACTGTCTACTGAAAACCCACCAATGTGATCTTTTATGAGAAGCTAGTCCCTGAAAAGGCCTTGGGATCAAAAGTGGGTACTAATTTTTCTACTCATCTTTCAATTCCAATCTCTCTGGGCAATGAGCCCAATTGATTTGTTAAGAGCTTCAAAGCAAAGAAAGACAAGGTCATAAGCCACAAGCATTCAAAAATATGGGGAAAACAAGACAAACCAAACAAGAAAAAAGAAACACAGAGAATCCTCTGTCCCACAGTCAGCTCTGGGAGGAGTCATAATTGTATATAGTTAAATTATACTTAAATGTTATGTCACCAAAAATAGTAGAAAGATAACAATAGAAGTGAACCCCTCTCTTAGCAGTGAGTTCAGATTTCAGTTATTCAAAGCATTAGTTTCAGGCATATGGGCCAGTGAGGTTCTTACACGGTAATAAGTGGTAAATATGATAAGCCTTTTTACTATTATCACAGTTGTTCACAAATGTTTTCGAAATAGTGAATTGGCATAAGGGCAAATTGATGCACCAGAGTCCAGCTTAATGAAATTGAGGTGAAAAAATACCTTTGGGTGTACCCAGACATATGGTCACAATGCTTCCCCATATTGTCTTACAGGGAGTGATAGAGATAAAAGTAATTTTTGTGATAAGGCAGAGAAGGAAGCAGTTGACTGAGATAATTTTAGTAATTCTGAAAATATTACCTAATAAACTTATGACACAATCTAAGAAATAAAATATGATTAATGCATTTGAAGCTATTAGCATGTTTCCTGATTTGATCCAATTGACACCATATAGCGGTATCACTATTTTGAATTTTGTGTTGAATATTCTCTTGTTTTTTACACTTTTACTGCACTTGTATCTATTTCTAAGCAATATGTTATTTTTTTCTGAGTTTTGTATTTTTAATTCTATCGTAATGTACCATCTTCTCTGATTTGCTTTTTAAATTCAGTTTCTTGCAAAATTCCTCAAAATAGATCCTAACACAATTGTGTGCTGTGAAATTAGCCCTGAAAATCCACCAACCTAAAGGAATAAGACAACCAGAAAGAATTATGATGATGCTTAAGAAACAGCTCTTGGCCGGGAGCAGTGGCTCACGCCTGTAATCCCAACACTTTGGGAGGCCAAGATGGGAGGATCTCCTGAAGTCAGGAGTTCGAGACCAGCCTGCCCAACATGGTGAAACCCCATCTCTACTAAAAAAAAAAAAAAAAAATTAGCCCGGCATGGTGGTGGGCACCTGTAATTCCAGCTACTCAGGAGGCTGAGGCAGGGCAAATTGCTTGAACTGGGGTGGCGGAAGTTGCAGTGAGCCGAGATCATACCACTGCACTCTAGCCTGGACAACAGAGCAAGACTCCATTTCAAAAAAAAAAAAAAAGAAAAAAAAGAAACAGTTCTCACCCAGCCAGAGATAAATGTATTCCTTTTCTTCCATCTAGCCATAGGCCACAGCATGGTCATCCCTTGAACACTGAAACTCTTGAGTAAATAAAGGATTAAATTTGGTCTTTATCAGTGTTGGGAATTGTCTTAAAGGGAACCTAACCTTTTATCCTTTGTTTTCTTTTTAAATAATTTCAACTTTGATGTTAGATTTGGGGGTGTATGTGCAAGTTTGCTATTTACATAAGTATATTGCATGATGCCAAAGTTTGGGGTATGGATCCCATCACCCAGGTAGTGAGCATACTACTCAACATGCAGTTTTTCAACCCATGTCCCTCTTCTGCACGACCCTCCTTAGCAGTCCCCTGTGCCTATTGTTTCCATGTTTATGTTTGGTTGTACCCACTGTTTAGCTCCATTTATAAGTGAGAACATGTGGTATTTGCTTTTCTGTTTCTGCATTAATTCACTTGGAATAATGGCCTCCAGCTCCATCCATGCTGTGGCAAAAGACATGAATTCATTTTTTATGTCTGCATAATATTCTATGTACCATATTTTATTTATCCAGTCCACCACTGATGGACACGTAGGTTGACTCTATATCATTTTCTCAGTGAATAAAGCTGTGATTAACATATGAATGCATGTGTCATTTTGTTAGAAGTATTTGTTTTCCTTTGGATATATACCCAGTAAAGAAATTGATTGCTAGGTCAAATGGAAGTTCTATTTTTAGTTCTTTGAGAAATCTCCAGGCAGCTTTCCATGGGGATTGAACTAATTTACATTCCCACAAACAGTGCATAGGAGTTCCCATTTCTCTGCATTGTCACCAGCACCTGTTATTTTTGCCTTTTTAATGATAGCCATTCTGACTGATGTGAGATGGTATCTCATTGTGGTTTTGATTTGCACTTCTCTGAAGATCAGTGATGACAAGCATCTATTTTACATGTTTTTGGCCACATGTATGTCTTTTATTGAGAAATGCCTATTCATATCCTTTTACTATTTTTTAGGGTTTATGTGTTTTTTGCATATTGATTTGTTTAGGTTCCTTAAATATTCTAGATATTAGACCTTTGTCAAGGCATAGTTCGCGATTATTTTCTCTCATTCTGTAAGTTGTCTGTTTACTCTGTTGATAGTTTTTTTTTGCTGTACAAAAGAAGCTTTTTAGTTTAACTAGGTTCTAATTGTTAATTTTTATTTTTATTGTGTTTGCTTTTGAGGACTTAGTTATAAATTCTTTGCCTAGGCCAATGTTTAGAAGACTATTTCCTAGGTTTTCTTCTAGGATTTTTATAATTTGAGGTCTTACATTTAAGTTTTTGATCCAATGTGAGTTAATTTTTGTATGTGGTGAAATGTAGAAGCTCACTTTTATTCTCCTTCATATGGCTAGCTAGTTATCCCAGCACCATTTATTGAATAGTGAATCTTTTCCTCAGTGTTTGTTTTGTTTCAACTTTGTGGAAGATCAGTTGGTTTCAGGTTATGTGGCTTTATTTTGAGGTTCTCTATTCCATTGCATTGGTCTTTGTTTCTGTATCAGTATCATGCTGTTTTGGTTACTGTTGACCTATGGTATAGTTTGAAGTAGAATAATGTGATGCCTCCGGCTTTGTTATTTTTGCTTGGGATTGCTTAGACTATTCAGGCTCTTTTTTAGTTCCATATACATTTTAGAATAGTTTTTATTCCATGAAAAATGACATTGGGAGTTTGATAGAAATAGCATTGAATCTGTAAATTGCTTTGGGCAATACAGCCATTTTAACAATATTGAATCTTCCAGTCCATGAACATAGAATATTTTTCCATGTATTTGTTTCATTTCTGATTTCTTTCATCAGTGTTTTTTAGTTCTCCTTGTAGAGATCTTTTACCTCCTTGGTTAGCTCTATATCTAGATATTTTATATTTTGTGTGGCTGTTGTAAACGGGATTTTGTTCTTGATTTGACTCTCAGTTTTAATGTTATTGGTGTATAGAGCTGCTACTAATTTTCATACATTGATTTTGTATTCTGAAACTTTACTGAAGTCATTTATTAGTCTAGAAGCCTTTTGGTGGAGTATTTAGGATTTTGTAGTAGAGGATTATATCATCAGAAAACAAAGATAGTTTGACTTCTTATTTTCCTATTGGATGCCTTTTATTTCTTTCTCTTGCCTAATTTATCTGACTAGGACATCCAGTACTGTATTGAATAGGAACCTAACTTTTGAAAGCCTAAGCAGAGACTTGAGAGAGGAAGTGGAAGTGGTCTGTTTTTTTTTCTGAGGGCTACTGGGAGCTATCCCTGGTGCTGCTCTAGAGTCAACCTCTCTAACACCAATTTTGGGCTGTTTGACCTCGATAGAACATGACTACTAAGCTGAGCCAAATTAAGCATCAACTGTTGGAGCCAATAAATCTTACTAAAAATTAAACACCAGTTTTTGCAAGTGATTTTCCTATGGCATGCGCTCTGTGTCTCCACCACACTTCTTCCTTTCCTGTATTTGAGCATCACCTCTTTGAGCACCACCACCACCAGCAATACTATAACAATGATATCTCAAAGGCCTCCTATCTCCAGACACTGGCTTATTATGTATACGAACATCTCTCCTGCTACAAAAGAAAAAAAAAACCCTGTATAATTAATATCGTCATTTCGTTTTACAGAGAAGAAGCAGGCTTAAGAGTAACTAAACCAAAGTTAAAAATCTAAAAGCGTCAGGGCTCTGACTCCAAAGCTTGAATCACTCCCCTACTTCTTTAATTGTAAACTGCCTGAACCACACTACTTTCTGGAATCTCTAAAACTCCTGCCTTTTCTTAGAACATGTATATATTAGGCCGTATTGTACCATAACACCATTAAAAAAACTTACTTAAAACAATAGCTAACACATATTAAGTATTTTATACATTCCAGACACTGTAAATATTTGCATGAAATTCTCACAACAATTTCATGAAATATAATTTGATACTTTCTCTCATTTCACAGGTTGAAAACTCGAAGCATAGAATGGAATGTCAGATGCCAAGATTCAAACCTAGTCATTTGATTTCAGAGTCCACATTCTTAAATAATATGCTACACTGACCTTTATTATCTTTAAACATTATCTTTATTTGATGTGTTTCATAGAAATTACTTCTCAAGTATTCCTAATTTTATTTTTAAAAATAATAAGGTCATGCTATCACTATAATATAGCTTTTTAAATTAACTTGAGAGGTAATGTAGTATGATCAATTTCCTTAACGGCCTTTTAAACTAGAATTAATTATTACATATTTTAATATTACAAATTAACAGGTAAAATGGTGAAAAATCTAACATCTGGTTCTTAAAATTAAGTTGAAATATAAGATTAGATTTGAATGCACATGGAAGAATAAAAAAGGCAAATAATACCATATTTGAAGATCTTTTAGTATTCTCTGGTATTTTTCCTTTCATTTCAAAATTGTTATATTCTTTTTAATGACTTCAAATGAATTAGGAAATGTCAGGCTTCTAAAAATCAAACAAAACGTCAAACCAGTAGATTTCATTCAGGGCAGTGGGAGTCTGTTCGGTTGTTTCCTCTTTCTCTCTCACTTTTAAAAATCCTCAATCACTGCCATTTCTCTTCTCAGCTTTCACAACACTTTACAGGCAGCTGAATGAAAGGGCAGAAGCTTCCTCTGAAACTCCTGTTATTTCAGCTCTAAAATCAGCTGAAAAGGATGCCCTCCCCAGAGACAGAAATGCATTCCCTCCATCATGAACCTGCAATGCCCTGAGGTTGTGGCAAGGGAGAAGTTTAGCACTTGAACCTAGATAATGCTATTTTTTTTAATCAAAGTGCACCATTCTTGTTTCATATGGCCTGTGGTACAATTTATTTAAAACAATATGGTGCATCAAAGAAGGTAAACAATAATAATAATATTAATATAGGAATAGCAATGTGTACATAAATAATACAGGAAAACACATGGCCTCAGTACCTTCATGAAATGGTACTTCAATATACATATTTCTTATACAGCTTTATGCATGACTTCATTTCTATGGTTTGCACTTCACTGCTCTGTTGTGCCACTCTACCAATAAACCTATACATCATACTGAGTGAAATATATTCACAGTCCCTTAACTTGACAAAAAAAAAAAAAAAAAAAAAAAAAAAAAAAAAAAAAAAAGGAGCAGTGTGGTTTAGGAGAATGAGCACTGAACTAGAAGTGTGAAGACTAGATAGAACTTGAGTCCCATCCCCAGCACTTTTGGGCTCCCAGATGTTGGGTGAGTTGTGCATCCTCTTTAAAAATCAGTCTGCAGACCAATGGAACATCTCTGTCCACCTCCTAGAGTTCTTATGGTAACTAAATAAGGTAATGTATAAGAAAGCATTCTGAGAAAATGCTACATATGAAAGGGGATTTTTTTTTTCTCACTGTGAATATTTCCTGCATTTTTACTTTATAAATTTACAAATTTTACCTTTTCTTGAATTTACTTACCAGTACATTAGTTCACTGCTGGCACTTATTTGTAATCTATTGCTATGGGAAGTAATATGTTTATCTGAAAATTTTGAAGATTCCTAGAGTTTCTTTACACTTGATATATTTTAGGGGGAATAAAAAAGTATAACTTAAACTTGAATTATGTCTTTATTTTTCTTTAGTGAATTATAATTTCACATCTAAATACTGTTATTTTTGTACCAAAACAAATTAGCAAAGCAAAAATGTGAAATGATATTAATTGACATTGATTGTTTTTATTCATACCATATCCCCATATCCTATTTGACTATGGATGTCCATCTAATTTAGAGAATCATTATCTAACCTGTTTCATTTTACCAAATTGTCTTTTTTAATAATTTAGGTTTTGAACATTTTCTCCTAAGCTTTTGAATCCATGCTGCTTTTGAACAATTGCACTGATATTATTTAAGTCATAGTGAGTTGTTCAAAGTCTCATCTTTGAAATGAGAGGCTTATTTTAACCGAACATATTGACTTTTAATGCTGTCAGAACTCATTTTTTCCATATATTTTTCTATGACATTCATGATATATAAAAGCATATAAATCTGTACAGAATGATAAAACTTAAATATTTTCTAAGCACACATGATCCACGTACCACGTTACAGTTGTAAATTAAGGTCTAGTATGTTGCAAAAATCAGCCTTCCATACCACAATTTTTCCTCCCTGAATGTGGCAAGAGTCAGTCAGTAAATATATGTGGTCAACCTCAGATTTGCCTCACTGGGAGTTCACATGTATTTTTAACTGCCTTCAATTGTTAATGTATTCCTCAAATGAGATGCATCACCTTGAAGAATGACTTTTTGCCCTCTGGGAATAGGCCAAACAAGTATTTCATTCGCTATGATAATCAGTTCTACCTTCAGCAACATATAAACCCCAATTTAATAGGCACTGGTGATTAGGTTTTAAGTCAGAGCGTCATCACTGTCCACTGTGAAAAATAATAAGAAAAAATACAAATTATAACGAATTTGCCTTCAGGAGGCCTTGTTAGACATAATGGGACCATAACTATTTCAGGATATAGTGAATAAATGTTTTTCCTACTCATTATAGACATTTTTGAGTCACCAATTTTCAGTGATAAGAAAGATTTCCTTTAACTCATGCTAAAGATATCTTAGGCCATTTGTTTTGTCCACTTAATGTGTAACAGTCTTGAAAAAAAAAAAGGACTACTTACCATAAAACACTTATTTAAATATTTTAAAATGCTTAAAACCATATAGAGCCATTCAAAGCTATAGATAAATTTAATCTTATCCAAACCTTCCACTGTCAAATTTATCTAAGACTTTTCTCCAACTTAAACTTTGCATTGAAATAAAAAAAATTGTACATGACATTATGGAAAATAACAAATCAACCCTTAAATCAGCAGCTTAGGTTGTGGACAGTAAATGATACAGTGGTTCCACTTTCTTGGAACTGAGTAGCAGAAGAAAATGAAGAAAGATACTACTGACAGGGCAAGGATGATGGGAGCAGGCTAGCATTATGAATGATATGTTAAGTGATGCGCTCAGATGGAATCATGGGATTGCTGCTGCCTTTTGCAGAAGCTGATTTTCATTCTTATTGTTCACCTCATAAGACTCCAACATATGGAAGGGGGAAGGGAGAGGAGCAGCTACGTGCACATGCATTCCCTATACATATACATATTTAGAAATATTGTGAATATTTGTCCAGATATACAGAGTGCTAGGAAAAATACCTAATGCCAGAAATGTGTATCTTGTCAGCAAGGTTTATTAGTTTAAATATTCATGTATTTCCTCTGCATTCTTCCCTGTGAATTGAAGAGTCATATTCCTTTTTATTTGATAAAGTCAAAGACATATATATTTTCAACTCCAATGTAAGTAAAATAATAATTCAATACTCTATAATAATATATTGAAAATAATAATGAAAAAGCATTATAGTTTGCTTTGATGTGCTTAAATATGCATTCTACATATTTCTTTCTTCAAGCCAATATACAGTACTTGATTCATTTGGTTGGCCTGCGGTGTGTGTGCACGCGCACGCGTGTGTGTGTGTGCGTGTGTACTTGTGTGTCCATATTAGCAGGATGAAGGTAAGAAGGGAGGGGTGAAAGATAGACCAGCACTCGGGGAAAATAATTGTTACATGATCCAGTATATTAGAAAGACATGCATAAAATTAAATATATGTGGTGTCAAAGGGTTCATTTACTAAGATTTTCTTTAATTTTTATTCCTACACAAATCTGATTAACTCAGAGCTTCCTTAAATACAAATTCTTATGTACCAATGCTTAAATTTATAGCATAATTAACACTATAACTTGTTATAAATTTCTGGGTCCCAAAAAATTACAATATTGCCAGCAATTTATTTCTATATATTGCTCAATCCAAATTAGCAGCCTGTGCATAAATAAGGCTATTTTTTTTTTTCAGAGAAAAAATATAACAAGCATCACTAATCCAAAAAACAAAAATTCAGGTGACTTTCTTATAGGCTGAGCAATTGTGGTTTATAAACTTGAATAAATAGATATGGATTACCATGCTAATTGGGGAGAAAATTTTTGAAAAGTATATAAAAATCAGTTCATTTACCAAATTTTAGGTAACAAACCATCTTTTTTTTAAAAAAATAAACATTTTAACAGTTACTTTAGGAGGGTCATGAATAATTTTTGTAATCAGCAAATATAAATGTAAATCTGAAAACTAATTTTTGCTTGAGGATGGACAACATTCTAGTTATAAAAAGTGTCCTTAGAATTTGAAAGGAAGGTAAAATGAGTGAGATTTAAGGAAGGTGAGAAAACAAGCAAAATGAGCAATCAGCAGACTACTATAATTACTAAGCATTCGAAATTGATGATAGAGTTATACAGTTGTTAGTATTATGGTACCCTACAGATTTCATTTTCTTGGGTATAGCCCAGCAGGCATATTCAGTGACTCCCCCTCTACCATTCAGCTCACCCCCTGAGGGGAAATGCCACGTGCATTCAAATCAAACGTTTTCCTATCAAGTTCTCAACTAATGGCTTTCCTAGGAGACCCAAGCCTGTCAGTCACCTACTACCTATTTAGACATGTTAAAACAGAATTTGTTGTTTATTTGTATTTCATTGAAGTGAGTCTGTTTTCTCATATTGAATTTGTATCCAAACCCCAGGTTGTCAATACTGCTTAGCTAGGGCTTCTGTTTGTTTTTTTCTCTCTGCACGTAATCCAGAAAAAAATGGTGCTGTTCATGCCAATTTCAACCCTTCTATAAATGTACAGGGAGTGTATTAACTAATTGTTTTAAGTCACTAGTGTTAATGACAGGAGCTAAAAATCATATTTTTTCTATTGAAAACTGTTTTGTCAAATTCACAATTTAATATACTAGAGTCACAGTTCCACTTAAGTTTCTATATGGAAAAAATAAAAGAAGGGAAAAAAAAGATGTCCATTGTTGATACCAAAAACTAGGAGCATCATTTTAATTTAATTATTTTCTATGTTATTTGAAGCATGTTTCTTCTCCTTAGAGAAAAATGTAGTAATGTAAAGATACATACTTGACGAGGTTGTGATTTTTTGGTAGAAACATTATGTGTGTGTGTGTGTGTACACACATGTGCATAGACAGATATTCCTGTGCTTACAGTCTCTAAGTTAGTTTACTTGTGTTTAAGTATAAGTGTAAGTATTAAGCATTCCATAAAAACAAGAACTGTTATGTTTGATATGCACTTCAAAAGCCTAAAATGCCAAAGAAAGCCCTTCCTTAATTATTGAAGAAGTGTCTGTAAAGGAAACATGAGCAAATAGCATTTATGCTTTCATCCCCAGTAACCTTTTATTGTCCTTTTCTTCAGATGGCCAAGTCAGTATATTTAATAAAGGCAGCAGCAACCATCAAAGAAGGCAGGGCTCTAATAAATGGTCCTGATTAAAGGCCCTGACAGGGTATGAACTTTGCATAAATTTTCTTATGGTGTCAGGCTAGGATATTGATTGAAAACTCATTAACATAATCACACATTTAGAGGAAATGCTGTAATGTATCAACAACATTTCCCTTAGTGTAATAATTTTAAGAACATTAAAATGCAAATGATAATAAGGAGCTGTGTTTAGTGATGTTCTGAAAGCCTGATTATTCAAATATTTAGTATGAAGTATGGAGCTGCGTTCAGTAATACATCTACATGAATTCAAAATTTTAATCTATATATGGACTCAAAAGTCATCTCTGGTCTTACTATTTTCCCAGCTCATAGACACATAAAATTAATAAAAACATTTGGCTTCAGTATTACAAAAAAAGTTAAAAATTTTTAAAGTGTAACTACTTAAAAAAATGAATGTAAGATGCCAGCATCATTTTTCTCCAATTAGGAAAAGACTATTGAAAAGTAGTTAGCATTTTTAATTCGATATGATTGTGCTTTGAAAATATGTTGAAGTATTTTTAGTGTCTTTTTGCTTGCTTTTATTAAAACGTATATAAAGCAGCAGAGAATGTGGCAGGTCACAGCACTGCTATCCCTTAATGCTAATTCTTAACAATAAAAGAAACACTGCCCTCCCCCCACACAAATAGCCATAATTATGTAAAGAATGACTGCTTCAGACTGATGACTTTCAATATGCTCAAGTCTAGTCTACTGGTATAAGAGGCCAGAAAGGTCAACAGTAATTCATAACTGCTATAAAATTGTGTAGCATCCCAGGGCTTCTGCAGGATGCTGACATTATCATGAGTCTTCTGCTGGTTTGTATATGTAAATTTGTGATAGGAAGTGCACTGCTTTTACCGTATCACATGCAGAGCATCAATCAAGCAGTGGAATACATCAGAGTATTTTCATTACGCCTAGTTATTTACTGCATCAGAAGAAATTACCCTGGCAAGCCAAGCGGCCTTCTCTGGGTAGTATGATACGACCAACCAGGCTTCAGCTCAGGAGTCTTGTAAACATTACAGGATTAATCTCACAATCACAATCATCAATCTTTCCTAGTCCTGCCTGGGTGCAACTGTGGAGATTGGTAACCAGGCCATGTGGATTTAAATTTAACCCTGAGCATCAAAAACTAGATTGTCAGACCTAAGCTGCATATTGCAAAACACCTGTTTTTTTTTTTTTTTTTTTCCCATTTTGGTTGAGGATAATAAATAGAAATGTAAACTGAAGCATTTTAAAATTATATTTAATTTGTCACTTTCATTTCAGTACATGCTTGGGAAATTAGAATTTTTTTAAGCCACTGTTTTTCAACATCAGCTATAAGTGAGAAATGAGAGCCCACTTTCTGTTCAGATAGACAAATTTCCTGTATGACAATGTGGATACCACAGGCAGCTCTGCAGAACTGTGAGATGGGGACTTCTCCTGAGGTTTGGGGACCTGATCAAGCTCCTCTGGCATTAGGCCAGAGAAGGTTAAAGCTCTGGGGAGTAATAGAGTCAGCCCCTAACCAAGAGAGCGTTCAATGTGTCTTGCTGACTCATAAAATGACACTGGCATTGATTGCTGAAACAACTGCTTGCTTACCCGCTTGCCAAAGGAAAGGAAAAAAAAACCTGTCTCCCCTTTCCTTCCCTCCCAACAGAAAGGAGAGGGGAAAGAGATGGGTGAGACAGACGGGCTAAATGAACATTCTATCATTTTAAGTTTAGCAACTGCACGGAACATAGCCTATTCTATTTAGATAATGCAAAAGATAATGTGCATTCATTTTTGAAAGTCAGGTGAAAACCATGATGATAATGATCATTTTTCCATAGTCAAGAAACAATAAATATATAATGAGCAGGTCATGTATAGACTGCCTGGCAGTTTAATTTGAACTGTGACCTTTTATTATTATTATTATTATTTTTTTTTTTTTTGTCCAAAGCACTTTTTCCTGAACACAGAGCACAGAGTCAATTTTTTCTTTCTTTCTCTCTCAGTATCTTGCAGGCTCCCATCTTCGAATAAAAATTGCAGTAACCATAAAGATATGGCTTTCCCTTTCTTTCAATAAGATTTTCCAATCTAGAAGCTTATATTCATCCCATATATAAAAAGTAGGTATTTATTCTATATGCTTTAATCCCCAGTTGATTTAATCTGTCCTATAGGTACTTGTTTCCTAGCATTGTATGATTACAGTAAAATATATTGTGTGTCATGTATTGAGAATTCCATAAGAGCTATTCATCCCCATTCAAGTGATTATTTTTATATGGCTTTCTTGATCATATAAAGGTTAGCTTTAAAAAATACTGAAAACAATAATAAATAAGATTTCCCAAATAAATCTCATGACAAAAGAAGAGAAATTCACCTTCAAGTGATTGCAATGACTGAAATCTTAAGGCTCTTGCTTCTCTTTTCCATTCTTTTGTGTGGTTTTGTTTTATTTTTTGGTTTTGTTGCTATTGATAATAGTATGGCTTTTTGTTGTTAACATTTTTCGTGTATGCTCTCTTCTGGACTAGCTTTAAAGTAGCTATTATTTTGATGCTATGTTTTTGCTCATAGAATTTTGGCTTCCCAAATCCTCCTTAAGGTTTTGGGTTCTGTATGTGAGCTTCCAGGTACAAGCACATCGTGAATCTTTCACTTCTCACGGAATGTGAAATAACATGCATGTTTCTGACTCTTGCAGTTATAAAACCAAAATAGACATTCTGCTCTGTGGTTATTTAAGGGCACAGTGTGTTATATGAAACTAGCTATGTTTGTAAAATTACTATACCGTATGTTCAATTGACATTGTTCAAAGCGGGAAGGCTGGAAATGCAGTTTGTGTATGTGCATCACTATGGCATCAGTTTGAACAACTTCTGGCACCACTTTTTTTGTGTGTTGTTATAATATCCTGCCCGGTGTTACGTTTTGCTAAAGCTTTGAAACAACAAAAAACTACTAGATATTCGTGGTGAAGATGCTAGAGCAGAAAAATGTTGGTACAGTGATCATTGGAATGGTAGACAGAGAAGAATGCAATCCCCTGAGAGGAAGGCAGAACAGTGGCATATTCCGCACCATGAGTAGCACGCAGGAAAAACCTTGGATTTCAGAGTCAAGAAACATGGGTTTGATTCTCATCTCCACTACTATCTGGGCACATAACTTTAAACAAATCATTTTACTGTTGTCAGTTTCTAGCATTTTACTTTTCATTCATTTCCTCAACAAACATCAACTAGACTCCTAGGCGTTGTACCAGGTACAAAATACTGAACTAAGTTAAAAATACTTGGTCTTAGTCTTTAAATAATGAAAGCAGCTGGTGTGTGTGCCAGGAACTGTGTGAGTGCTTTATACATCTTTTCATGTTTAATCCATGCATGATCCCAACCCTGGAAAAAATTATCCTGAATTTATATGGGGTAATATCAAATCTTAAAGAGGTTCAATAAGCTAGTGGGAGAGGTAAGATCTGAACGCAGGTCCATCTGATATTAAAAACAGTGCTCATAATTTTGAAGGGCACTTCAAGGAACTTTACCATTTTACAAAATTTTAGTGAGAATCAAATGAGAAAGGTACATGACAGAATGTTATAAATCGTCATGTACCATACAAATGTCTATTGTCATTACTCTTAACATGAACATAACAGAGAATTTTCCTCACATCATTTCCAGCTTTAATTATCCCCACTTGAAGATCTTGGACCTTCCCACATAAATTACAACCACAGACAAAAAAATGTTATCTATATAAACAAAATACTGTCAGGGATTCCCTATCAGCATTTCTAAGCTAGTTATATGCATGGCCCCTTAGTGAATATTAAACAAATAGAAACCCAAGTAAGACATTTTTCTACATATGAAAATCTCTGAGAAGCACAAGTCTAGTGTTTACATTAGCCCTGGAACATCTTTAGTAATTCCTCAGGCACTTTAGGGTTATCTACCAATTAAGTGAGAATGGTGACATTAATGTAACACCTGCAGATCTTATAAATGTAAAGTGTTTTTCATTCAACCAGAATCTTTAATTTAATGTTGATGGCATTTAACACAAAATTTTCCTCTTTTGAATAATTTTTGTATTTTTAAATCACAGACAGGGCTATGTAGCCAAAACATATACGATTAATGAAACACACTAAAAACAAGGAAACCTTCCATGTCTCATCTTTGCATAGTTTACACTGTCCCTACTACTACATATTTGTGTATCTTTATTAAAAAAAGTGATTTTATGAACAAAGCAATACGGCTGGATTTTTAAAATGAATGACCTTCTTTGTTAATACAACCACAAATTTATAGTTCAATTTTAATTAAGTTTTGTCAAATTTGGGTGCCCTGTTTTTCAATTTCTCATGTTCGATGAGTAAAATTACTTACCTCAAGTTCTTTATATGAGAAACAACATGAAATGAAGGAATGTTTTATTTAGATATTAACAAGACAACTAGTTAAAATGAATTTTTTTATAAAAGCACATGATGGTTTTGTCCTTGTTATTTTACATCTGAAGCCACAAAAAATAATTTGAATATTTGGGTTTTAATTAAACTAGTGCCTATAGATTTAACGAAGAATGGTAGGTAAGAAATTCCATTCTAAGCATATCCCTTTTCAAAGTTAGATGAAAATAATATTACTTTATTTAAAGAAAATAAATATTAGCTGCTGAAAATTGAGGAATCTTAACAGTTGCTAAAAGCATACAGAGATATTCCAGACTTTTAAAAAGTTATAATTATCTTCACCTTCAAAAAAAGTATCTGCCTTTTAAAAAACATTATTAGGGTGCATTATTCTAATTAATGTTGAAACTTCTATGCCTTCCGAATACTTCCAATGACCAAAATCTTGTCATACAAGGTTAATAGTTATGCCTGGTATGATTTTCACGTAAGCTCTAAATGAATTTTTCATCATGTAAAAAAGCATGCCACTAAAGATAAAATGTGTTTCAACTGATATTGTAACAAATTGTGTGGAAATACTAATTAAAGTTTTAACTCTTCTTAGCCAGCGTAAATATGTGTGATTGGTCTTTATGTGTATAATATTTTGTTAATGATATGTGTTCATTAGAGTTCATTCTACAGTACAAACTGAAAATTTCTTCACTGAAAGATACCTATGAATATCTTCCTTGAATCTTGTTCACTTATAATATCTTCTATTTTCTAGAAGCAGTTATGAGAAAATGTGCATAGATTTTTCTCTATATTAATTAAAGCACCAGATATTTGTAAATACTTATATACGTAGCACCTACTATTTGTAATAAAGAACACAAATTTTGGATTTGCTTATAGAAAATATGACATAAAATAAGAATAAAATAATGCTATCATAACTTTTTTTTCTTTTCCTTTTTATTGAGACAGTTTCCAGGCTGGAGTGCAATGGTGCGATCATGGCTCACTGAAACCTCTGCCTTCCGGGTCAAGCGATTCTCATGCCTCAACCTCCCGAGTAGCTGGGATTACAGGTATGCACCACCAAGCTTGGCTAATTTTGTATTTTTAGTAGAGACGGGGTTTTGCCATGTCAGCCAGGTTGGTCTCAAACTCCTGACCTCAGGTGATTCCCCACCCACCTTGGCCTTCCAAAGTGTTGGGATAACAGGCTTGAGCCAACACACTTGGACTATCATACCTTTTTTTACTATGCAAACTACTTTGGAAATGAAAGATTTTCTATTGTATGCTACTGTTCTCACTTTCAAACATACCAACACCAGTGTAGACATATTAGAAGACAACTTTTCAAAGATTACATTATTCTGATTTAGTGACAGACCCTGCAGACTTACTTTTTCTAACAAACTTGCCTGGACATCATTCAAAAGTTTATCAAGGACAAATTGAATTGTGATTTGACCTGATATTAAGTAGTAAAATTTATAAATGAGTATATAAAAACTGATCAATTCATTTGGAGACATGAGAATTTCTGTCAACTTAGGGCTTTTTCCATTTAGTTAACACAAAAAAGACAATAACATCCTACATGAATGAAATTATCCATCCTCAAAATGATGGCCAAGTGACAATGGTGAAGTACGAGCATTTAGAACTTATGTATAATTACATACAACCATATATGTGTCAATATATTAAAGTAACTAGAGCAGTCAGTTATCTTAAAGACAAACAAAATCATGAAATAAATTTTCAACAGCTTTGTAGTTTGTTGTTACATAGCAAAGGGTATTTGTTTGTCATATTTAGTTTCAGTATACTTCCAAAATTAAAAGTACACATACATAGATACACATGCACACAAACACAATTCTCCAATATTAAAAAATAGCTACTACATATGCATATATTTGTTTAACATTATATCTTAAAGAAAACTGAACAGTTATGCATGGCAAAACATATCAGGTGAAATCTATGAAAATTCACAGATTACCTAAAATGCTAGGAGTTAATTATAGTCTGCTTTCCCTGGCATGTCAGCTTGATTAAATTTGGAGTTCGGAGATGAATTGGCCCAAATTCATTAGTGTTCCCTGGGTGCAGATGTTGGTCAAGGTCAAGCAAAGCACATTGACTGTAATGCTAGAGAGGAGGGGGGAAGGGATTCCAAAGAAGGTAGATTCTTAAAAGGTCTGGGGTTGCAGCAAGAAACTTTGATACTTTTTAACTTAATAAATCTTGACAGCCTAATCATGGCTAAGCCTTTGCAGTGTTATTGGTACAGATGGCAAAGCTAGACATATTTAAAGAGATCTCAGAAGCTAGTAGCAAGAGAGCACTGAATCCAAATGTAGTGTTGGGCTCTAGGAGAAAGTGAAAGAAAGGAGGATAAAAAGCTACACGGCATTTCCATCTCCTGACATCTCCAGCAGCCTCAGATACAAAATATGATAAGGCTCCTGCTGAGCTAATAAGCCCAACAAATGTCTGTGTCCGTGAAGTAGATGAAGTGGGATCAAGCAGAGGGGGCTGCTGTATGAAAATAAGCCAGCGCCCAGGGTATAATGGCACTAGAAAAAGCTACAAGGTCAGGCTGATGACAGAGACACCAGTTAAGTAGAGACCCCATCAGTAAGAAAGGTTTGCCTGCTGGATCCAAGACATAACCATCAAAATAAAATGAACTATCCATTCAAAGAAAAGAAGAAAACAAAAACGCTCTCTAAGGATTTTATTCTTATTTGTTTCTCTTATATGGCGATTACATCCTTTTGTTTATTTACATACACCCTACCCAGGATAGAAACTAAAGTATTCGGTTGAGGGGTAGAGAATTACAAATAGACATACACTGCAAAATGCCATTAGATTTGTTGTTCTGCGCTATGATTTTAGTGGGTTCACAACCTATGCTAAGCAGTATTTGTTTAATCAAATACTGCATTAAGATGAACAGAACAATGAATGGTTCCTTATGATCCACAAGTTTTCCCAGAGAAAAAAATTCCTAGGTGAAACATAACTTAACTCTGAAACTTCTCCCTTTCTCTGTTTCCTTTTAACCAGAGAATATATTCATTCATTTTTGGTGTAAGGTAATATATTTTTCAGTAAAATATAGAATTGATTGAAGTTGCAATTATATGATTCAGAACAGCAGAACTGACAGAGGTGCCATAAAAGCCTCTGTGCTTGGCTCTTGACAACATATACACATAGGATGATGAACCTCTTGATTTTTCCCAGACTATCCTGTTTTAGCACTGAAAATCCCCATGCCATGCAAAACCTCGCAGTGGTCACTGTACTCCCATGGCTGAACCAGCATTTCCGAGGTAAACTATATCAACTTGTGTGGAGAATCTGACTGAGTCTAGGAGAAAAAGTGTGTAGTAAGGGAGAGTGATGGGTCAGTAGACAGACAAGCCAGATGACTCAGGACAAGAAACACTCATCCAGGTTGGTTCTAGCATTGATCAAATTAACTTTATTATTCCCAACTCTTTCCATTGTATCTTGAAACCATTACCTTTTATTTACACACGTTTACACACACACACACACACACAAATGAAGTATATAATAATTAAAATGATATCTGTGAACTGTAATTACTTTTTGTTTTTCCTAATGGTTTAAATGATCCACCTTGACCTTAAAACCAACCATGGAAAGGCCACTTAAGGGCTAATTCATTCTGCAGCCCATTGTCCAGGTCAACAAAAACAATCACAGATTAGAAGACAATTACAATGCTTTTCTTCAGATGTATGGCAACAAAAGCCAGCACATTGGAAATAAGAATTAATATTACAAATCTTTTTTTACAGCTTGAAAAATGGTTTTGCACAATCTTTGCTTTTTTATTTGAGTAATAATTAGACTCTGCTTGAAATTTCAAGAGTCTGTCACATTAATACATTAATTCTTAACAGATCATGTCAACTCCATAATATCTGTGAAGCTTTGTTAAAAAGGTGAAAAACGTTTAAACACCATGTGAGGTGGTTCATTAAACATTTAAGAAAGCTTTGAAATTCTGACAGCATTACCATGGAAGATCAGATTGGGTACACTTCTAATATTTTTTTAAATCCATCTTTAGTTTTCATTTCATACAAATGCAAATGAAATACTGGTAAACATCTTAGAATGAAATTTGGAGATATAGTCCTGAAATATCACACCATTGAATTTAGAAATATAAACTTTTTGACTTTAAGATAATTATGATAAAGATGAACAGATGATGGATTGCCAATAGTTGCTTTTTGCAGTTGTGGAGATTTTTTTTCTCAAGCTATAATTAATATCTCTTATATATCTTCCCAGGATTGGGCAGGGGGAAGAGGGAATCAAAAGAAAGCAACTATTGTATCCACTTTTTCCAGTTTAGTTATTTCTTTCTTTTTTTTTTTTAAAGGCATCAATAAAACTCTTCTCTGATTTCCAATAACATATAAAACATATTTAAGGAAGTATTAATTTTCAAAAATAATGGTTGCCATAAGTTTCCAATTCCAATTGTTCTTATTGAGGTTTACTTCAGGATTGCTGGAGAAGAGCTTCCTAGATTACTCTAACATTGACTGAAAGTTCTGTCCGTTTTCCTCTGGCTATGCTTATGAGATCATCCCTACATGTTATCCATGAAAGTGAGATCTGCCCATAAGAGGAAACATAGAATCCTTAACCTTCTTCCTGATATTCTTATGCCTTTCCTCTAATTTATTCTGTGCAAAACAGCAGTTGTTTTAGGAAAATGAAAGAAGTAGTAACTTTTACCTGGAATAAAGGGCAGATTAGTGCTGACATTGCCTCAAGTAGGACTAAGAAAGATAAAGAAAGACTTCAATAATTCAAGTGTTTAATAAGTAGAAAGCACCATGCAGATAGTACTATTAGCTTAGTTCAAAGAGATGTTATGGGTAAAGGTGATAAGCAAAAGCAATAACATTAAGATTTTGTTTGGTACACAGATCAGAGACAATATGTAGTATTTAGAGTGTATTGAAAGTACACAGACTTTTCTGATATAATTTCCAGTCAGAAATTTGTATTCCTTATAGCTGGTATTCTTTGCATGTTTTCTTGTTTAAAGAAGTATTTTACAGATGACAATTATCAGTATTGCTAGTTTGAGTATTGTAGATAAATACGGAATGAAACATTAAGTATTTCATTTCAGGACAATATAATAATTAAGCTGTGTATGGCTCATTATTAGTTTTGTCGAGTTTATTAAGTTGAAATCTATAGTCTTGGAAACTTACATTTATCTCCTAGTATATTTTTTATTACCAAAGATACAGGAAATACATAATTAAATTTAGCTTGCAGAAAATGCAAGAAATCTGGAAAGAGTGTATACATATGATGGAGATGTTCAGGAGCTTGTAATCTGAAATCAAGAATGGAGTCAAATTCTAGCTACGAAACTTACTATTTGAGCAAATTTATATTCACTAATCCCCATATTTTATCTCTGGAAAATGAGAAGCATAATAGTATTTATTTCAGAAGGGTTGTGGAAATATATGTTTCGCTATCAGACAGCAAGCTTCTTTAAGGCAGGGGCCATTCAGGTTGTAACTTTGTGAACTGAGGATACATAAGAAGCATAATCATAAGTAAACAGTAGGAGCTCCTTGGAAGAAATAAATCACATCATTCTCTCAATATAAAGTTTTTAAGATAATGAATTAATCCTTTCTCCAATTCCTCAAACTGGTTACTGTTCCCAACTCTCTCATGTTTCTCAAGGGTAGCAATATTTCCCCTGGGTAGATTCAGCCTTTCCTTTCATTCTTACTTATCTCTAGTTCTCCATCTTCACTTCCTCTCTTCTCCTCTGTCTCCTCCTTGACTACTACCACCAATAAATAAATAAATGAAAATAAAATATAAAGTATTCTTATTGGCCCACTTACTTGTGAAGTCTAGAGATGTCTGTCTTTATGAATGGCTGGATCAAGGAAAGCAAAGATTGTCATCAAGCATGTACTACTTTCTCTCTGTCTTGGACCAGCTTTTTTCTGGGTTATCTTCATTTCTTAGGAAGGTTTTCATTGTTGTTGGCAAAATGACTAACAATTTAGGTTGGTAGAACTGTGTATTACTCTGTTAGTCTGTTCTTATGCAGCTAATAAAGACATATCCAAGATTTGGTAATTTATAAGGAAAAAGAGATTTAATGGACTCACAGTTCCACATGGCTGGGGAGGCCTCATAATCATGGCAGAAGGCAAAGGAGGAGCAAAGGCACATCTTACACGGCAGCAGGCAAGAGAGCATGTGCAGGGAATCTCCCCTTTATAAAACCATCAGATTTCATAAGACTTATTAACTATCACAAGAACAGTATGGAAAAGACCTACCCCTATGATTAAATTACCAGGTTCCTCCCACAACATGTGAGAATTATGGGAGCTATAATTTAAGATAAGATTTAGGTGGAAACACAGCCAAACCACATCAACCTGTATTCTACCAGCCTAAGTTCCCCTTTATTTTGCCTCCTGGCTGAATTCTTTAACTTCAGACATTTTTTTTTCTTTAACTCATCTTTTGTCTTTATAAGATTTATTTCTCATTCATATATCTGGACTCATGCTTGAAGTGTTTATAAGATGCCTATTTCTTTATGCTGTGTTGGACAAAGTCAAAATTTTCTAGTGAAAGAGAACAGTTTTCAAGATTCAAGACATAAACCAATGAGGACACATTTTTAGAAGCACACATGGAACATTCTCTATTGGATTTCTGTTGGAGATTTTTAGTTTAACCAACAAGAAACATAAACTTAGCTTTTATCATCAAACCTTATTGTTGACTCATAACTCTATGACTCAGGTCATTCACTTACCTTCACAAGATTTCATTCCAAATACTTTTGGCTGTTCCCAGAAATCATTGATTTTCTACAATCTATCTCCAAGGATCTTTGGTAGGATGTACTATCAAAGAAGCCAATTTTTAAAAAGGAGACTTCTACATTTAGAAAGAATATTAGGATAAGTATAATGCTATCCAAGAGAACTGTTCTCCAAAGGACAGCATGTAGTTAGATATATAAATGGTGATAGTTAGGATGTAAAATCAGTCATAACTTTTACATATTCATATTTTGAGTATAAATTTGTAATACATATGTATGGGCATCCTTGTATATAAATACACATGTACATGGAGGGAAATATTTTTTGTGAAAGTTAGGAAATATAAATTTGATCGTCATATATTTTCATTTTATTGATCTGTCAACTAAAAATAGAGAGGTGCCTTTAGCTAAAGATACCTATTTCCCCTATGCTTTTTGAGTATGGCCAGGCATCAAACCCAGTACTTTACCTGTCATATTGTGATTCAGGAAAGACCTGCCTTTTCCTGGTCATGTTATTTTAGCCCTTAAGGAATTCACTCATCATTTCATCATTAGTGGTACCTAAACTCCAGGCATACTGAGCGAGTTTGGCAGACTAATTGAAGGATGCAAGATTATGAGATTATTTCTGGACATATCATAAGCAAGGTTTCTTACATTTTTACTGTAGATTTCCATATTCATCCTGCTGTGAGTTTTCACCTTAACCAAAATTCTTCAACAGAAAAAAAGCAACATGCTTTTTAAATTATGAGCAATAGTTAAAAAACAAAGACTGGCCACAGACTAAGAATTCAGCTTTCAAACTTAGTAAACATATTTTTCATAGGGATCTAACAACCTCTCACTTTTTAAATATTTTAATAGACACTAAATATTCCAACTTGCCAGAATATGAAAATGTAAAGAACAAGATCAATGCTACAATGCTCTCAAAAGCTCAACATAGAATGCAGCATATTTACAGGGTGGCCTCAGTAACCTTTTCAAAGTTTTCTGTATTTTCCATCCTGTGTGTTTCTCAATGTAATACATGGACACAGTTAAAAATCAAGTACCAATAAAAAGCTCATCATAGAAAATAGTAGCTCTTTGTTCCTGTGTTCTCTGCTCCTAGTACAATCCATTATTTTCATCTTCCTTGTTTTATCTGATTCTTTTAGTAATTACATACAAATTTTTAAGCAATATACTAGTACTACTGATTTTTGGCTTATTAATTTAGTCACTATCCTCTAAAACTGTGTCTTCCTGATAAAGCTATGTTTAGTTAAATAAGTAGACATGGTTTAAGTTATTATACTTATGTAAATATTATTCACTACAGAGCCAAGTAATGTACTATCATTAAATCTGTTTTTTAGTATAACTATTTGCTATTCCTGGAATAAATTAATGTTTTGGTGTTTGCAAATACTGGCACACATCGATGCATTTCAGTGCTGTGGAAAAATCTTGGGTTTTGAAATTAGTAAACTCGTATTTCAGGTTGGCTGTGTTATTGCTTGTGACCTTTGGTACATTCGTTAGACTGCTGAGCCTTGGCAATTATTTCTGAGCAACAAATGTGCAAATCAGTAACTTCTTTGAAGACTATCTATAGGAAGTTTTATTTTAAATAACATGTGTAAACATCTACCTTTATCTTCATCCTTGAAATGTATGTGCCCTCCACTTTGTTCCTCACTTAAAAACCATGAGGTGGGTGAGATGGAATTACTAGCACAGGTTAGGAAAAAACTGAGGCTGAAGAACACTAAAAGATTTCTCCAAAGAGGCCTAGTGGAAAACAGCTCGACTGTAACATTTCTAATTCTAAGTTAAGAGCTCTTAACCCCATGACATGCTGAGGCTCCATCTAGCCAATATACTATTGGTGCCAAATTTAAACCTCTGAAACTAAATTATGCAAAATTCCATTCTCTTAGTTAGTTTGGATTACGGGGGCGTGTGAGTCTAAATGTTTTTCCTCTGTTTACTCAAGCCTTGTAGGAAAATTCTTAACAGAGGCAGTCAATGTAAAAATGTGAAAGATTGGTATAGAAAGTAACACACTATTATATAAAGTCCCCAGGGTGCCATAATCTGGCTGTTAGTTTTCTGCTGTATTCTGTATATCTAAAGGCTCCTTTGCGACCATGAGCTTGAAGATGTAACCATACTATTATCAAACCTTAGTATTTCTCATCTTGTAAATTGTCATAAAACCAACATACTCTCAGGCTAGATATTTGAAGTTAAAACAACTATTCTAGGTACTGGGAACATATAAAGAATCAATTATTTACAAGTTTGATAATAGCTTTATTATTTTGGCTATAGTCCTTTCTATTTTTTCACCTCATCCTTATTAGTAACTCTCCATATAATGAGAATATCAGGAAAGCTTGAAGAGCTTTTAAGTTATTAGAACCTCTCCATGCCATTCTAAACATCAGTATGTTTTCTTTTCCTTTTGAAAATTCACTAATTTCTATAAATCTTAGCACCTTTCTTGCCTGCTTTCTACAAAAAATATGTTATTAACCATCAACTCATTAACCAAGTGGTTATTCTCATGTTACATATGTGTAAAAGTGAAATGAAGGAACTAATAAACAGCATAGTTGGTGTACAAATGCAGAAATTTTAATTCTGTGTCTGATAAGTTTTACACATTATGACACTCATTTTGTTACAAATATTTGAAAGCATAAAATAAAAAATAAAACAGTATCACGCACCCAAATACATAGACCAGGAAAAAATTGTCACCACATTAAAACTTACGGTCTTGAATGCTGGGTTATTCCGGATTTGATGACCTTCTGGACTGTGGAGATTTGAAAGGACATTAGCCTTTGATTCTTGAAGATCCTTGTGCATATGCCTACCAGATTGAACATCTCCAATGATGAGACTTCAGTATTTTGCAAGGAAACTTACTTTGTCTTTAGACATACTTGTCTGTAAGAAAAGTTCATTGTCTGAACATTTTCTGAAATATATCTCTTCCTGTAAGATACAGTCTTTGATTGATCACTTCTTCCTCAGAAACAACACAGAACGAATCCAGTTTTTTTTCCCCTACATAATAGCACTTCAAATACTTGAAAACAATTCTCAATTCCCCCTAAGGTTTTCCTCTTTTCCAATCTAAACACTCCCAATCTCTTCAATTGTTTCTCTTATGATATATTTTAAATTTTTCTCACTATCCTTTTCTCTTTCTTTGATTCTTTTTCTGTTTGGCATAATCTCTTTCAAAGTGTGGCACACAGAGTTAAAGACATTACTGAAATAAAGGTTTTCCAATGTCTCACAGAACATAACTATCATCTCCCTTCTTCTAATTACTATACCTTCATTAATACTGCCTAAGACCACGCAATCATTCAGGAAGCACAATCACAACACAGTGCTAACCTAACATTCTAATATCCATGTGATGGACCCTGGACTCTTAGTCCTTGACCTCAAATCCAGTGATAATTTGTTTTCTTCCCGTTTAGTCACCATCTGCCATGGTCACATTCTAGACTTTATTGTTACTGGAAATTGTGAAGCTATAGAAACTTTAGTATAAAATATCTCACTCTGGTCACTACATATAATATTTATTTATTTATCTATCTATCTATCTATCTATCTATTTATTTATTTATTTATTTATTTATTTAAGATGGGGTCTTGCTCTGTTGCCCAGGCTGGAGTGCAATGGCAAGATCTCCACTCACTGCAATCTCCACCTCCCAGATTCAAGCAATTCACCTGCTTCAGCCTCCCAAAGTGCTGTATAGCTGGGATTACAGGCATATGCCACCACACTTGGCTAATTTTTGTATTTTTAATAGAGATGGGGTTTCACCATGTTGGTTAGAGTGGTCTCGAACTCTTGACCTCATGATCTGCCTGCCTCAGCCTCCCAAAGTGCTGTGATTACAGGGGGGAGCCACCGGGCTTGGCTCCCACATATAATCTTACAAGTTAATTTGACCTAATGACCCTGGTGTTACATTCTCAAAAAAAATGTGAACCCCTTTATTCTACCTTGTTTTCACCATTTAAACATTTACACCTATCTTTATGCCCCTTATTCTCCAATATGGAGCTCATTTTCTGTCCTGTAATCATTCCCTATAATATCTTCAATTCCCTTCCTACTCTCTTCTTTCATAATGTTCCTCTGGCAAATCACAACAGTAGATGAGCTGTACCATTATCTTGAGTACTGGAAACAAAGTAGCTGGCAAGAAATGTTAATGGTACCTTTGTTGCTTCATAATCAGAAAAAGAAGAACAGTGGTCCGCTTAAACTACATCATAGGTTAAAGAGAACGTTGCCAGCATAGGTTAAATAAAACATTTCCAGAGGCCTTTACTCTTCTGGATGAGCATTCTTTGTTAGGTCTCTTTATCCATGGTTTGGAGTAAACGAGAAATGATTAGAAATTTATCCCCCACAATAGGCTCTATAGCAGATTCTACCACAAAGACTAGTTTACACAACAAGTCTTTAAATTCTCTTGTGAAAGTTGTGCTAAATAGTAGAATTGTAAAATAGTAAATACTTACTGGCTGAGCAGAGAACTTTCTACACAGTTGCTGATACTTCTAGTTGCACATGGAGAAACACATTGGGTATTATAGAGACTGAGTTGTAGGGGATTAATGAACAGGCTGCTTGGTTGAAATGAGCAGACTCCCAATCTAACTCATTCTTTGATCTATTTGATTTTAGTTGGTTTGGTTGATTGGGACCATGGCTAAGGAGCATATTCTGAGCTCTTGGAATTATCCTCCTGATAGACATAATAGTCATCTCCCTGGTGCAATGTATTCTCTAAGAAGTTTTAAATGTTTGCATGTAGCTATCTGCAGAATGTCAAATGGCCTTTCTTCAACAAAAACGGCCAACACTAAAATGTGCACTCTGAGGACACAGTAACCTATGAATGACCAGAAACCCAAAATGATGGCAACTGAGAGTGGAGCTAAGGCCCCAAGTTTTGGTTACACTCTCACCTAAATGAGAACCTGACCAAAAAAAGGGGAATTGTTAAACAAAATTATGGCAGCCCATTGTTTTAGACTGAGTTTGTACACTAGGCCCCAACACACCAGACCATACCAAACCAAGACCAGGCACTCATGCTAAATGTGACATAATCAAACTAAAACTTTAAGAAAGCGGAAGAGTCCTAAAATAGACCTGGTTTTTTTTTCTTCTGAAAATGAGACAGCAGCACAAGGAGGTCCCCTGTACTCTGTTACAAGAAAGTAACCTGAAGTCCTTATTCCCACCTTACAAAGTTCACTGTCCCGCTATTCCCCAGTAAAATTTGAGACCAAATAAGTACATTCAGAATGATGGCAGTGTGACAGCAATGCCTAAAGTCGATATGTCAAAATTGAAGAGATGACCAAAATGAAAAAACTGTTAAAACCAGTTTAGCAGTTAAGCCTAAAGCTTCCTCCTTACATACTCTAAGCTCAGCCTAAGGTTTCTCTGTGCACAGTGAACTGTAACCTACCCTAACTGTAACCTAACTGGTTACAGTGAACCTAACTGGATGTGTAAATAAACCGTAGGCTACTCTTGTTACAATCTCGGAATTTCAGCCAATCAAAAGCAGCCAACTGTTCAAACCAGGTCCAAATAAGGCAAATGCGGAGCTGTAACTAGTCCTGCTGTTTATATTCATCACTTCCGTTTTCTGCATGTCGCTTCCCTTTTTCTGTCCATAAATCTTCCACCAAAAAAAAAAAAATGTAGCTGAACATATTTGGAATAAATCACTTAAGCTAACTAGTTCACTTTAAATTCATTATCTCAAACCTCAATTGGATGCTCAGTCCTTCCATATAATAATACTGTGTTTCCCCAGGAGTTTAATTTTTACATTTCCCACACAATGACTATTTTATGCCTTGTATTTTCTCCTCAAACTTCCCACAAATTCTTCTGCCCTGTAAGACTTAGCTATTGACATCAACTCATACTTCTTTGAGAAAACAGAAGAAAGTGCAAGTTCCTCAAGTTCCTACATCCAAAGCTACAAACCAACGTTTATCTGTACTTTGTGTCTCTCTTTGATTTTTCCCTCCAGCATTATTAAGAATTTTGATCATGCAGTTATCAAACTTTCTTTGTTCCTATTAGATTTGCATAAGCATATTATCATGTGTTAAGATTTTTCATTAAACATTAACACCTCCCTTGACACTACATTTCTTTCCAGGCGCCACTCCACCATGTTGCTACTCCTTTTACAGAAACTTCTAAAATTATTTGATTAAATGTAATGTTTCTATTTCCTTGCCTCCCATTTTCTCTTTTTTCTATCTCTTCTATCTACTCTCACCTCCTATTATCTATCTTCTTTACCTCTAACTTCACTGAAACTGCATTTGTCAAGGTCTTCATCACATCCCAATTGCCAAATCCAATAGCCTTTTGGTTCTCATCCTATTCCGTCTGGTTAAACTGATGTTTTCCCTCATTTTAAAAATACTTGTCCCTGTTGCCTCCCATATGTCTCCTCAAACTACATGTTTTTACAATCCTCATTGGCCAGTCTTTGGTTTCCTTCACCAACTCTTCCTCTTGCAACCCCTAAATGCTGAGTTTCTACCTGCGCAGTCCTGAACCCTCTTTTAATCTTTTTTCTGTCTCTCTCCCAAAATACTCTCATATATTGACAAGGCTTGAAATGCCATCTCTGTGTGATTATGAGTCTCATAGTGATTTCTCTAACTCAGACCTTTTCTCATATATTTAATTGACTATTTTGCACTCCACCTAAAGATCTTACATTCACTTTCAACATAACATGTCAATATGGAAATCATGAAACTTTCCTAAATCTTTTTCTCCCTAACTTATCTCTATGAAGTAGCACAATCACTTCATCCGTGCTCAAACCAGAAAATTGAGGGACAGTTTTAATTCTGTTCCCTAATTCTTACCTTCACCTCTAATCCATCAGTGGATCTTATCTGTTCTACCTCTAATGTATATTTTGAATTGTCCTCTTTTCTCTATCTCTGCTACTACCTTAATTAAAGCCACAATAATGTTTTATATGATTACCATAATAATGTGTTTCAGCATACTTCTACCCTTAAAATGTCATCATATACTTTTCTCCTCCTGGATATCCACAGTCCACCACTACTTACCTGTTAGCTATTTCTAGACCACATCAGGCTCTTTTCTGCCTCAAAAACTGTGTATTTGTTATTCCTTCTATGTGAAAAATTCTTCCCATGCCTCTTCATGTGATTAGCCTCTTCTCTTTCTTCACACCTCTGCTTAAATATTACATAGTCAAAGAGGACCTCCCTGGGTATTTTGTGTAAAATATCCCTTCCCTATTGGACTTTCTCTTGATAGCCCTTCCTTCTCCTCTGCCTCTAGTGCTTTCGAAATCATATTTTTGTTTACGTATTCATTTACTGTTTAATTTTTTTATATCACTAGCTAGGATGGTAACTCTCATGAGGGTAAAAGGAAAAGTATGTTCTTCTTCTTTACCTTTTCATTTATAACTCTGGCACAGTGACTGGCAGATATTAGATGCTCAATAAATATTTGTTGAATGAAGGTAATTTTCACTTAATACTTTTTAATCACTGTGAAATTACCTAGTTTCCCATTACATACGTTAGTACAACTGGTTTATTTAATCTTTGTGAGACAATTTCTAAGGCTGTTAAATTTTATTTTATATATTTGGTTTGTTGAAATCCTGACAATATAATAAAAGCCACTCATTGGATGTTCACTTTTTCCAAAGTGTGATCTGAATCCCATATTTTTTTTCTTTGAAGTCATTAATATAATTTTTGAGCTGGGAAGGCCCAAGAGAGAATCTTTGTAGAGGAAGGCTGCCAATTTAAACGTTCACCTCAAAACTGCCACCATAGGGTTTGGGTCTCTCTAGCTTCTACACTGGGATTCCTGACCTATTTTGTCAGATGTTTCATGCTGCTCTGGTACATCATCCTTTGGTTCCCCAGTGGGCTTGACTTGTTCTTAATGCACATGTACTAGGTACTACTAGTCATAACTTCCTTTTCATTTTGAGGTGAATCAATGGATTTTTAGTAATCTTTCCAGAATAGTGCCAGAAAGTAACACCTAGTTATTCACTAGAATGACTAGAATGTACCTTTCCACTTCTCAACATTCAGACATTCAATGAGAAAACTGAAGAAAGGACAGTTTGGTAGTCTGTCCTTGTGTTGCTATAAAAAATACCTAAGGCTGAGTAATTTATAAAGAAAGGCAATTTAATTGGCTCACTGTTCTACAGGCTGTTTGGACAAGCATGACACTGTCTTCTGAGGAGGTCTTAGAGATTTATTTACTCATGGTGGGAGGTGAAGCAGGGATGTAACATCATGAGTGCAGGGGCAAGAGAGAAAGGAGGGAGGTGCCATCTACTATTGTGAGGACAGCACCAAGCCATGAGACATCCATCTCCATGACCCAAATATCTCCTACCAGTCCCCACCCTAAAGACTGGGGATTATACTTCAACATGAGATTTTGAGAGAACACACATCCAAACTATATCATTCTTTCTCTGCACTGCCCCCCCCACCAAAATCTCATGCCCTCCTCACATTGCAAAATACAATCATGCCTTCCTAACAGTTTGCCAAAGTCTTAACTCATTCCAGCATTAACTCAAAAGTCCCAAGTCTAGAGTCTGATCTGGAGATGAATTTCTTCCACCTATGAGCCTGTGAGATTTTTTAAAAAGTTATTTACATCCAAGATATAATAGTAGTGCAGGCATTGGGTATGTATTCCCATTTCAAAAGAGAGAAATTGACTGAAAGAAGGGGTACAGCTCCCATGCAAGTCTGAAATCCAGCAGGGCAGTCATTTCCTAAAGGTCAAAAATAATCTCCTTTGACTGCATGTCCCACATCTAGAGCACATTGTTGCAAAGCGTGGGCTCCCTAGGCCCTGGGATGCTCCACCTCTATGGCTTTGCAGGCTGCAGCCCACTTCGCTGTGTCCATGGGTTGAAGTTGAGTGCCTGTGGCTTTTCCAGGCATAGGATGCAAGCTACCAGTGGATTCACCATTCTGTGGTCTGGAGGGTGGTGGCCCCATTCCCATGCTCCACTATGTAGTGTGCTGGTGCTGACTCTTTGTTGGGACTCTGATCCCACATTATCCCTCTGCACTGGCCTAGTGAAGGTTTTCTGTAAGGTCTCTGCCTCTGTGACAGGCTTCTGCTTGGGTATCCAGGCTTTCTGATATATCCACTAAAATCTAGATGGAAGCCAACAAGCCACCTTCTCTTGCATTCTGTGCACCTGTAGGTTTAAGCCCATGTGGAAGCTACCAAGGCTTATGGCTTGCGCTCTCCAAAGTGGCAGTCTGGGCCGTATCTGGGTACCTTTTAGCCATAGCTGGACTTGGGGCAGCAGGGAGATGGGGGGGCAGCATCCTGGGATGGCACAGAGCTTTAGCATGCCTGGTCTGGCCCATGAAACTATTATTCCGTTTTTGGTCTCTGGGCCTGTGATAGAAGGAGCTGCCTTATGGATCTCTCAAAATGCCTTCAAGTTCTTTTGTCCATTGCCTTGGCTATCAGAACCTGGCTCCCTTTTAGCATGCAGATCTCTAGAAAGTGGTTGATCTGCAGGCTGCTTGGGTTCTTCCCCTGAAAATAGGCTTTTATTTTCTGATACATTGGGTAGATGAAAATTTTCCAAACTTTTACGTTCTACTTTCCTTTTAAATATAAGTCCCACCTTTAAGTAATTTTTTGTTCCTGCATTTGAGCGTAGGCTGTTAGAAGCAGCCAAGCCACATCTTGAATGCTTTGTTGCCTAGAAATTCCATCTTTCATATATGCTAAGTCATCACTCCTAAGTTCACACTTTCACGAATCCCTAGGTTATTAGCACAATGCAGCAAAATTCGTTGCTAAGGCGTAGTAAGTGTGACCTTTGCTCCAGTTCCCAATAAGTTTCTAATTTCTGAGACCTCGTCAGCCTGGCCTTCATTGTCCATATCAGTGTCAGCATTTCAGTCAAACCATTTAACCAGTATCTAAGAAATTTCAAATCTTCATTTATCTTCCTATCTTATTCTCCTCCCTCTCAACTTTTCAACCTCTGACTGTTACACAGTTTCAAAGCTATTTCCACAATTTCAGGTATCTTTATAGCAACACGCTATTCCTGGTACCAATTTTCTGAGTTAGTCTGTTCTTATGTTGCTATAAAGAAATACTGGAGGTAGGGTAATTTACGAATAAAAGAGGTTTAATTGGCTCATGGTTCTGTAGACTGTACAAACATAATTCCAGCATCTGCTCAGCTTCTGGGGAGACCTCAAGGAGAATTTGCTTATGACAGAAAGCAAAGCAGAAGCAGGCACATTACATGATGAGAGTGGGAGCAAGAGAGAGAGAGGGAAGATGTGCCACACATTTTTAAACAAACAGATTTCACGTGAACTTGCTCACTATTAAGAGAAGAGCACCAAGCCATGAAGGATCTTCCCCCACAACCCAAATATCTCCCACCAGTCCCCACCTCTAACATTGGGAATTATATTTCAACATGCAATTTGGAGGTGGCAAAAATCCAAATTATATCAAGCAGAAATAGTTTCACATTATAATTAAATAATAAATTTGGCCTTGGCAATTATTTTTTGGCTATCACACCAAAAGTTCAGGTAACAAAAGCAAAAATAAATAAATGGGACTGCATCAAAATAAAAAGCTTCCACATAACAAAGGAAACAATCTATAAAATGAAAATAAATCCTATAGACTGGGAGAAAATATTTGCATGCCATATATCTGATAAAATGTTAATATCCAAAATATACAAGAAACTCATATAATTCAATAGCAAACAAAATGAAAATAAGTAACCTGATAAGAAAATAGACAGAATACCTAAATGAACATTTCCCAAAGAAGACATAAAAGTGGCGAAGAGATACATGAAAAGGTGCCTAGCATCACTAATCATCAGGGAAACCCAAATCTAAACCACAATGAAATGTCAATATCACCTCACATTTGTTAGAATGGCTGTTATCAAAAAGATGAGCTAGAAGTGTTGGTCAAAGTGTGGAGAAAAGGGAACCCTTATACACCTACAACAACATTTTGTTGGTGGGAATGTAATTTGACATAGTCATTATGAAAAACAGTATCAAAGCTCTTCAAAACAATAGGGAGTGGACCACCATATGACCCAACCATACCTCTTCTGGGTATATACCCACATGAAATGAAATCAGCACTACATAGAGATATTTGTGCTGTTATGTTTACTGCAGCATTATTCACAATAGTCAAGATGTGAAATCAACTTAAGTATCTGTTGATAGATGAATAGATAAAGAAATCACACACACACACACACGTGCAGACACACACAATGGAATATTGTTCAGTCTTTTAAAAAGTAGATCCTGTCATTTGCAAAAACATGGACAAAACTAGAGGATATGCTAAATGAAATAAGACAGACATTGAAAGAAAAATACTACATGATTTCACTTACAGGTTAATATTCTGTAAGTTGAATATGTAGAAACAGAGAGCAGAACGGTGGTTACCAGGAGTTAAGGGGGGAGAAAAATGAGGAGATATAGGTCAAAAGGTACAAAGTTGTAGTTATATAGAACGAATAGGTCTAAAGATCTAGTGTGTGACATAAGGGCTATAGTTAAGGATTATTGTATTTCATACTGAAATCTACTAAAAGAGTACTGTTTAAGTGTTCTTACCACACATTAAAAAAGGGTAACTATGTGAAGTGATGTATATGATAATTTGCTTGATTGTAGTGATCATTTCACTATATATCAAAACCTCATATTGTGCAACTCAAATATATACATTAAAAAGTGCCAAATTTATAGAAAATAAACAGACTAGATATCATCTATGCAACTTCTTGCTTTTTTGTCAGATGGAGTCTCACTCTGTAGCCAGACTGGAGGGCAGTGACGTGATCTTGGCTCACTGCAACCTCTACCTCCTGGATTCAAACTCTTCTCCTGCCTTGGCCTCCTGAGTAGTTGAATTACAGGCACATGCCACCACACCCAGCTAATTTTTGTATTTTTAGTAAAGATGGGGTTTCACCATGTTGGCCAGGATGGTCTCGATCTCCTGACCTCGTGATCCACCCACCTCAGCCTCCCAAAGTGCTGGGATTACAGGCATGAGCCACTGCACCTGTCCAACTTCTTGCTTTTCTAACACACAGAGTTAATAGTGTCAGGTAGATGAAGAAATGCTTAAATATATTTTTGGAAAATTCCATATTTCCCCTTAGGAATTCATTTTAACTCTTAATGAACCTCACAGTTAAAAGTTCTACTTTATATCAAGCTTAACTCCTCATGCTGACATAAACTGTGAGTCTAATTTTACGTGTTTGGTTTTTTTTTCCCTCAGTCGTAACATGGCAAGCATACTACAAGGCTTATTTTGACAAACCAAAGTCTTGCTTAAATGTAAAGCACCAGAGCAATTACAAAAGACTAAATATTTTTATGCTTAGTGTATTAGTCAGCTTGGGCTGCTATAACAAAGTATCCTAAACTAGAAAACTTAAAAAACAGACATTTATATTTCACAATTCTGGAGGTTGAAAGTCCAAAATCAGGGTGCCAGCACAGTTGAAGTCCTGTTCTTGGTTTGCAGATAGCCATCTTATTGCTGTATCTTCACATGGAGAAAGGACAGCTAGACAGTTCTCTGGCTTCTTATAAAGGCGCTAATCCCATTCATGAAGGCTCCACTCTCATGACCTAATTACTTCCTAGAGGCCCTGCTTCCAAATGCCATCACATTAGGATTAGGTTTCAACATGTGGATTTTGGGTGGACACAAGTATTCAGTCCACTGTACTTCACAACTGTGGTATTATTATTTTCATTTACTATCCTGTGCCTTTAGACTAAACAATCTCAGTTTCTTAACATATCTTTTTTATCCTTAATTACAACTTTGAATTACACATTCATGATTGTCACTCCATTAGGAATCCCTGTTCATAGGAAGGCTGAATTAGAAATACATTCATGTTACTACTTTCAAAAATTGAAAAATCAAATTCTAAAACTACTGATTATAAAAGTTACAAATGTTAATACCCTAAGTCCTGGGACCACAGCAGTGAAGTAGCAACTCTCTCCCTTTTCCAGCCAAATGGCAATTATAATTCTATAAACCAAAAGCTCTGACCCTATACAGTTTCCTCCAACCCACAGCTACTTGAACAGCTCCAACAGAGTTGTGGAATCACATGAGCTTTGCACTCTCCCTCATTCATTACATTTATAGTCTAATACCTCTTTCAGAGAACCTAGATATCACTGTGATAGACATTATGGAAATACTTAGCCATATTTGTCAGGTGTCATGGAAACATTCAAGAAATTACCAATAACTTTAGAGTCAGTGGCAGAAGAAGAAAAAGCACTGTGGCTTTTAAAAATAATGTTTTTAAAAGATCACATTACGTCTATGAAAAATGGAATTGTGTCTACAAACACATTCCAGAACTTAAAGGTTTATTATGCAAGGTATCATGCAAAAGTACATATTTATTGAGGTTAGTTTAAGGAATTGGTCACTTACATTTGACATGTTCTTATATAATGCATTGTGAGTCATGGAAGAATATTTTATTAAGAAAATATAGCAGGAAATAACACAATTTTATTTTTAATAACAATTTTTTGAAACCAGGGTATTTGGTTATTTTCATTTAAGTTCTACGGCTCCTGATGGGTAATTGAAGTAAGAAGTATTTTAAAATTTAGTTTTGAGATTATTTTGTTTTTATTTGCTGTCGTTAGAAAGCCTATAATGAGAAAAAAATGCAGACATTGGGTAGTTACTCTCAAAGAGATGTGCTAATGCCTAGCCAAGAAAATGCAATGTGGCCGGGCGCGGTGGCTCATGCCTGTAATCCTAGCACTTTGGGAGGCTGAAGCAGCCGAAGTGCCTGAGTTCAGGAGTTCAAGACCAGCCTGGGAAACACGGTGAAATTCCATTTCTACTAAAATACAGAAACAATTAGCCAGGCGTGGCAGCGTGTGCCTGAAGTCAAAGCTACTCGGGAGGTTGAGGCAGGAGAATTGCTTGAACCCGGGAGGGGGAGGTTGCAGTAAGCCAAGATCGCGCCACTGCACACCAACCTGGGTGACAGAGAGAGACTCCGTCTCTAAAAAAAAAAAAAAAAAAAGGAAAAGAAAATGTGATGTTGCCTAGTAAAATATCTTCTTGAGATTTGGGCACCTGGTTGATAAATACACATATACATATGTATACGTGTAACTGTAAATGTGTGTATGTATATATGAATACATCAGTAGTTTTGTGAAACAAATAATTGGATGCATTTTGGAAATAAAATATAAATTGCAGATTTGTTTCAGAACTTAGGATAACAAAACATAGATACAAATTTTATTTAATCTTAATTTTCTATTTTTTCTTCATCGTATCTGTTCTTAATGGAGGGTTTCAAAAAAACCAATAGATCATTTTAATTGGAATGTCTCAGCCTTAGATTACTGTCAGAAAATAGCTAGTAAAGCATACCGTATGAAATTCTTTAACAGAAAATGATTATTTGTTTGAAATAAGTAGGTTATTGTTTTTAATAGTATTTAGCGATTAAAAGTTGCTCCAGAACAACTTGTATCTGTGCTCACTCAGCAAAAAAATAAAACTCCATAGTGTCACTGAGAAGCTGTCACTGTTATTGGCATTAACATGATGTAGATGCAATAAAGATAACCATTGTTTATTGAGCAACTAGTACATGTTAGCCATTTTGCTAAGCATGGCACATACTTCATGCTATTTAATTCCTGCACCAATCCTGCAAGTTACATACCATTGACAGAGGGCTTTGAAAATGTGGCCAAATTGACATAATAGTAAATATCAGAGGCAAGATGCTGACCAGGTCTGTTGGACAGTAAAGCCTGTGTTCTTAACCACTGCACTTTGCAGTCTTATTCTAAATGAGAATCAAACATTCACTCTCTACTTTGCCTGTGAAAGCAAGACCCACGTGTTATATATCTTTTTGTCTCGAAGGTCAAGCAAAGAGACGGGCCCATAACAGGTGCCTGTGAGCAAATGATAAAACGAGTACACCAGGGGCATCAACAACTAAAACTGGGATTTTATTCTCCCTCTTAGCTCAAAAGGATATTATGTTGCTTGTGTTTCAGTGTAGACAAAAGGTGAACCCCTCTGTTCATGTTCCTGTATTCTCTCCAGAGATCAGGAAGTGTGTGATTGCCATCTTTACATGTTAGCATCTATCAACATGATTATTGAGATCTCGGCAGCATTAACCTGGGCAAGTTTCAGCTCTTTCCTTCCATATTTGTGATAAACTTGTACAAAGTGTGTAAGCAACTATTTAATTATTGAGAACCTTCAGATTCCAATGTAACAAATTGCAACAGGAATGATACATGAAATTTTTTAATGGTCATAAGACAGTTTGTAAACTTTGAATCCAAATTTGTACAAATCCCAATCAATGTATAAAGATGCAATTAAGAGTTAACAGCCTACAGGAGCAAAGTTTTTGCTCCTGTAAAAAACTTTGAATAAATTATCTGCTTTAAACTCTGTCAAAAAAATCCTCCTTCCTGTAACTAGAAGGAATTTAAGAACTTTTGTCACAGGCTTGAATCAACACTGGGAATTATTCACAAAACCAGCACATAAATATAGTAACATAGCAGTGAAAATTAGCACAAGCCCATAGTTCAAATTTGAAGGGGGAAAAATATATGGCATAGCAATTTCTTAAACACAATTTTAATATAGTTCACTACGCACCAAATATTGTTATTTTAATGCAGGACCTAATGTTCTACTAGAACTAATGAGATACATTGTTTTTAATTATGATATTATGTTTATTGAGGAGCTTCCCAAGCCAGGATATTATCAAATTATCTTTAATCCTTAACAACACAAAAATATAAATATTGTTAACCTTGTTTTACAAAAGCAGGAGCTTTAGCTCAGTGAAATGTTGTTTTCTTTTAGAATCACATAGTCAAAATCAGGATTTGCACTCAGGATTATTACAAAGTCTATGTTCTTTCTTCTTTGCATAACAAAACTCTTAACATGAAGTGCAAGCTCCTTGGGCAAAGATTGTAGATCTATGTTGGGCAAAAGAATAGTAGCAGATACATGTATGACTTCAGGGGTAAATCTCTTAAAATTGCATGCAGAATAATATTTATGTATGGATACTTTCTTTCTTGAGGGTTCATAATAATTTTAAGTAGATCCCAAAGGCTTCTGGGATTCAAAATATTGTAAGAACCCTTGATTTTCGCCTCACTACATCCTTGCTGTGGGACAGATAAACAACTTTCTCTACCTTGACAAACAGTGGAAAACAATTTCAGAGTCATCACATACCTCAGGCTGTAATTGTAGCTAGGATTCAGGACGTCATACTAAAAAAGGTGAAAGCTGCACCGTGAAAAGTGAGGAGACGGAATGAGTTTTTAATGGTGAGAGCAGAAGAGACCGGGGGAACTAAGGCCAAGAAGTATATGCAGGCAAAGATTAGAAATCCTTATAGCAGCAGGGGCAGTGAGTACTATGTCTTACATGTATGTGTCACTCCAAACTTCCTATGTTGGTTGGGCCTTTGAGAGGTGATTAATCATAAGGGTTCCACCCTAGTGAATGAGCCAAATGCTCTTATAAAACAGCAGAAGGGAACTAACTAGGCCTCTTGCTTTTCTGCTTCCTGCATGTGAGGACTCAGCATTCACCTATTTTGCTGTCTGGCAGAAGTCTTTACCACAGGTAACAAAAGCACCATCTTAGAAGAAAAGAGCAGCCCTCACCAGACATCAACTGTACTAGCACCTCGATCTTAGACTTTCCAACTTCCAGAACTGTAACGAATGTTTCTGTTCTTATAATTTACCCAGTCTCAGGTATTTTGTTATAGCAGCAGGAGCAAACTATGACAGAAATCAGTCAACACTGATTGTGTTTGTGTGCACCCTGTAATCATGCATATGCATTCTTATGCATTAAATTTATTGACCTTAGTAACTAGAGTCAGTAGAAATATTATGGCAATAAGGTATTAATAAACTTATTAAAGTGATTCATACTTAAGAAAGTACTCTTAAAAATATTATCCCCATTGGATTCTCACTGCAAACCCTGAATATCAGCCCTCATCTTATTGTTCTTTCACTCCAATAAACATCATTATCTTCCAAATCCTGTGTTCCACTAATAAACTTATTTCCCTTCAAGTATAGGTATTCTGCCCCAGTTTTCAGATCAATCCTAATTTGAAGCAGAAATTTATTTTATTGCTTTAGCTTATTTATCCAGTTGCCTTGCCATTACATCAACAATAAAATGTCCTGGGGAAAATTCGAAACTTTTCTAGTATTTCCTAGGCATCTATCCTAAGATGCATCATTAGAATAAGAGAGTCTTGCGTGCAAGTCCACTGCAAATACACTAGATTGCATACCCCAAGAGGCTTCTGCATGCATCTCAAGGTCAGAAAGATTTATTGCAACATTATGTCTAGAACCTAAATGACACCACTTTGCTCTTGTGAGCCCCCATTTCAGTTATGGAAACCTGCCTCTGCCATAATGCAGTGTTTAGAATCTTCCTTCATCATCTGTGGCTCTTTCAGCTGCTAATGCCTACCTTTCCAGCCTCTTTGTTGTATTTCTGTTGAAACCTACATCACAACACCATTACTGTTTATTTGATAGACCATGTCCAGTAGCTGTGTTAACCTGGAGGCATCACACTTTTGCCCACCAGCCTGGACCTCCAGTGGCCTCCAGTATCTGGGTCCATTTTTTCAATACTTGGGCTGCCTTGGAGCTAAAAATTGATAGGAAAAATGAGAAAGTGAATCAGGATGCTTTGATGAAGTGGTGTGCAGATGAAGTAGAAGGGAGGAGAGGCTTAAAATAAATATTTTAAAATTGCTTATTGATATCATTGACATAATTTGTTGAATTTCTTTTTAATGAGTCATAAAAGGAAACTTCGTCATTGCCAGGGTCTAAGATAATGAAAACTTGGAGTGTGGAACAAAAGTCATTATTTTTATGTAGATATTGTTTTTTGTACAGTCAAGCATCTTATTCATGATATATTTAAAAGTAACAAAAAAGCTGTATTCTTTAAAAAAGAAACAAAAATGTAGGCACTGTTTTTCCCTTTACCTAGTGGATATTCCCATGGCTGCCTTCTCGAGGAAGACATTTCTCTGTCTTTGTGCCAGAGCCCAGAGGTCAGCCATCTCCAGACCAAGCAATGAAAATAAAAAAGAGCTGCTACTTCCTGATACCATCCCCTAGAATTTGTAACTCTACTAGTTAAGGATTTATTGAATACTTAATAAAAGATATTATAAACTAGAGCTTCAACAAAGGCTATAACCAAAAGTGAGTTACTGCTGTCCACCTCATTAGTTAGGTTTAGTCATTTTTAACACTTGAGCCAAATCCTTGCACATATTATTCAGCTATTAAGAACTCAAGTGTTCTATAAATTCATTTCTAAAATTGTTCACTGACCTAGTAGCTTTTTCCAATCTGGACTGAGAAATTTCTATTCAGTGGTTTTGTTTTGCTGGAGTCAGAGGCTAAAGCTATATTAGGATTTTCTGTTTGCTTTTTCACTTTTAACTTAGAAAGAAAAGCATTATTTTTTTGTTAATTATCAAGAACAACCGTTAAGTCTGCAAAACTATATTTTTGGAGGCAATGATTTGAATTGTACTTACAATTGAATTTATTCCCATTTACTTTTCTTACCTGAGGTGAAATAAAATTGTTATTCCCATGTGGAATATATCAAGTTTTTAATAATTCCCATGAAAAGGAACTTTCTAAGATTATCTTTTTATCAATAGTTAAGTTATGTTATGTTTTTAATTGGACTGCAAGTCACAGCCTCTAGCTTCCCAGAATTGTAATGGTGTTGAATTAATTTAAAGGGACTCAGAGGAACCAGATATGGAAGGCTGTCACCATTATAATTTAGTTTTATGATTAGATCATGGAAAACATTGTAGAATTCTGAAGAGAGTTTTAACCCTTTTATTTTGAAAGGGATTTTGTTCAGTTTGTCTCTCTCAAAAGATATGCATCTTTGGAGAGATTTCTAATCCTATGGAAAAGTTGACAAAATAAATGTCACAATGAAAATAACAGAGATTACCACGTTAAAGGCATACACAATTTATGATCTCCAAGTTAAAGTAACCACAAACATGCGTGGTGTGCACACACATGCATACATCATATTCCATTATATCAATTGTAACACAATGAAATTTGAGACCTTTTCTATATGCTTTGAATAATAAGTGTAACACAAATGCTTTGTGTTACAAATAAATATTCCAATTATTTTACATACTTTCAACAATACATTTATAGTAAACAATTCTGGTATTTTTATTTTGGGATTCCTGAATATTCTTTTTTCCAAGAATTTTCCAGAAAGCATATATATATATATATATATATATATATATATATATATATGATATATATAAGTGAGAGATATATATATGTGATATATATATATTTATATTTGTATGCATTTGACTGCTGAGAAGGCAAAAACTTTATTGACAATAAGGAAATTCTTTTCAGGTCTCAGAAAAAAGTAAGTACATTGAGACTATTAAAGTACTATGCAGGCACACAGAAATGACTGTGTTTAAAAATGTTTGTGAAAAACGAGATAACGGGTATATGGAATCTCTCCATATTATTTTTACAACTGCCTGGGAATCTGCAGTTGTCTCAAACAAAAAAGTTTTTAAAATTATGTCATGCAATGGCAATATCTTTTTTGCTGTTTGTCCCTCAATGCATTTATATATACTGCAATATTTAAAATGCATATACTTAACAATAAAAGAGAACCCTGATTTTGTGATTATTTGACATTTTTAGGGTAATTTATTCAAAGCGACTTCGTATTAATTTTTAATTATAGTGGACGGAGGGAGTTGTATGTGAAGATAGAAGGCTATTTTACTACATTTGTTAAATTAATTCATGATGTTAGTTTTGTGTGTGTGTGTGTGTTTTTTTTTTTTCTTTGTAAACTGTAAGAAAATGGACAGGAAAAAAAAAGGCCTTTCTTTAAATACATCAGTCACAAGAGCCGGGTAAAGGAGAATGCAGCTCTTTTATTTGATGGGATGAGAAAGCTAATAATGTATGACAGTAAAAAGGCAGAGGCTTTTAACGCTTTTTTTAACCTTACAAAAAAGGTCAACTCTGATCTGGAAATGAGAACAGCCAACACATGGGAACGAAGGGCAAAAAGCCAAGCGGAAAGCGAGAAGGAGCTGGTGACGAACACACTCAGCAGGGCAGGTTCCAGTCCCCAGCACCCACACCCCAAGATTCTAAAAGCACAGGCCAGCCAGCTCTCCATTAATTTTGTGTGTTTTTTTCCACATTATGAGGGGAGGGACAATTCGGAGACTGGCAAAGTTACCCAGACCAGAAAAAAGAATGCTTTATCCTGATTTAAACAGAGACGAAGAAAGAAAATTCTGCAACCAGCTTGCTAGTTTCATTTTTGCTGAAGGAAAAGCTAGTTTAACAATTCAGCTTCTAACTCAATGGTTAATGTACTTAACATAGGAAAGCAAATGACAACATTTATTGAATGCCTATTCTGCACTCCCCACCGAGTTACAGCCCTCATTTTACAGATGTGAAATTAAGAGGAAAAGAAACGTGCTTAAGATAAACCAGTCAATATGTGCTGAACTGGATTTGAATTCAGACTTGATTCCAAAACCCTCATTCTTTCCACCATAGAAACCAGCCCTGATGACTCTTACTTTTATTAAGGTCTTTATCCTATTAAAATGATGCCAAATTCTTTTAAAATTTAAAAAGCAGGTTTATATTTTCTGTATTCCAAAGCGAATAGCTTGCTTAAAAATATATTATTTCATGTGGCTAGATTAGAAGCCCCAAGGAGACATCTAAACAAATCACCATGCTGTATTGAATAAAAAATGTACTAGAGGCTGCTGGTTGTTGCTCAGAATAGGGGTAGGATTCTTGTCCCCCACATTTACTAGCCAATGACTGTGGACAAATTCTATAACCTCTCTGAGTTTCAGCTTCATTGTACAACAAATCCAGATAATACTTGTTCTAACTTGATAATGACAGCTGAGAAGATTAAATGAGAAAATTAATATATGTAAAGTACTTAGCATAGTGTCTGACAAGTGTGTTCAATAAAAATATGATTATGATTCTTAATATTAGTTGATATAATGCTGAATAAATACATATCTTCATTAACCGGTTGATTGATAAAAAATTGTATGCAGCCTCATATGCAGCTTTGTAAATGTTACTATGATATGAATTGGGTTTTTTTTTTAAACTAAATACATTATTTAACTACATGTATCTGACCCTATATTATATATTTGGATTATAAGTTGACAGAAACAATTAAATAGCTTTCAATGTATGTGACTTTCCAACTGTTACACTGTTACTGGCTCCTGGAGACATATTTCTTATTGCAAGTAATGCTTCTTTTACACAAGCCCACCACCTCATTCTAGCCCCTTCCTTCCCCCTGTCTAACTCATGTTTGCTGCTCTGTCTTTGAGAAAACCAACAAGAGCCAGAGAACTAGAAACTACCCTAGACGTTTCCTTTTTCTTCCCACTCATATTTAATAATTCCCCATGTACATCCAAGATCTTAGTTTAGGGCTTTAGGCTCTTATCACTGTTCATGTAGACAACCATTCTCCATGCCAAACCCACCCAGTCCATCCTTCCCAGGATTTCAGGAGGGCTAATTCTAAAAGGAAAAGTGGATCATGACACACCTCTGCTTAAGTCCTCTCATTGCTCTATTGTTTTGAAGATAAAACCCAAATACCACGGCATAATATAAAAGACCCTTCATTATGGGTTCTGGTTATGCCTCTGGACCTCTTCTTCTGCCACAGAATGATTTATAGCTTTTCAGGCCCTCATTGCTGTCTCTTGCTGTACTCTATCAGCCAAGTTACCTGCTTCAGTTGCTCAACTATAATTAACTCTTTAAAATCCAAGCTCATATATTGCCTCCTCCAACAAAGCATTCTCAATTTCCCATATCTGTGTTACATGCATATCCTGTATCCCTCCATTTCTTCCTCTCGTTGCATCTACTCTTGTGTCCTTTTATACTTTTATATGTGGCAGCAATTTAAAGTTATATCTTGCTGAGCATGGTGGCTCATGCCTGTGATCCCAGCATTTTGAGAGGCCAAGGCAGGAGAATTGCTTAAGCCTAGGAGCTCAAGACCAGCCTGGGTAACATGGTGAGACCCCATCTCTACAAAAAATAATTTAAAAATTAGCCAAGCCTGGTGGTGCACGCTTGTGGTCCCAGCTACTCTGGAGGCTGAGGCAGGCGGATCCCTTGAGTTCAGGAGGTCAAGACTGTAGTGAGCTGTGATCACACCACTGAACTACAGCCTGGGCAACAAGAGTAAGATCCTGTCTCAAAAAAATAAAAATAAGTTATATTAGAATATAGTAATGTCCCACTTCAAATCCTCCAATGATTTTCTTTCTATTCCAAATAAAAACATTGCAGAATCCTCACACGGCCTCCAATGCCCTGTGTAGACTGGACCCTGTGTAGTTCTCTGACCCTCTCCCATACCCATGATCACTGTGCTTCAACCCGCTGTCCAGGATCACCTCTGATAAATGACCTCTGATAAATGCTCCTAGCTCAATCCTATAGCAGGCTTTACATTTGCCATCATCACTAGCTTAGCAATTTCCACTTGACTATTTCCATGGTTGACATCCTTTCATCCTTCACATCCCAGTGTAAAAGTCACCCTTTCAGAAAGCCTCTCTGACTAGCCTTTCAGTGTTGCTTGCTATTGCCACTCACTCTGTTTTTCATAGCACTTACCAGTAACTAGTCATGTTGTTTATTTATGTTTTTTGTTTGTTTATTATCAGTCTACCCACTGGCACATAAGCTCTGGGTCTTTCCTGTTTACCACTGTATTCTAGCATCCAGAAAAACATTTGGCATATAGAAGTTCATCTCATTCACTATATTACCTCTGAAGGAGAAGTTAAATAATTTCTTATTGAAATCAATTGTTATTCCTAATGATGTCAAATCTATTCACTATTTATTGATACAACACTTCCATTATAACTGTTGAGGAACTGCAAATGATGAAAACTTGAGCTGTATATAAAAATTTAGGCAATGAGATCAAACAATTTGCTGTATCAAGATAACTGAATTTTAAGATCAAAGACTGAATTTAAAGATGTAGATATGTGGGACAAAATGCTAGGTGTTCCCTCAAATCCATTCTTTCCTTCCTAGTATATAAACAATTGTAGCTATATATTTCACAACCCCTCTTGCAGTGAGGCATGGTCCTATCACTTATTTCCAGCCAATGGAAAGTAAGCAGAGGGCCAGATCCTAGCTCTGGGCTACAGTCTATAAAAAGTCGGTGTGTCTTCCTATACTCTCTCCAGCCTCCAGCAGGAAGCAGATGATGATAATAAGAAGCCTAGGCAACCAGAAGCACAGAGGAAGGAGGCTGACCTCCAATTCACCATGCAGAGGAGAGCACCTCAGTGGCCACTGCCATTTGAGGAACGGTGCATTAGCTCATTGTATTTGAGCCATTTTCCATTTTACATCTATTTATTCAGCACTTTGTCCCACTTACCCTAAATAATACCACATTCAGTATGCTAAGTTTCATCAGGTTTCCTAATATTTCTTGAAGAATTCCAAATATTCAAATTTTAGCTTAGGTTTACGCAATATATGTTTATTATTCTTCTTTATCTATGTTCATTACAGAAGCCCAATTCATAAGCTTTGATAAATATTTCCTTAATCTAAAAGAAGGCTCACATCAGGTGAGGGGAAAAAGGCTACTATAAATAGTGGTAGAAGAGAATTAGCCAAAATCAAGAAGGAAAAAATTCATAAAGTTAGACTTTTTGTATGTATTCATTTGTAGGTAAAGCATGTCTTCTCTACCTAATGAATGACCACATTAAATATCTATGGTAAACAATAAGAGGAATTAATTCATAAATTGTTTGAGTTTTCATTTCCAAAGTTATGTTATGCTTTTAATACAAGACTAGTTTAATAAAAACATTTATGACTTCACATCTTTTTTTTTTTCATAAGCCTTAGGTTTTACCTGAATTACCAAATTAAGTCTCACCTCCTGAGTCCTCCTAATTTAATAAATTTTCCAGAGTAAATGTGTAGAAAAAAGAAAAATTAAATAAATCTTCTAAAATCTCTTTTTAAACTTTAAAGTAAACCTAATCCGGTGTTTCCAGATAATGTTTGTGCATGATTTTAATGCTTCTTTTTCTAATTATATCAAAATTCCTGCAATAAGCAATACAAATCCACAAATAATATCTCAGTCATGTAATATTAACTGTCTATTATAAAAATAATTGATACTCCAATTTTTGGTTATTTCCTTGGTTTAGGATGTGTGGGACAAAGGAGGTTTAGAGAAAAGAGTTTCAAGATGGGCTAAACCCAGTTTTCCACAGGACATAATGGGCTTTGACTCAAATGAGCACTCCACCCCTAATGCTCTTCCCTATAACAACTTCATACCTCGAAATAATCACCCTCTACTCTTTTCCAATCATTCTGCCAAAAATATTATCCCCCAGATTCATCCTTAATAAAATACAGTATATTACATAGGAATTAGAAGAAAGAAAAGTATTGGGAATTAAAATAGAAATTTACCCTTTCCCTTATGAAATTTTGGTGTATCTTGAAATTTTTTTAACTTCCTATGTCATGTGAGGAAGTCTCAGATCCAATATTGCTTTGTCTCCTATTACTGCAAACTAAGTGTAATTTTAAACACTATACTCAGTATAAAAATTGCCTACAATAACAGAATTGTTTAAAGTACTATGATGTTTATTATAATTGCCTTTAATATTTTAGCTTTATATCTGAATGTCAGTGTTGCTCTGGGAAATTACAGCACTTTCATATTACAATACATATTGATTATTAAACAATGTTAAGTATTTTAATTGAGGCTATTTCAAATTATAACTGCTACTCGAATCCATTCATGGAAATTTAGATTGTTTCAAATCTAAAACTGGTCATTATTATATTCTTTAACTATTCAGGATTGTTGTCAAACACCTGCAATTTTTTTATATGTGAATAAGTCACTGAATGAATATTATACGGACAATTATAGATATAACAGAAATTACTTGAAGAAAACTTCAAAGGAGGTTTACTTGCCTCAGGGAATCAAAACTATCTAATTATATATAATATCTATATTTTATATATAGATATATATGTAATTCTATATTATAGAACTAACTCATTCAGTTTTATATATAACTTATATATGTATATATTTAACATAAATATAAATGAGTTAGATATAATGCACACACACATAAATGAGTTAGAGTAACTAACATAACAAGTTTGAATGAACACCTAGCACCTATTAGCATAAGTGATACTTTTACAAAAAGACATAATAATGATGCTCGGAAGATTTTATTTACTTCATATTAATATAAAAAAACATTTTTCTGTCTACTTGAAAAAAGGAGATTTTTAAACAAAGTTTCATGATTGACTGTCAGAAGGACACACATAATTCTGTTTCTGCTCATCTTTAATGTTCTCTTGAGCTTCAGGTGTAATTTGCCAATCCCTAAATATGTGTATTTACCAGTCTCCAAATCTTTGTGTTTCCATTATCTCATTTTCTCAACTCTGTATTCAGGCAAGAGTGCATTACCGAAAAAGTCCAGAACTATGATGATTGGAACTTTCCTAATAAGTTCATAACACCTAATTTTAGCCAACCAATTGATATTTTGTAGCAGATTCCTATTGCAGAGAACATTTTATACTATGTCTGTTTCAGGCCTTCGTCGTTTTCCTGACCTTCCTAACTCTTTCCAAACTTTTCATTCTCAAAAATGAGAGCATGAGCTTCCTAAACACCTCAAATTAGCCCTTCCTCCTCTTTCTCCATCTCTTCTTTCATATGGGTTCGGAGAGAGAGGCCACGCTTTCATCACACCCAACCTTTTTATTCATGCAGGTGCTCATCTGTTCACTTCCAACTGAACCGTGAGCCAATCCCTCAAGTGGAGTTAGCAATAAAGATTATAAAACCTAGTCCCCCAAACTCAAGAATTTCACTCTCTGTTGAGGGAAGCCTCAATGGAAATAATTGTGATAAGATGTAACATGTTTATTAAGAGTTATGATTATGTAATAAAATGGGGAAATGCAAGAAGAAACTAAAATTAGTTTTATTGGGTTACGGAGGAACGATTCAGTAAGAATGTTTTTAGATGATTTGACATTTGACTTTGAAGGTATGTAGAAATCAAACAGAAAAAAATATATAGAAGTGATGAGGAATGGTAGCTTTAAGTCATTTCAAGCAAGGGAAGTAGGTAGATACAGAGAAACAGTACCCTCGGGAAATACAACTAGCTGGGTGGGGGCTGGGGTACATGAGAAAGTGGGGGGAGGGGGGCGGGGAAATGAAGCCAGAAGAGGAATTCAGTCTATTCAGTCCATATTAGGATGAAAATTGTATACTATGCTAAGAAGCCTGTTCTTCACAATATGGGCAAAGGAAGTCATTAAATGTGTTCTGAATTTCAGAAAAGAAATAGAGTGACATTGTAGAGAATGGACTGAAGGGAGAGGAAATAGAAACAGACCATTTAGAAGGGTGCTCACAGCACTCACTTATTCAACAAGGAAGCATTTACAGAGTACTTGTTATGAATAAGCATGAAGCTGGAGAAACAAAAATAATAATGGGGATACAGAAATTTAAAACATGGTCTTAACTTCAAGAAGCTCACTATCTTGTAGATGTGGGATAAGGAGAGATAAGGATAGCTAAATAAACAACACTATTAAAACATCGTGTGACATGTGCTTTTTAATACAATGTGGATCAAATAAGAAATGTAAAAGCAAAATAAGAAATATAAGAGCAAATGTAAAACAGATTTGGAAAGAATGTATATTCAGTTTGAGACTTGCTGAAATTTAATTGCCTGTGGGATATCTACATGGACCTCGCTAGTAGTATTTGGAATACAAGTTTAAAGCTCAGGTGAGGTAGCTGACTTAGAGATACAGATTAGACTGCCGTTTATGCATGGCTGATTGTTGAGCATATGACTGTGAATGAGGTCATCTAAAGAGTGAGTAAAATTACGAGTGAATCAAGAACGCAATCATTAGAATCTTTTCAGAGAGTAAAATACATTACAGTATTTATTCAAAATATCCACTGCCCTTTCCTACTGAATGCATCTCTACCAAATGTGCCCTTACCAGCTCTGTCCCTGAGGGAAAATTAGAGTTCTTGCCTCATTAAAGTAAAGCTTTGTCCTGTGATTTTCTTTGGCCAGTGAAATGTGAGTGAAAAGAACATTAACCACTTCTGTGCAAAACTTTAAAATCCACAACATGGCTCTGCCTTCTTTCTTTTCAGTGTGCCTCGACACCAGCAAGGAGCCCAGTGGGAAGAGCCGAAGCAGCAATCCATGATAAACATATAACTTCAGCTAAAAATAAACTGAGATTTTGGAGGTTGTCACAATAAAATAATTTTGTCAGAGCCAAATAATATAGTATGGGTAAAATGAAAAATGAAAAGAAGTATAGTAAACCAAACGGCAGTGATGATATAGAAATTAAATGTTGAGATATATGGGATATAGAATCAGTAGAACTTTGAACTATTTGATGTGTGGAGTTATAAATGAGTCCACAATGACTTTGGGATTTTTAGCCTGAGTGGCTGAGAAAAGGTGACAGACATTATTGCAGGGCAGAAAACCTCATTACTGCTTTTATTTCAGAAATGCCATTCAAATGCACTTTGGAAGTGGAGGAACAAAAAAGTGGAGAATTTAGATGTTGACATTTGGATATATTTTGTTTAAGATGCCTCTGGTATATCAGGTGGAGATACCTCTTTGGCAGTGGAATGTATGGGCCTGGGGTTCTGAATGGGGGTTGAGCAGAGTGAGACCACCCAGGGAGAATGTGTCCAGTACCAGAAGGATTGAGGATGGATTTTGTGGAGGAAACAAATTTTTAAGAGAACAACAAAAGAATAGGGAGTAAAACAAACTTAATAGAAGTAGTTAGAGAAATAGGAATAAAACATGGAAAAGTGATGTCTATGCGCCATGAAAAAGATACTTTAAGAAGTATAGTCAAATGTGTACACTGCTGCAGAGAAGTAAATGGAACAAAAACTTTTGAGAGATTGTTGGTGTTTACAAGGAAGAAATATGTTGGAGTAGCACATTATGAGGAAGACATTCTAAAATCTGTACCTGAGATGATAACCTTACATGATCAAAACCATCCTAAGCCATCTCTCACATTGCCTTTATGTCTTCAGTATTTGGGTTCTGGAAACTCAAAAGCCGAGAATTAAATTATTTATTTTCTCCGTGTATTGAAGCTACAGTGCATTTTCCTCCTGGTTAGAAGAGGCCAAAGCCTGATTTGAAGGAGATTGAGAGTATAGAAAAGAAGACTTTTTTCTCTCCCTTCTTTTTACCTAGAAGGAATAAGTTCCAAAATGGTAAATTCACCTTTGCAGGAATTTCATTTTAAGTCACTGATTTGTTGTTGTTGTTGTTGTTGTTGTTGTTGTTGTTGTTGTTGTTGAGACAGCGTCTCGATTCGTCGCCCAGACTGGAGTGCAGTGGCCGGATCTCAGCTCACTGCAAGCTCCGCCTCCCGGGTTTACGCCATTCTCCTGCCTCAGCGTCCCGAGTAGCTGGGACTACAGGCGCCCGCCACCTCGCCCGGCTAGGTTTTTGTATTTTTTAGTAGAGACGGGGTTTCACCGTGTTAGCCAGGATGGTCTCGATCTCCCAACCTTGTGATCCGCCCGTCTCGGCCTCCCAAAGTGCTGGGATTACAGGCTTGAGCCACCGCGCCCGGCCTAAGTCACTGATTTTTAAAAGAGGTAAGCTTACAATGGTGTGGTGGGTGTGGAAACCTGATGATAGTAAGGAGAGAAATGAGGGTAATGAAGTGAAGAACGCAAGTGCGGAGAAATGAGGCAATATTGTCCAGGGAGTCAAGGTTGCAGGGAGGTCATTTTAGGAATGGAGGTGGGGGGTATGGTGCGCATGCTTGTTGACTGAAGAAAGGAAGCCAGGGGAAAAGTTGAGATTGAAGACATGGGAGAGAGAGAGAGGAGATAATTGATAGGGAAAGGTCCCAGCTGAGAGTGGCAGGAACTGCACTAAGAATAAAATTAAAGCAGATAACATGTCACAGAGCATAGAACAGTACCTCTTCCTCTAGAATCTAGATAGAAAAAAAGGAAGAAAATGTAAATCACTCATTATACAAATAAACTTTATATTAGCCTTAGGAGAAATTATGTGAAAGTAATTTGTAAACCCTTGAGCACTGAAACGAATATTAGCCAACTTAGTATTTTTTAAATTTTCATGTAGATAAGTTACCAGGAATGCAAACTGAAGCATGGGGTAGGGTCAGCAATGGAAAGTCCCTTTGAGAATTACCTGTAGAGAAGTGATAGGTAAATAAATTAGAATTGAAAGAAAACTCCTGAGTAAGAGTATAGAGGAATAAACACTGAGCTTATTCTCTCTGTAGAAACTGGTCAAGGACAACGATACAAAAAACAGTGGTCATGAGAAGTTGGCAAAATTAGACAATTGAGTATCAGGCAGAGTGTCATTGTAAGGGAGGAAACCCAGTGTGTTAGTCTCTTTTCATGCTGCTGATAAAGACATACCCGAGACTAAGGGATTTATAAAGAAAAGGAGGATTAATGGAGTCACAGTTCCATGTGGCTGAGGCCTCACAATCATGGTGGAAGGTGAAAGGCATGTCTTACATGGCAGCAAGCAAGAGACAGAATAAGAGCCAAGCCAAAAGGGAAGTCCCTTATAAAAATCATCATATCTTATGAGACTTATTCCCTACCACAAGAACAGTATGAGGGCCACTGTCCCCATGATTCAATTATCACGCACTGGGTCCCAATCACAACACATGGGAATTATGGGAGCGACAATTCAAGATGAGATTTGGGTATAAACACAGCCAAACTATATCGCCCAGTACTGGAATGACTCCAACCCAGCACCTGGCACAACACCCAGCTGCGGCAGATAGGCCCATGCAATAAATGTTTATGGTAAATGAGAGTAGGCGTGGTTAACAGGATGGAGTTTAGTGAACAGGAGGATATTTGGAGACTCCAGGCTTCAATCAGATAATCCTGACTGCTGCCCTGCTTTGAAGCATGATCATACCATGGAAAATGAAGAGTAGTCCCAGAGAACATGTGCAGAGGGCAGGTGAGGATCATAACCAGAAAAGATAAAAAGAGCCGGAGCTTTGTCACGAGGGCAGAAATATGGCAGTCAGTTCGGGGAAGACTGGGAACAATAGAAGAACTGGAAGATTGAAGAAGGAAAAGGCAATCATGAAGGAAGTGAAATCCTAAAATGCAATTGTTCTCTCTGTGAACTGTGTATACCTGGCTTTACAGCATGCCTCCACCAGATACTTGGCTTTACAACATGCCTCCACCAGACACTTGACTGAAGATGTTGGTCCCTGGCTCATGTTTTTTTTTGTTGTTTGTTTTGTTTTGTTTTTTTGTTTGTTTGTTTTTTGTCCTCATTATGACTCACAGGCTGTTCTCATGGTTACTGTAATAGTGTTCTTTTCCACTCTTTAGCAGGTCAGTCTGTATCGTACTGTTGAGAACCTTCTGCCTCTATTACCTCCTCAATCCTACTAAGTTGGAGCTTCAACTACCCTAGGACCTCCTGTTCTTTACCAATTCTCCAAATCTCTTAGTCTTTTCATAGACATATTTTTTCCTTCTCTCTTTTAAAATAATACACTCTTTTGAGTGTCTACTATGTGCCGGACTTTGGGCTAAACTCACTGCATAAACTTTATCAGTTTTTCCCTCCCCTACAAATTATGACACAAGAACTATTATGTCCCCTTCTTAGCTTAAACACTTGAAGTAACTTCCCTAAGAGCTTATAAATGGTAGGACCTGGAAGTGAACAAGGCAGTCAGGACTTGCAAGGTTGTATTTGTGGTCCTTATGCTGAATATCTTTTCTAAATACTCTTTCCTTGCATAACCCGAATCTCGTGGTCAATCTTGGCACCACTGCTTATACCAACATTCTTACAATTTTTTTCCATCAGTTCGTTTGCACACACTAAGTCAATCCCAAATTCTGGAGCAACTTAGTTGCCTGTACTCATCATGCCTATTTCCACGCTGCTAAGTGTTGTTGGAGAAAATTAAATAGCTGGGCTGTTTGCTTTCATTACGTTGTCATGATGTCCACCCTCAGCTAGGCCTTCACAAACACTGGCAATCCCTTCGCTCCTCTCTCGACAGCTCTTTCCCATTTCCCACAGCATCTGTTCCAAATCTATGTAGTTTTCCTCGAGTCTACTTTAATTAAAAACATTCTTAACATGGCTTACCAGGCTCTCCAAAATTTGGCTCCTTCCCACCTCACCAGTCTCCCGAAGGGCTGTGTTCTCTCTTGCTTCTCTGGGCTCTAGCCACACTGACACTTTTTATTCCCCTCTTGTCCCTTTCAGATATTCTGTTCACTGTGCTTGAGAAGCCTTTCTCTTGCTTTTGTGTTTAACTCCCTATTCATCCTTCAGTGGTACATAATCTGATGAGCTTTCCCTGACTTCCTGCACTAGCTTAGATTCGTAGCAGTTTTAATATTCTGCATGTTTTGAAAGGTTTGTCTGAAGCTAGCCTTTCTCTTTAGGTGGCTAAGTACATGTAGAATGTGACAATATTGTCTCATTCAACTAATATACCCCCAGTATGTGGCACAATGCCTGACCCCGGGGAGGTGCTCAATGCTTATTTGTATATTTAACTGGAATCATACCTTTGGCATTAATAATCACAGGTATTCACTTGTATTTACAGACTGGAGAGATTTGAGATACCTCATTTATGCACAGAGTCTGTAAAGACATAAAAAGCACAGTAAGCCTGAGATTTTTCGCACTGACAGTAAGTCGGGGAAGAAGAGCTTCTCAGACTAGGTATAGGACCCAAGAAGGTATAGAGCAGATATGGTCCATGAAAATATGGCCCTCATGGTTTCAGCCCTGAAGAAACGAAGATGTTTTATAAAACAATCTGTAAGATGGTATCCTTTATTGAAAAAAAGGACAAGAACTAGGAAATTAAAATGCTGAAAATATGTGCCAGCCCTTGGGGTAATGGTGTTGATAATTCAAATGGCATATGCTCTATGAACGAACTGAAAGACTAAGCTATTGAAGACTGTGGAAGCTAGGACATTTTTACTCATGCTGCATTCTCTAAGTTTATTTCTCTTGGCATCTTTTCCTATTTGGCATCTCTATTTATCTGGCGATTGAGGTTCAATCCTGTGTGACAAACTCAGTAACACAGTTTACTGAGAACCAAAAGTTGCTGAGCTTGGGGAAGAGGAAGGTAAGTAAGAAACAAAATGAACAAAGGTAAACATGTGAGGAAGCAATTGTCACAGGCATAGCAGGTCAGTTATAGGTCAGGCCAACTTCAAAGGGACCTGATTTATTCATTCACTCATTTATTCATTCATAAGGGGAAGAACAAGGAGGAGATACAGCTTTGAAAGTGCTGAGGAGAGACAATAGGAATAACAGACTATGTCATTTAAAGAATTTCATCCTATAACAAGGCAGGAAAGCATTTCACTGATGATTCATAATGTTGAACAGTTTTTCTTATACCTGTCGCTTTGTCTAGTTTTCAGTTTGATTGTTTTCTTACTATTGAGTTGAGTTCATCCCATGACAAGACAGGAAAAGTCCAGAAAACATGACTATTGGGGCACATCTCATCTTTCCTGAAGATGCTTTCCCTAAGATGGTAAAGGGTCAGTGACACCACCATGGTAAGCACCTAGATATGACCACCAAGAAATCTGATCAATGCTCAGTAGTAATCCTGAAACACACTGGGTCGGAATTTAAGAATGTGCAAGAAGTATTCTCGAACCTTCCTTGTTCACAGGGAAAATTTACTGATCTAGTGACTACTGACATCACCTGTGTTTCTAGAAATGGAGGAACCTCCAGGCACACAACTCAACCCTAGCTGGCAGTATTTAACAAAAAGGTTTTGGAGTATTTTGGTCTGCCTAGGATGTGCTGTGGTATATTATTCAGGACTACTGGGGTTTCAAAAGATAGAAAGCAAATGCAAACCGACTTAAGCCAAAAAACAATGTGGAGGCTATTTATTGTTTCATAGAATTGCAAATCTAGAGGAACATTGCTAAGCGCACAGTAATCAACCACTTGCATGGCCAGATGAAGAGGCTCAAATGATGTCACCAGGCTCTGGTCCGTCTCTAAGTCTCCACTTAGCATACCACAGAGAGGGTCCTGGTACTTCCAGCATCATTTCTTCCTTACTGTCAGTAGCCCCAATGGAAAGAGCTATATTTGTTCTCAAATTTTATAAAAGCACTGGACTTGCTTCCCAATGGCCTAGATTAGATCTTATGTTGAACCCAACTATGGTCATGAAATGTGCTGGGTGGCTAATCCTGGACCATATCCCAACATTTCCAGCTTAAAGTGGGTCAGCCTCATTCATATGGAGTAGACTGAGAATGTGGGGTGTGGGGGAAATTTCCTAAGGACACATTTTACTTTTAAGGAAGAAGAAGAGAAGGATTCTGAACAGGAAAAGAAAGAAAAAAAAAGATGCCCACAATAAAGATATTTTAAGAAAAAGAATTTGGGATACTGCCTGGGTGAGAGATGAAAGAAGTTGTGATGCTTCCTTTTACAAGTTGGGATGTTTGCTGCTGTTGTCATAGTTAGGAGATTCAGAAACCCATCATGAAATAACTTGAAAAGAAAACCAATTGGCTTTATATAACCCAATCATAGGAAGAGTGGGGCTGGCCTCAGGGATTGAATCCATGGTGAAAAAATAAATAAATAAATATATATATATTATATATAAATATATAAAATCTTTATCTATATATCTATCTATATATACACACACACACACATACACATCAGGACCTTCTGCTCTCCAGCTCTTTCTCTTATTTTACTTGTTAATTTTATTTTCTTCTACCGCTGAAATTTCTTCACCTAGTGGTACACATGGCTCTCTGGACTCATACTCCTATCATTTCATCAGAAAGGAAAGGACATTTGCTTTCATTTCTAGCCTGAAAAATCAAGGGAAAAAACTCAAATTTAGCCAGCTGGAATCACTTATTTATCTCTTGATCGATTAGGAAAGCAGGGTCTATTGTCAGAAGCATAGTGGTTTCCTGGATAAAGATGATATCCACAGCACTAGTTCTCAAACTTCTTGTGCCATAGGCTCTTTCGGCAGTCTGGAAGAAAATGAAAAACCCAATCTAAGAATAATGCATTTAAACTCCTAAAATACAACATATGGGATTGCAAGAAAAACTATAATATTTAATACAGCTATCAAAATATGTTAAAAACAAGTTATGATACAATCATATACATGCTTTAATATTGATACACTAAGTGATAAGATATGGAAACAAACCTAATCTCTACCTCATGTAATTTTCAGGTAGTTATTACCATAAGCATTTACCACATGTATAAGGTTATATAAAAATATCTGTGATTTATTTTGGTAACATCACAGATACTGCTAATATTATTAGATTTGTTTCTTGCTTAAAATTTTGAATAAAATTATACAGTTTAGTTTGAAGCCAGTAAAGATAATGTGACAATTTTTCCCACCCAAGTCCTCGGTCCCTCTGAATTCTGCCCATAGATCACTGCAGAGTCCATGGACTCCAGGTTAGAAACTACTGAACTAGAGAGTCGATGAGGTAAGAGATTGAAGAAACCCTAAGAAAAGATGGATTTCAGGAGCTACTGGATCCAGCTGCCCATCTTTACCTTGATAATTTTATACCAAGGCCAAAACGGAGATTTTTCTTTTAAATGATTGTGATGTAGGCCTTTCCTGACCTAGCTATTCCCATTACGTCTCATCTGAAGAGATAATTTGATTTGTCACTTTGCTCAGAAAAGGTTGTTTCTCAGACTTACACCTTGGTTTGAGTTTGAGTCCTAAATGAGTAGCAAGGTTCATATTTAGAACTAAGTCTTGAATAGTAGAGCTTAAAGTATCAACAATAGCAGTTCAACTCTGGTGGAAGCAGAGGTGTTCTACTTTCAATGGGTTACAAGGAGAAGGGCAGTACAGGCCGTAGATACATGGACACTAGCCCTTTGAGGTTATAGTCTAGAACTAGATAGACTCTGCAAGAGCTAATGATAACAGAGTCAGAAATCTCTACTTCGAAAACATATTTTTTTAAAAAAGAAAATTTATTTCTCTCTTTTTCTTTCATAATATTTTTGAATTATTTTAAGACTTTAAACTTCTTTGGCTGTGCCAAAAAGGAAAAAACAAATAGTCTATGTTTGGGATAGAATTTTTGAAGAACAATGAGGAATGCACCCCTGGGAACTGGCATTGATAGCCAGAGTAATTTATTTGATGTCAATAGTTGAGGAAATAGATTTAGGATCCTTGATCAGCTACTTGCTTCTTGGCAATGTCTTGGAGCTTCTGAGTAGATTTTAATGAGAAAGCATTTAACAAAGCATTAGCCAGGTTATTGTGAACTCAGGTGAGGGCAGAGCCAAAATATCAAATCCAACAAAAACTGAGTAACTGCTATGAGTCAGGCATTATGGAATGCATTTTACAGATACTAATTTATTTAATCCTCCTCAAAATGTGTGAAATAGCTACCATTAGTTTCATTTTACGAGTGAGAGAACTGAAACTCAGAGAAGGTGAGTAATTTATTGAAGATCACACAGCTGGTAAACAGCAGAATACGTATGCGATGCCAGGATGCCTGACCACAAATCTAGTACTTCTCTTTGCTATCATAGCTCCTTGCCAAAGAAACACACTTGCTCTCCCAGTTATTCTTGTACCCATTATCTAGCTTCCCTGGACTCTGGGCAATTTGCCAACAGAAAAAAAAAAAAAGAGAGAGAGAGAGAGAGAATCGTTAGTGTGAAAAACCTGGAAATGGACCTTATGTGACCTTAAGGCAGATTTCCTTACCCTGGCATTTGCAAAGAAGAGAGTCAAAATGATTCCAAAAAAAAGAACAAAAGCTTAGAAGTTTTATATGTCCTTACTTGAGCTGTATTCATATTTTTGAAGTGATGATTCTAATTATTAGATTATAGTGAGATCAGAAAAGAATTATCTAGAATATCTCTAATGTCACACTGAGAATCATAATAGAAAGCATATGTAAAAGTATCAATTTTCACAAAACAAATATTTGTCAATGGGGAGTGAGAGGGGAGAAGAATTGAAGCTTTGTATTTGTCGAGCATCAGACCGATAGAACTGTTATGCAGAAATGAACATAAAGATATATCATGATTAGTTATGACATATAGACACCACTCTCAAATTAATCCAGACATTTAGACCTTCAAAGCAGGTCACTATTTTTTGGACTATGGCAGCAATTAATCAATCAATCTTATCACAGAGTGATTGATTAGCACCTTTTGAAGAATGTATAGCAAATGTCTATGCTAATCAAGGGAAATAAAAGTATTCATAGATCTCCTTTTAATTTGAATTTTCTCCAATTATAAACAGATTCTCCCTACCTCCAGCCATATCTAAGTGCATTTAATATTCTATGGATAGAAAAATGTGTGAGACTGACAAAATATCCACAGTCTGTAACCTCTATTGGAAAAGGCTTTGATTACAGTAAAATTACACAAAAATGTGTCATTAAAAGACATTGGACAGACATAAAATCTAACCTTTTGAGCTGAAGAATACTTAATATTCTCTTCATGATCACACAAGGGGAAATTCTTTGCTATGGAATAGCTATTTTCCTGTTAAGCAGGCTATTTCATCAATGATTTATTTCTGAGATGTAATAGGTCGTTTAAAATGGTGGTTTAAAAGTTGGGCCTTTTGTTTAATTTTCTCACAGGCGGTTGGTAATTATCATGGTCCTGCAGTTTCTCTGGAATGCCGTGGAGGGTCAAATGCCAATGGAACCCTGCTTTATAGGGTAATTAAGACAGTCGACATGGTTATTAAATACATCATGCTAAACTAAACTGGAATGCTGTGAAATAAAATCCAAAATCATAAATAAAACTTGGCTATTCCAGCAAAGGGGTATGTGTGAAAAGGAGGAGCTTTATGCTCTCAGAATTGCAATAAATAGCTCTTGCCCACTCAGACTTACTAAAATCTGGCTACTGAAAGTCTCTGGATTAGCCTTTCAGAGAATGAAACTGAAATAAACACAGTATATTCTCCACATATACGTGAAATTCAAATTCCTGCTATTTTATGTTATGTAAAATAATATGATAAGACATTTTGGTCAATCATTTGTATTCTTTATCGCAAAGATCAAATGCTGAAAATATACATAAAGTTATCCAATGTAAGTTTGCTATGACTAGCAAATGAATATGAGATAATCTTTTTTAAACACTATCAAAAATGTCTCCCTTTGCAAGGCCTTTCCAATGACTGCTCATCGCTGTGTATTCAAGATGCCTTTCAGAATGCATCTGTAACCAGCATAAGACCACAATATAATGACTACTTTAAAGAAACCCGTAACAGGGTATGTGAAGGCTTGTTGATGTTGATAATTCTAAGCAGTGGTGATGGGTAAATATTGTCATCACAATATAAGCCTTCCAAATATGTATCTGTCTTGTGGTCATAAGCTTTCCAACTCAAGAGCTGAAGGCTTCAGTAATTTAATTTCTTTCCAGAAAATGTGATGAGTATACAAAAATGCTGGCAAAAGGGCTGGACAAAATGAGAGCAGAATAAAATACAATCTTTCCAACCTATTATATGCTGCCTACAAGAGATTTTAAATTATTCTTCCCTTGTGTATTGCCTGAAAGTTTTTGCTATATGAATGTTTACAGGCAAATTCATTGGTTTACTAGGCAAAGGAAAAGAACTAGTCTTAAATAGGGGAAATAAATATTTCCAATTCTAGCTGTAAAACTAGAAGCCAAAATGTATAGTTGACAGGCAGGGAGCCAGCTGACTTAAGATCACCAGCCTTTCCTTAAAATCAGTCTCCGTATTTCCACATGGAACACATTTTAAGTTAACAATGTGTAGTTTGGCAAAGGAATTGTTTTTCTTTGGCATGAAACGGTTGTCTCGTTTTTTAAAAATGTATATTCTGCCTGTTTCTATATACAATGTGTGTCGACATTCTTTTGAACTTTAAAAACTGTTGCTATATCAGGAAATTTGTAGATAATTACTTTTTACAATTTTTGTCTAAATAGAAAAATGCATATTTAACATATTCATATCCTTGTGCTTATGCCTGATATCATTCTGAATATTGCTTAAATATACCTTGAAATGCATATTGAATTGAGACTTAACTATATCACATACTCTGGGGAAAGCGGGCCTCTCAGAGAAGTCATTTAAAATTTCTTTGATGAGTATTTTTATAGGGTTTATTGACAATGTACAATCTGAAAATGAATGCAGCCATTCCTTTCTCTCAGTCAGAGTCTTAAAATTGAGTCATTCTATCCACAATGTATTTATAGCACTGAAAACAGTAGAGTGGAATGCTACCCATTCAAACATTTGCAGTCTATTTCGCTATTTCTGGCTGCTACCACAGAAAACTCAGAAAAGCAGAAATGCAAATCTTCAGACATTGGTTCCACATGAAATGGGACAGACTGCTGCACCAGCTACTGTTGTGAGACCAGATAGGGCCACTGCTGCCTACACATAAAGAAGGCCATTAAGGAGAAGTTGTTTATTTCTGCTTCTGCAGAAATCATAAACACCAACCCGGAGCCTGACAGCCCAAGCTGTGCTGCAGTAAATTCTAGTACTTTGTTGGCCATTCTAAGCTGCCCAGTAAAAGTTACTGTAGCTAAATCCCATATACATTTCATGAAATAATCCTTCTCAGAAGATGGTATCATATTCATGCACAGCAGGGTGTGCAAATGTCTATAAATCACATGTAGAATCTGAAATATCTATTTAAAAAAATCTGTGCAAATCTAACCATGACCCTTTGCCAGACAATAGGCCTTCATATGCTTTACAGCTTAGCAGACACCCAGGAATTTTGTTTGGAAGTGATAGCTACTGTCTATGTAATATTTAGGACCTATTTATGAAGCATCTGGCAGAAAATAAAAGGGTTTTCTCCACTAACATATGCTAAAGAAGGATGTGGTCATGTGCCGACTCCTCCTCTTCTGATTTTTTGCAAATAGCACAACATAAGAGATGGTTGTTTCTGGCTGCCCTGCTGCCTGTCATGGCTGTCAGGCGAAATCCCATGAATTATTGCTCTTCCAGATGTAAGAGATTTTCAGGCTGCCTTAAACTGCCTGTGGTTTGTGGTACTGGAGAGGAGAGAAACGAGATTAAACTTCATCTCATCAGTGCAATCTGAAAAGATCACACAGAGGACTAATAATCAGGGCTTTTTCATTCCAGAGCCAGACTTGAGAGCTGTGTGTTTTTGTTTCAAGGTGATGTCACATTAAGCTTGTTGGAAGACAGTGATTAAGGTCAAACAATATTTGAGGAAGATCAAAATTTGAAAAAAAAAAAAAGAAAAGTGTTCAACCCTCTTCTGATGCTTCCTTACTGCATTTGCTTAAAGGGGAAGGACTGATCGTTTTCACTGATGGCAGAGAATGGGAAGTGGATGTACTCCTGCAATTCAAAGTTGTCAGCATTTCCTAATACAAGGTTAATGTGAGAAAAATTAGAAATGTTCCCATAAAATTATAGCTCTACTGTTCATTGTAATTTAGAGGATGCATTCATCACCATAAAAAAAATCAAGTGTCACTTTTTGTTATCTCTAAAGGTCAGTTTTGAAGTCTTGATTTTGTGTGTGTGTGATTCTATGAACATGTTATATAGAGTCTGAAAATATTCATTTAAAAAGTCAGCAGTTGGTAGTAATGCTTTATGATATTTTGAGTTTTTTAAAAGACAATTTGGTTCAGTTTTCCCTTCAAAATAATATACTCCTATAACCTCTTATAAGTGGTAAATATCCACAGATTCAGTAACCCCAGTTACCAACATTTAACTAAAGGTTTTCATAACTGTTTCCAGAATGACTCAGAAAATAAATCACACCCTCTCCCATTATGTACAGTTTGAGCCCTCAGGGAGAAAACTTATAACTCATTACATTTTGATTCTCTTTGATCAAATACCATATACAGCACCTGGATATTATAATTTTAAATAATAGTTGTGACATAAACTAGGATAATGCTTAAAAACCTAAGAATCTTAATATGGTTACTATTAGTTCTTATCATTTATGGCATGGAGAAATGGTGAGTGGTTTTGTGGCATTTGCTAGAGTTCCATTAGCAGAATATTAATTATAGATCAAGAAAACATGTTTTTCAAGAAACACCTGGAAATAATCCACAAATATATATGTCTTAGATCAGAACATAATTGCCTCAATTCAACCTGTATAACTTTTTTCTTTTTTTTTCTTTTTTTTTAAAGATGTAGCCTGTTTAAGTAATGGGGTAGGCTACCAGATGTGAAACCTCCCAGGCCAGCTTTTCTTTCCATTTCAGCGTAGGCACCTCACATAGATTCTCTAATGTGAGGGATCCCAGTGAAACAGTGATGAAAACCACAGGTACAAGTGGCTTACATGAAAGCATTTATTGCTTTTCATGCATTGCATTAGAGTATAGGGGGAAAAAAAGTCCTTCGTTGAAAATGCATTAATTATTTGACACTGGTTTGCCTCAAAGTCATTTTTACTACGGGATGCGAGTGAAAGATCACAGCTGAAAAAAAGATCATCATACTTGAGGTAGGCTCACAGAATCTTTTCTTGTGTTCTGTGTGAAGTTGTCTTGAACTGAAACCTATGCTCCTTAAGGATTAAGGGATTGAAAAGCAAAGACTGAGGCTGCTGTAATTTAAACCCAGAGATTCCCTAGCACAAAGGTGCAAAATGGACTAAGCCAATCTGACTCTTTCCTTGTTCAGGAAAGAAATAATTTTCCTTTAGAAAGTTTTATACAATTAACATTCCAAAGGTGTTATCATCTTTAAAGCAAGTGGTCTTCTCTTGGCTTTAACATGCATTGAGTGCTCACAGACACTTAGTAAGTGGACATGGTTTTAAATTACAATTTGTGAATCTCTAAACAATTCTCTATATAAGAGAAATATAAGGCCATTTTAAAGTAAAATGCATAATGATCTTCAATGACTTGCATTTTCTTTGTTAAATTGGTAGTTTATTATATTAAATATTTCCCTGGAGTTTGAGTTGTATATTTGCTTTGTTTGTAGTAAAATGCTTATTTCCAACTCAATGAATTATCCAAGTCAGTGAAACTTAGAAGTGTTAATTTTCCTTCAAGTAACCAAAATCATCTCTGAGCAAGGGAAAGCCCTTAGTTGCAGTCATCTTTTTTATTACATGTGATTTAAGTCCAAATGAAAGCTAGAAGAGATCTTTATTCAGTCGCTGGGTCAATCTTTCATTCAAGTTAGTTTTCAAGCACCTACTTCGTGTCATTCAGTTAGGCACTTCACATTCAAGGGTGCAAATATAGACATAGCTTTACCTTCATGTCTAGTGAGAAACATATGCATTAAATTAATAATTAAGTAAATAGCTATGTAAACTACAATTAGCCGGCTGTAAAGGGGATGCATAGAGAAGGGTCATGAAAATAAGAAATTCACATAAATGTGAATTTTGCCAACATTTGTGTTTGTATAGCACTGACATAAGGATGCTATGATTTATTCTAAGTAAAATAATTGAAAATTTCATATCTATAGTTTCCAAAAAGAAATAAAAACTCTACCTATAAACTAGATGGGAATGAGAAGATTGCAAATGATAGGTTTCAGGAATAATAAAATTTGTATTTATTGAGTTCAGAATTCTAAGTTTCATATTTAGTTTACCATATTAAGTAGGAAAAATAATCAGTATGAGAAGACAATTTATATGCATATATACACATATATATACATATATATACACACACACACATATATGTATATAAACCATGTCTAAATGGTCCTTAATAATTACATCTGATATCCCTTTGAAAAGCCATATAGTGAAAATGGATCATCTTAAAATATAAAAACAAAAATCTTTAGTCACAAAACTTGGAATTTAGCTTTTGATTTTTTCTCACATCAGTGTTCTACTCTAATCCTTCTCAGATTTTAGCTTATATTTCTAATTTAATCTTCAGAATATAGCATCACTTTCTCACTTCCAATTTGGTAATGATTTGGATATTTCATACTTTGAAATATCAGGCTTTTATCCTCTGTGTTTTACTTTTTTCTTCAGGGTGTTATTCCTAATTACCCAATATTTTGCAGTTCATATTTCATTTTTTTATTAAAGTATGACTGAGTAACCATTTGGTTAATGTGATCAATTTGGCCAAACCCAATAATATAAAGTGTTCAGATCATCTATATACATAGATCAAGCTAGTCTTGTTTTCTTTTCTTTGATACCACTCAACACATTCCTCTCAAGTATTGTCAAGTTCCCAGCCCCTTCTGAGCCACTTTTGCCTCTGCTATTGAATTTTAATTTTTCACCTTTATTGAGTTCACCTTCATTCAACTTTCAAATCTAATTACTCACCACATAAAAATTTTCAAGTATTCTTCCTCTAATGTCCAGTGGACTTAATGATTTTCAGATTTACAGAGTGAATATTACATTTCATTTTTCAAATATGAATGGGTGGATGACTACATTAAAAAAGTTATAATAAGGTAGAATTTAGGGAGCATTGTTTGTTTCAGAGATTACTTTTCCTGGTTAAAAACAGCAACAACAACAACAACAACAACAACAACAATAAAGGATTGTATAATTGTATGAATAAAAGACTGAGGCCAGACCTGCCAGTAACGCTTAGTTGGGTTGGAAGATAGTGGAGAGTACCAGTTTATCATACCATTTTTCTGTATTTGGTATGAGACTTACAAAATACAGAAGAATGCAAGAAGTAAATGAAAGTAACTTGTAATCCAACCAAAGAGATTAGATCAGTGTTTTTCATCGCTATATCCTTTAGTGTCATGTGGTATATCTACAGGGGAAAAAATAGTTTCTTTTTCTGCCGTTGATTTTAAAATAAATTAATGTATAAATGCATATTACTAAGTTCTTAGTAATATGTAAATTGAAGTTGCAATTTAACTCATTTCAATTCAATTCAATAATAGCCATTGTCTTCTCTCTGAGGGAGAAAAATAGAGACCCTCAATCACCATCGCTTTCCATGAAAGTGAAGGCTCGTCTCAAGTTAAACCTGATACCTTTCACTGTTGACATTTTAAGTCATTTGAATATATCTATAAGACTGATTCAACCTCTCCCCCTCCATTATATTTACATAACTGAAATATTTGATGGATTTTTTTTTCAGCTTACAATGGCCTTCCTTGATACACATTAATACTGCATTCAATCATTACTTCTTAATTCATCATAAAGTAGGTAGTAAACATCCACTGCGCATTGTTGGGTTGTATATTTGAAAATCAAAGATATAAGAAACAGCAATTATGCCCACTAGAAGCTTACATATTCTTTTAATTAATTGCAATGTTTATTTGAAATGAAAATCCGTTTTTTATTTTATTATTTTATTTTATTTCATTTATTTATTTGTTTATTTACTTATTTATTTTGAGACAGAGTCTCACTCTGTTGTCCAGGCTGGAATGCAGTGCCACTATCTTGGCTCACTGCAACCTCTGCCTCCCAGGCTCAAGTGATTCTCCTGCCTCAGCCTCCCTAGTAGCTGGGATTACAGGCACATGCCACCAAGCCCACCTAATTTTTTGTATTTTTGGTAGAGACGGAGTTTCACTGTGTTAGCCAGGGTGGTCTCGATCTCCTGATCTCCTGATCTGCCCACCTCGGCCTCCCAAAGTGCTGGGATTACAGGCATGACCCACCGCGCAGGGCCGAAAATCTGTTTAGTTAAGGTTATATAAGTAAAATTTAAATAAGAAAATGGAAAGCTTTATACAACTTCATATTACATACTCAAAATAAAATGCAAGGACTTGTGTATTATTTAATATTTTAGAAAATCTGGTCCATATTTTTCTGTGAAAATTAAATTAGCTGTAACAGCTTCAAACTGCACTGTATGCTATTACTTCTATACATAATTGCTACTATCTACTACATTCAAGCTATCCTTTTTCTGTAAAGTAATAGAATAAAGTTATTTTATAAATTTAATTTGAAAATATACCAAATAAAAACCAAAAAGTCAAAAGTATGAATCATGAAAAGTATCACAGTATCTCAAATTTGCATATGATTATGGGAAGTGGGGGAGGTTTTCATACTTTCTGTCCATAGACATAACTTTGGCCAACACTGCCCATTTATAACCTTAAAATCCTGTCTCGAAGGTTCAGACACCCTCTCCCGGAGCAGAAGTTATTCCATTTCTATACTCCATGTGCCTCTTGAGGCCAGACCTGCCAGTAATGCTTAATTGGGGTGGAAGATATTGGAGAGTACCAGTTTATCATGGAAGCAACTGACACAAAACTTTTTCATTTATCTGAGGTTGGACTGTGTCTGGGTTCAGAGATGAAAGGTCAGTTTTTTATCCACTAAGTCCCCTAGACATTCCAAAATCCTTAGTACATTACAAATTTGAACAGTTTAAGCTCTCTTAAATAAAGAATCTCTTCTCTGGGTAAAGTATCCAGTGTATATAGATATAGTGGAGAAGAAACATGTGAAAGGTCATAGCCATGACCTTTTAACATCAATAGTTTTATTTATAGCCAGACGCTTAGTCTATAGAGCTTAATATGAAAGCAAGAAGAAAGACAAAGGTATCTCGTTAGCTTTATAATAGCTATCCAGTTACATAAAAATTATCTTTTTATCTTGAGTGGAGAATAAAAGTTATAAATAATTAAATTGACAGCTATTTTAAAGTAAAGAACAACATTTCTCAATCATTTTTAATTGAACACATTCCATTTCTCTCTGGATATGGCCTAAAATAATCTACCAGATTTTATAGGAATACATTTATTTCTTCATATGTGATTTATTTTTAAAAGACAAAATAATAGTATGTTATTTTTATTACTACCTGCCTCTTTGTCACCTATTTGGTGTCTTGCTGTATTTCAAATGACATGTGAAAGAGTTGTATCTTACAGCATTCAAATTCTGTTGCATGGATTTTTAGTAGTTTAGGAAATGTAGCAAGTACACATGCATATGCATCTGTTTACTATTCTCAGAATACTTCTCAAGCAGTTTAAAGACAATGCCCAAGGTATATTGAGAAAAGCTCAAGTAGGTTAGAAAGACCACGTGTGTTAGCAAAATATGAAACAAGGCTGGAGAACAGGCCATGAAGAGTTTCTTGTGGAAAGTGCAAGAGAATGACTCAATCTGAAAACAAAGGGAGCCTGGGAAGGGTTTTATGAAGAAGAGCGACCAAATCTTAGTTCCCAACTCTGTGCTGAGGGTATAACCGGAAGTTACTTAGAACCACTTTCTCTTTGCAACTCCCCAGGTTGAAATAGCCTAACAAATTGCATTCTCTCAAGATGCTAACTTGCCTCTCTGAGGCCCCGCAGCTGAGAGGTGGCCTTTCACTAAGACATTTCACTGGTATGATACCGTTTGTCAGTTTCTTACAACCCCTTAGTTTAATTCATGCTAATGTCATAATGGAAACTAACAGGTATCATTTGCTTTTTAATGGGAACTCTTAGAGACAATGTCTTCACCTAGAAAAAAAAAAAAAAAAAAAAAAAAAAAAAAACAGACTAAATTGGCCAGAATTTCAGCTACTGAATCTATGCATATAATGGTCAAGAGGCCTTGCCACTCTTCATTTTAAGCTGCATATAATACTTGGGATTTTTGTCTCATAATTCTGTTTTCACAAAAACCTTCCTGGTGTGATACAGGAACCACTCTGTGAATCATGGTCAGAACTTTAGAGATAAAAACTCTTGGGCTGTTTTTGTCACTATTGGGCTGTATTTTGTCTCTTTGAGCTTGCATTTTCTAGTTGAAAGCTTATCTGCTTAATCACATCAAGGTAAAAAAAAAAAAACTTCAGTAAACAGTGTTGAGTACATATTAAAAGTAATGGCAAAAATCACAATTATTTTTGCACCAACGTAACAATAGTAGGTAAAAACCCAAAATATTAAAATTTATAAGATTTTAATACATAGGTAGAAGTCCAGGTTCAGGACCTAGGAAGACCTGGTTTGAATCCATATTCAAAAACCTAGTTGATTTGACCAGTAGCTGAACATCCCGAAGCCTCATTCTCTTAAAATGAGGATACAATGTGATGGGAGGTGTGATAATTGTGAGCCTCTAATGGGTTCATTTATGTAAATTACAAAGCTGCTTTAGAGCAAGTATTCACTTAACCTGAATTCTTATTAATATCATTGAATTTAATGTTATTTGTACAGCAAAAAAAAAAAAAAAAATTAAAAATCAAGGTTATTGACACTTTTAGGTAATTAAATGCTGCAAAATGTATAGCCAACTAGTCTCCTTTTTGTATTCATTTTATATGTCTAACAATTATCAGTAAATTATCAGATTGAGAGGAAACTCTAAAATGCACATAGAATGAATAGCAATGATAAAATATTAGCAATGTAAGTCATTTCTTTCAAATGCAACCTCATTGGGTTCTCTAGAAAGTGAGTATTTTAATCTCCCTTAGGAATGAAAGGAAAAAAAAAAAAAAACTTGCTAACATTCTCAACCATGTAAGATTTGTGCCAAATTATTTAGAGAATCACTCTGGGTGTCCTGACACCATTAGATGTGTTGCAGTCATAAAGCCTCCTCTTTCTACCCCATCAAAGCAGCTCAGAAAACTAGCTCTAGAGAATTGCTCTTTTCTCTTGCCCTGCTCTGAGTCATATTCAGGATGAGAACTGGTCCAGGCATACGTTGTACTTCAGTGTCACCAAGACCAAAACATCTCTATCAAAAGAATTCTGGGCTCTAATATTTTCAGATTTTTTATTTGTCCCCATTACTTTCCAATTTTATTAGTCAATGTGATTATTGAATATCTACTATGTTCCAAACTCTGCAGTAGGCCCTCAGGCAAACATGAAAGAGTAAACCGTAATTCCTGTTGAGGACAAGCTTAGAGCCTAAATAAAGGAGAAAAATGAGATAAATCAATGAATTCACTGTCTTCAATGAACTGTTATCCCTTTGCATGGTAGAGAATCAGAAAAACATCTAATGGTTAAAAATTTAGATTTTATGATGTAGAAGGCGGACGGCGTTTGCTTTTAGTAATTCAAAACAAACTCAGAGAAAACATCTTGGGTGCTCCTAATGTTCTGTTTCTTAGCCTGGGTGTAGGTTTCACAATTGTATTTGGTTTGTGAAGAAACCATTGAGTTACACATTTATGTGTACTTTTCTCATATTTATTATACTTTGATTACAAATTTTAAAGGTATAGATTTCTTTATCCTTTACAAAGAATAAGCACAAGTTTTCCTTAGTCTCAACAAATACTTTAAAAATTGAATTATAATTTAAGTTTCTAAAAAGTAAAAAACTAAAAAGTCTTAACACTTTTTAAAAACATGAGAAGCATCATTATTTTTATAAATGAATTACAGTGTAGAATTTTCCATTATGCTTCTATTTGTAATATTTTGGTCTATTAAAATTTTCTTAGACTATTCCCACATATTCAAGAGATAGTATATTCTCATGGTCATCCTAGAGAGCCTTTACCACCAGAGAAGTTAGCACACTAGTTGCTCAGAAATTTCCATTTGGTCCTATTATTTTTTTCACTGACCACCAACTTAATGATGTCTTGAGCAAGCAATAAATTACATTCACTGTATCCTCCTGGTATTATACTGTGTTAAAATTCTTCTTTTTTTCATGAATAAAGAACTGCTATTTGTAGGTGTGATTCACTTTTCTTAAATCCTCAGTTTCAGATGCTGAATATAAAATGTACCCAACTCCTGGAAAAAAAATATAGCACCAGGCAAAGCAGACACTTAAAATTGTTTTAAATTAATTCCACAGATATTATATAATTTCCCCAATAAATATTCTACCAAACAATATAAAGAAAGTATCTCTAAATTTACTCCTTTCTGTAGCATTTACCCTGTTGGATGCATATCTCCTTGAGTTTTCCTTAGACTTCATGATGCAAGGTTCATTTCAACTCATACTCCTCCTAAACCCACGTTCTTTGGCTCTTCTTTCTCTACCATTGACAGCAAATAAGATTCGATAACGTGCAAATTCTTGAAAGTGCTTGTTTTTTTTCTAGGATTTGACCCTAGAATGCTCTCCAGTCTGCCTCTACACATTCTCTCTCACTATAAACAGGCATGGCCTTAGGTTTAATACAATGACCCTTTGCCCTACGTTCTATATCTAAGTGACAACCAGGGACCTCCATCTGCAGGTTCCAACCACTTCAAACTCAATATGTCCAAAACTCAACTGTATTCTCCCAAAATCTGCTTCTCCCCATCTTTACCTCACCTCACTCTGCCCCCAGCCAATACTCTCAGTTATCTTGCATTGGTTAGTAATAGTCACTGTCCTGAATAACTTTCCAATACCCTCCTCGCTATGCCTTTGTTGCATAATTCCCTCTCTCCTATCTCTTGCCTCATTCTTTTTTTTTTTTTTTTTTTTTTTTGACAGGGTCTCACTCTGTCACCCAGGCTGGATTGCAGTTGCGCAATCAAGGCTCACTGCAGCCCGAAACTCCCAGGCTCAGGTGATCCTCCCACCTCAGCCTCCGAACCATAGGCACATGCCACCATACCTGGCTAATTTTCTGTATTTTTGTTGTAGATGGGGATCTCCCTATGTTGTCCAGACTTGTCTGAAACTCCTGGGCTGAAACAATCCACCCACCTTATCCTCCCAAAGTGCTGGAATTAAAAGCATGAGTCGCCACACTCAACCCTTACCTCATTCTTGACATCCTTTAACCCTGTGCCCCTACAGTCAGAGTGATCAAAAAGTATACATTATGAAGGGCTCAACACTATTCACTTATTCATTCACTCACTCCTTCCTTCATTCAACAAATATTCATTTTATATATCTAATATAAGTGACTACCTCATGTTAGACTTTGGATATTCAGAGATGAACAGGACAGACTCTTCTCTGAAGAAGCACTATCTTGAAGGGAAGGCATACAAAAATGGCTTGCTTGCTTGCTTCTTTCCCTTTTTTTTTTTTGGTGGGGGGGACAGGGTCTCACTCTGTCGCCCAGGCTGGAGTGCAGTGGCGTGATCTCAGCTCACTGCAACCTCTGCCTCCTGGGTTCAAACGATTCTCATGCCTCAGTCTCCCGGGTAGCTGGGATTAGAGGTACACACTCCCACGCCGGGCTAATTTTTGTATTTTTGGTAGAGACAGGATTTTGCCATATATGCCGGGCTGGTCTCGAACTCCTGACCTCAGGTGATCCACCCATCTGGAGCTTCCAAAGTGCTGGGATTATGGGCATGAGCCACAATGCCCAGCCCAAGAATGGCTTTCTAACACATATATTGCGTGGAAGAGAATTCAAATGCCTTTGTATATCATATAAATGTTCTATATAATCTGGCCTCTACAAACCTCTCCTGCCTCATTTACTCCATTTCCCGATTGTATGTCCTTCACTCCAGGCACCCAGAACTACATGTGGATGTCCAATGAGCCTTGCCTTTATGCCTCTGTGCTTTAATTCCCTCTGCATGGAATGTCCTTCTCAGCCTTGTCAACTCAGCAAACTGATTCTGGCTACTTCAGACAGTTGGTATCTGTCCTGTGTACTCTATAACAGCCTGTGCAAATTTAATATTTATCACTCTATTTATTAATTACCAATCTTCACTTTCATCTTTCCTACTAGAAAGTGAGGTACATGAGAGCAGTGATTGAATATCCTGTGCCCTTAGGGTTGAATGACCAATAATCACATACTTGGGAATAAGAAAATGAATAAGAACTCAGCCCAGGTGATCAGACAGACAGATAGGAATCCAGGCTCCACCAAATAATAACTACGTAACTTTGAGAAGTTACTTGTCTTCTGTGAGTCTTGGTTTCCTCAGTTTTAATTCTCTGTTAAAAGGAATCACAATATTTACCTTAAGTGTTCTGTGAGGACTCAAGATAAAGCAAATAAAGTGTTTAGTAGAGTGCCTGGCCCATAGTAAGGACTCAATAATTTTTAGCTATTATTATTATTGCATCTGTTTGAAAAGTGGTGGTGGCCTTATTGTTCCCTTTACATTTTACAGCTGTGATCAGGTGGTAGGAAGCACAGGATGGGAGAAAAAAGGAAGTATCATTGTTTTAAAATGCATTTGGTATCTGTTGCACTCCTTGATATGATATTTCATTGATCTCCCCAACAAGTTGGGTGGAGTAAGAATTATTATTGCCATTTTATATATTAGGAAACTGAACCTCAAAGAGCATAAATGATTCATTCAAGGATACAAAGCTGCAGTTTACCAGGGTAAGCATAACAAAATACCATAGACTACGTGGCTTAAACAACAGAAATTTATTTCTCACAATTCTGGAGGATGGGAAGTTCAAGATAAAAGTGCATGTCGATTTTGTTGCTGGTGAGGGCTCTTTTCTTCCTGACTTGCAGATGGCCATCTTCTCACTGTGCCCTCACTCACTCTGGGTGATATTGGAGTCCATTACTCTAACTCTTGCAGTCTTTCTCCACAGGTCCCACTCTTACCTCCCAGTGACCATGTCAAGGAGATGGGTACTTTCAAACTCATGATCCAGAAGTTCTACTTTAAATTACATGTCCCTTAGGAATGTTCCCTTTGAATGACTAGTACATGGCATAGCTTTGTTTTCATGTTTTTGGGTATAATGACATACCCGAAACTGGGAACAAAAAGAGGTTTAATTGGACTTACAGTTCCACATGGCTGGGGAGGCCTCAAAATCACGGTGGGAGGCAAAAAGGCACTTCTTTCATGGCAGCGAGAAGAGAAAAAATGAGGAGGAAACAAAAAGGGAAACCCGTGATAAACCCATCAGATCTTGTGAGACTTATTCACTATCACGAGAAGAGCACAGGAAAGACCAGTCCCCATGATTCAATTACCTCCCCCTGGGTCCCTCCCACAACAAATGGGAATTCTGGGAGATACAATTTGGGTTGATATTTGGGTAGGAACACAGCCAAACCATATCATTATCTTTGTTTTACAAATACTTATTTTATGCTTTGAATGACCAAGAAACTCCAATAATAGGGTATGGAAGAAAGGGAGAATGGCTAAAAAACTTCAAGTTTTTGAGTAAATTGAATTCAAAGATTCTGATTTCATGGATTACAGCAGTGAACTCTTCATATTGGTTCTTCCCTTGGCTATAGCAGTGAGATTCAGGGCAAAAAAACAGCATCTTATGGGCTGGATTGTGGCTCCCCAAATTCATATGTTGAGATCCTATCCCCCAATATGACTGTATTTAGAGACATACTTTTAGGAGGCAATTAAGGTTAAATGAGGTTATAAGGGTGGGACTCTACTTCTATAGGACCAGTGGCTTCACAAGAAGAGGAAGAGAGAGCCCAGAGTGATTATGTAGGAAAAAGTGATGAATCATCCTCATGAGATGGTGCTAGTAGAAAGAAAAGATTTCAAGGGATGGTTAAGTCAAAGGGAGCCCACTGAATGTACCAGTAGGTATAAATCCTGTGGCTCTGACAGAAAAAGCAAGAACTTATTCCTCATACTAGATACCTGCTCTTCCTCCGCAGCGCCCACTGCCACCCAAGTTCCCTTGAATCCAACTCTGGCATCCTCAGCAGGGAGACCTCTAAACTGTACTCACATTAAAATACACAATTTCTAAAATTAGATGATCACCCTTTGATACTGAAGAGGAGAAAAGAATGTCAAATTGCCTAGCTAAGTACTCCTGAGGGAAGTATAAAAGGAAAGAAGAGAATTTATATGGTTGCCAGGAAGCCCCAGCTGAATGGAGGTACTAGCAGATCAAGGTGAGCCCAAAATATAGGTTGAAAGTAAAATGGTAAATGCTTTTGTTAAGACAAGGTTTGTAGTTGCCTCATTTGTTTCTTTTCTTACAATGCAAGAAGGAAAAATCCAACACCCTGAATCTCTCCTTAAGGACTCGCAAACACCCAAGATTTTTGTAAGGATAAAAGAGTAAAGAAAGGAGGCACAATTCCCATCAATCACGGAATCAGCATATAAATTACATAATATTTATATGATGGAATATAATATATCAATGAGAATGGACACATTAAAACTGTAAGTGGGAATATGGGTTTTTAAAGATCTCAGAAATGTTAGAAGTTTAGGTAATGTTAATAATCTCAGAAACAGAATTTTTATAGTCTCACAAACATAATGTTGAGTTAAAACAATGAGTATGTATTGTGTGATTCCACTTATATAAGTTCAAAAACCAAACATGGCTGATCTAGGTTGAAAGTCAAGAGAGTGGACACCCATGCAGCAGCCTGAGGCTTGGATGGGGGTAGGGCTTGAAGTGCTGGTCAATGTTTTGCGTTTTGATCTGCCTTCTGCTTAGGTGGGTGTGTTACCTGAAAGACAATTCATTAAGCTGTACCCTTATGATCTGTGTAACTTTCTGTATATTTCCACAAAAAGTTTTAAAAATTTAAAAAACATTATTTCTGGATTTATACCTAAAAGGGTTTGAAGGAGAGATTCTAGCAGATATTTGTACATCCATGTTATTGCAGCATTACTTACAAGAGCCAAAAGATGGAAACAACTAAAAGGTCTATGGATCACTGAATGGATATTTAAAATGTAGTATACACATACACTAGAGTATTATTGAGCCTGACTAAGGAACCAAATTCTGATACATGCTACGTTATGGATGAACTTTGAAGATATCATGCTAAGTGAAATAAGCCAGACACAAAAAGACAAATATTGTGTGATTCCACTTATATGAGGTACCTAGAGTAGTCAAATTCATAGAGACAAAAAGTAAGGGAGCAGTTACCAGGGACTGGGGGAAGAGGAAAATAAGGAGTTATCATTTAATAATTATAGAGTTTCAGTTTGGGAAGATGAAAAAGTTCTGAAGATGGATAGTAGTGATGTTTGCACAACAATGTGAATATGCCTAATACAACTGAATTGTACACCTAAAAGTTGTTAAAATGGCTAATTTTATATTGTACATTCTACCATAATAAAAAAAAATTTAAACACTAAAATAAGAATAGAAGCACGTGTGTTTTTCTTCTCTCTCACTGGGGGAATCCTGCGCATCTGACCCCAGGATCTTCCAGACAAACTTCCACACACTTCTCCTATCTTCTATTCAAGGCCACTGTAGCACCCATTGCTAGGATTTTCTTCTGCTTTTGGTTATCTTTTTTACCTCCATGTCACATGTCAAAATTTTTCTGGCTGGCTTTTTTTCACCTTTAGGAGTAAAAGAGTATCTTTAGAAGAATCTATGTGCTTAATTTGATCAGGAGATTTGAGTTACTGACCATCGTACATGAACATCTTAAAAACATTACATCATTCCCAGACCAATATTCTGAAATATACTTCTAGGAATATAAACCTTGGTAATATGCAGCTAATTTATTGCTCCTCTGAATCAAATACAATCCATTGAGCAAAAAAATGTCTACATTTATTTATACTTCATCTATCTGTAAACAGACCTGTGACTAAAATCAAATGGCCAGTTCACAAAAAAAAATTTAGAAACAATTAAACCATTTTAAGTCATTTTATTTTCAAACAATACCAAAATATCAAGTTGATTCAGCTAACTATTCATTTATTCTGTCAACATAATATTAAAAAGTTTGACTAAATTTTTCAGAGTTTATTAATATTTTCACTGAATTTCCAGATGTTTTGCTTTCCCATATTGGTGTCACTATGTATCTTTATTTTCTCCTTACACTCTGATTTCTATGTATAGTTTATTGTTGGGAGATAGCTGCAGGGCAGGACAGATATTAAAACTATATAGCATCTCATAAGATGTGAAGCTGAATATCTTTTTTTAGATTAGGTAACCTTTTCATAGCTTTGGGGAAAAACATGGATAGTACTCATGTGTGTGTGTGTGTGTGCATGCGCATGTGCATGCACATGTGTGAGCTTGTGTGCATTGACAGAGAATTATTTTATATTGAGAATAAGCAAAACTTTGTGTCGATTATTGCAAAAAAAATCCTAGAAGATCTTGTTTTGTTTTCTTTTAAATCTGTAGCTCTGCACCGTGTGTGTGTGTGTGTGTGTGTGTGTGTGTGTGTATCAACTCAACTCACATATAACCTCAGAGGAATTAGTATAGAATACTGATAAAGAAGGCTGAAATTTTTACTCTGCTCTGACATTTTCTTAGTTTGCCTCAGTTTTCTCATCTGTATTACAGAGATGAAAATCGCACCTTCTTCATGAAATATTTAACAAGAAAAGGCGTATCAAAGTGACATACTCAATTAATGTTAGAACTCATACTAACAACCAGGAATTTTTTCTGTGATTGTGAAATGACTCTCTACATCACTGACTTTGGATCATGGGTCCTAATCAAAATATTGTGCAACTCACATCTGAACTTAGCTGTTGTTTTAAAGGAGTGACCTTTTTAGGCATATTATAGCCTGTTCAATGCAGAGCAAGGAGTATAGAATATTTGGAACAGTTCAAGGAGGGACATAGAGTTAGGGTGCAAGATGTGGTGAGAGGGGAAGGGACAGACCAGAGCCAACAATTTTGTTTTGTTCTCAACTTAGTCAGCAAAACTAGGTCTTTAGAAATCTTGAATCTCACAGTATTTGGCTAATACCACTACACTACCCTATTATTCAGTCAATTTGGAAATGATAGAACTTAAGATTTCTCATTAAATTTTAATGATGCAATAATCCACCATTTGTATTAACACGTGGTGAATCATACCTACCTTTTCGTCCTTTGTTGTTGCTGGTGGCTCATTGGCTCAACTACCATCAGCAGGAGCTTTAAAGAAAAGTTTTTAGTCTTATCTTCATATGGCCCGCATGAAATGGCAGGAATGTGCTTCAGTTTAAGAGACAAAACGTCTTTTTCCAAACTGAATTTTTACACTCCAGGTTTCTTCGTCAAGCAGACCTTCAGATCCTTCGTTTATAACCCATAAAATTCCTACTCCGGCCAGGCGTGGTGGCTCACACCTGTAATCCCCGCACTTCGGGAGGCCAAGGCGGTGGATCATAAGATAAGGAGATCGAGACCATCCTGGCTAACACGGTGAAATCCCGTCTCTACTAAAAATACAAAAAATTAGCCGGGCATGGTGGCGGGCACCTGTAGTCCCAGCTACTCGGGAGGCTGAGGCAGGAGAATGGCGGGAACCCGGGAGGCGGAGGTTGCAGTGAGTGGAGATCGCGCCACTGCACTCCAGCCTGGGTGACAGAGCGAGACTCCATCAAAAAAAAAAAAAAAAAAAAAAAGAAAGAAAGAAAGAGAAAAAAAAAAATCCTCTTCCTCAGCTAAAACTCTTTTCTAAATGTCTCTGGTTACTTGACTCTTCGCTCCTCCTATGTCCTAGATTAAAGAATTCTGGGATTCATAGGCAAACGTTGTCAGGTAAATGTATCTAACATAGCTTGTCAGAATTTTGCTTGTGTTTCTAATGGTCTCCAGACAAGTAAGCAATATGTAGATGGCTTGACACATTTCTCAGTGTCCTCAGCCATATTAAATTGTATTATTTTCATGGAATACATAGATTTATGTCCGACCTTTATGGATTGTACTCGTGTGTGTGTGTGTGTACGTGTGAACTTGTGTTCATTGACAGAGAATTCTTTTTTATTGAGAATAAGCAAAACTTTGTGTCAGCCATTGCAAGAAAATCCTACGAGATCTTGTTTTGCCCAAAAGTCATTAAAACTTCCAGAAAACGTATCCTGTCCTTTATGCTTTGCTTTATAAACATACGTATTATAGTCACAATTTTTCCGTAATGGAATTTTATTTTTCAAATACTTCAGATAATAATAAAGAACTTGTTTTAAACAAATATCCAAGTTTTCACCTCTGTATCTCTATTGTCCAAGTGGGGACAGTATTTTAGTGAGTCTACTTAGTTTTCTTGACTTAGTTACTACTTTTTGATGTTCAGGAAGAGTTTAAAGTACATAGCAATTATAAGTCCTTTATAGATTTGATCAAATTCACATATAAGACCATCTGAGCCTGTGTATATGTGTGTGTGTGTGTGTGTGTGTGTACATGTGTGTGTGTCCATTTTGTGGAAAGGGACTGCTAGTAAGGCATATAAGTCTTTGACTGTTTGAGTCACTTTTTCAACGTTTTTTTCACAGTCATCTTTTACTTTTCAATAAAACTTTATTTCTAATATTGAGTCAATTCTGGCAATTTATGCTTTTCAAGAAACAGATCATTTGCTGTTTTCAAGGAAACTATTTTATTAAAAAATACAAAATTATAAAAGATTATACAAATTTATAATCATTACTTTAAAATATGAAACAATTCAAAAATATAAAAATTATAGACAAAAATTTAAACTCATTCTGATTCCAGAGCCCATGCCCTTAACTACTACCCTTAAATAAAAATCAGGGGAGTGTTATTCATAACATAAGCAGGAATACATAGATATTTGGGAAAGCTAACTGCTAACACAAGTTGGGGAGCCATTTTGAAAATAAAATGTTTAAATTAAAAATCCGTAATTCTTTTCAAACCTAAGCTTTATTTATCCATGGAAAATCCACTTCTGGAGCCAGGTAAAGAAAGGTGTTATGCAATGTTAAAATGGGATCAGTTTGTGCAAATGCAGCTGAGAGATCAGAAAAACAAGGACTGAAATATACCATTGAACTTGACAAGGTGGAAGTCTGCGGTGATCTTGTCAAGAGTAGCATCCAAAGTAGAGGAAATGCAAGCCTGATTGGACAGTTTTGTGGGGAGAAGAGAAGGTGAGTAAGTGAAGTCAAGGCTTGATAGATTTTGTTTTAAGGCAAACAGAGAAGTGAGACTAGATGATAAGAGGAGATTTGGAGGTTTCTTTTTCTTAGCTGAGTAGTGTTAGAACATGTTGTATTGTTGCAATTTTATAAAATCGGTGAGAAACTGATGAGATGGGAGAGAGGAGAGTCAGGCATGAGTACCAGAAACCAGGAGGATCCAGTGCACAATTAAATTTTGTAAAAAACCCTTAGCCTTTGAAGAAAGAATATTTCACCCATGTAATCAGAAAACAGGATAAAAAAGGTCGAGTTGATAAATTTGGATAAAGTGGTACTTTTAATGACTTTTATCAAATTATTTTACTGTTAATTTTTCACATTGAGGATTTTAATTCATCTGGAATTGTATTATGGTGAAAGTTAGGGGTCTAATGTTATATTTTTCCAGGTAGATGGTCACTTGTTTCAGCATCATTCCCTGGTGCTTAGGAATGCCGCCTTTATTTTCCAGGAAGCTCCCTCATCTTTAAAGGTTTATTTCTGTGTTGTGTGTTCTGCTTTTCTCATCTGTTTGTGACAAATTGCACTATAGTAATTAGTATAGCTTTATAGTAAGCTTTGACAACTGATCAAACAAAACATGGCTTATGATTTTTCTACCACATTGTCTTAGTCATTATTTTTAATCATCTAAGTATTGTCTCTATGTTTTTCCATTCTTATTTCTACTATTGTTTAATTATACATAATTTTCTTTGATGAGACTTGCCAGAGGATTTTCCAATTGCACAGTTTTGCTTCTAGTTTTGACTTTTTGGTCTATTTAGTAAAAGTTTCCAGTTTTATGTAATGTCTATTTTTTTTTAACCTGTTTTGTTTCCTCTTTCAAAGTCTTTCTCAAAGGGAAATTTTTAAATCACATGAAATCAAACTATAAATGACAGAAAACAAAATTATAAACGTGAAAAGTATTCCATAATATTAACTTTTTAAACATCTCAAGTGTAAATCTTTTCAAAATTAGTAAGTGGACTTTGTCACATTGAATCATGTTAGCCAGTTGGTCTGTGATCAGTCTATATGGAGGTGACCATATGATCTTAAAGAGCAACAAAACCCACCTTTCTCCAAAAACGTCTTCCCCAGGTACCCAAACTTGGCATTGCTCATTCCTATACAGACTAACATCTAACTATATTGGCCCTGGTAATCAAATACCAATAGCGGTTGCATCTTTCAGCAACAACCCTCGACATTAAGCATTCCATAACAATGACTGAGGAAGCTGTTTCAATATGCAAATTCAGAAGGTCCGATGTGGGGATCTAAGAATCTCAAATTTAAATAAGCATTCTAGTTTATTAAAATAGCCATTCTAGAACCTCTCTTGAGAAATACTGCTGTAGAAGAGGAAAGAAGAGCCCTTCATTTACCTGGAAGTGATCTCAGAGCTTGCTCCCTATTAGCACCACAGTACCTTACTTTCTATTAGTTGATAATATAAGCAATAAGACAGGGATATCTCAGAGGAGAAGGTATTGGGGTAATGGCACCAGGCAGGAAGTAGTTTTGAGGGTGCCAGGCTAAAGAAGGATACCAGTCAATTGAGTCTCATGCAGCACTGTCCAATAGAACTTTCTGCAATGATAAAAAAGCTGCATATGCACACTGTCCAACAGAGTACCCTACTAGTCACATGTAGCTACTGAGTACATGAAATGTGGCTAATTCAACTGAGTAACTGAATTTTAAATTTTACTTAATCATTTTAATTAAAATGTATATAACCCCATGTGAACAGTGGTTATCATATTGGACAGCATAGGTTTGGAGCTTTGCCTAAGGCTGGGATAGAGATAGTGAAAAGAAACTTCATGCTAAATTAAACAATTTCTAATTTACAATTTTGCCAAAGGTCAAAATGGTTCTTTGTTATTAAGAATCATAGTATCAGATCTTGATATCATGCTAGCAGGGAGAGTTGTAAAACTGATAAAATGTATTTTACTAATAGTTCCTCTATTATTCTGCCAGTCACATAAATTGCCTTCAATTCAGAAGTTATTGAGATGTATTTTCAGGAAATCTTGATGACGGTTGGCAAATGATAGACAAAAAAAAAAAAAAAAAAATTGGTGGTAAATATCCTTAGTACTTGCTTCCAAGTCTTTCAAGCTAAATTTTCAGTACACATTGAAAAATGTATTGTGAATTTAGAGAATTGAAAAATATTTTTGACTGAGGAAATTTTATTAATAGTGATGGCTAACACTTTCAAAACACTGACCACATGCCAAAGAGTAGACTAATGCTGTATGTGAATTGTTTAATTTAACTTAGACAAAACCATGAGGAACACATTGCTATCAATCACATTTGGAGATGGAAGAATCAAAGATCTGAGGAGTTCAGTAAACTGCCCAAAGCAGCACAACCAGTCAAATGGAAACCATGACAAGAAGCAAGGTCTGTTTTCCCCCAGAGCACCATGGTGTGCTTCCTCTTTCTATTTAAATCTTGGGGGTCTTGAGTCTGACAAAAACTTCCCTCCAACATTTAGTATTTTTAAAAGTCAGTTCTACTGTATAATAATAAAATAATAAACTTGAAAATGCTAATTGTTCATTAATTCCAAAACGTCTACCGAGCACCTGGGCAAGTTTGGGTTCGTGATAGTGAATCTGAGATAGGTTTGAGAGTTTGAGAACTTGAGAAAGAAGCTGGAGTTCCTGAGAACAATCCTGAGATAGTTATTAAGGAGGAGAGATGGGGTGAGGGAGGAAGGGGAGGAGACAGAAGCTATTGAGTTGTATGAGGATAGGGTCAACATGGACTAAAAGGTCAGTGGTATTCCCCTGGTGGCTTAACCCAGGCATATTTTTAAATCAGACATAGCTTGTGCTTAATTTAGTCACTTGACTGCAATAGAAATCCTCCCTCCTTCCATTCTCTCCACTTTAAACCTTGTCAAATTTCACTAAATTCACTAATGTGAGTGGGAGTGTTGCTGGTTGGTTGGTTGGTTAGTTAGTCTTGAGAAAAGTGAGAAAATTTGGCTTTACTGATCAGAAAGAGAAACCTGGAAATATGAAGAATGCAAAATTATATCCCCGCCTGACTCCCACTCCAATAATTCACATTATGTTATTTCTAAAATTTTCTCAGAGCATAGAATTTTGGGTTCAAGTCTATCTTATCCTGCTCTTGGCTTGTAGGAAGGCCTCAACTGAGATCCAGATAACGTTTTAATTAAATATATATTTATCATTACAAACAGGATGAGATAGCTACCTAATTGCTGACCGTAAACCCTCTGACTGGTAGATGCAGACTGGCCGTCTTTTCTAACAAAGCATGACATTCAAGTGTCAGAAGAGACCCAAAGGTTATCTAGTTCAATCTCCCCTTTGATCCTGGAATTCCTCTAAAACTTCCCTACCACACGATTGATCGTTTGTTTTTTTTTCCTCTTGAATTCTTCCCTTGACAGAGAACTTAATAACTCCTGAAGCAGCTCATTTCACCTAAGAAACTTAGCTTTTACCTGTAGTCATCGTTTACTTATTTATTATTTTTTTAGGAACATAATCTCTTTATGTCTGCTTGAGATACATATGTTAGTTTAGATGATGAGAATGAGGAAAATACTGGAGACAATGTCTAGCTCCTGTGTTTGTCCCAATAAACTCCAATGGAAAAAGAAACTAAACAGGATCTGGATAGTTTCAGTCTATTGTATCCAGCTTATCAAATCCACAGCCTGGTACTTCTGGAACAAGGCTGCCCCAGGGATGACGGTTAAAGATGAAGATGGCAAATATAAGGAATTCAACATGTCTATGCAGGGCAGTCTGATGTCTCCATACGTTTTCTAAACTTCCATATTTGGTCAGAGCTGGGAGTGAGAGCAGGGTGCTTGCCTGTTTCGGTCCCACTGCTCCTCTGATTCTGCTTTGCTGCCTTAGAGGAGAACAGGTTTAGATCCTCTAGGGGCTGGTGGGGCCATGCCCTTGGCAGCTTGCTGGGCTAACCAGTACTTCTAGCTTTTGATCTTGGGCCTCTCCAAGTTTACCAGAGACACAGGTACCTTCACAGTACCAAGTCCATTTACCATCACCTCACACCAGTACTTGCCCCACCGAGTGAGGGACTCTCCTGGTAACTTAAATGTATGTGAGGTGACTGCAACACCAAGATTCTTGAGGAAGTGGTGGGCAACTGTTTCAGGGTTCAGCTCCTGTTTGATATTGTTCTTCATCCCTACCTCCAGGTGACAGTTTTTTGGAAATGTCACTGTTGCCTCACCTGCCTTGGTCTGGATCTTCTCTAACTTTCTTCCTGGTCTCAGCAATTTCTCCTCTTCAAACAGCTTCTTGTTTTCAGGTGATGCATATACAGCCAGTCTCTGAGGAAGGAGTTGATTCCGGTCCACAGATTTCTTTACTGAGACCAGGTCACCCCATACTCCAAGTGTCCACAGACTGCATGAAAATGACCTCCAGGCTTTCTTTGGGCCAGTGCCTTGTGTCCTCCACCAGCTTATTAATGTGGTGTCATTGGTGCAGGCGCAGCTTCTGGCCCTCCCCGGCCACCGGTTCCTTCCATCCACCCAGCGCTCCACGATGCCCAGGGCCATGACAGTCCCATAGTCATAGTTTAATCCTTTGGAGCCATATTGAATGACTGAAATTTCTGGCCTAGATGATTGTCAGCCTTTTCTGACTCTTCCCTTCTCCCATCCCGGGTTACACATACCCAAAATCAGCAACCATTTCCTTAGGACATTTTGTGGGAACTTTAGTCATCCTGGATGCTTTCCCTGGAAGAATTTCCCGTTTGTCTGTAACCTTTAAAGTATGACACCCACACCCAAACATAATTCCAGGAACGCTCTGACCAACACAGTATAGATCCAGATTATCACCTCCATCTGAATGGACACATCATTGCAGTAACATGAACTATATTTTAGTCATTCTTCGACAACAGTTATCAAATGGCTTAAGGGTAATGTGCATTTTAATCTATGTTGCTACTTAACTCCTATTTTGAATCTGTCTTTTTTTCCTTACATTCTAGAAGATGGTCTTAAATGCATAATGGAAATCACAGGAACTTCAAAGTTAGAGATTTTCCGTATGCATATAGCCTACATCATTTTAACCCTCTGTTTTTAAGAAAGTGATGTAACTTCTCTGAGACTCAGTTTCAATATTTGTTTAAGAGTTGGATAATGTCTAGTTGTTTAGTTTTGTTTTGAGGCTTAAATGAAATAATATATGTAAAATAACTAGCATGATGTCAAAGTACAGATTTTTCTGTTGTATGGCATGTTATCTTGGCCCATGTCCTAGTCCCTAGCCCATTAACTTTCTTTTTTCTTTTTTTTTTTTTTTTGAGAGAGAGTCTCACTCTGTTGCCCAGACTGAAGTGCAGTAGCACAATCTTGGCTCCCTGTATCCCCCACACCCGGGTTGCAGCAGTTCTACTGCCTCAGCCTCCCAAGTAGCTGGGATTAGAGGCATGTGCTATCATGACCAGCTAATTTTTTAACTTTTAGTAGAGATGGGATTTCACCATGTTGGCCAGGCTGGTCTCAAACTCCTGACCTCAGGTGATCCACCCTTCTCAGCCTCCCAAAGTGCTGGGATTACAGGTGTGAACCACTGCATGGATCTCATGATCATCATACCTTACCTAATTTAAGGTATTTTTCCCAGGATTTCAACATTCATGAATTCTAACATGCTTTCAAGATTTTCATCCTAACAAGACAATGCAAATAGTGATGTTTTCTAATAAGAAATTTTTCAAATTGATGCTAACCCATATTTTTACTAACCAAAAAAAGTAGGCAAAATAAAGCTTCTAGAATTTAGCAGATCAGAAAGACATTCCCATGTACAAGACAGTTACCTAAAGACTGCATAGTTGTAACATTACGTAGAATTCAAATGTTTCCTAGATATATTCTTCATTTAGTTTATATCAACTCTTTGTAGCAGACTGTAAAGATATCATCATCTCTGACCTTAAAGAAGTTCACAAAAATAATAAGTAATTTATATCCTTGCCTCAATAATCATAAGTCTTTATTTTAAATACCCATGGTACAGTAAAAAACTTCTTTCACATAGAAAAAAATGCAATTGATTCTTTCAACAAATATTTATTGAGCATCTATATACACCTGATATTGTTCTTGGCAGAAAGGAAAGCAGCAAAAGTCTGCCTGTGCTTTCATGGATATTTTGCTGGAAAAGGACAATAAACAAGCAAACAAATAAATAATGTGTCAAGTGATTATACAAGTAATGAGAAAGTCAAATTGGAAATGGAAAATGTGGCGACATCAGTGATGGTGCTGGTGCTCTTCTAGATGGAATGGTTGGAGGAACCCACTCTTATATAAAGTGCCATCTATGCAGAGACCTTAGGAATCTGAGTAATCTGAGAAAACTGCAGCCCAGGCAGTGGGCTCAGCAAGTTCAAAGATGCTAAAGGAAGTGTGTTTGGCTTAAGTAACAGCAAAAAGGTCCATGAGACTAGGGTAGAATGATGGTAGAGTTGTAGCTGTGCTTGAAAATATATCAGATAGATGGAGGACCACGCCATGCAAGGGCTTTGAGGACATAAGTTGTATGGATTTACTATGTTATAGGGGCCTCAGCAGAGGAATAACATGATCTGACCTGTATTTTAAAAGGATCACCATGGTTGCTGTGGATGATGTGGAATGGAAGATACAGGGTGAAATAAGAGATCAATGAATAGCTATCGCAATAACCCAGATGAGATATAATGCGATTTAGACTGGAGTCCTAATGATGAAGGTGGTGACAAGTACCTGTTTTTTGGATATTTCAAAAGTAGAGCCTCAGGATTTGCTAATAATATTATATGTGGGGTATACGAGGAAGAGAATAATCAAGAATTATTTTTTACTGAGGAGTAGGAAGAATGGAGTAGCCTTTTACTAAAGTTGGGAGTCTGTGGAAAGCATCACATATTTTGGAAGTTAAAAATCAGGAGTTTGTTTTGGACATATTAAGATTTAGATGCCTAATGCATATATCCACCTGGAGATTATAAGAAAGTCTCTGCGTAGGATTCTGGAGCCCAATTCTGGAGAGGTCTGCACTACAGAAAAAAAAAAAAGTAGAGTGTCTAGAGAATAAATGCTATTTAAAGCCTTGAGAGTACATGGATTACCTACTGAATGAGAAGTGACAGAGAAAAAACAAGGTAAAAAGTTGAATCTGCAATATTTACACACCATCAGGAAAATGAGTGATATTCAGAGATTGACTCTAAGATGCAGTGGCCCGTGAGGTAGAAGGCAAGATGAAGAAAGTGTTCCAAATGGCAAACAACAATTTCTCAATACCATCGACAATGATTCTTTGATTATATCAGATAATACTAGCTGTATTCACAGGATTGAAACACAAAATGGTTGAATTTGTTTAAAGTTGAATGCTCTCTTATAAGTAGGCATCCATCTTGGAGTAGTGTAACTGGGAACATTCTCATGAGAGTTGGATTGCAATGTGCGCTTCAGTGTTCAGTCTTCCTCAGCTACAGCAACTCCATCTGAATTTGGCTTTGACCCTTCTTTCATTTCAAATCCTTGTATTAGCTAAAAGCAAGCTCTTATTCCCCATCTCTGCCACCCATGTAGCAGAGCGAAACCTGTAATTCGCAGGAGACAAAGAGCAGAAATAAAGATTCTGGTTCATAAGTTAATAAACAACCAATTGTGATGTTAAAGGCTAAATACATTTAGGCATGTGTGGTCACATTGCTTTATGTTTGTCAATCTCATTTTATATAACCTGGACCAACAAAGCCAACAAGAGGGGAAATACGCAGATATAAGGTCAGTTCAAGGGTTCAACAAAGTGCTCAAAATGATAGAATCAGCAGATAAAATGCTTCACAGGTTGCTAAGATACCTTAATCTGGGAAAAGAATCAGAATTAAGTTTTTGTTAAGAGGTTTATCATTCCCTATCCTGATCCTTTGATAGAGATAGTCTATAGGAATCTTAGCTTTGCAATTATATGGTTGGAGTAATTGGGGAAAAGTTTAGAAAGAGGGTTTGAACAGGAAAGATAATAGCTTAAGAATTTGAGAAGTCACTTGGGGAGAGTTGGGTCATCTTGAAATTGCTTTAGGCAAGCTTAAGCTGTTTAGAAGATTTTCTCTTTGTAAAGGAATAAAAAACTAAGCAATATTATTCTTCTGTGTGGATTTGCTACTGATGACTAACATGGTTGAGTAAAGCAATCATAAAATCCATTTATTTAAGGAAAAAATTTAATAAATTTTGTTTTTATTTGTCCTTTGTGAAAAATTCTGTTTTTGCACATTTTACATACTGCTATTTACTTCAAGCCATTTAATTTACTTTTTCCTTGATAAAGAAAAAAGATGTTATTTCAATTCTTAATCATTCAAAGCAATGCCAATAGACACCATATTGTAGATTTTGAAAAAATAAATTGTAAATTTGTGTTTCTGTATAAACCTATTGAAAAAGTTATACAACAAAGAGTTCTCATATGCCCTTTTTTGATTCAAACATTTGTAACTGCCCGTACTTGCTAGTAAATGGCCCATATTTGCTTGTAAGTTATTCTTTTTCCCTCAATAGATGAGAGGGTGGGTGTGTGTTTCTTTGTGAACCATTGAGAGCAAGTTGCAGATATGCTGACTTTTTTTTTTTTTTTTTGGATGGAGTCACTCTCTATTGCCAGACTGGAGTACAGTGGCACATCTTGGCTCACTGCAGCCTCCGCCTCCCGGATTCAAGCAATTCTCCTGTCTCAGCCTCCTGAGTAGCTGGGACTACAGGCGTGCGCTGCCATGCCTGGCTAATTTTTTTGTATTTTCAGTAGGGATGGGGTTTCACCATATTGGCCAGGATGGTCTTGATCTCCTGACCTCGTGATCCGCCTGCCTCAGCCTCCCAAAGTGCTGAGATTACAGGCATGAGCCACCGTGCCCAGCTGGTGACATTTTATCTCTAATACTTCAATGTATATTTCCTAAGAACATGAGCATTCTCATGCATAATCACAGCACAGTTATAAAAATCAACACCTTTAACATATATACAATATTATTACTGAATTCATAGTCCATATTTAAAGTGTGCTTATTGTGCCAAAAATATACAATATATGATTAAGGTTTTACCAATCCAGAATTCATTCCAGGATGATACATTACCTTTTAACCTCCTTTTCCTCTTTTGGATCTCTTCTGATCTGGAACATTTCCCCAGACTTTATTTGTCATATATGGCTTTGACATTTTGGAAAGAGTCCAGGCCATGGTGTTTAATAATGGTAGAGAGATGTATATGAAATGTAAATGGCTGTGTATGGGCATATTCTGCCTTTATTCACTGAGAGGGTTTAGAAGTAATGCCACCTCCCTAGCTATGTGCACACCTAACCCATCCGGAGCTTGGTTTCTAAATACCTTTTCCCAGTAAAAGCAATCTGGGTTCTCTGGAGAAATGGCTGTTTACTGCACTGGAGCTTATATTCTGCCAGAAGCATGAAAAATAAAAAAAAATATTAAATAATGCAAGCAATTATAGATTGTGAGAGGTGCTATAATAAAATATAGATGATATATTAAAAGAAAGGCCAACTTTTGTTATGGTGGTTAGGGCAAGACTCTCTGAATAAGTTTCGTTTAAGCTGAGACTCAGAGAAGGAAAAAGGAGCAGCCTTGTGAAGAATGTAGAGAAGAGAATTAGGCATAAGGAACAGAAAGTTAAAAGACCCTGATGTCAAAAAAGTTTAGTTTGCTCACAGATAAGAGGAAAGCACTGTGGTTGGAGCCTAGTACTGGGTAATGTTGGTGGGGATGGCCAGGGAGAATGTGGGTGTGATATCACATCAGGTTGGAAGGACAGGCATGGGCTACTAAACCCAGCAATTTACGTTGTGTTCTGGGTGGAATGAGAAAGTCTTAGGAAGATTTAATGTGGGTAGTGACATGATGTGACTTATGTGTTTAAAAGATCATTCTGGCTGCTTTGTGAAAAATAAATTAGAAATGATTTGAGAATGGAAGCAGAGTGACCTGATAAAAGACAATTATGAAAGCTCAGGCAAGAAATAATGGTGGCAGTAGAGATAAAATAAAAGGGTGGTGGCAGTAGAGATAAAAATATGTGGATGAATTCAGATTACATTTTGGAGTTACAAACACCAGGATTAATGTTAGATTAAATGTGTGATGTGGCTGAGGAAAAAGGAAACTTGAAGGAAAATGTCCAGGTTTCTGTCTTGGCATCAAGCTTAGAGATGAAAATCAACAGCTCCATTTTGTTGATTGAGTGTGTTTGAAATGAATTTTTGATTGGAGTGTGTTGATAAGAGTGTGTTTGAGATGAGTTTTAGAAACCAAACGAAAATATTATATAAACAGGAAAAAGAACAACAATTTAAAGTTCCTTTGGGATGTTTCTTACTTTTTTATGAGATTAGGATTCAATACTTACATGAGAATATCTGCATCATTTCATCAAACATGAAAAGTTAAAGGAAATCTTAGTTATCTGCAGATTTTCTGGAAATTTAAATAGTACTATGTGTGCTTGGAAAGATAAAATATTGAGATTACCTACAATGATTTAACGGGAAAATTGTAAGAAAAATTAATTTTTTAAGATAGTTTGAAGGTAAAATTGAATAAAGGAGAATGTAAGTTAAACATCAGAAATAATTTTCTGGGCAAGAATAATTCAAATCATAGTGTCTTTTAAAGGCTTATGAAAGCTCTTTCAGCTGAGACATTAAAAATGAGAATTTAGAAAGCCTAGTTTAAAAGGAAGAAAAATATATTGCAAAGGAGATGAAATAAATGTTCCAATGTTTTTAAAAGTATTATTACAGTTTGTGAAACCAAATCCAGTGAGTTAAATGTTCCACCTTTTTCCACAGTGCTCTTTGTATAATGTATTACAATTAGTGAAGGTGAAGTTAAATGGGCCAGTGTAATATTTTAGATGCCATTTCTGGAAGTTTCTTTAATACTGAGTAGAAATTTTTTTAAGGAACTTATCTTAGGCAAAATGAGGGTGTGCCAAAGAGAGACAGGATAAAATTGGACTATCAATTTCAAGAAAAAAAAAAAGGAATATTTGCCTCTACTTGAGTGAAGGGAAAATAGATTTTGGAAGAGTATAGCATAACATTTAGCTGAAAAAGATATTGCAATTGTTGTGAATAAATGAATTTGATCTCAATTGAAAATAATTTTTATTCCAAAACAACTCTAATAAACACAGTGTATGTAAATAAGATTTATTTTTAAAAATGGACACATTATTTCCATTTTTAAGGTTAGACCTTGAAATTACATGTATTAATCTATTTTTCATTAAGAATTCTACTTTTATAGAAAAGTTATTTGGGGCAAATTATATTCTTGATCCTGAGGATTGGCAGTCTTTTTATTGTACTTAGGCATTTAAAATTTTTTTAGCAAAAATAATTTTAATATACCTTTTCTGTGAAAGCAGTGATTTCAATTAAAAATAAGTGTGTCATTATTTATGTATTGATTCTCCAATTTGTCTCCACAAGGATTTGAAACAGAGTATAACATTATGAATCTGGAAGCAAGGCATCTCTGTCATTATACAACCTTACACCTCAGTAAAAGGGGAGATGTGAGAGCTGTTTAAATGCCATGAAGAGAAGCATGAGAAAAATCAATGCTGAAATGAGTAATTGAATGATGTTTGCAGGGGCTGAGTAGGTCATCATTAGGCATGACACGCTTATGACGACATTTCTAGAGTTATTCGACCCAATGTACATGATATCTAGTAAGACTAGAAATTATATTCACTGCTTTGATTTACATAATGCTTTAAATAATTAGAACGTAGTCATCAGGCTAATATGTTGCAGAGGAAGATGGAATAATCAGACAGTAAGATAATTCAGTCACAGTGGTGACCTTGGCAATGCTCGCATTTTGTTACTTTCTTGAGAACCTGAGAAAACACTTCCTCACTGAAAGTAAGACTACAGACCTTATAAGATAGAACTAAAACAAAAATTCGATACAGCCAATAATGGTATTGGTGAGACCTTCTGTGGCATCTGCTTATGATAGATGTTTCTACATGGAGAGTGAAATAAGTAACCTTATTTAGTATATGATAATTGGTGCAGCATCCCAGATGAGCATCGTTTTATTTATTAAACTGTATGCCCTGTAACCAAGGCATGGACTTCCATTTGGGGCTCTCCATTGTGCTGGAATCTCCCTGAGAGCACATTTTTGCTTTTTCTTCCTTTCTTAGTGATGTTGTTACATCCAGAAAAGGAAAGTCAGAGCAATGCTGGAGAACACTACTGTTAGGTCCTATTTTAGTCATATTATGTAGCTCTGTATGTTTGAACCACATCTTCTTAGAAATGGATTCTATTTTAAAATAAAAAGAAAAGAAAAATTATAAAGGTTATATTGAATATTTCTAGTAATGCAAAACTCATATTCTCCTTTGAGACAAACTAGTCCCTTGATGAATAGCAATAGTGACTGGGGGGGGGGGGGGCGGGGAAACTGTCCTGTATGGTAGCGAAATATACCTCTCTACAACCCTTGCTTGTTGTTCTAATTGCTTTCTTAAGGCACTACAGGGAATGTGCTTAGTCTTTTTTCTAGAAATAATTTTTCATATATTTGAAGAGAGTTATTACATTCTCAGGCTTTTCATTCACTTTTTTAGACAAAACAGTTTCACCTTTTTTAACTAACAGAATATTGATTCCAGAACTCCCACTTACGCTAGTGGTCTCTCCCTACATACTCTGTGCTCTAAATGTATGCTGACACGGACTGAAAATGATGCACCAACTGTTTTTCCCCAGGATATCATCTTCTTTTCTCTAGAAACTCTGTTCCTATTAGTATTACATTAACAACAACAAAAATAAAGTGAGCAATTGGACTCCCTCATTTTATTGTTAATTTACTGAGTTTGCTGCTAACAAAAATCCTCTAATTCCTTTTACCTGATGTTCTTGTGTACTAATTTTCTACAATCTTTCAAGGTTCATTTTTCAAACTTATATTCTTGCCTTTACATTTAATCCAGAAAATCATTGTAATTTTTTAATGCTAATTCGGTCTTCTAAGGGTGTTCTCACACACTCTCTCCCACTCTGGCTCTTGCTCTTTATCTCTATCTCTGTCTCCATCTCTCTCAGTCTGGGGCCATCCTTAAATCTGCTTCTGGTGCACGGGCCAGGGAGAAGGTTGGAGCTCTGCAACCTGCCCCTAGAGACACTCCCAGGAGGATTTGGATACACCAGGGTGTTCCAACTTAATATTGTCAGACAGACAGCCAGCATCTTCTTTTCTGCAGGACTATAAGTAAATGCATTATCAAGTAACTGCTAATACTGAGTTACATTTTCTTTATACAGAGCAATTAGTTTGCCATGAGTTGGAAAATATATTTATCTATCTAGGACTATGTACTGAATTGCTTAATTGTTTGAAAACTAGTGCAATATATTTCAGAACCTACATTTTTAGGATCAGGCTTATCTAAGGTAGCTAATTCATCCTGTCCCCAAACTCTACACCTAAAGTCATCTTAGAAAGGCCTAAAATAAATTACTTTGGAGATGTACTTGTATCAATAAAAATGGAGATGATATCCTAAAGCATTAGTACTGCATATCTTCTAGATTCTGTTTAAGAAGAATCACAACATGGATGTAAAAAGCTGTAGAAAGTATGAGAAAAATTGTTGCCATCTGATAAAAATGTCTTTCCAGGTAAAATAACTTAAAAACCTTTTCCACATTTGGAGGAAATGCTGCCTAAATCAGAATAAATCAACTTCTCTTTGAAATTGACTTGATTTAGAAATGTTATTGTGATAATAAATTATAGTTTTCTCCCAGCATGTAAGACCTTATAATGGAAATCTGGAAGCCACAATTCTGTCTTGTGTTCAATATTATTTTCTACTGGGCACTGGCCAAAAATTCATTACAGCTTAAACATAGTTAATTTATTTCTACCTACCTCAGGGTATGTTACAGTAATTAATGGGGGCAGAAAGATTAACTAAAGCAGAAAGATATTATAAAAATTATATATTTTATTTTGATTATATGTTTGAACCATATTTATGTATTTTATTACTCATGTTTCTAAATTATCTATATTTTATAGAATTTTAGAATGCTATTTTATATTCTGAAATGGAATTCCTGCTGAAAACACTAAGTAAATTCAACATTAAGACAAGTAAAATAAATAATATACCATCTAAAACATTTTATCATTTGTTATTTGAGCGATTGTAGTAAAATCACCAGAGAGGAATATGTAGTTGCAACCATCCACTGTATTTTCAAGATGCTCAGCAACCACGAAATGAATTTCACATCAAGACCATAATGAGAAAAAAGATTCCAGAATAATTTCCTACTTCTTGAATTGAATGTGAATGAATAGAGAAGGCAGATCATTTCTAAAAACAACATCTCATCCAGTGAACTGAATCCTTACAATCTGTGTATTAGGAATCAACATTTGAAAAATTAGGCAATCATGTTGACATGTTCAGGCGATTTTTATTTTGAATATAGTCTATTTCTTCCAGACAACAACAGCCACCACAACTAACTTTTCCATTTTTTAAAATAAGTTGAGTAATAATAGCAACACTCCCAAGTGAACAATCAAGACCTAAGAGTTTTGTTATGAACCAACTACCAGAGGAAATGGTAAGATTTGTGTTATGTTTTTTCCATCTTCCAGCAGGTCATTTATAATTATGGCTATTAGCTCTGTGACCATCCACCAATAACTTCTCTTCTGATAACCCTTTGATTCTTTAAATAAAGGATTTTACTTCTTATGTTATTCAAAATATGAGTGTTGAACTTAGCACCTTGTGTTCTGGTTAATTATAAATATCGTCATCTTCCTGATAGATTAGAATCAAGTTGTCTATGTTCTAACTAAGGACATGTCATTTCACCTTTTTAAGCCCCACTTTCTTATTCACAATGTGTGGATAACAATCTTTTCAAATAAACAACACTGAATCCAAAGATTTTGTTAACAAAACTTTTAAAAGGATTAAATAAATATATAACAAGAGAAATAAAGAGGTTCTTCTTTAACACACTCCTATGTTTTATTTGAAATATAAATACAAAAATAAGCTAGCCTCACATTCAAGCTAAATAATCCACTTGGTGTTCAGCTTAAAAATATGATTTCCTGAGTAGGTTTCATAGAGTTTGTTGCCCATTAGCTTAATGCCATTTCTGTCCGCTTCATGTCTCATTGAAGCCAGCAACTATTTTTAGGCCTTGATGGTCTACAGGGCTAGTGCTCAGAAGCAGCACAGGTCTGAAGAGGAGACAACAGCCCTTTACTTGGTAAGAACCACACTGTAATTGAAGATGAGGTTTGAAGGGAAGGAGGAAGTTTGCTGGAGCTGTTTTTGCTTGAAGAGTTGTTTTTGCACACAATGCCACACACACTCCGGCGACAATTTTGGAATGAACACCTCATGCGAATGCTGCTTTTACCATTTTCTTAGTTTTACATCAGAGACAAACAGCCTCTTAAACACTGTAGCTTAAAGATACTTTTGACTTCCCTATATATCTGGGTTTTATCTGTTGTGCAGAGCGGTAGCATCTTTGCTGACTGGCAAGCTTTTGTTCAGCGTTGCAGCTTGGATTTTACATCTAGCAAAAAGAAAAACCTGCGATTTTTATAAATCATTTTATTTTTTAAAAAAGCAGAAAACAAACATCCTTCCTTCAGAATTCTCCTTTTCAAAATAAAGCCTGCAAGCCAATGGTAGCAATGCCTTCACTTTTAAGGCACCTTGTACAGGATATGTCTGCTTGAAGAATCTGTCATCTCAGCTTAAGGACCTTGTGTTTTGTGGCCAACCAAAGAACATTGTGTACCCTGAGCCTTGTTAGGAAACACATTAGGTACTACTTAATTTATTTTAAACCTAATTTTAAGCAGGGAAATCAGGTTAGATTTAGCACTTTACTATAAATTATACTTTCTGCGTACATAGATGTAATTAATTTGGGGTGGGGGAATTTGAACTAAAATACATATTCCAAAAAGTTTGCAAATTCCGCTTTTGATCATTTAAAAGAGAAATACAGGGTTGCATTAAGCCTTTAATCAGAAAGACAAAAACTAAGAAAAAAATATTAACATCTTCTATGGATCAAAATAAATTTTTCACGTATTAAAAAGTCTCCCTTCCCAATTATCTTACTGAACTGACTGGTAAGATTTCTTCCTTTGTTCTGAAATATGTCAGAATCTTAGAGAAACTAGATCAATAAGAATATATCTATAAATGTATGTGCACAACAAAAAACATAAAGAAATATATAACACTATATATGTGTGTAAATATATATACACATACATATATATGTTCTACGTGGGCTAAATGCAACATAAGATATTCTTCTGGTAAAATTGTTATTCTAAACCATGTCAGCGTTTTAAAAATTTTATTTTACTTTTCATTTTGAAACAGTGTAAACCTTTACATAAACGTTGTAAGAATGGTACCTGACTCTCTTTATCTTCAGTGTACTCCCTGATTTGCTCAGCCCCATGCAGGTTACCAACACAGTCGCAGTACTAGCCATATCCTGGGCTCCTCCCCATCAGTGCATTGACTGCACTGACCGAATCCTTGACCCAGACCAACCGGAAGTAGAAAGGACCATACTACCTTTTAAAACATCATTTGAATTATATTGAGGAACGCCAGGCGTTTCCAGATGTGCTCTAGCTGAGTCTTCTGCTTCAAGACAAGATTGTGCAATCTCCATTTCAGACATTTCCCCTTTCCTTGTAAAGTTCTAAGAAAAAAAGTCCACATCAGAATTTCATACAAACTATCAGCTCTATGTTACTTTTCAAATGAAGCACCGTGAAGTTTGGCAAATTCTATTTCTAGTTTTCTCTCACAATCAGCAACTATAGCAAACACTGAGTGGAGGAGGGAAACATGAGGGAAAATTAGGAAAATCAATTTTATCTACTGCAATTAGAGAAAATAAACCCTATGGAATATTCTGCTTTATTGAATTGGATCTGAATCATCAAATGAAATACATTTTATCTATTATATCTGGCTTATTTATAGAATGTGGTTTATTACATTATACAGTAACTGGAAGGTATTGTGTGAGTCATTTAGCTACTCACCAAGGTTCATTTAGTAAAAGACCACCTCTGTTGCTCTATGTGGTATGATAGAGACTTAAAAAAGAAAAATAAATTGTATAGCTATTATCAGTATTAGTCATAATGCCCTTTTGTTGTGCTAGGAGAAGATATTTTATAGAAAAACAAAAGAAGTCAGTGACCTAAGAGCTAAATAATTTGCCTAATGTCTCAGCAAGGCTGAGCAACAGAAGATGAAGGTCTCTGGGATCCTCTTCTGGTGCACAAACCAGTGGAATGCATTGTTCTCATAAATGCATATAACTGATAAGAGGCTCCCTACCCCACCCCCCCACCCTAGAACACAGGAAGACACCAGTTAAATGCCTTTCTGGGTGAAAAAGGTCTCTAGGGTACAGGCTATTTTCTTATCCTCCTATGATAAAGGGAACATTTGGATGAATTAAGACACCTTAGCATTCAGAGAAAACTGCCAAAAATAAGGGAAAAGAGTTACCCGGCTTAACATTTGTTCTTGAATAGGGAGGGATGAAATAGAGTGTTTAGTTACTCAGAAACTGTATCCCAAATGCAAGGAGTGATGTTTGTCCCCAAATAAAGTCATGTGATAAACACATGTGCTTGTTAAACAGCCCACTCCAAACCACGCACTGAAGTGAAAAGAGGGTTGAAGATATGTTTTATTTGATGAACCATACACAAATCTTAGTATATGTTCACAACCTCATTAAATATATAGAAACCCTCTGAAACAAACCAAACATGGTCACAAACTTCCTGAGCCTATTTTGGGAAATAGAACTACTGGGCAAGTTAAGCTTCAGGCCACAGACCAACCACAAAAGCCACAAGTATGGCTGAATGGGTAAATTTGGAAACCCATAGTGCTGAGCCTGGGATATTCCTTGGGAGGCTGAAGGCTGAGAAGCAAACAGTTACTCAGGGAATTACTGTATTTGACCATATATGGCATATCTGAAAGTGGAAGCTACAAAATTGTCACGGATTTTTTTTTCTATAGCCTAATCTCACCTGTGGCTAAAGATAACTAATATAAAATTCTGCTGGCTAGGTGCAAAAATCAGATTTTAGCTCTATAGATATAGATATAGATATAGATATTTATAGATATAGCTAGATGATATTGATGCAGGTATAGAAAGATAAAGATATAGCTGGATGTGGTGGCTCACACCAGTAATCCTAGCAACTCAGTAGGCTGAGGAAGGAGGATCGCTTGAGCCTAGAAGTTCAAGACAAGACTGGGAAACATAGTGTGATCCTCCATCTCAAAAAAATCTAATAAATAAATAAATTAGCTGGGTGTGGTGGCATGCACCGGTAGTCCCCGCTACTTGAGAGGCCAAGGTGGGAGGATCACTTGAGCCCAGGAGTTTGAGGCTGCAGTGAGCCATGATTGCACCACTGCACTCTAGTCTGGGTGACAGAGTGAGACCTTGTTTCTAAAAAAAAATTGGGATTAAAAAATATAGAATGCACATATATACATATATAATATACATATTTCTAAATAGTATATAAATTCTAGAACTGTACCAATAACGCCCCAGCATTTTTAAATGTTTCAAAGTAGATTTTCTTTAACTAGTGTTGAGTATCTCTGTGGGTATAAGGATGTATTCTTGAGGATTCAAGGAGTCTCAATTTTTTCAATGTTAGGTTTAGGTTTTCATTGCTGTGATAACCTTTAAAAACTTAATACAGAATATTCTGGATCGTCTGGAGGTTCCCAAACTGCCATTTGATTTGTGCTTACAAATTGATGCCACATGGTATTTCTGAAGGGAAAAAAAGAAATGGCTTCAATATATAAACCATGTATTCACCCCCAAATGAAGAAATGCTGTCATGATTTACTGTACAAAAGAAATTTTCACAGCAGTTCCCAAAGGGCAAATTGGGGTGAACTGAATCATCACATAATGCAGGGTAATACAGACCTAGCAGTCCCTGCCACAGGGAAGTCAGTAAAGGCAGCTCTTTGTGCCAGAGTCCTGGCTTCCACTCCTGTAACATACTTGGAACATTCACTAAGGGTAGAGGGAATCCAGAAATGACCACCAGCATCAGGCATCTTGTAGGACATACTTTCCAGCAGGCTCTAGGAAAGCACATTTTCATGTAATGGGGTATATAAAGAACCTCACCTTTAAGCACAGTACAAAATTGTAAAATAGCAAATTTGGGTAGAAATAGCTAAAATGAAAGAAATATCTTTGACAGAGGCTTTGTAATGCAAATTAGATCTCTATTTAAAAAGTCAATGTGCAGCAATTATAAATCGGAAGACTGAGAACTTTCTGAAAGTGTGTATTCCTTTCTTCCTATTCCACTCAATAAGCAAAGTTTGACCACCAGTTGTGCCAAACAGTGAAGCATGGTCCCTACCCTTAGGGTACTTATATTTTAGGAAAAGAGACACAAATAAAGAGATAATTTTAGTATAATTTGGGTGCAGTGGGAGACAGAGAAGAACACTTTTGCAACCTGATACAAAAGTAGGACCAAACAATCACGGAGCAAAGGAGGCCCCCGTGGAAGCACATTAAAATGAGGACTAGTGGTGGAGTCACGGAATTCAAGTGATGGGAGAAGATATCAGACCTAAATCTGCAGTAGAGACAGTCTCTTAGTGCGAAGGGATTGGTCCTTTTGGTTAAACACCAACACACACTATGTGGGTATGTCATCGCAGGTCACTGCATATTCTTGGTACATTGTACTTAATTCAGCTTGAGCTGCATTCTTTTCAACTCTCATCACATTGTTCTTAGAAAGGCACAAAGTACATCAATAACTGTTTTTTTTTTAATAGTGACAAATAATTCTAGCATCCTGCAGTGCTTCTAGTTATCTCAAAAGACGTTGCAAAATCCTAAATACAATTTTCATTAATTTCAAGATTCAAGAAAAAAAAGGAAAGATATTTGTATAGTAAAATTATTTTTAATCCAAGGTACACCTTATTTCTTTAAAAGGGATGGAAAGTGCCCTACAGAGTCAGCTCAAGAATCAGAACAATTCAGAATGGAATTGTGCTAAACCTGTGAGAGCTATGTGGCTTGGCTAGTTATTGGCATAGCCCAGACTACTAGACATATTTCTTAGAAGCCCCACTTAAGGTTTCGTTTTCATGTAAGTGTAACTTATAAGTAACAAGAGCTAAAGCATCTTCTTCCTCTGCTGCTTTGAGATCGATGTCACAAATCATCCCGAAAGCTGGGTCCAATGGGTCCATAAAGCCCGTTGTAGTTGCATGCTTACAGCCTTCAGCAGTGAGCCTACAGATCAGGAAAGCAAGCGGCAGCATGAACCGGAAATGTTACAAGCTTCAAAGTAAATTCTAAGTAATGGGATCATGAGCTGGAAGTACTCTAAGAATCTGAAGTTCAATAGCTGGGAGTCTGACATCAGGTTCAATATATTGAAAACTGTGACTTGTTAGTAATAGTAACTTTTCTTTCCAGCCCTACCCACATTCAAAGGATGCTACTGTAATTTAGACATAGAGACTCTTACAAATCCAGAGAAGAAGATATATGTGCGACATATAAAGTTCAGTTTTAATTGCAGTTCATGTTGGTGTTGGGCAGGAATTCCGCCTTCTGGAATGCTATTCAAACCAAACCCCAGACCCTTGGAGAGTGTTCTGCTATATTTATTGTTCTGCAATATCGCCTGGTTTTCCCAGTGTTCTTTGTGCTTAGGAAATATTTTGTGCATGTCCCTTTTTTGCAGCACAGCTGCTGATTTCAGTGAAAATGAATGGTGGAGTATTTTTTCATGTATATAGTTGTTCTTTTCTTTTTGCATTCTTTAAGAATAAAATCTTATAACTTCATCCCCCCAGGTAGTGATAGAAGCCAGGCAGAAATTATTTAAAGGAAAAAATGAGATTAATATTTCAGTTTGAATGTCAAAGGCAGAGGGAACTTGGGCAGTATAAAAGGGTCATGAATTCACAGGCAATATCATCAGTAGTGTTTTATCTTCATATAGAGCTAAAAAAAAGATTTTGAATTCATTTTTTAGCCTGAAATAATACTTCAAATGTAACTCACTATAAAACAAACTGTTTAAAACAAAATTAAATATTCCATCAGGTTTTTTACTTTCTTTGTATTTCATTCATCTCACCTCTTTCTTGAAATCTCATTTCATAAGCATGTTTTATTAATGATCTATTAATAAGCATTCACTTAAAACATGACTGATTAAAAAGTAGACCTGATTTTAAGTAAGTGTCCTGAAAGTGTTTCATTTATTGAATTCATTGAGGTTTAAGTTCTCATTTGTATAGCTAGAGGGTAAATTACAGATACTCATGCTTGTTTTATCATTATAATGAAAGCAGTACTGATATTTGCAACACTAATTAAAATTCTACTCTGATACATATAAATGCAGTCGCTTCCCCAAATAGATTATTTTCAGATCTTTATATAAAATTTACTACATATGTATGTGATAATGAAAGTACCTATTTTTTTTTTTTTTTTTTTTTTTTTTTTTTTTTTTTTTTGAGACGGAGTCTCGCTCTGTCACCCAGGCTGGAGTGCAGTGGCCGGATTTCAGCTCACTGCTAGCTCCGCCTCCCGGGTTCACGCCATTCTCCTGCCTCAGCCTCCGGAGTAGCTGGGACTACAGGCGCCCGCCACCTCGCCCGGCTAGTTTTTTTTTTTATTTTTTTAGTAGAGACGGGTTTTCACCGTGTTAGCCAGGATGGTCTCGATCTCCTGACCTTGTGATCCGCCCGTCTCGGCCTCCCAAAGTGCTGGGATTACAGGCTTGAGCCACCGCGCCCGGCCGAAAGTACCTATCTTTAGTGTAACATAATCAAGGTTAAGAGAAAGTAAAAATTAGGTTCAGACTTTTTAATACTGCAGGGTACATTTTTAGTACCCTACAGAGAGAATTAGTCACACGACTCCCATTAACTTTAATAGAACCTGTATGGGCAAATTGTATGCTTAAATTCAGAGGAAGTTAACATCTGTAGAGTTTACTAGTTCCATTTTTTTTCTTTGTACTTTTAGTTTGGGTTACTTTTACTTTCTCATGATCCAGAAGGAAGACAAGTCAATACGAGTGATCAACATAAATGTTTACCAAGCTTTATAAGCCCCGGTTTTCTACACGTCTGCCATGAAGTTAGAAATCTGCAAACAAAGCTTATAGCATTTGTGATTCCATTAGCAAGCAAATTCAACTGTATGGCATGGTTTTTAAATATGAAAATTATAATTATCCTTTAAATATAATAAATATTATAATGTTTTTTATTCTCTAGTGTGTACTCGTATTTCACATTTGCATTTGCAATTACAATAGCAAAATCAGAAACTTTACAAATATTTTCAAAATAACGTATGTTGAAATAAAATCATTGTATTACCATATTAGGTGCTTATATTTGAAATAAAGTGTGTTTGGAATTGTATATATTGGTCTTATTAGAATATTATATGTCACGTTTAGGCACTATTGAGAAAGACAAGAATAGGCAATTAAAAATTAAAACATCCTCACAAGAGATAAAGGAAGCTAAATGTTCTTTACAACTATCAATGATATCTTTCTATAACTGTGAATTCGATCATCTGACAATGTAATGAAATTATGATCAGTTAACAAATCTAGTCAAAAGTGCTTAGAATTTATATTTACCACACAGGGAAAAAAATTGAGAAATAAGTGAAGATACTTCTAATGTCAACTCATTCAAGATGTTCATAGCACTATTAATTTGGAAACAACTAAGAATCTCTCTAGTCTCTCTTCCTCCCTTCATATAGACCTATTTGTATTTCGAGTTGTCTGGAAATTCACCATTTTAAAAAGTTAACCTTTTTAAAAAAAAAAAAGAACTCGGAATGTAAACTTAAGAGAATTTTTTATTGTATCTTATTTGGGCATCTAAACAATCAAAACAGAACTTATAAGACAAAAAAAAAAAACATGGTTTAATTGGGAATAAAAAGAAGACATGAATGATGACACCAAAATTAACGACATAAGTTAATTTCATCTTGGACAGACGTTTCAGAAAACATACAGATCTACTCCTCATTCATTTGTTGAGCAATTTTTATTAAGCACCCACAATGTCCTTATACAACTTTAGGAAATGGGTTAGGTGATAGACAAAGCATACAAACGCCCTGTAATCTTGGATCTGACATTCTAATGGGTCAAAAAAAAAAAAAAAAAAAAAAAGAAGGAAATGAGAGGAGGAAAGACAATTTAAGATTGTGATACATACTAAAAAGGAATTGTTCAATTTTCACCAACTGAGAATGTGGCTATTTGATTTTATTTCTCTCCTCAACTTCTTCAATAGCCCCCTTTTACTCCTTGAAGTTAAAAGTAAATATAAGTGTTATCAGTAGATCTATATTTCATCCATCTCATTGTGCCATTTCCCTTAAAAGGCATCCACATATTCATGAAACACATCAATATTTGCCATGTTTCATAACATCCATGTTATGTGTTTGTCAACATTCAAAAATGCTCACTTTCATTGAAGTTTTTTAGTTCTTGCTGTTGTGGCTGAATGTGTTCCATCCAAAATTCAGGTGTTGTAACTTAACTGCCAATGTAACAGTATTAAGGGGTAGGACCTTCAGAGGATGGTTAAGTCATGATTAAGTCATTAAGTCAGTGCCTTTTTAAATGGTCTTGCGAGTTCTTCCCGTTTGTCCTTTTACCTTCTGCCATGTGAGGACAATGTTTTTCCCTTTCAGAGGACACACACAGCATTCAAGATTTCATCTAGGAAGTAGAGTCTGGACCCTCACCAGACAATGAACGTGCCAGTGTACTGATCTTGAACTTCCCAGCCTCTAGAACTCTGAGAAATAAAATTTTGTATTTCATAAGTTACCTATTCTGTGGTATTTTGTTATTGCAGCCCAAATGGACTGAGACAACTTTTGCAGTTTTCAGTATTTTGGGTTTGTCCCCATGTCACCAAAGAAGTTCAATGACTGAAAACCCAAGACTGTGAAAAAAAAAGTCTTCAGAAGAGGTTAGTGAATGAGGATTTTTCTCCAAAGCAAAATGATTGTCACTGCATGGTTATTTCTCATTTTGTGTGATTTTTCTATGTGGAGAACAAAAAAAGAGTTTGAAAGATAAGTTGGGTGTGAATTTGGCTGCTTGTAATTCTATGAAATTACATTGACTGTCTCGTCTTCTATGTCAGACACTAAAACTATTTCCTCTGACTAGCAAGAGAGATGCCAGTGCTTTTGTCTGTTATTTTTTCTTAATGCATAATTTATGTATGGCCCGTTTATTAATAACAATGAAGTGTTGTACCTGGAAATCTGCTCTCAAAAGAACAGAATATACAGAGTCAAACTGAACATTTTCGTAAGACAGATATGATGTTTTCATTAAAAAAATAAAACTTGCCGTAGTTAATTCTTCCTAAAATGTTGGAAAAAATCCAGCAGAAATTATTCAATTATTAAAATAACCATATTTATCACATTAAACAAGAATTTTAACTCTTCCCTGGTTTCTGATAAATCTCAAGGGAAATTAAACATAAGGGCATATTCTAGAAGAGGAAATATTTCAGTAAAGCACCATTTTTGTTATTTCCTTCAATGCAGAGAAACTTTACTATTCACTTTATATATATTTCCCTTGCCTAACACAATGATGCACCATATTGTAATGATAATAAAATCTATACTAGCTAACAATTATGAGGTAATTAATATTCATGAGGCAATGTGCTGAACATTTTGTACATATTATGTCATTTAATCTTTGCAAAAATCTAACAGTTTTGGTACTATTATTGTGTCATGTTACCAATAAAAAGAGATTAAATATTTTGCCAAAGGTCTCTTGGTAAGAGAAAGAGCTAGTATTTAAGTTTAAGTATCTGACGCTAGAACCCTACTAGTTTCTACCGCCTTGTTTAGAGAAGATACTCAAAAACACATTTACATTAAATCAAAATCTTGCTAGATTTAGCTATCTTGAGATAAGCCATTAGAAGATGTAAACATTGGCTGGCTGCAGTGGCTCATGCCTGTAATCCCAGCACTTTGGGAGGCCGAGGCGGGCGCATCACGAGGTCAGGAGATCGAGACCATCCTGGCTAACACAGTGAAACCCCGTCTCCACTACACATACAAAAACAAAATTAACCGGGTGTGGTGGCATGGCCTGCACCCCAGCTAGTGGGGAGCCTGAGGCGGGAGAATGGCCTGAACTCGAGAGGCAGAGCTTGCAGTGAGCCAAGATCATACCACTGCACTCTAGCCTGGGCGACAGAGAGACTCCGTCTCAAAAAAAATAAAATAAAATAAAATAAAATAAGAAGAATAAGAAAAAGAAGATGTAAACTTCTGGATACGTGTCTGTTGTAAAAAGTAAAATATCAATAGATTAAATAATTCTATCTATTCCAAATGTTCTAAACCTAATTACACCCAATTGTTTTCATTTATGTAATTATTTGGGAGTGATTTGCTTATACCTGCATTATTACCTGTATTAGCTTTATATAGTGCATTAGTCCATTTTCACACTGCTATAAACACATATATAGCATAGCTGGAGAGGCCTCAGGAAACTTAAAATCATGGCAGAAAGCAAGGGGGAAGCAAGGCACCTTCTTCACAAGGTGGAAGGAAGGAGAATGAACTCAGGAGGAACTACCAAACACTTATAAAACCATCAGATCTCATGAGAACTCACTCACTATCATGAGAACATCATGGGGGAAACCATTCCCATGATCCAGTTACCTCCACCCTGTCTCTCGCTTGACATGTGGGAATTATGGGGATTTTAGGGACTACAATTAAAGATGAGATTTTGGGTGGGGACACAACCAAACCATATCATGTAGTATGGCAGGGAGACATTTAAGGTCTCTCCATTACCCCTACCTCCTAGTATCAATGCCTTTGTGTGACTTATTTCCTTTGAATGTGGATAAGACTTGTAACTTATGCTTTTACCTAAAATAATGTAGCAAAGGTGGTGTGGTGGGATGCACATTATTACTTGTATGCAATCATATATATATGTTACATAAGATTATAGCTTCCATTTAACTGTAGTCTCTCTCTCTCTCTCTCTCTCTCTTTCCCTCTCTCTCCCCAGACACACACACACACACACACACACACACACACACACAACACACACACACTTACTTTACTTTCTGGCTTTTATGAAGCGAGCAGCAATGTTAGAAGGCATATGTAGCAAGGAATTAAGGGCAGCGTCTAGGAGCTGAGAAAGGCTTCCAGTCAACAGCCTGCAAGGATCTCCAGTTGACAACCAGCAAGAAAATGAGGTCCTCCATCCTGCAACCACAAGGAAATGAATCATGGTAGTAACCTAAGTGGATTTGGACGTGAGTCCTTCCACAGTCAGCCCTTCAGATAAAAACCCAGTCCTGAACAAGACTTTGACTGCAGTCTTTCACAGAATTCAGCTAACCCGTGTTCAGACTCTTAACCTAAAGAAACTGTTAGATAACAAATGTCTATTGTTTTAAGCCACTACATTTATGATTACTTGCTATACAATAGGAAAATAATACATGTACTCAGCCTTATTATAGCAGGAATCTAACACTGATTTTAATTATTGTCAAATAATTTAGCTGATTAATTTAAGTTGGTTTAGCTGGTTAAGATTTAGTTAGTTTTTGTGTACTCAGAGGACCTGAATGAATATATATTGATGAAGGAATGATAATATATCATTAGTATAAAATCAACAAGGAAGAGGTAAAACCCGATTATGGTTTAATTGTATTATCATTTTTTTTTATTTTTATTTTTGCCTGACAATTGCATTTTTTCTTTTATTTGTGTGTAATAAAGAGTGAGCATTGTAAGCAAAAATAGCTTTGGTTAGAATTTCAACATTAGAAAAGAAGAAGAAATTACTTAGCCTCTAGAAATTTACTAATGTGACTTTCTACATCTGTGGTGTGTACGTTGCTATTATAGCTCTTTCTATAACTTTAGGGTCAATGCTATGAGAAGTCATCAGTGAAGCTTTTGTACAGTCATTTCCATGTTTAAGATCATTAAAAGAACTGCTTTTGACTTCATTCTCCATTTCAAGAACTCTAAATCACACTTGAATGGACACTTACTTTATTCCTATGTTATTCAGGCATTCTAAGAGGCCTACTAAATGACCTTCAAAAGGAAACTAACTGTAGAAAGCAGATATATGGATTTGAGTGTTCAATGAAAATGCTGGCCTATTTTTAAAATGTGATTACTCATAAAATTAAGATACAATGGAATTATTTCTATGGTTAATATTTGTCATTGACTGTAATATTACTAAGATTATAGGCAGATGAAGTGAAATACAATAGTCTTTAAAACAATCTTGATTTTAAAAAGTCATGTCTTAATTTTGTACCCTTCAGCAAATTGCCATATTGTTTCCTTTCTAGACATCAAACATTTCTCGAGTCATGGCCAATAAAGCAGATCATATAAGCAGATCATATAAGCAGATTTGCTTATATGAAGAAAATATAAAATCATCCAGTTTGCTTCACTTTATAGATGAAGATATTGAAGTACAAAAAGAGGCTAAACCAAGGACAAAAAAAGTGGATAATGGCAGAATAGCACTAGAAATCTCTTCTGAGTTTAACTAATGAACATAGGCCTCTAATTTTTTTGTGCATTTACCACAACTTAGTAACTGAGTCACAGAGGTAGGATATATCACTTATTTGTTCTGTCTTGTCTTAGACTATAAGAACCTAGCTTTGAGAAACATTCACTTCTCCATATAATGTTATACTTTCTGATGTAGCATGGATACCAAGTAAAGATTAATAAAAGAAAATTTGAAGCAGTGATTTTTGAAAAGAATCTGAAGAAATTATGATTTTGAAGGAGTAGGAATATACGGTGTCAATATATCAAGTAATTTTTGAAAGGAGATAGGGTATTTATTCATTAATGAATAGCTAGCATAACTCAAAAGTGCTGAATCTAAAGCATTAATTTCTGTAGTTTTGAAAGGATCTAGTTACTACTCATTGTTCTACCCACATATAATGGAAGCCACTATATTTTTTTAGACCAAAATTTGAAAAAAAAAGTAAAATTTAAAAAGTAAAATTTAATCCTAGATCATACATAACACACGAAAGAGTTCAAAGTTTATTTCTGGGTATTATTAATTATGTAGCAGTTTAGGATTTTACAATCTCTGTAAATGTTATGTGTACAATATTAGTTGAAAAGTTTAATAAAATCGTGGCAACTTTAATTAATTTCAGAAAATTCAAAATAGTCAAATGTCATCAAACTTCAACTTTTTTTTTATATTTAAAACTAAAAATCATTGAATTTTAATTTTTTCTCACTCCAGAATGCAATATTTTATTTTTCTTACCTATTTAGAAAGAAAAAGAGTAAAAGTAGATAGAAAAAAATGAATATTATTCTTTTTTAATGTAACTTTTGGAATACAAAAGTACCTTGGAAAAACTGAAGATAGCATTTTACTATTATACTCAGTAGTCTAAAAGAAGACCTCATGAGATAACATGGTTCAGAGGTGCACAACAGAGTAATAGTTAAAATAAAAAAGTTTTTAAATTAGGTAACTTATTGGTTTTCACCAACTTTATTGGTTGGAGTGTGTGAACTTTGGAACTCTTTATAGAACTGCATGGTTTTCATATTCGTTATGCTTGCATATATGTGTATAGATAATTGCTATGCCTTGCACCAAGGATATGAACTGTGTAAAATTACTGTAGGAAGTTGTAAATGATGTATGAAATGAGAAATCTTTGCCCACTGGCAGTACATGGATAGAACTGAGATAGTGACGTGCAATCGCTTCTCTGTCATTTTTCATAGTATTCATCTTATAAAAGGCAGAACATATCAATAAACCTGAAGTGTCAAACATGCATACTAAACAATATATTTCATTGCTCCTTTTTAAAATCCTACTTTTTTCTTAAAAACCAGTTTACAAAAACCTTTGTGCTCAAGGTAAATATGAAAACTTCTACATTAATGATTTCGATTACCCATTCAAAAATCTTAAATGCAAAAAATTCTAAATAGCACCATACGTATGTGCCTTTACAATTAAATTCAGTATTGAAAGTTTCCAGATTTGCCATCCAAGGTACACCTTTTTGTCAGGACATAATAGAAGCTTTATCTATAATGATTAACATATAACTATTTAAAAACATCTGAGAGTAGAAGTGATTATTTTCATTTTGTCTCTTGATGTCTGAAAGACTTCAGATTTCACCCACTGTTTACTGGCACAAGCAACAGAATCAACATTGACCTTCTAAATTGTTATTAATCTAAAATTATTGTGGCTGACTTCTCACTCTCGCTGACCAATCCTCAAATCAGTTGCTTAATCAAACAATTGAGGTAATTAAACTTTTGCATATTCAATGCCGTCTTGTCACAAAGTTCCCAGTACCAGGAAAACAAACTTGAGAACAATAATTAAATGACAATACAAATGGTCTTCCAGATTCTGGATTGGCTTGTAAGAAGTTTGGAAGCCACCACTACATCCTAACAACCACCCAAAAGCTGAACAAACTGAAAAATCAACACTTCTGAGAGCCATATGACATGTGAGATCACAGGGCAAACCTCTGCCTCCAAAATTGGAGAGAACAACAGGCAAATACAGAGAATTAAAACTTAGGGAAGAAGAAACCCACATGCTGAAACCTCCACAGGAACCAGTGCTGGGGCAGGAAAATCTGATCTGTAGTTGATGAATTGCTGGAGATTCAGTGAAAACAAGCTTGAGAGGGAAAAACTCCAGGGAGATCCAGTCAATGGGTGAGAGAGATTTATTTATTATAGCAGTGCTATAAATACATTATAGTAATATAATAATATATCATATTACTATAATTTATATATTAGATATAATGTATATATAACAATATAAGTAATATAATAAATGCATCATAGCATTCATTCTATTATATATAATGTATATGTAACAATGTAAATAATATAATAAATGCTTTATAGCATTTATTATAGCAACACTATAATAAATGATTCTGGGAAAAGCAGATAACTAAATGCAGAAGAATGAGACCCCTATCTCTCACTATACACATAAATCAAATCAAAGTGAGTTGAAGACTTAATGTAAGACCTCAAACTATAAAACTACTAGAAGAACACATTGAGGAAATGCTTCAGGACATTGGTCTGAGGAAAGATTTATTGTGTAAGACCTCAGAAGCACAGTCAAGCAAAGTGAAAATGGACAATTGGGATTATATCAAGCTAAAAAGCTTCTGGAAGGCAAAGAAAACAATCAACAAAATGTAGAGATAACCCACAGAATGGGAAAAAATATTTGCAAACTTCCTATAGGAAAATAAATTAATGGCCAGAATATAGAAGGAGCTCAAATAACTGAATAGCAAAAGAAAAAATAAAACAACAAATAGATTTAAAATTGGCAAAAGATCTGAACAGATATTTCTCAAAAGAAGACATAAAAATGTCTAACAGGCATATGAAAAATGTTCAGCATCACTAATTATCATAGAAATGCAATCAAAACCACAATGAGATATCTCACTCCAGTTAAAATGACTTGTATCAAAAAGAGAGGTTATAAGAGATGCTGGAAATGACATGGAGAAAGGAGGACCCTCAAACACTGTGGTGGGAATGCAAATTAGTAGAATCACTATGGAGAACAGGATGGAGATTCCTCAAAAAGCTAAAAGTACAACTACCATGTGAGCCAGCGATTCCACTACTGGGTATAGGCGAAAGGAAAACAATATATCAAATAGATATCTGTACTTCTATGTCTGTTGTAGCACTATTTACAATCGTCAAAATATGAAATTAACCTAAGTGCTCATCAACGAATGAATGAAGTATGGTATTATGTACACCATTTTACTCAACCATTAAAAATAATAACATTCTGCCATTTGCAGCAACATTGATAGAACTGAAGTTGACTATGTTAAGTGAAATAAGCCAAGAACAGAAAGAAAAATGTTGCATGTTCTCAGACATATGTGGAAACTAAAAGATGAAACATGTTTCATAAAGAGTAGAACAGTGATTACCAGAGACCAGAAAGGGGAATAAGGTAAGGGGAAAAATAATTAAATGTACTTATTACCACCACCGAACCTCACACTTACAAATGGTAAAGATGGTAAATGATATATGTATATTTTATATTTAAAATGAAGTATAATTTAAAAACACAAATCTAGAACACTATACTCAATGAAGTTATCTTTTAAAAGTGAAGGAAAAATAAAAACTTTTTCAGACAAACAACATTGAAGACATTTGTTGCCAGTAGACCTGCCTTGCAAGAAATTTTAAAGGTACTTTAAACCAGTACTTTGGGAGGCTAATGGGGGCAGTTCACGAGGTCAGGAGGTCAAGATCATCCTGGCCTACCTGGTGAAACCTCATCTCTACTAAAATACAAAAAAAATTAGCTGGGAGTGATGGCATATGCCTATACTCCCAGCTACTTGGGAGGCTGAGGCAGGAGAATCACTTGAATCCGGAAGGCAGAGATTGCAATGAGTCGAGATCACACCAGTGCACTCCAGCCTGGATGACAGAGTGAGACTCTGTCTTAAAAAAAAAAAAAAAAAAAAAAAAGGGCCTTTAGAAAGATAGAAAATATTTTGATTTCAGGTCTTATACTTAAGTCTGATCCATCCTGAGTTGATTTTAGTATAAGGTGAGAGATGAGAATCCAGTTTCATTCTTCTACATGTGACTTGCAAATTATCCCAGCACCATTGTCCTTTGCCCACTTTATGTTTATGTTTTTGTTCACTTTGTCAAAGATTAGTTGGCTGTAAGTATTTGGCTTTATTTCTGGGTTCTCTATTCTGTCCCATTGGTATATGTGCCTATGTTTATACCAGTACCATGCTGTTTCAGTAACTATAGCCTTGTAGTATAGTTTGAAGTTAGGTAATGTGATGCCTCCAGATTTGTTCTTTTTGCTTAGTCTTGTTTTGGCTCTGTGGGCTGTTTTTGGGTTCTATATGAATTTTTGGATTGTTTTCTCCCAGTTGTGTGAAGAATGATGATGTTATTTTGATGGAAATTGCATTGTATCTATAGATTGCTTTTGGCAGTTTGGTTATTTTTACAATATTGATTCTACCTATCTATGAACATGGGATGTTTTTCCATTTGTTTGTGTTGTCTATGGTTTCTTTCAGAAGTGTTTTGTAGTTTTCCTTGCAGAGATCTTTCACCTCCTTGGATAGATATATTCCTAAGTATTTTATTTTGTTTGTAACTGTTGTAGAAAGGGATTGAGTTCTTGATTTGGTTCTCAGCTTGGTCGTTGTTGGTGTATAGCAGTTATCTGTGAACATTAATTTTGTGTCTTGAAACTTTACTAAATTCATTTATCAGACCTAGGAGCTTTTTGGATGAGTCCTTAGGGTTTTTTAGGTATATGATTATATCATCATTGAAGAGTGACAGTTTGACTTCTTCTTTATTGATTTGGAAAGATTTATTTCTCTTGTCTGATTGTTCTGGCTAGGATGTCCAGCACTATGTTGAATAGAAGCAGTGAAAGTTAGTATCCTTGTCTTGTTCCACTTCTCAGGGGGAATGCTTTCAGCTTTTTCCCATTCACTGTAATGTTGGCTGTGGTTTTATCATAGATGGCTTTTAAAAGCTGGTTCTTAGAAAAACCATACCTATATGTATGTTCATTCTATGCCAATTTTGCTGAGGGTTTTTATCATAAAGTGATGCTGGATTTTGTCAAATGCTTTTTCTGTGTCTATTGAGACAATCACATGATTTTTGTTTTTAATTCTGTTTATCTGAGATATCACATTTATTGACTTGTGTATGGTAAGCCATCCCTGCATTCCTGGTATGAACCCCATTTGATCACTATGCATTGTCTTTTTTATATGCTGTTGGATTAAGTTCACAAGAATTTTTTGAAGATTTTTGAATCTATGTTCATCAAGCACACTGGTCTGTGGTTTTCTTTTTCTGTTATGTCATGTCCTGATTTTGGAATTAGGGTGATACTGGCTTCATAGAATGATTTAGAGAGAATTCCTATTTTCTCTATCTTTTGGAATAGTTTCACTAAGATTGATACAAATTTCCTTTGAATGTCTGATAGAATTCAACTGTGAATCCATCTGGTCCTAAACTTATTTTGTTGACAACTTTTTTATTACTGTTTCAATCTTGATACTTGTTATTGATCCATTAAGAGTTTCTATTTCTTCCTGATTTAATCTAAGAGGATTGTATATTTCCAGGAATTTATATTGCACATCTCTGTATTTTCTAGTTTCTGCACATAAAGGTGTTCATAGTAGCCTTGAATGACTTTGTGTGTGTGTGGTATCAGTTGTAATATCTCCTGTTTGATTTCTAATTGATCCCATCTAATTATTTGAGTCTAACTGATCCAAATCTAATTATTCAGATCTTCTTTCTTCTTTACTTGGCTAATCTCACTAATGGTCTATTAATTTTATTTATCTTTTCAAAGAATCAGCTTTTTGTTTCATTTATGTTTTTATTATTATTTTGTTGGTGTTGTTATTGTTGTTTGGTTTTGCTTCAATTTCATTTCATTCTACTCTGATCTTTGTTATTTCTCTTCCTCTGCTGGGTTTGGATTTGGTTTGTTCTTGTTTCTCTAGTTCCTTGAGGTATGATCTTAGATGGTCTATTTGTACTTCTTCAGACTTTTTGATGTAGGCATTTAATGTTATGAGCTTTCCTCTTAAAAGTGCTTTTGCTGTATCCCAGAGGTTTTGGTAAATTTTGTCACTATTATCATTCAATTCAAAGAAATTTTAATTTCCATCTTGATTTCATTGTTGATCCAAATATCACTCAAGAGTAGATTATTTAATTTCTATGTATTTGCATAGTCTTGATAGTTCCTTTTGGAGTTAAGTTCTAGTTTTGTTCCACTGTTTTCTGAAAGAACACATGATATAACTTTGATTTTCTGAAATTCATTGAGACTTGTTTTTGTGACTTATTGTATGATCTATCTTGGAGAATGTTCCATGTGCTGATGAAAATGATGTATATTCTGCAGTTGTTGGGTAGAATGTTCTGTAAATATATATTAAATCCATTTGTTCTAGGGTACAGTTTAAGCTCATTGTTTCTTTGTTGACTTTCTGTCTTGATGACCTAATGCTGTCAGTGGTGTATGAAAGTCCCCCACTGTTATTATGGTGCTGTATGTCTCATTTCTGTGGTCTAGTAGTAACCGTTTTATAAATTTGGGAGCTCTAACCATAAATATTCTAGAGAATAACATCCATAAAAACTCTTGTAGACATTGGCTTAGACAAAGAGTTTATGATCAAGAACCAAAAGCATATGAAACAAAAGCAAAAGTAAATAGAGTGGCCTAATTAAACTAAAAAGCTTCTGCACAGCAAAAGAAACAATCAACAGAGTAAACAGACAACCCACCAAGTGGAAGAAAATCTTCTCAAACTATATGATATGGTTTGGCTTTGTGTCCCCTCCTAAATCTCACCTTGAATTGTAATAATCCATACATGTCAAGCACAGGACCAAGTGGAGATAATTAAATCATGGGGGTGATTTCCCCCATACTGTTCTCATGATAGTGACTTCTCACAAGATCTGATGGTTTTGCAAGGAGCTCCCACCTTCACTCTGCTCTCATTATCTCTCCTGCTGCCCTGTGAAGAGGTGCCTTCTGCCATGATTATAAGTTGCCTGAGGCCTCCCCAGTCATGTGGAACTGTGAGTCAATTAAACCTTTTTTTAAAATAAATTACCCAGTCTCTGGTATCTCTTCATAGCAGTGTGAGAGCAGACTAATACACTATGTATCTGACAAGAACTAATATCCAGAATCTATAAAAAAACTCAAACAAATCAGTAAGAAAAAAGAAAAACAACTAATTCCACCAAAAGGTGGGCAAAGGACACGAATAGACAATTCTCAAAAGAAGATATTCAAATGGCCAACAGACATATGAAAAAAAATGCTCAATATCACTTATTATCAGGGAAGGGCAAATTAAAACCACAACAAGATAACACCTTACTCCTGCAAGTATCACCATAATTTTAAAAACAAAAAAGTAATGGATGTTGGCCTGAATGTGGTGAAAAGGGAACATTTATTTATACTGCTAGTGGTAATATTAACTAGTATAATCACCATGGAAAACAGTATGGAGAGTTCTTAAAGAACTAAAAGTAGAACTACCATTTTTTTTTTTTTTTTTTTTTTTTTTTTTTTTTTTTTTTTAGACGGAGTCTCGCTCTGTCGCCCAGGTTGGAGTGCAGTGGCCGGATCTCAGCTCACTGCAAGTTCCGCCTCCCGGGTTTACGCCATTCTCCTGCCTCAGCCTCCTGAGTAGCTGGGACTACAGGTGCCCGCCACTTCGCCCGGATAGTTTTTTGTATTTTTTTAGTAGAGACGGGGTTTCACGGTGTTAGCCAGGATGGTCTCGATCTCCTGACCTCGTGATCCTCCCGTCTGGGCCTCCCAAAGTGCTGGGATTACAGGCTTGAGCCACCGTGCCCGGCCACAACTACCATTTGATTCAGCAGTATCACTTCTGGTATCTATCCAGAAGAAAAGGAGTCATTATATGAAAAAGAAACTGCATATGCATGTTTATAGCAGCACAATTGGCAATTGCAAAAATATAAAACCAGCCTAAATGTCCATCTGTCAGCAGTGAATAAAGAAAATGTGGTGTGCATGTATGTGTGTTTGTGTGTGTGTGAAGGGTGTGTGTGTATATACACACATGATGGAATACTACTCAGCCATAAAAATGAATGAAATAATGTCATTTGCAGTAACCTGGACGGAGTTGAAGACCATTATTCTAAGTGAAGTAACTCAGGAATAGAAAACCAAATATTGTATGCTCTCACTTAGAGGTGGAAGCTAAGCTATGAGGGCACAAAGATATAAAAATGATATAATGAACTTTGCGGCCTCCAGAGAAAGCGTGGGAAGGGAGTGAGGGATAAAATGATACACATTGGGTACCTTGTACACTGCTTGGGTGACGAGTACACCAAAATCTCAGAAATCACTCTTGAAAAACTTATCCATGTGACCAAAAACCATGTGTTCCCTAAAAACTATTGAAATAAATAAAAACAGTGGAGCATACTTTTAAGAAATGTTCAGAGTAGATTTTAAATAGTCTCACCACAAAGAAATGATAAATATGTAAGGAGATGTGTGTGTGTGTGAGCATGTGTGTGTGGTTAATAGGCTGATTTGCTCACTTTACAACATATATACATATCAAGGCATCACGTTGTACTCCATAAGTATATACAATTATTATTTGTCAATTAAAAGAAAAAGAAATTCTCTGTCACCAATGCATAGAACAGTACTGATAACCAAGTCAAAAATTGATTCAGAAAAATTTGATACTTCATTTGAAGGAGTACAAGATACAATTTATTTCCCTTATGTATATGTACTTAACATAAAGTATTTAAAAGAGTGATCTGTGATACAATCTGTGTCTGAATATGTCTAAATACCAATGCGTATCAAATAAAAATTATGTTTAAACAAAGAAAGAAATAATATATGTCAGAAACTTGAATCAATATAAAAAGAGCATTGGAGAAAGAATAGTGAAGGTAAAGTAAAAACTTGGATATTTCTTATTTCTAATTAATCTAATAGATAAATCTTGCTCAAATTAAAGAAGGCAACAATACATTTGATTACGTATGCGTGTGTGTATGTGTGTGTGTGTGTGTGTGTGTTTATATACAAGTGAAGTGAATGGCTGCAGTAATACAAGGGACAAGAGGAAGAAGTTAGAATTATAAGATATTTGCATTACCCATGAAGCTGCATAGTGTTCTTTTAAAGTGCATTTTGATTAGTTATAAACATATATTAGAATAAGGGCAACCTCTTTAAAAAGTAAAACATAAAGAAGTGTAACTGATATACTAAGAAAGGGATAAAAATGAAATCACATTAAATGCTTAATTAAAACCACACACAAAAAAAAGAAAAACAGTGGAAGACAAAAATAGGAACAAAGGACAAAGTTAAAAAATAGAAAAGAATAGCAAATATGATAAATATCAATCAAGTATATTAATAATCTCTTTAAATATCTATAATCTAAGTGCACAATTAAAAGACAGAGATGGCCAGGCATAGTGGCTCACCTCTGTAATCCCAGCACTTCAGGAGGCTGAGTCAGGTGGATTTCTTCAGTCTGGAAATTCAACACCAGCCTAGAAAACATGGAGAAAGCCTGTCTCGATTTTAAAACAAACCAGACATGATGGCAAACAAGTAAATCTGCCCCGATTTGCAGATGATGCAGGTGATTGTCTATGTAGAAAATCCAGAATAATTAACCAGAAAAAGAAACCATTCTGGAACTAATAAGCAATTATAGCAAGGTAGCAGGATACAAGGCACATATACAAAGTCAACCACTTTCCTACACACCAGCAGTGAATAAGTGGAATTTCCAAATAAAATCAAAATGCTATTTACCCTAGCACCCCCCAAAAGTTAAAAATTTGAGCATAAATCTAACAAAATATGTGCAACATTTATTTGAGGAAAACTACAGAACTCTAATAAAATCAAGAAAGTACTATAATATATGAATGGAAAGAGATTTTTGTGATCAAGTATAAGAAGACACCAAAATAGACAAATGGGACCTAATTAAACTAAAGAGCTTCTGCACAGCAAAAGAAACTACCATCAGACTGAACAGGAAACCTACAGAATGGGAGAAAATGTTTGCAAGCTACCCATCTGACAAAGGGCTAATATCCAGAATCTATAAGGAACTTAAATTTACAAGGAAAAAAACAACCCCATCAAAAAGTGGGCAAAGGATATGAACAGCCACTTCTCTAAAGAAGACATTTATGCAGCCAACAGACACATGAAAAATCGCTCATCATCACTGGTCATCAGAGAAATGTAAACCAAACCACAATGAGATATCATCTCACGCCACTTAGAATGGTGATCATTAAAAAGTCAGGAAACAACAGATGCTGGAGAGGATGGGGAGAAATAAGAATACTTTTACACTGCTGGTGGGAGTGTAAATTAGTTCAACCATTGTGGAAGACAGTGTGGCTATTCCTCAAGGATCTAGAACTAGAAACACCATTTGACCCAGCAATCCCATTACTGGATATATACCCAAAGGATGATAAATTACACTACTATAAAGACACATGCACATGTATGTTTATTGCAGCACTATTCACAATAGCAAAGACTTGGAACCAACCCAAATATCCATCAATGATAGACTGGATTGAGAAAATGTGACACATATACACCATGGATTACTATGCAGCCATAAAAAAGGATGAGTTCATGTCCTTTGCAGGGACATGGATGAAGCTGGAAACCATCATTCTCAGCAAACTGTCAAAGGACAGAAAACCAAACACTGCATGTTCTCACTCAGAGGTGGGAACTGAACAATGAGAACACTTGGACACAGGGCAGGGAACATCACACACCAGGGCCTGTCACGGGGGTGAGGAACTGGGGGAGGGATAGCATTAGGAGAAATACCTAACGTAAATGACAAGTTGATGGGTGCAGCAAACCAACATGACACATATATACCTATGTAACAAACCTGAACATTGTACACATGTACCCTAGAACTTAAAGTAAAAAAAAAAAAGCATAAGAAGACACAATATTGTCACGATGCCAATTCTTTCAAACTGAATCTATAGAGTCAATGCAATTTTAATTAAAATCCTAGCAAGTTATTTTGAGGATATTAACAAACTAATTGTAAAGTTTATATGTAGAGATAAAACACCCTGATAAGCCAACACAATATTGAAGAGGAATAAAGTTGGGGGACTGATTTCAAGGCTTACTATCAAGCTACAACAATCAAGACAGTGTGGTATTGGGCCAGGTGTGCTGGCTCATGCCTGTAATCCCAGAACTTTTGGAGGCTTAGGTGGGAGAATTACTTGAGATCAGGAGTCTGAGACCAGCCGGGGCAATATAACAAGACCCCATCTCTACAAAAAATGAAAGCCAGACACAGTGGCATGATGGCATGTGCCTGCAAGTTCCAGCTACTTGGGAGGCTGAGGCAGGAGGATTGTTTGAACACAAGAGTTTGGGACTCCAAAAAGCTGTGGTCATGCCACTGCCCTTTATCCTGGTGAGGCAGGAGGATTGTTTGAACACAAGAGTTTGGGACTCCAAAAAGCTGTGGTCATGCCACTGCCCTTTATCCTGGACTCCAAAAAGCTGTGGTCATGCCACTGCCCTTTATCCTGGGTGACCTCTTAAATTAAAAAAAGGTATAGTATTGGCAAAAGAATACACAAACAGATCAATGGAACAGAATAGAGAGCAGATGGAGACCCACATACATGTAGTCACCTAATGTTTGACAAAGGAGCAGAGACAATATAGAGGAAAAAAGATAGTCTTTTCTACAAATGGTGCTGGATCAACTACATATCTACACACCAAAAAAAAAAAAAAAAAAAAAAAATGAACCTAGGCACATAACTTACACCTTTCACAAAAACTAACTCAAAATGAATTTTGTGTTTTATTTAAATGTAAAACACGAAAGTATAAAGCTTCTAGAAGATAACATAGGAAAAATCTCAGTCACTTTGGGTTTGTCAATAACTTTTTAGGTCCAGCATCAAATGCATGATCCATGAAAGATGTAATTGATAAACTGAACTGTATTAAAATCATAAAAATTCTGCTCTCTAAAAGATACTGACAAAGGAATAAACAGATAACCCACAGAGTGGGAGAAAATACTTAAAAACCTATGTCTGATAAAGAATTGTTATCCAAAAATATACAAAGAACTTTCAAAATTCAACAATAAGAAAAATACAATTAAAAAATAGGCCAAAGATCTGAATGGACGCCTCAACAAAGAGAATATATACATGACAAATAAATACACAAAAGTATGTTTAACATCAAGTGCTATTATATAATTACAAATTAAGACAAAAAAGATAAAGCTGAGTAAGATGGCAGAATAAAAGCCTACACTGTTTGCCCCCACTGTTGGAACACCAAATTTTAACAACTATCTGCACGCAGAAAAGCATCATGACAAGAACCAAAAATCAAGTCAGCAATCACAGTACCAGGTTTTAATTTCATATCACCAGAAGACGCATTGAGAAAGACTGGAGAGACAGTCTTGTATTGCTAACAAGAAGCCTACAAAAACTACAGTGTTATTGGGCTTGAGGCCCAGGTCCCTTCAAATTCCTGGACAGTCCTCTGATATGATTTGGCTATGTGTTCCTACTCAAACTTCGTTTCAGATTAAATCCCCACGTGTTGGGAGAGGGAGGTAATTGAATCATGGGGGCAAACTTCCCCTTGCTGTTCTCATGATAGTGAGTGAGTTTTCCAAGATCTGGTTGGTTGTTTGAAACTGTGTAGCACTCCCGCTTTCACTCTCTCTCCCACTCCACCATGGTAAGACATAGACATAATTGTTTCTCCTTCACCTTCCACCACGATTTGTAAGTTTCCTGAGGCCTCCTAGCCATGCTTCCTGGTAAGCCTGTGGAATTGTGAGTAAATTGAACCTCTTTTCTTCATAAATTATCTAGTCTCAGGTAGTTCTTTAAAGCAGTGTGAAAACAAACTAATACACCCTCCCAAAGAAAAAAGATACAAACAAGCCCAGACTATGAAGACTACAATACCACCTAACTCTTCAATGCCCACACACAGACAACCATCTACAAGTATCAAGACCATCCAGGAAAACATACTTCAAAAAATGAACTAAATAAGGCAACAGGGACCAATCCTGGAAAAAGAGATATATGACTTTTCAGAAAATTTAAAATGCTGTTTTGAGTTTTCAAGACACAGAAAGTACAATAAGACATAAAGAGAAACAACAAAACATTAAAAAGTGGGGGAATTAAGTTAAACTGTAGAGTTTTTGTTAGTTCTTTTTTCACATATTTGTATGTTTCTACATGCAATCAGTGTTAAGTTGTCATCAGTTTAAAATAATAGGTTATAATATAGCTTTTGCAAGCTATCAGGGGAAACAGCCCCCAATATTTCAATGTAGGTTCTTTCTATTTTCCCTAAGTATTGGGAAATACTGAGAAATAAAGAGAAAAAGTACAAAGAAAGAAATTTTACAGCTGGGCTGCCAGGGGTGACATCACATATCGGCAGGTTCTCTGATGCCCACCTGAACCACAAACCAGCAAGTTTTTATTAGGGATTCTAAAAGGGGAGGGGGTGTATGAAGAGGGAGTGAGTCACGAAGATCACATGCTTCAAAGGGCAATAAAAGATTACAAGGCATTTAAGTCTCTAATCCATCTTGAATTAATTTTCGTATAAGGAGTAAGGAAAGGATCCAGTTTCAGCTTTCTACCTATGGCTAGCCAATTTTCCCAGCACCATTTATTAAATAGGGAATCCTTTCCCCATTTCTTGTTTTTCTTAGGTTTGTCAAAGATCAGATGGCTGTAGATGTGTGGTATTATTTCTGAGGACTCTGTTCTGTTCCATTCGTCTATATCTCTGTTTTGGTACCAGTACCATGCTGTTTTGGTTACTGTAGCCTTGTAGTATAGTTTGAAGTCAGGTAGCATGATGCCTCCTGCTTTGTTCTTTTGACTTAGGATTGTCTTGGCAATGTGGGCTCTTTTTTGGTTCCATATGAACTTTAAAGCAGTTTTTTCCAATTCTGTGAAGAAACTCATTGGTAGCTTGATGGGGATGGCATTGAATCTATAAATAACCTTGGGCAGTATGGCCATTTTAGAGACTTAAATGTTAGACCTAATACCATAAAAACCCTAGAGTAAAAATCTAGGTAGTACCATTCAGGACATAGGCATGGGCAAAGACTTCATGTCTAAAACATCAAAAGCAATGGCAGCAAAAGCCAAAATTGACAAATGGGATCTCATTAAACTAAAGAGCTTCTGCACAGCAAAAGAAACTACCATCAGAGTGAACAGGCAACCTACAGAATGGGAGAAAATTTTTGCAATCTACTCATCTGACAAAGGGCTAATATCCAGAACCTACAAAGAACTCAAACAAATTTATAAGAAAAAAACAAACGACCCCATCAAAAAGTGGGCAAAGGATATGAACAGACATTTCTCAAAAGAAGACATTAATACAGCCAACAGACACATGAAAAAATGCTCATCATCATTGGCCATCAGAGAAATGCAAATCAAAACCACAATGAGATACCATCTCACACCAGTTAGAATGGCGATCATTAAAAAGTCAGGAAACAACAGGTGCTGGAGAGGATGTGGAGAAATAGGAACACTTTTACACTGTTGGTGGGATTGTAAACTAGTTCAACCATTATGGAAAACAGTATGGCGATTCCTCAAGGATCTAGAACTAGAAGTACCATATGACCCAGCCATCCCATTACTGGGTATATACCCAAAGGATTATACATCATGCTGCTATAAAGACACATGCACACGTATGTTCATTGCGGCACTATTCACAATAGCAAAGACTTGGAATCAACCCAAATGTCCATCAGTGACAGACTGGATTAAGAAAATGTGGCACATATACACCATGGAATACTATGCAGCCATAAAAAAGGATGAGTTTGTGTCCTTTGTAGGGACATGGATGCAGCTGGAAACCATCATTCTTAGCAAACTATCACAAGAACAGAAAACCAAACACCACATGTTCTCACTCATAGGTGGGAACTGAACAATGAGATCACTTGGACTCGGGAAGGGGAACATCACACACCGGGGCCTATCATGGGGAGGGGGGAGGAGGGAGGGATTGCATTGGGAGTTATACCTGATGTAAATGACGAGTTGATGGGTGCTGACGAGTTGATGGGTGCAGCACAGCAACATGGCAGAAGTATACATATGTAACAAACCTGCACGTTATGCACATGTACCCTAGAACTTAAAGTATAATAATAATAAAAAATAAAAAATAAAAAAATAAAAAAAAAGATTACAAGGCAAAGCAAATTTAGAATTACTGATGAAGGCCTACATCCTGCAGTGCACGCATTGTCTTTATCAACATCTTAACAGGAAACAGGGTTCAAGAGCAGACAACCAATCTGACTAGAATTTACCAGGCTGGAATTTTCCAATCCTAGTAAGCCTGAGGGTACTGTAGGAGACCATGGGGTATTTCAGTGCTTATCTCAACTGCATAAGACAGACACTCCCAGAGTGGCTGTCTATAGACCTACTCCCAGGAATGCATTCCTTCCCCAGGACTATCAGTTATTAATATTCCTTTCTGGAAAAAGAATTCAGTGATATTTCTCCTATGCACACGTCCAACTATGGGCTCTCTGCAAGAAGAAAAATATGACTGTATTCTGCCCGACCCCACAGACAGTCAGTCCTTGTGGTTATCTTTCCTCGTTCCCTGAAAATCTCTGTTATTCTATTCTTTTTCAGGGTGCACTGATTTCATATTGTTCAAACACACATGTTTCACAAACAATTTGTATGGTTAACACAATCATCACAGAATCCTTAGGTGACATATATCCTCAGCTTATGACGATGACAGGATTAAGAGATTAAAGTAAGGACAGGCATAAGAAATTATAAGAGTAATCATTGGGGAAGTGATAAATGTCCATGATATCTTCACAATTTATGTTCTTCTGCCTTGGCTCCAGCCGGTCCCTCCATTTGGTGTCCCTGACTTCCCACAACAACCTCATGGTAATCTCAAATCAAAGAACACACAAAAAATAAAAACAAGAAATTATAGCATATCACCAGACAAAATCTCGTTTACCAAACAGAAGACAGGGATAAAGGAAAGAAGAAAGAAAAGACTGCAAAACAATCAAAAGAAGAAATAACATAATGGCAGGGGTAATTTCCTACTTATCAATAATAATATTAAATGTAAATGGACTAAACTCTCCAATCAAAAAACACAGAGTGACTGAACGGATGAAGAAACAAGACCTGATGATTTGTTGCCTATAAGAAACATAAGTCACCTAAAAAGATCCATGTAGACTGAAAATAAAGGGATGGAAAAAGATATTTTATGCCAATGGAAACCAGAAAAGCATGGGATTAACTATTCTTATATCAGACAAAATTGATTTCAAGACGAAAACTGTAAGAAGAGACAAAGAAGGTAATTGTATAATGATAAAGGGGTCTGTTCAGCAAGAGGATATTATAATTTTAAATATATATGCACCCAACACTAAAACACTCAGATATATAAATATATATATTATTAGAGCTAAAGAGAGAGACAAACCCCAAGTTTAACTTCAGGGGTACATTTGCAGGCTTGTTACATAGGCAAACTCTGTCACCGGGATTTGTTGTAGAGACTAGTTCATCCCCAAGATATTAAGTCTGGTACCCATTTGTTATTGTTCTTGATTCCCTTCCTTCTCCCACCCTCCACCCTCTGATAGGTTCCAGTGTCTGTTATTCCCCCTGCTATCACCCATGTGTTCATGTATTCTCGTCATTTAGGTACCACTTATAAGTGAGAATGTGTGGTATTTGGTTTTCCGCTCTTTTGTTAGTTTGCTAAGAATGATAACTTCCAACTGCATCCATGTTCCTGCAAAAGACATGACCTTGTTCTGTTTCATGGCTGCATATCTATATACATATCACATTTTCTTTATCCAGTCGACCATTGATGGGCATTTAGGTTGATTCCATGTGTTTGCTATCATGAATAGTGCTGTGACAAACATACACATGCATGTGTCTTTATAACATAAAAATTTATATTCCTTTGGGTATATATCCAGTAATGGAATTGCTGGGTCAAATGATACAACTGTCTTTAGGTCTTTGAGGAATCGCCACACTATCTTCCACAATGGTTGAACAAATTTACACTCCAACCAACAGTGTAAAAGCATTCCCTTTTCTCTGCAATCTTGCCAGCACCTATTATTTTTTGACATTTTAGTAATGGCCATTCTGACTGGTGTGAGATGGTATCTCAATGAGGTTTTGATTTGCATTTCTCTAATGATCAGTGATATTGAGCTTTTTTTTTTTTTTTTAATATATGCTTGTTGGCTGCACATATGACTTGTTTTGAAAGGTGTCCATTCAAGTTCTTTGCCAACTTTTTAACAGGGTTGTTTGCTTTTTCTTATAAATTTGTTTAAGTTATAGCTGGAGATTTCAATACTGCACTTTCAGCGTTGGACAGATCTTTGACAAAGAAATATTAAATGTAATTTGCACTATAGAACAAATTGATCTAATAGGTATTTACAAAACATTTTATACAACATCTGTCAAACATCTCTTCTTCTCAGCATGTGGATCATTCTCAAAGATAGTCCATAGATTAAGTCCTTAAAAAGTCTTAAAATATTCAAAAAAGTTGAAATAATATCAGGCATCGTATCTCACCACAGTGGAGTAAAACTAGAAGTCAATAGCTAAAGGAATGTTAGAATGTTAGAATATATGTGAAAACATGAATATTAAATGGTATGCTCCTGAATGACTAGTGAGTCAATGAAGAAATTAAGAAGAAAATTTAAATATTTTTTTAAACATATAATAATTTTAACACAGCATCCAAAAACTTGTGGGATACAGCAAAAGCAGTACTGAGTAAAGTTCACAGCTGTAAGTGCCTATATCAAAAAAGAAGAAAACTTCAAATAAATAAATGAATGAAATAGCATCTTAAATAACTAGAAAAGTAAGAGGAAACTAAACTCAAAAGTAAGAGAAGAAAAGAGATACGAATCAGAGCAGAAATAAATGAATTTGAAATGATGAAAACAATACAAAAGATCTATGAAACAAAAAAAAAATTGTTTTTTTGAAAAGATAAACAAAATGGAAAACCCTTTAGTCAAAAAAGAGAGAAGACCCAAATAAGTGAAATCAGAAATTTAAAAAAACACATTATAATTGATAACACAGAATTCAAAGGAACATTAGTGGCTACCATGAACAACTATATACCAATAAATTTGAAAATTTAGAAGAAATGGATATATTCCTAGACACATACAACCTACCAAGATTGAACCATGAAGAAATTCAAAACCTGAACAGTCCAATAACAAGTAACAAGACTGAGGCCCATAAGGAAAAGTTTCCCAGTTTGAAAAAAAAAAAAAAAGAGAAGTCTGGGAACTGATGAATTCACTGCTGAATTCTACCAAACATTTAAAGAAGAACAAATACTACCCCTATTCAAAGTGTTCTGAAAAATAAAGGAGGAATGAATGCTTTCAAACTCATTGTATGAAGCCAGTATTATCCTGATACCAAAACCAAAGACACATTCATAAAAGAGAAAACTACAGGCAAACATCTCTGATGATTATTGATGCAAAAATTATCGATAAAATACTAGCAAATCAAATTCAACAACAAATTAAAAAGATGAAGCTCATTCATTATAACCAAGTGCTATATATCCCTAAGATTCAAGAATGATTTATCACATGCTAATCAATCAATGCAATGCATCGTATCAATAGAATGAAGGACAAAAACCATATGATTAATCAATTGAAACTGTAAAAACATTTGATAATGTTCAACATCTCTTCGTGATTAAAAAAATACTCAAATATTTAGCTATAGAAGGAACATAAAAGCCATATTTAGCAGACTCATAACTAGTATCATACCGAATAGGGGAAAATGACAAGCCTTTCCTCTTAAATACTGAGCATGACAAAGATTCCCACTGTTATTCAACATAGCACTGGAAGTCACAGCCAGAGCAATCAGACAGAAGAAAGAAACAAAAAACATCCACTTTGGAAAGAAAGAAGTCACATTATGTTTGTTTGCAAATGATAGGATCTTATTTTTGGAAAAAACTAAACATTCGACCAAAAAAAAAAAAAAAAATCTATTAGAACTGATAAATTCAGGAAAGTTGCAAGACACAAAATCTACATACAAAAATAAGTGACTTTTCTATATGCCAACAGTGAGCAATTTGAAAAAGAAATTCCAAAAATAATCCTATTTACTCTAGCCACAAATAAAAGTAAATACCTAGAAATTAACCAAAGAAGTGATAGATCTCTATGATAAAAATCATATAACACAGATGAAAGAAATTGAAGGGGGTCACAAAAAATAGAGTGATATTTCATGTTCATGGATTGGAAGAATCAATGTCATTAAAATGTCCATACTACTCAAAGCAGTGTACAGATTCAAAGCAATCCCTATCAAAATTCCAATGACATTCTTGAAAGAAATTTTTAAAGATTCCTAAAATTTATATGGAACAACAAAAGACTCAGAATAGCTAAAGCCTGGGCAAAAAGAATAAAACTGGAGGACTCATATTGCCTGATTTTTAATTATACCACAGAGCAATTATTAACCAAAGCAGCATTGTACTGGCATAAAAGCAGACATATAGACCAATGGAACATAATAGAGGTCCCAGAAACAAATCCACATACCTACAGTAAACTCATGGTTGATAATGGCACCAAGAACATACATTGGAGAAAAGGCAGTCTCTTCAATAAATGGTGCTGAGAAAACTGGATATCAAAATGCAGAAGAATGAAACTGGACCGCTATTTCTTGCCATATAGAAAAATCAAATCAAATCAAAGTGGGTTAAAGGCTTAAATATAAGACCTCAAACCATGAAAATGCAACAAGAAAAAATTGGACAAACTCTCCAGAACATGACTCTGAGCACAAATTTCTTGAGTAATATGCCACAAGCACAGACATCCAAAGCAAAAATGGACAAACAGAATCACATCAAATTAACAAGCATCTGAACAACAAAGGAAGCAATTAACAAAATGAAGAGGCAACCCACAGAATGGGAGAAAATATTTTCAAACTACCCATATGAGAAGGGATTAATAACCAGAATATATAGGAAACTCAAACAATTCTATATGGAAAAAAATCTAATAATCTGATCAAAAAATAGGCAAAAGATTTGAATAGCTATTTCTCAAAAGAAGACATACAAATGGCAAACAAGCATATGAAAAAGTGCTTAACATCATGGATCATCAGAGAGAGGCAAAACAAAACTACAATGGATATCAGTTAAAGTGGCTTTTATCCAAGAGTCAGGCAGTAACAAATGCTGGTGGGGATGAAAAGAAAAGGAAAAAGCCTCGTACACTATTTATGAAAATGTAAATTAGTATAACTGCTACAGAGAACAGTTTGGAGGTTCCTCAAAAATGTATAAATAGAGCTACCACATGATCCAGCAATCTCACTTCTGAGTATGTACCAAAAAAAAAAAAAAAAGGAAATCAGTATATTAAAGAGATATCTATACCCCTATGTTGTCGTGACACTGTTCACAATAGCCAAGATTTGAAAGCAACCTAAGTATTCATAAACAAATGAATGGATAAAGAAAATGTGATACGTATACACAATGGATGATATGGTTTGGCTTTGATTTTGCAGCCTGGACACAGGATCCCATTGCCCTGTGCAACCTCCGAACACTGCTCCCTGTGTCCCTGCCACTCCAGTTCCAGCTATGCCTAAAAGGGCCCCAGATACATCTCACATTGCTGCTCCAGAGGTTGCAAGCTGCCAGCCTTGCAGCTTCCACATGGTGTAAGCCTGTGGGTATGCATAAGGCAAGAGATGAGGCTTGAGATCTTTTGCCTGGATTTCAAAGCATACATGGAAATGCCTGGATGTCCAGGCAGAAGTTTGCTTCAGGGGCAGAGCCCTCATGGAGAACCTCTCCTAGGGCAGTGTGGAAGTGAAATGTGGAGTTGGAGCCCCCACACAGAGTCTCCACTAGGGCACTGCCTAGTGGAGCTGTGAGAAGAAAGCCACCTCCTCCAAAACCCAGAATGGTAGATCCACCGAAAGCTTGCACTGTGCAATTGGATAAGCCACAGGCACTCAATGCCAGCCCATGAAAGTGGCTGCAGGAGCTCTACCCTGCAGAGCCACAAGGGTGGAGTTGCCCAAGGCCTTGGGAACCCAACCCTTGCATTAGTGAGGTCTGGGTGTGAAATGTGGAGTCAAAGGGGAGATTATTTTGGAGCTTCAAGATGTAATGACTGCTGCGTTGGGTTTCAGACTTGCATGGGGCCTGTAGCCCCTTTGTTTTGGCCAATTTCTCCATTGGAATGGGAGCAATTGCCCAATGCCTGTATCCTCTTGTATCTTGGATGTAACTAACTTTTGATTTTACAGGCTCATAGATGGAAGAAATTTGCCTTGTCTCAGATCAGACTTTGGACTTGGACTTTTGAGTTAGTGCTGGAATGAATTAAAACTCTGAGAGACTGTTGGGAAGGCATTACTGTGTCTTGAAATGTGAGACGGATATGAGATTTGGGAGTAGACAGGGCAGAATAATATGGTAGAGCTCTGTGTTCCCACCCAAATCTCATATTGAGTTGTAATCCTCAATTTTGGAGGAGCCTGGTGGAAGGCTATTCAATCATGGGAGTTGACTTCCTTCTTGCTGTTCTCCTGATAATGAGTCAGTTATCATGAGATCTGGTTGTTTAAAAGTGTGAGCACTTCCCCCTGTACACTCTTCCTCCTGCTCTGGCAGTGTAAGATGTGCTTCCTTCCTCTTCCTTACCTTCCACCATGATTGTAAATTTCCTGAGGCCTGTCTATACATGCTTCCTGTACAGACTGCAGAACTGTGCGTGAATTAAACCTCTTTTCTTCATAAATTACCCAGTCTCAGGAAGTTCTTTATAGCAACGTGAGAATGGATTAATACAATGGAGTACTATTCAGTGATTCTTTCATTTGAGAGTTCTGTCATTTGCAGTAGCATAGATGGAACTGGAGGTCATTATGTTAAGTGAAATATGTAAGTCACAGAAAGACAAACACATGTTCTCACTTATTTGTGGGATCTAAAAATTAAAACAATTGAATTCATGGAGATAGAGAATACAAGAATGGTTACCAGAGTCTGGGAAAGGTAGTGCAGAAGTGTAGGCGAGGTGGGGATGGTTAATGGGTACAAAAAAAATAGCTAGAAAGAATGAATAAGACCTAATATCTGATAACACAACAGGGGGACTATAGTCAATTATAATTTAATAGTATATTTTAAAATAACTAAAAGAGCATAATTGGATTGTTTGTAACACAAAGAACAAATGCTTGAGGGGATGGACATCCAATTTTCCATGATGTGATTATTATGCATTGCATGCCTATATCAAAATATCTCATGTACACTATAAATATATACACTCATTATGTACCTGCAAAAATTAAAAATTTTTAAAAAGAAGATAGCCCTACATACCTATTTGAATGGTCAAAGTCCAGAATACAAGTAGCATGGATGTAGACTAAAAGGAACTATCATTCATTGTTGGCGGGCATCCAAAATGGTACAGTCACTTTGGAAGACAGTTTGTCTGGCAGTTTCTTACAAAACTAAACATACTCTTATTATAAGATCCAGCAATTTTACTTCCTGGTATTTACCTAAAATAGTTGAAAACTTATATTCACACAAAAACATACACACTAATGTTTACATCAGCTTGATTCATAATTTCCCAAACTTGGGAGCAACCACAATCCCCTTCCATATTTCAATGGATAAATAAACTGATGTTCATCCAAACAACAGAATATTATTCAGCACCAAATAGAAATGTACTAAAAGCCATGAAAATCAAGGAGAAAACTTAAATGTATATTACTGGTGAAAAAGCCCATCTGAATGGTTACATACTGTATGATTCCCACTACATCATGCCTCTTTTAACAATAGAGATATGTTCTGAGAAGTGTGCCATTAGGTGATTTTATTGTTGTACAAACATCATAGAGTGTGCTTACACAAAGAGAGGTGGTACAGCCTACCACACACCTAGACTAGATGATATAGCCTATTGTTCCTAGGCTACAAATCTGCATAACATGCTACTGTACTGAATACTGTAGGCAGTTTTGATACAATAGAAGTATTTGTGTGTCTAAACATATCTAAACATTTTTAAAGCACAATAAAAATATGGTATTATAATCTTATGGAACCACTGCCATATAAGTAGTCAATTGTTGACATTGTTATGTCAGGCACCAACTGTACTTTTAAAATTAAGTGTTCTCCACGTCTGTTTTTCTTTCTTTCTTTTTGAGACGGAGTCTCACTCTGTTGCTCAGGCTGGAGTACAGTGGCTCATTCTTGGCTCGCTGCAACCTCTGCCTTCCGGGTTCAAGTGATTCTCCAAGCCTCGGTCTCCCAAGTAGCTGAGACTACAGGTGCGTGACACCATATCTGGCTAATTTTTGTATTTTTAGTGGAGACCAGGTTTCACCATGTTGGCCAGGCAGGTCTCAAACTCCTGACATCAGGTTATCTGCCCTCCTTGGCCTGGCCTCCCATGTGCTGGGATTATAGGCATGAGCCACTGCATCTGGCCTTCTCCATGTCTTTTCTAGATTCATAGATCATTGGTCCTTTGGTTGGTTCCAAGTATTTTTCTGGTCTACACCTCCACTTTCCAGTCCATTTTCATAATCATTTTCCATATAACTCTCTGGAAATTACTTGATATCTAAATTTGACATGAGGTAGCTTGCATCTGGAGAGCTACATTTGTTAAAGGTGAAAATAAATAAAACATATAATGATAGATATAGTTTGCCTCACACTTTCTTTATATTGGGGAATTGTACTTTTATTACATGTAGTTATATGTCATTTCTACAAAGAACCTCCACATTTTTAGAATGCATCAAGTCATAAAAATCTGCATTTTTTTTGTAAATACAATCCCTTTTGGAAGAATATAATCAGAGATTTCATAACACTTTATTTTGTAATTTGCACTTTTATTTAGTCTTCATACTTAACGATTATCCAAATGTATTCTTAAACAACTTAATTTCACCAATTTTATTATGAGCTTGAAGCTAATCATTCTTATTTATTGAGAATATTGTTTACCTTGTTTTAGGAAAATGATTATATCTGTCATGAAGACATTATAAACATTTTTCCCATGCTTGATAATTATTAAGATCATGAAATTATACACAAAAAATTGTGAAACTGTTCTTTATTAGGTGCTTGGCTGTTAGGAGAAAAAATACTTTTTTCAGCCCATGGAATGGTAGGTAACCTAAGTCTTTAGAAACAAGGGTATCCACATAGTCTTGCAGAATTGATGATTCATTTTTTTGTGTAAAATGGAATTGTAATTAGTTAATTGAATGGAACGCGTTTAAGTCAATACCTGATGCACAGTAAGCACTCAGTAAATGTTTAGTAATATTATTTTTCTTAGTTATGTAGAAAACCTTTTCTACTCTCCCATTTCCATCAAAATATTGTCCTTTTCTTGTCTTACAAACCAACTTAAATACCACAAATATCAGCGAAACTCCCTTTGGGTCAAAGTGATTATAATCTTTGATATAACTTTCCTTTAATTTCTCGTTGTCTTAGTTCTAGTTGTTTCTTGTATTTTCTTCCTCCTACTAGTCTCAGCTAAATGCTAAGCAAAGCAGGTTCTCCTACATATTTTTCTATGTATCCTCCATAGTAATGAGCACTAGATCTTGCATCGCACTAGGCTTTTGTGTATGCTTGTGAAATTACCCAGTTAGACTCCAATACTTATGTGATGAAATACACAGGCAGAAAACAGGTAAATTATATGGATTTTAAGCTCCCCTTTTAAACAGATACAAACAACTTAATTTGCAAAATACTCACTTTTTTGGTTAAGAGAAAAATCTCCATTTTTGAAACATCCTAGAAAGCTGAGCTCCCTCAAACTTATATTTTGTAGCATGGATATCTAACTCATTTGAATATTGCATCAAGACCATGCCAAACTGAATTTAGTTTCCAAATTTTAACTAGAAATTTGTCTGTACCTTGGAAGACTATACATATGTGGAACAGAGACTATGTGTTTCAGTCAAGAGCACAATAAGCAACTTTCTATTTTTAGTTATTTTAAAGCTTCAAAATTGAATAAGCCTTTACTAGTGTAAATGACAGAATGACTAGTATAATATAACATGATATATTCATTTTAAAGTCTACACTTTATTTTTAGTGTAGTGATACACTTGCTCTTGCTCAAATGTCCCATGTTATTTTTCTGTTTTCATTTTCCATTTTTTCCCATTGCTTTTTAATTTATTCATTCTTTTAAATCCTTAACAAAATAGTATAATTTCCTAATTACCTCCTCCCATCTTATTTTTTTTCACTTTGCCATCAAACCTTCAGTCCTCAGTCCATGGCCTACTATTGTATCTTTAGAATGATTTAGGATTTAGATTCAACATTTTTGTATTCAACGAACATTTCTTGAGCATTCTGATGAACAGTCTCTTTGCCCCTCCTGATCCAATTTCTATCCTTTATCTACTCTCTCATTGCTCTAGAAGGCTGGCTTTTATCCTTTATCTACTCTCTCATTGCTCTAGAAGACTGGCTTTCATTGTCTAGAACTCTAGACCAACTGGGCTCTATTTCTTTTTTCTTAATGGATTTGTCTGGTAGTACTAGATGAAGTAAGAGTTTGCAGTTGTAGCTAACTCTACTTAAGCCGGAACTGCTGTATGGCAGTCCTTTCAAACAGGCAGAACTCTTTCTCTATATTCCAAAAACACTTCACTTCTCTTGCTCCTTCTGGCCTAACCATGGTAACAGTTCCTTCTTGTTAGTTTCACTTAACCTTGTGCATATCTTGTAAATAAATTCTTTAATAAATTTCTGTAATTGCCTCATTGAATGTGCCATCTATTTCCTACAAATCCAATATTTCACTGTGTACCTGAGTTCATAGTCTTTTCTATATACTGTTTTATAAAATCTTGTGAATAAATTGATAATATAACCCATATTTTATAAAGGAGCAGAGACACAGAAGGTTTTGTAGAGTTGTTTGGAGACTCAGCTAATATATAATACAGCCAAAAATTAAGTCAAGGTCTTCTATTCAAAGTCTAGTATTCCTTTTCTTGTGACTTTACCTTGGTATGATTATTTATTGAGAACCTAGGGAACATTGTTATGTATTGAAACTGTATCCAGATAAACTCACAGGTATAGAGGAACAACAGAAATGTATCTAAATAGGAATTATTTTGGCCAGAACTCTCTGACTGTGACATATTAGTAAGGGGTCACATTTTTCTATGTTAGTATCAACACTGAATTTAAGGACTGCCTCTAGTTTCCCTTAAGAGTCACTTTTATGGGATGTTGGAAGTACTAGAATTATTTTTGCTTATCCTTGAGAAACATGTTAAAGTCTAAATTGACGAATAAACAAATGGATAGATAGAAAGATCAGATGAGATAAGATAACAGACTGTTAATGCAGAGCTGAAGAATAAGGGCTAGAGACAAGAAAACATGTTAATGATATGACTGAGTAAAATTAACATGAGATGAGATAAGATAAGGTAACAGACTATTGATGCAGAGCTAAAGAATAAGGGCTAGAGACACTCAACCTAGATCCAGATGCTGACCATAAACAAAACACCACCTCACCCACTGACTCACTGAGTCAGTCTGTTGGCAGTAATCAAGTAGAATCTAATGAGGGGACTGTAGGTTCTGGAGTTAATTGAAGCTATGGGGATCATCTGGACAGTTGTCCATATACAGCAAAACTAAAGGTGCTAAAGGATATAGGGAGCAAGTGTGTTAGTAAAAATATTAGGTGGTAATTCAAAATAATATGTGCACTTCAGACTTTTTCTGGGGAGTAAATGAAATCATATGTGTAAAATATACAATCCAGAAGCTGGCACAAAGTATATGTGTGGTATAATGAATGATATAGAGAAAGCTACTGATAATCATGCCTCTGATGAAATGACCAAAAATATAAGGCAGTGGATAATAGAGATCTTAACTGAGATAAAAAAAGAATGTTAAGAATCAAAGCAGGAACTGATACCATGGCTCAAAAATAAATGCTTGTGCTACAAATACTGGGGCATCATACAAAATTGCAACAGGTAAAAGATGTCTGCAAGAGCCCTTGCACAGACTACTTTCCCCAGACAATCTGATTCATTCTGAGATGATTCAAAGCCCCAAACATATTGCTCTGACTAGATCTATTTTTCCTACGATAGACTTGTAACCTAGAATTAACTGCTTCTTTCTAACCAACACCTTCTTTTTTTTCAAAATTGAAATTTCAGGTGCTAGAAAATCTGATGTCACAATTTGTCATCAGGTGAGGATGACTTTTAGGTTTAATGTCTTCTTCTCAACATGTTTGTTAATCTAAAAAGTAATCACTAATTGGTTAAAGATTTTAATTTTTTTTCTTGTAAATTTGTTTGAGTTCTTTGTAGGTTCTGTATATTAGCCCTTTGTCAGATGAGTAGATTGCAAAAATTTTCTCCCATTCTGTAGGTTACCTATTCACTCTGATGGTAGTTTCTTTTGCTCTGCAGAAGCTCTTTAGTTTAATTAGATCCCATTTGTCAATTTTGGCTTTTGTTGCCATTGCTTTTGGTGTTTTAGACATGAAGTCCTTGTCCATGCCTATGTCCTGAATGGTATTCCCTAGGTTTTCTTCTAGGGTTTTTATGGTATTAGGTCTAACATTTAAGTCTCTAATCCATCTTGAATTAATTTTCGTATAAGGAGCAAGGAAAGGATCCAGTTTCAGCTTTCTACTTATGGCTAGCCAATTTTTCCAGCACCATTTATTAAATAGGGAATCCTTTCCCCATTTCTTGTTTTTGTCAGGTTTGTCAAAGATCAGATGACTGTAGATGTGTGGCATTATTTCTGAGGGCTCTGTTCTGTTCCATTCGTCTATATCTCTGTTTTGGTACCAGTACCATGCTGTTTTGGTTATTGTAGCCTTGTAGTATAGTTTGAAGTCAGGTAGCATGATGCCTCCGGCTTTGTTCTTTTGACTTAGGATTGTCTTGGCAATGTGGGCTCTTTTTTGGTTCCACATGAACTTTAAAGTAGTTTTTTCCAATTCTGTGAAGAAACTCATTGGTAGCTTGATGGGGATGGCATTGAATCTATAAATTACCTTGGAGAGTATGGCCATTTTCACGATACTGATTCTTCCTATCCATGAGCATGGTATGTTCTTCCATTTGTTTGCGTCCTCTTTTATTTCACTGAGCAGTGGTTTGTAGTTCTCCTTGAAGAGGTCCTTTACATCCCTTGTAAGTTGGATTCCTAGGTATTTTATTCTCTTTGAAGCAATTGTGAATGGAAGTTCATTCATGATTTGGCTCTCTGTTTGTCTGTTACTGGTGTATAAGAAAAAAAACAAACAACCCCTTCAAAAGGTGGGCAAAGGATATGAACAGACATTTCTCAAAAGAAGACAAGCACACAGCCAACATACACATGAAAAAATGCTCGTTATCACTGGCCATCAGAGAAATGCAAATCAAAACCACAATGAGATACCATCTCACACCAGTTAGAATGGCAATCCTTAAAAAGTCAGGAAACAACAGGTGCTGGAGAGGATGTGGAGAAATAGGAACACTTTTACACTGTTGGTGGGATTGTAAACTAGTTCAACCATTATGGAAAACAGTATGGCGATTCCTCAAGGATCTAGAACTAGAAGTACCATATGACCCAGCCATCCCATTACTGGGTATATACCCAAAGGATTATAAATCATGCTGCTATAAAGACACATGCACACGTATGTTCATTGCGGCACTATTCACAATAGCAAAGACTTGGAATCAACCCAAATGTCCATCAGTGACAGACTGGATTAAGAAAATGTGGCACATATACACCATGGAATACTATGCAGCCATAAAAAAGGATGAGTTTGTGTCCTTTGTAGGGACATGGAAGAAGCTGGAAACCATCATTCTCAGCAAACTATCACAAGAACAGAAAAGCAAACACTGCATGTTCTCACTCATAGGTGGGAACTGAACAATGAGATCATATGTAACAAAGTATACATATGTAACAAACTTGCGCATTATGCACATGTATCCTAGAACTTAAAGTATACAAAAAAAAAAAAAAAGAAACTTGGAACTTAAAAAAAAAAAAGATTTTAATATTTTGAAGAATTGTTCCCGTGAATTGTGAAACATTTGTTTGTAACCATCAGCAACACAGAAAAAGTAAGTTTAGTTATGTTTGTGTGATGGTTAATTTTAGGCGTCGACTTGACTGGATTAAGGAATTCCCATAGAGCTGGTGAAGCATTACTTCTCGGTGTGTCTATGAAGGTGTTTCCAGAAAAGATTGGTGTGTGAGTTGGTGGAGTGAGTGGGGGCCGATCCGCCCTCAATGTGGGTGGAGACCATCCAATCAGTTGGGGACCCAGATAGAACAGAAAGTTAGAGAAAAGGTAATTTCCTTACATTCTCTCTCTCCTGGAGCTAGCATGCTTTTCTTCTGCTGCCCTTAGACATCAGAACTTCAAGATCTCTGGCCTTTAGACTCAGACTTGCACCAGTGGTCCCTGGGTTCTCTGGCCTTGGACTGAAAATTATACCATGGACTTCCCTGGTTCTGAGGCCTTTGAATATACACTGAGCCACACTTCCAGCTTCCCTGGTTCTCTAGCTTGCAGATGGCCTATTGCGGGACTTCTCAGCCTCCATACTTCTGGGAGCCAATTCCCTTAATATAGCCCTGATTAATACAGTTTGAGAGAGTTGTTGCTTCCTAGAGCTCTGTGGGAGAAAAGGGGAAAACACAAAAAAAGTTTTGGGGGTTATGTTTCCATTCATGTTTCTGTGGATTTGATCAGCCTCTTTTATTGAGTCAGAAAATTCAGTATTCTTAATTATTTATGTTTGATTTTTCTAAATTAATTTGCACATTTAATATAATTCTCAATTTTAAGTAAACACAACTGAATTTTTTTTCATAGCCTGACAGACATTGGCAACAAATAATAATTAATCTAGAAAAGCAAACAGGCAAGGATATTAAAGTATGAGTCATGAGGGTGTGTACTAACATAAAATATTGCAATTTATTAAAATTAAAGCAATGATAACTAAATAGTGTAGTATTTTAGCCAGATGTACAAACTTCTAGACAGATGTACAAACCAAGAGAATAAGATAATAAATTCAAGAATAACATACACATACATATACTATATATGTTAATATGTGTATGTGAATACATATGTATATATGATTAAAGGAAGCACCAAATAATATGTAAATAAATGGTACTGGTACCATTTATTAGCATTTGAAAAACTATAAGTCAACACTCTATACATGCTAATTTAAAGTGTCTGATTAATTACAAAAAACTAGCCAAAACAACTGAAAAACTACCAAAAAATATTTTATACTTATAGAACTCTGAAGTATTAAACACTTTATAAAATTTGAAATTATAGGTATAGCCACAAAGAAATATATTGACAAATTTGGCCATTCTCCTGGTGAAGAAAAATTAATGTAAAATAAAAAGAATGCAGCCAAAGAAGGATATTTGCAGGAAGCGTTAAGGCTATATAAAGAATTCTTACAAATAGAATAAAATCAGAAATATAGACAAAAGACATTATATATAATTCAGACAAAATAGAGTATATTTTAGTAATTAGAACTCAAACAGGGAAAAAATAATTATTATATCTTCTTGTCAAAGAAATGCAAATTAACAAGGAGGCAGTATTATTAAATCAGATAAATTTTTAACATTCAGACTCAATGTTAGTATTACTGGCAGCCTCAGTGCCCATTTGAATTGATAAATAATAATGTAGATTAAAAACTAGAATTATCTTTCAAACTACAAAAATATTTATTTCTTTTGATACAAAAGCAAATTTCTTGAAACTTTACATATGTAAGTTTTTATTGCAGACTCATTTGTTTTTTTAAAAATAATTCTGTTTTTCTAATTCCAAAATAAGACAAGCTCTTTAGAGAAAAATGTTAAAAGCCAAGAAGAAAAATAAATTAATAATCACTCAAAATCCCACCATTAAAAATTAATGACAAAATTTGGTAAATTAAATTTCCTTAATATTTTCCTAGGTATACAAAATGTTATATCGTTGAGCTCATAATATATAAATTTGTGTAATACAGTTTTTGCTTTACTTTTTATTTTTAAGTCATTAGAAAGTTGGTAAGAATAATTTTAATGATATATAATTCATTCTTGTATATTTCCATGCTTTATTTTACTATTTCTTTGTAATTGGACATTAAATTACAAATTTTCAACATTTAAACAAATGCATTCTATGGTAACAAAAGTTTCAAAAAAATCCAAAAGTATAATAATATAAGTGGTTAAAACAGAATGAATCAGTCTGGTGCGCGGGCTCACGCCTGTAATCCCAGCACTTTGGGAGGCCAAGGTGGGAAGATCACAAGGTCAGGAGTTCAAGACCAGTCTGGCCAACATGGTGAAACTCCATTTTTACTAAAAATACAAAAATTAGTCGGACATGGTGGCGGGTGCCTGTAATCCCCGCTACTCGGGAGGCTGAGGCAGGAGACTCTCTTGAACTGAGGAGGCAGATGTTGCAGTGAGCCCAAGATCGTGCCACTGCACTGGGCAACAGAGTTTCAAAAATAAAATAAAATAAGATAAAATAAAACAAAATAATATAAAATAAAATAATCCATCCATGATCAAATTAATGAAAACTGCAGTACAATGGAAATAAGCTTATGATACAGTGTCCATCCATCAAATTGCAGCTCAGGGCTTAATTATTTTAAGAAACTTTTCCTAGTACATTACATTAAGGAGATGCTTACCTCACTTTCATTTAATATGTAGAACTTCCTGGCTTGTCCATGCTTTGTAGTTCCAGTTTTACAGTGCCTCTTCTTTAGTTGCCCTGTGGGCACCCCAGGACATGTTAATGGTATGACTGGCTGAGTAAAATCTGCTAATGAAAAGACTGAATAAGAGTAGCAAAGCTTTGCTCATGTTCTCCATCTCTCTCTCTTTTTTTTTTTTTCCAGGTAGTGGTTTTCCTTTTTCTTGTTAGTGCCATGTAGGCATACATTAATCATGGTTTTCTGAGTTAGAAACAAATGATTTTCAAAAGATTTGGAAAATACACCGCCTTAATTCTATCATGAGGTTCCATGCAGAGAGCAACAGTTCAGTGTGAAGAGTCAACACTGTAGATTATTGACTTCCTATTTGCCTTGGCAGACGGAGCATCAAAGTCAATCTCAAAAATCAGCATTTCCATCAGAAGACATCTCTGATAACAGGTCATAGACAGGCCTGTTTTTATTATTAATGCCAAATTAGAAGAGGAAATAATGCCTAATATCTCGCTTGAAAGCAACATTTACTACATACAGCTTAGACCATGAAATTTGGGTTTAACTTCAGCAATAATAATCTAGTATGATATTTTTTTTTGTATCTAGCAGTTAGAAGGTCCTAACAAGGTGAAGTTAGACAAGAAGTCTGAAACCATTTTTCATCAAGTTCATTTCACTCGTGAATTAATAGGGTAGAAGATCTATGTGTGTTCACTCTCTCTTTTTGCCTGTTTCACCCAAGCATCCTGCAGATGACTGTACTATGCCCTACGCAGCGACACTTTGGCTGCCCAACATCTTGGCTTATTTTGACTGTGCCACAGTCAATCAAGGCATGTACACTTTGCTTGTAACTGTCAACAGAAAGGGCGCCTTGTGGTCACACACGAGGGCACAAGTGACCCAAGTCAAAGGACAAGGAAAAGATGGAATATTTGTTATTTTTGTCAGTCATAAAGGGAAAGATTTTTGCCTTTCTTTTACTAAAATTATGTATGTCATTGCTCGGCAGACTTTGAAAGAAAGTGGAAAACTTAAAAAGGAAAGAATGCAGAAAACATCATAAACATACTTTTGTTGGCTAGATTTTGCTATTTACAAACTGTTTCACTGTTATCATGACTGTGTTATACAAGCGTGCATGTCACTTTATGCAGCATGTAATTGTTCCTTTAGGGAAATAGTATCTTCACTTAAGGGTGAGAAGAAAAAACACGATTTTTCTTTCTACCAATAGGCAATGATATCTTGCATGAAAGTATACTTTTTTGCTTTGTTTTCACAATTCATGAACATGCGCATATAGACATACATGCAGACATACACAACAGGGACAGACGCAGGCTTAAATTGGTTTGATAACGGCATGGCATTCTCAGTAGTCTGCAACATAGATTACATGCCCAGCTTTATACTCCCAAATTAGTTTCATGGTATTAGTTTTTCCCATACTACTCTTTGTTATAATTTTCATCACTAAATATTCCAGTGGATTATACATTTCATAAGGAGATGGGATCTTATTCAACGTTGTAGCCCACAATGTAGGAAAAAATGTTAATCCCATGGTATTTATAAAAAGAAAATTATATTTAATTTTAAATTTTGTTTATAGACTATTTCTTCTACATATAAAACCAAGCTTTTTAAAATTTAATTTTTATAAACTCAACAAGTTTATATAATGTTCTAAATTATATCTCTTCTTTAAAAAATTTCCCTCAGATTTGAGTCTGATTCTTAGAATTTTCAAAATTATATAGGTTTTATTGAAAATATCATTTATTAGTGTAATATGCCAAAAATGTAACTTTTCAAATGGCAAACTGATATATACTTAGAGGCATTAAAATCTCCTATAAATTGATGATAATGATGGGTAATATTTATTGAGTGCTTATACCTGTGCCATTTCACAGGATATTTAACAATCCTCTATTGAGTCATCTATCTCTGTTATTATAATACCCATTGTATAGAAAAAGAACACTAGGCCCGAGAAAGTTAATTAACGGTCTAGGGTCACACCACCATATCAACTGGAGCTAGAATTCTCTCTCTTTTCACTGATCCCAATGCTTCCACTCTTATGTACTTTGCTCTACAGTTTGCTTAATAATATGTGTGTGCCTTTCTGACATCTCTGTCTCCTCCCTAACATGTACTAGCAAACTGCATTTATTATCTTCCTGTTTTTATGGTTACCTAGAGTTTGTCTCAGTGGTTGTAAATGGTTTTCACATAATCTGCAACTCTGATGAGTAACAGAAAAAGGCAATTTTTAATAAAAGCCTTTTTGAATAAAAGCGAATGCAACAGAAATAATAGAAGCGATTATTGATAAAAGTACAGAAAGTTAGGCACTGAATCCTATCCTGAGGGTAAAAAGCAATAATTTCTCTCAAAGTATCATAAGTTTATACTTGATCTTTAACAATGGTATGTAAATACAACAACCACAACTAAGGAATACACTCTTGGAAAGAAGGACATAATCAATAATTCCTATTAATGTTACAGAAACATGTAATTCAAAATATCATATTTTCACATGGAATACTTGGATTCCACTATACTTGTGCATCTTTTACAAACCCATTGGTAAAAATCATGCCACTGAGAATGGTGGAGGTCTAGACATCATACCACTGAGACAGAGCCTGAAAATCAGACCTGCCACATCCATCATTCTGACAGCTAGCCTGGATTGTCTAACTCTGGATACATCTACTCTTCTTCAGAAACAAGTAGCCAAAGTCAGTTGACTTTGGTCAAGGACGCTTTCTCCTTATTTCTTAACTAGGAGAGGTGAATGAAGGGCTGTTTCTTCCCCATTGAGACAGAGTATATTTTTACCCCCTTGGATTCAAAGAAAAGAACGTTTTTTGCTATGTGACTGTTAGGAAGCAGCATGACAGTGCTCAAATAGAGGACTGAATCCCATCTCTAGTACTTATCTGCTCTATGAACGTGTGCAAGTGTCTTAAAACCTCTCTATGACTCAATTTCCTTTTCTGTAAAGTGGGGATAATAATAGTACCTACCTCAATGGGGAACTATGTGGATAAATGTGACCATTTTAGTAAAGCACTTATCACCATGCCTGGTACATGGTGAGCACTCAGTGAACATTAACTTTGCTTCCCAACAGTCAGCAATGTCTAAAATGGTGGCTAAAAGCACTGGCGTGCTTATTTCCCATAGAATTCAGCAGTCTTGCTCTACTGACTTTCATCTGCCAAACTCTTAGTAAATGAACTGCTTCATTTCATGCTGAACGTAGACACAGAAAGGTATCCTGGTGAAACTAGAGGATATTATGCTAAGTGAAATAAGCCGGGCACAAAGGGACAAGTACTGCATGATCCCACTTATATAATATATCTAAAGGAGTCAAATTCCTAGAAGCAGAGGGTAGAATGGTGGTTACCAGGGACTAGAGGGAGAGAGAAGTGGGGAGTTGGTTTTTAATGGATGTACTCAGTTATGCAAGAAGAAAAAGCTCTAAAGACCTATTTACCTCATTGTGTTTATAGCTAATACTGTACTGAACAACTAAACACTTCTTAAGAGGTTGTATTAATCCATTTTCACACTGCCGATAAAGACATACCTGAGACTGAGTAATTTATAAAGTAAAAGAGGTTTAATGGACTCATAGCTCCATGCGGATGGGGAAGCCTAAGAATCATGGTGGAAGGTCAAAAGCGCTTCTTACCTGGCTGGGCGAGAGAGAAATAGGGAGGGCGAGAGAGAATCAGGGAGCCAAGCAAAAGGGGTTTCCCCTTATAAAATCATCAGATCTCAAGAGACTGTTCACTACCACCAGAATGGTACGGGAGAAACCGCCCCCATGATTCAATTATCTCACACTAGGTCCCTCCCACACACACACAAATTATGAGAGCTACATTTCAATATGAGATTTGGGCGGGGACACAGCCAAACCATATCAGAGGTTAAATCTCATGTTAGGTGTTTTCTAACCACAGCAAAAGAAAAAAAATAGAAATAACGAAAAAAAAGGAAGGAAGAAGGAAAAAGGAAATGAAGGAAGAAGGAGCCTGAGCTGGTATCCCTCCAATTCCTGGGCCAAAAGTAGAAGTATGCGCTTCAAATGCTTTCCATTTGTTTTTATTAAATCCGTTTAAAAAATGAGAGACCCAAAAGATACTTTCAAAACCTACATTAGAGTTAAAAGTTATCTGACACTTTGAGCTAGATTCTCCCAATCTGTCAGCTGCTGTCTGTTAGAGAAATTTTATGCCCTGAAACAGTTGGGGCACACAATAATTCCTAAGTGTGACTTCCAGGAACACCTACTTTACACAATACCAGTATTAAGCATCTAAACTCCTAAGCTTTAAAATACAAGAATAATCCAATCAACACAATGAAGATTTTAAGGGAGCTGTGACTCCAGTAATTTCAAAGTTATGTCATCTAATTGTATAACATCCTCATCTTTTCCTGAACATTTATTTCTCAGATTAAATGGAAGTATATAAATTGGTATGTGGGATTTGGAAAAATAATTTGTGGTTCTCCTAAATATAAATGGTAACACTATAAGCTATTATAAAAAAAAAAAAATTAAAGGGGGCAGCAAAGAATATAGTCACAAGAATTAGAAATGCATAGCAGAATAATTACAAGTTTATGTAATGCATTCTGTCATTTCTCATAATACATGGATGAGACTTCTCATAGAAAAAAGTCTATAAGCACATTTGCTCACAATTTTAGTCCTAAATTTAGTAAGGGAGTGTCTTCACTAGCCTTATAAAGTCAGAGGGAAACAGCTCTACCCTTCAAATAAAGATCATGGTGATTAAACACTTAAAAAGCAAAGAAGTCGGGTAGCTTTAAGTTGACCAATGTAGGTAGTCTTTGATGGTTTATTTTTTTATCCCTGAATACAAATACAAATGTTAAAAAAGACAAAGATTTTGAATGTCTTCATATGCAGATTTACTGTGACGTCTCAAAATTTTTAATACTATTGGACCTTTTATTTTTTGATATATTATAAAACATCTTCTAACGTGATATGATTTATTGCTGGAAATTAAATTTTAAGGTATTTCAGAAACACAAATATATAAGGTAAATTAATTTTAACCTAAAAATATTAAATAGAATATTTGCAAATCTAATATCAGCATAGTTATTAGAATATGTTTAAAAATAGGCATGTACATTTCCATACCTATCAAACACTTAATAAAAGATGACTCCTCAGGACAATTTGCAAACTGGTTTCATCTAGATATATGTTGGTGTAAATCAGGAACTTTCAGTTCACCATTTTTCTAAACAAGTATGCCATAATCTTTGCTAGCTCTGTTTCCATGAGGCCATCATAAATCTACCACACTGTACTGTCTTCTCAGAATACAGTCAAAGATTCAAGTACTTGAAAGTATAGAGAGCTATACATACAGCAAGTCTATCTTCCTAGTCAGTAATCTCAATCACCTGTGGGACATATTTCATTTTAATAAAATCTTAATAGAAATCCCCTCATCATGTGTAAAAGCTAACCCTTTATTATTATACTTTATTGAAAAAGACCTTTTCTATTACCCTAGACAAATGAAATAGGAATGGACAATCTTTTCAATGTATACACATATGTGGTTTGCATACAATGTCTACTAAATTAGCCAGGAAGGACTATAGTGAACTAAATGCAAACCTTGATTCAAATGGCATAAAACATTTTTCTCGATTTGCCACTGCTGATATTTAATTTGCTTTGATCTAAACCTGCTAACATTATCTAAGTGGATGGAACAACTAAGATTCATTATTATGGATTTACTTTTAATACTGAAGGTGTCTGTTAAAAGACAAGTAAAATAAACGAATAAAAATACTTAATTTTCAGTCTTCAAACTTAAAATGCTATACTGAAACCAGAAAAAAAAATTAACCTGTTCCTTTTTTGGAATTATACTTTATAGTTTTGTATTTATTGAATGCATTCATAGGCTCCCTTAGGATGTGAAATGTATGGAAATATATGTGCATTACTAAAGAAAGAACTAAATTTATTCTTTCCCCACATCATGCTCTTCTTTGCAGTAGAGGTTTTTAATTCAATACAGAGCTAGAATGAGATGGAGCCAATTTCCTGGTCTATATGTGTGACAAATGCTGAAAGTGGCACAAGATTAACAAATTAGTTGAAGTATAGATCTTAAAAGATTTTTTTCTGTGTCTCTAAATCAAAATTCATACTTTATTTGAAATGAAGCCTTCTTTATAATTCAATAATGAATAAGGATATTTTATTTCTTTGTATTTGAGATGAAAAATGAAATATATGACAACATCCTAGCCACTTTTTAAAGCAAATGTTTTATTTGTAGGAAAGCTTATAAAATTGTATATCTGGAATATGAAATTAGTATAATTATCTAGTATCTTAGATTAATAACTACAATGTTTAGTTTGCTAGATCTGTAAAATTACTTTCAAAATAGATAGTTATTCTCAAAATAAAAGCACAAAATGAAAAGCAGAGGTATCATTTATTTAAATCTGTATTTTCATGGTAAAAAATATGCTTAAAAGGAAAAGTCCTAGACAAATATACTTGCTTTTCTAATAACATTTGTTAGCTTGGTTCTAAGTAAAAACTATCAGGCTTGGCTGTTTTACCTAACCTCAGAATCGTGTACTTGATATAATCCAGATATCTAACACCAAACAATAAAAACATCTGCGACAATAAAAGCATGTAACAGTTGTGGAATTGTTTAATTTGGGAGAAATGGCTATGTTTAATAATCACATGTGCATGAATTGATTTCTCCTCTTCGTCAAGAAACTTTTACATTTTGCGAATGACTTTTTTACAAAATCAACTTAGGATGTGAAAAGCTTTATAAAAGATATTCTGAAATACGTGTTTTGGAATTGGCTCACTCATTCCGCTTTAGAACCTTGTCATGGTCCACCTGTTTTGCTTGGGCTTAAATTATATAAAAATAACAGCATTTTAAAGCAAGCACAATCTTACTTGTTGTACCCAAACATGATAACACGCTTAAAATTCAAGAAGAGCTCTATGCAGGTTGTACCTCTCAGTCACCCAGTCTCCTTTCACATATCTGTTCATGTTGACAGACTATGTCATAATACATCAACAGAAAGATCAGCACAGAAGAACAAAATTTCATCACCTGACAGCAAGAGGAAAACTGATTTTCAGTATTAAGTGTGTAAAAATATACCATTAACTCACTTCCAATAAGTCTACTAGCTTTTAAATATAGGGCATCTGCTATAATCACAAATATATGCTAAAGCAATTAGGTTTATGTCTTTGATGTCACCCTTTGACTGACAGCCTATTTTCATTTACACTTTTATATGATTTTTAACTCTATTTTGGAAGCAACTTAGATAATTTTTAAAAAATAATTTCTTAATGAGGCATGTAGTTCTATGCATGTAAAAATATATCTACCAAATGTTTTAAAGACAGTCTTTCTTAATCATGAGCAGAAACCTACTGACCATTGAAATAGAAATGGGTATTTAAGCTTCTGATAAAAGTTAGGTATCTTTTATATACATTATCTTGCTCTGTTGTTTATGGCTTTCAGTAGAAATTTAACAATATCTGTAATAAATAATGTCTTTTGCAGCCTAGGACATCATCTGTCACTTAGGCTTTAATTTTGCCCCTGTTTGAACACCCTACAACATATGCACTTCTCTTTTGTCTATTATCCTAGAGTTGTGCTATTCCCAAATATTGACATCATCTACTTTTATCAGCATTAACTGCTCTGCAGCTTCCCAGGCTCATGCTCAGCTCTATTTCTTCCTATTGATTATCTTCCTCACTCCAGCAGGTAGCTAGCCAGCGAGGCTGTCCTGAGAAATAGCTTCCAATGACTTTATACGCACAATTTACACGGAATTGTTTAAAGAAGATATTAGCCTCAATACAAATCAGTGAACCTCATTTAGTCAATACTGCACAATTCCGTTGTTGGCACCCTGTCACATGTTCGTCTTCACAGTCAGCTGCCGTACCCAATCTGCACATTAGCCATAGTATTTAGTTTCATATTAAAATGAAGCCAGATTTTTTCACTTTTGCTTTTCTTTTTGAAATCTTTTCAGTATACTTTTTTACATCACCTCACTGAGCCATGTGATAGTAATATATTTTGAAATATAAAAACTTGAGATTAAATGTTTGATTTTTGACAGTGTTCTTAAATATAATAAATTCAAAAGGAAATACTGTTAAGTTAAAATGGAGTGTTTTTCATTAAGTCCAATCAAATGGTAGACAACAAAGGATCTTTTATTTGAGAATATGAAGTGAAAATGAAAACCAGAAAACCTTTACTAAGAAAAGGTCCAGCTAAATTATGTTGGAAGGAGGTCTCCAGATTGAGCCTGGGTGTTTCTTTTACTCAACGTGAATTAAACTAAGATATGCTCTAAAGAAATATCTTACAAAGAAACAAAACTTATGCTTTTTGGAGATGAAAATAAGGTCTAAGAACAGTTGACTTTGAAAATAATTCTAAAGAAAGATCACATATGAAAAAAATTGCCACAGCATCTGATCTTTTCTTATAATCATAACAGGGAAATGTTTAGAGTAAAGTAATGCTAGTCCCTTCTTTCTCTCCTATGGCAATGCTGTAAAATTCTAGAAGGAGTGTTTATATTTCAGAATTGCTCCTCCTTAAACTACTGGTTTATGACAGTTAATGAAATGATATCCAAATGTTGAAAAAGGAAAAATCCAAATGAAAATCTAAATGTGAACTACAATGAATAACTAAGCAATATAATGCTACTCTGAATGTTTGTGCATCTATTACAAAATGAACTGTAATACATTAAAATTCTTCAGTGGTAGTGTAATATATAAGTGAAGGTTTACATATAAAAGCTTTAGCTATCAAAAAAAGATCATTATAAAATATCATCCTAAACGTTTACTTGAAAATATCATTAACATCTTAGAATACATTCTGAAAGTTGTTATTACACCTATTTGCATATTTTTGTAAACCGAAATAGGTAAGAATAAAGCACACCGATCAAAATAGTCTATTTGTTATTAAATGTATCCTCTAGCTTTAGTGGCTGAAGGGCAGAAAGACTTGGGGAACATGAGAAGCAGAGAAAATAGTAATTCTAGTTTTAGAGATTTTTAAGGTCTGTATATATCACATTTTAACTAAAAAGCAACAATTGAACAAAATGACGATTTTAATAAAAAGTGATAGTAATAGCAGCATTTTGAAAGTTAACATACAATACAAATTATATAATAAATAATTATAAATATCTCAAGGTTTTCTTTCTTTTTCTACAAGATGCTAACAGTGATTTTTGTTTGACCTTTGCTTTCTTTTCTTTTCTCTTTAAATAGCTTTAGTTAAGCCCAGGTAGAAAAGACATGCTAAAAGATGGGCAGACTATCTTGACCATACATCTTCTCACACATTTATTGCAAACTGACACTCATACAACAGTGTTTTTACTTTTTTATAATCACAAAGATTCAACAAAGAACAATTCAGGTACCAAGGGAAAATCACACTCCAGGAAAAAGAGAAATGTTGTCACTGCACATTCAAGCTGCATAAATACAGGTATGGCAAAAATAATTGTAATATTTGTGTGATAGCATTCAAAATAAGTCAATGATCTAAATATGAAAGGGTTTAGGTGTAGTTATGTATATGCATTCATGTATAGAAATATTACATGTAATGCGCAAATATAAATTCTAGCCGAAGCTAAAATGCACAAACATTATTAGGATTTTTCAGTTTAAAATATATTTTGATTAACATGTATCTATATATTAAGAACATTTCTACCAACTATGCTAGTCCATTTATCATGTAATATTCTTATATTAAATAAAGTTGCTTGCTTTATATATTGACAAACATAAGAATGTTCTCAGTAATGAAAATGTAAGCACAAACAATGGACACAAGGTAGGTATTTAAAACTAACAGCAAAATAGTTAAAGATTTCAGAGAAATAAAAATGCTAATATTTTCCCCAAAAAAACTTCCCAAATTAACAATAACGCTTTAAGTGTAAGTCAATGTTGATTTCAATTTATGTCAAAACATGAAAATCTCAAATAATAATATTCCATGATAACTTTTAAAATAAGCTAATTTTCTTTAAATATTTTGTTTTAATTAAATTTCTAAAAGAGAAAATTATTTTTGTTTTCTCAGTCCATTAAGACCTATCTATAGAAGAAAACATGATGCTAAACCTAAAATTGTTATAAACTTTATAAATTTTCATATTTATGATGCATATTAAAGATTAACATTAAAGATCTATAGTGACCACCTGCATAGGTTACCAAGACGTTGCCAAAAAAAAAAAAAAAAACATGTGTATCATTTCACTGCATTAGTTTTACTAGCAAAGTATTCTGGACAGATTCCAGAAATTTCAAATAAATATCTTTTTCATAAATATTTTGATGTGTATGATCTAGTCATAAAGACTATTTTACCGCCAAAAATTTAAAAGCATATTGAATTCTATGAGATTATCCTTTCTAGAAATGTAAACTTAATGTATCTAAAGTAAATACACACACAGGCACACACATACACACACAGACATTTTGCCAAGAGACATTCTGTTTTGATTGTTAAAGTGAACTGAAAATGAACACATTAAGATGATTATTGCATTGTCATTTATGTAATTATGTAGCTTAAAAATACATAATCATTTCAGTTAGCCCTAATTTTACATATTTAACAATACAAGTATTGTCATTATTAATTTTTATAAAGTGAAAATATTTTAAAATATTAGCTAACACATTTCTATTCAAATTCTAAGACAGTGTTACTTAAAAATATACAATCAAACTAGATAGCTAATTGGATTTATTTCACAATTTTTAATTTGACTTTTCTATATAGAAAAATATGTATAACAAAGTACAATATTAAAGAAATTAATTTTAGTCTTTTTATAGAGTATTTTTAGACATCTATTACCATCTATAGAAAACACAGATATATCATACATGCATATATATGTTTGTGTGTTATGTATGCTATTTATGTATTTTGCACAGAGAAGAAAAACATTGTCATAATCTAGAATAAATAAAGATGTATGTGTATGTCTGTGTGTGTGTGTGTGTGTGTGTGTGTGTGTGTGTGTAGAGAGAGATGGAGAAAAAAATTGGTATCTTACAAAAAAGTTAAAGGTGGGATATTCACATGTTTGAAAATTAATCTAAGGGTATTATGTTATCATATAAACATTAATAATGATTTATCTCTCTTCCTCTTAGTGTTTGGAGGGGGTGTGTGTGTGTGTGTGTGTGTGTGCTCACTAACAAGAAAGTGGATATTTGAGATGAAGGGAAAAGATAACTGTATGGAGACCTAAAATAAGGCACTTTGGTTAAAATTACTAAATTAAAACTTAAATCTATTGGGGTTTACTTTTCCAAAATATGAAATACTGAACCTATAAAACGGGCATTAGAATTACACTATATTTTGAAGATTTTCTATTGAAAACTTTCCCCACGTAAATGCTTTTATCAATACTACCATATAGTACTATAAAATATTCTTAAGGCATGTATGAAAATATCATGAAATGAACCCAAAAGTTTCATCTTGCATCACAAAGGTGAAGATTGTTAGTAAAGACAAAATTCCTTATCATTTGATTCTGCTATAACTGTTTCAAGCCTCCTACTGTAATGCTTTTTACGTATATCATTTGTTGGTCTTCCAAATTTGTCCTTTTCTCAATATTCTAGGGCTGAAAAAAATAATATAACACTACATGTCAATAATTTACATAGCTACCTAAGAGTTAATATCTTGGCCATCTTTAAGACTATGCATTTAGTTATAGCCTCAGTAATGTCAGTGTTACAGCATTCAAGTGATGCTATTAAAGGACACCTTATTAATAAGTGGGCATCTTACTATGACCTGACTACTTAGATTTCTGAAGCCATACACACACACACACACACACACACACACACACACATGCACACACATATTTGTATAAAAACCACCTTATGTAAACTCTTCATCCCCATGAGGGTAGCAATAGTGTTTGTTGTCACAAAGTTGACAAAAAGCAGTACACAAAAAGTTGTATGTGATTATCAAGTAGACATATTCATTTCCTAATTCCCAGACAATTAGCAAGGATAAAACTATACCTTCAGACGCCTCGCTTCTAATGCTAAACTAATGACACAACAGAATCAAAATACATTAGGAGTGGGGGAGGGGAGATTGAGAGCCAAATACTTTTTTGAGGCTCCACAATGGGTTGAGGGCCTAATTATTTTTTAAGTATAATCCAACCAACCTCTTCTCATGCTTAGCTGCACTGAGTGACACTATTTGTGATGCCCAGTGTGCTGAAACTGAGCAGGTTGCTGTCAGTTTAAAAATGACTATAATAAAAGTGACCATGAAGATGGATCTTGTGATTTTGCGTTTCTAATCAGTCATCTGTGAAGAACACTTTTGCTTTGATTCAGCAGACTGGTGACAGCCATGATTGATAGTGCACGAGGATAAAAAAAAGGTTATTAACTGTCTTACTATTAAGCTCAATGTATTACCCCTCTAGGTGCATCTCATACTTTAAGTTAAAGTACTTACTCAGGTAAGGTCAAGAATGAACTCTATGGAGACGGTATCCATCCTGTTGAAAACGAGTGAGGCATCCTTGTATTGATTTTTTTTTTTTGTAGCATTTAAGCTATGTTTAATTCTACTGTCTTATTCATTAGTTAAAGGATAGAAATTTCATCCTTCTAACAGCATACATATGGAAAGTACTAAAGGTGTAGAAAATAGCTTTAAATGTAAAGATTTGAATGTAGAGATAACTAGTAACATGTGTGTGGCATATACATGAATCCATATTTAAACAGATGGTCATATATTATACAACCTATGAAGGTACTTTTAATGGTAAACACTAAAATTGATTTATAATTAAAAAATAAGTATCTGTGTTGTAAATGCAAAAAATTGTTTCAATTTTCAATCATCCATAAATGGCAAGTTCATGATAAAGAAAAACTTAAGAAAAATTCAAAGGATGTCTTAAAATACCTAGGCGTTTGTTTTGGTTTAAATTCTTTAATTTATTAACTTCATCTCATTTTAATTTTTTAAAATTGGAAATATTAACATAGAAATGAACACTTGAGTGACAGCATTCTTAAATAGCATACTATATACAAACACATACACGGATAGTATTATAGGTCCCGAAGTATTTAAAGTTTTCCAGTAACTGAGGATATGCCATTAAAAGAAATAGTAAAACATTAAATGTCACCATATTTCCTGTGCTCATTTATTATTACAAAAGCCAAAGTATACTGAAATTTTTTGAACATTTTTTTAAAACTTATTGTTAAAATATTTTAAATTTACAAATGTAGTTTCAGGAGATAAATTAAACATATGCATTTTAATTTTAAATTACAGTATTATGTTTCTTCATATGTTTTCCACTGTAAACACTAAGCACATGTTAAATGTAATGTGAATTAGCCAAAAATATTTAAGGACATCAATACCTTGGCATTGAGGTAGCCATTTAAACAATAACCAAATCTCAGCTCTATGTGCTTGGCGGTTCCTCACTGAGCAACTCTGCACAGTAGCGCAGAATAAGAAAATGTTACCAGTATGACATTAGAGTTTCAATGCAGGAAAAATTGTATTATGTCCAAATGTTTTTTCTAGAATATCATGGCCTGTTTCTCCAGTGCCAGTAACTATGCCCATTTTGGGTCTATAATAAATTATATTTTGAAAATATACTGTTTTAATATTGGGTCCTATCAACAATGAAATACAGAGAAAGTAAGGAAATGAAGTTCAAGATTTCATTGAATTTTTCTTTATAGCCTGAAACATTGGCTCTCCATCCTACTCTGCTTAATATTGCAATTGCTGCTTTTAAAAGCCTTTCTAGTTCTCTAGCATTTTATGTATGCCAAGTACAATTTAAATACTTACACATTGAAACCCTCTTCATAAAAATGTTAGATCAATATAAAAATTGTTTATTTAATGAATCGTGTTTATGTGGAGTGGACTTAAGTGTAGATTTTATAATTCATACAAGATTTCCTCAATAAGACAAGTTACCTTTGTTATTAAATGAATTTTCCTTTCTGTCCTATACAACTTCAGCAGGTAAACTTGCATTCCAAAATTTAGAAATCATGATGAGATAAGTGACCAAGGGGGTGTTTGGTCAATGATAGCATTCTATATTCTTGTACAAATATTTGTCAAAGGTTTCACAATGAAATTGTAAGTTAAGAAATATGTTGTGTGTTTCTCTAAAATATTGTTTGCTTTTAAAATAAAAAAAGAACGATGCAATTCCAATCTATCTCATGGTAATTTACACAATGCTCTGAAATGTTAGTGAAATGCCCAACTTCCTCCATCTGCCTAATTCAAAATGTCTTAAGGAAAATGAGGAAATACAAAGGCTAGGTAGGCCTTAGAGGAACACACACATTTCCTGGTGTCCTCTGTTTCTTATGGAATCAGGATCTAGAACACACAGTACACGCAACACACATTTTATGAAAGAACAAGGCAAAGACGATTTCAGGTAAAGTTTAGGTAATCTCCAAGGTAGTCAATTACCATTACCATAAATGAAATTAAAGTTGAGCAGACTCCAACAGTGGCAGACAAGAAAATTTTTAAATGCAACATCTTCCTTTATCCTTTTGGAACTCCAGAGCAACATCTTCCTTTATCCTTTGGCGCTCCAGGACAGAATGTTGCATTCATGTTCAAACAAATAACAGAACTGGCAAACACACACACACACACACACCCCTTGTTTGTGCAAACTCCTTCCATTTAGTTTTGAGCCTATCGTGACCTGTTTTCATAGACTGCTGGGATACAAGGCATCTTTAGTTTACAGTTTCTAAGACTTGGATTCCTTTTAGTTTAAAACTCTCTTCTGCAGTTCCTCCAAGCCTATATGCATCTCTCCTTCTCCTCCCTTTCTCCTCCAGAACCTACTAGGGCACATAAGGTAGGGGTATGGACTGGGTGGTGCACATATGTGTAGCCAGAACGTGGAGATCGGCAGCTGGTGTCCACTCCCAGACTGTGTACCTGAGCGCAGTGGCCACTTTGCTCTTCCGCCCAGCCCACTCCTGCCTGCAGTGTTGCTGCTGTCACGCCAGCCGGTGATTTGATAGGCTTGTCGGGTTGCCATGGTGTTGACTTCTTGCCTCTGAGGAGCTGCCCAATGACTGGAGGTCTGGGATTAAAGCGGGAAGAGGCAGCGGCCACAGCGAATTTCAGCGGCAGCTGCAGCAGCTAGAAACAAGAGGCAAGAGGACGAGGTCTTTAGGTTGCGTCCCCCTCCTGCAGTCAGGGCTGCTAGTGAGGGAAAGAGAAGAAAGGGTGCACAGTTGAAATGGTGACCACTCGAAGTCAGAAGATACAAGCGAGGGCTTTGAGACCCGCTCAGGAACAACTCATGAGCAATCAGCACGCGCTGAGAGGAACCGTCTTCCAGAATTCGTTATTATTCACATTAGACATTACTGGAGTGGGTGGTGGGACTGAGAGTAAAAAGGTGTTAAAAGGGACCTAAGTAGTTGATACATTTCCCCCCACACCCTACCGTTCATTTGGGCAACGAAATAATTTGACAGATGTAAAGGCGCTGTACGGCGAACTTTATATCATGGAAACTGACTTAACTCCAAGAAGCGAAAGTGCAATTAGACAGCAACCGAGTACAAGAAAATAGTTGCCTTGGACGGAGGCTGGTGGGGCGGGGGGTGAGGGGGCGGGGAAGTCAGAGAGTGCATGTGCAATGCACAACCCCAGACGGAAATTGTAAACTAGGAAATGAAAGGGAAAGAAACCGCTTCTGTTATAAATTAGTAGGTAGGTGAAGGTTATGCAAAGAAGAAAAGGGAAAGTAAAGCTGTTAAAAGAATAGAATAAAACCCCTGGGAGTTCCACTCGAAATCCCCCTTTACTCCCCAATCCAAAGGGAGTAGTAGGAGGAGAAAAAAGCGCATTCTGGTGTGATGAGAACTCTCTGGAATGTCTGGAGGAGAGTATAGAAGTGCGAGGGTAAGAAGACCCGGGTGCTAAATAAATCGCAGGAGAGATAAATGGGGGAGGGGCAGGGTAGGAAAGAAATAGTCCGCGATTCACCCAAGGGACTAGGAGATTCAGAGAGATTCCAGCAGAAGGAAAGGAACAGAAGTTCAGGCTCCCAGCGTAAGGAAAGGAGGAAACGACAAGAATCCCTAAGAGAAAAAGAGGAAAAAGGTGTGTGCTGCTGAGGCGGGGCGTGGGAAGACAACCACAGTCAACTGGAAGGAGCCAAAGTCAGGCAGCAATTACTAGGACTTCGGCCAGAGAGGGCAGAAGATTGTGTAGACAGGCGGTCAACCAGAGCAGCGCGGGGCAAGACTCACGAGCGCGAAGCCAGGTGCCGCGCCGTCCGCGCCCCGGCTCCAGGCGACGCAGGGACTTTGCTGGCAATGAGAAGGGCTGCTCGACCAGTCTGCCGGTGTCACGATTCCCCGCGAGTAGCAAGCACACGCCTCACTAACTACTTTACAGCCACTTCCATTGATTTTCTTTAACAAATAAACATAATACCCGTTACAGCAACACTTCCTCTTGCTGCCGCAGCTAGAATGCCATAAGCTCTAATGACTGCATTTCTCCGGACAGCAGTTTTCACATCTCCAAATAAATCGTTTTCCTTCACTTCAGGTTTGGAGAGGCTAGTCCTCGCCCTTCTCTATAATTTGGGAATCACCTTTAAGAATAGGTAGAAGACAAGTCCAGACACTAGTTTGTAAATCTGGTAGGGCTCACTCTTATTTGCATATTAATTTTGCTTATAAGAAGTAACTCAATTTGGGAGGGAACCGCCGGCAAAGAAATCGACTCCTTTACGTCTGCAGGGAAATCAACATTAGTTCGTCAGGCACACCTAAGCTACTGCCCTCGAGTTGTCTCTTCAAATATTCCTTTAAAAATAAAGTATTTATTTTAAAGTAGCCCCCCTTCAAACGCCCGTTTCTGCTGAGGTTCTTCCATACATGTCAAAGGGTTGTTGAATTATTCATTATTGTAATTACTATCATCATTGTCATTATCCCTTTCCATGTGGAAATAATTTTATTATCGTAATTTGATATCTGAAGAATTTCCTGTTAGTCGTTTGATAATCATTTTTTTCTGCTGAAAAGAAAAGTTTTGTTTATAAATGAGATAGAGAAAATGTTTTAAATGCTTTGATGTTTGCTATAGATTTCCGTTTATCTAATCGATCGGAATGCCAATAAAATCGATTAAAGGTTTAGTGTTTTACAAACAACCATTTTGTGCTTTTTGATTTTATGTTCAGAATGATTTTAATAAAGCTAATGCTTTCCTTTAACATTCTCCCTTGGAAAAAAAAAAAAACCTAACTCTTCATCGTTTTTCCTTTTATTATTAGAAATTGCCACTTAAAATTCTCTTAATAGGAAAATAAACAAAAAGTATAAGCAATGGCTGAAATGGTTTAAATTTCATTCTCTTATTGCTCAAGGTATTTAAATAAAGCCCTTTAAAATCTTGGTGAATTATATGCGATCATTCAGTGATTGCGGAATATTAAATTAAACTTAGATAAATCCGCATTGAAGGAGGCAGCACCCAATCCTGAATTTATTTCCCATTTTCTCTAACAGCATCACTGCGCTCCTCTCTTTGCAATGACAATGTGCCAAATCTGGGCATTTTGAAAACATTTTCCATATGCTTTAACAGGGGACTGATAGACAAAGAAGAAAAGGAGATGATCTTTTTGCTCTGAGGTATATTTTCTTTAACCTTTTTCTCTTAGACTTTAGTTGATAATCATTTTAAAGGAAAAGTTTGAAAATCATTTAATGCATTTTTTTTTTTTTTGCTTTCATCTTTTTCTATCTTGTCATTTATTTCTGAATTGGTGTTTTGTTTATAATTTAATGTAAAGCTACCATTCCTGTACCTTGGCAAACCACATTTTCTTTCAAAATCTTTGATTCATTTAGTTTCTGCTAGTTGTCTTAAGTAATTAAAGATAAAAACAATTATACATTTTGTAACTTAGAGCAGATGGGTTGTTTTGTTTTGTGTTTTGTTTTTTGTTTTTTTGCTGTAGGATTTAATAGTTCTCTTGTATCTAATATTTAGGGACATTACATATAGTGGTGGTGGCTTTTCTTCAGCTGTAAATATCTGCACATTTGTCTGAAAATGTGGGTGTTTAGATGAATGCAATGTCGTTTTGAAATAATTTTATTTGGTGGCCAGAGTTTAGTATACTGTCTATACAGCACTTCATTGACTAGATATAGATGCCTTTAGGTCTAAAATATCACTTTATCTTCTGCTCAATGAAATTAGTTATTCTGTCTCTGTGTGTGTGTCTGTCTGTATCCTCTCTCTCTCTCTCTCTCTCTCTCTCTCTCTGTCTCTCTCTCTCTCTCTCTCTCTCTCTCTCTCTCTCTCTCTCTCTCTCTCTGTCCTTTCCCATTTGGATCTTGTCTTGGAGCTCTTCGCCAGACAGAATGTAACATTTTCTTTGGATACTCTTGCTGGAAATATCTCCATATATATTTGAGGATTGTGTGATTGTGATCTTGGTTTTTGGTGGTGTGAAAATGTATGTGTGTTGTGGGGAGGAACGTGATAAGGGGTCCTCATTAATTTGCATAAAGGCTGGTGAAGTGCTTATGAAGTTAGTGAACTGCTATTGTTTGGGGAGAGTCCTGTCTGATTTGTTTATAAACACTGGGCTGGTTGCTTAGAGGGAAAAGAGGTCACAGCACTGTCTGAGCTCTGACCTCTGAAAGGCCAGAGGGCATCTGACTTTTCTCTTTCTTCTCCCTTTCCCTCCTCTCCTCCCTTAATTCTTCCTTCCTCAAACCTTCTAGCCCCTCCCTCCTTCTCCCTTCCTTTCTTTACCTGTGTCTAACTCTACATAATGACTCCCCTTCCCCCTAAAAGGTCAGAATCCCCAAGAGAAAAAAAAAAAAAAGCTAAAACATTTACTCCAAAGTAAAAGCCAAAAGTTGACTTTAATCCAGAAAGAGAGAAATACACATGGATATAGAGGTGCAGAGACAGAAACCCGGGAACAAAAGGGGGACACTGCTATGCTTTTTAAGAAAAAGAAGAAGACCATAGAGGAGATAAGAGTGTAGCTGGAGGAGGGGAGGGATTCAGGGAGGAATTTAACTGCCCACAAATACTACACACATATATACACACTCAAAATGCCTTTCCCTTTTGAATTGGATTTCCACTAGCTCACTCCCTCCATCAAAGAAAGTGTCCATTCTCAATGTTAGGTCATATTTTAAGACCCCCGCTTTTTTGTTAGTTCTTTAAAAATATATACCTCGTTCTGTATAGAAAGCTTGGGATCCCTCATCACACACAGAGCCACACAGACACATACACCCCACTATTTCTTGAATTATTTCACTATAAATATGTGTTTATGACACCTTCCAAAACAAGTCCTGCACCTTTCCATTCACTGTCAACTCCACATCCCTCCCTTGCACAAATACCCCCCAACCCTGTCACTCTCCTCACCCCCCTACACACACAGTGACAAATATTGGTATCAGGCTTAAGTGTGTTTTGGAAAAGGGTTGCTAACTTAAACAAAAATGTTAGTTAACACACCGCCTTTGTTAAATAGCCCCCGGGGGGAGAAGACCCAACAAAAAGAGAAGAGGAGGAGGGGGGCTGAGGATCTGAAAGTGTCTGTGGTGATATAAAGAGTTCCTAACGCTGAAATCTTGTAATACCTCGTTTCAAACTGAGCTCATCTATAGACCCCGGAAGCGCGGTCAAAAGACTGGAAACCTTTTCCCCCTTGGGCTGGAGATGTTCTTGAGCTGGAGGGACATTGGAGAGAGGGAGGAGGGGTATTTATTAGTGAATTGGTGAGGAGAGGGTGGGAGAAGGACAGAACAAACAGCTGAAAACTCATTAGACCGATTGTGAAAAGTGTCCTCGGAGTGGATTTGGGAAATAAAATACGCCGAAGAAAAAGGCCAGAAGTGGAAATTACCTTTTGTCTCAATGTTAATTACTCCTTGCCTCCAACACTCAACACCTAACCACCTGGTATTCCTTTTTGGTTCTCCCCTAACTCGGCGCTCAGTGTCAGGGTCCGAGTGCTCTGCAGTGGATAAGGCTGGCCTGGGGTTGCCCTGTAAAGTGTTGAAGAGGCTATAGGGAAAGTTCTTAGTGCGGCAGGGAAACCTCTGCTCCTTTCACTTTGAAATAAAAAGTGACCCAACGTTCCGTGAGGGCGGCGGCGGGTTCGCGCAGAGTTTAGGGACAGTGGAATGGGGGTGGGGCAGGGAGTGGGAGTCAGGGTCAAAGGTGGATGGCAAGGCGTCCGCAGAGACCCAGGAGGAGCAGCTGGGTTTCCTGACGCTGGGAGCCGAGATGTAGGGAGCAAGGGGCTGCGGCACAGCGGCGCAGCCTGGTCCAGCCGCTCGGATCGCGCTCGCGCCCCATAGCGGCCCGCGGGCTGGGCTCGGGCTCGCCCGCCTCCCCTCGCCCCTGCCAGCGGCGCCGCGCTCCGCGCTCCGCGCCCCGCGCCCCCGGGCCCACCCCACGCAGTCCCGCCGCCGCTTCAGCCCAACAGCTCTCCTCACGCTGGCGCGCTCCGAGGCCAAGCCCTGGAGGAAACTCTTGACTCTGCGCTAGAACCTCTCTGCCCCTTCCCTCAGCCCATTAACCCCGACCCTCACCTCCAGCCTCTCTTCTTAGGGAAAAGGTGAAAGAAAACGAGAAAGAGATGGGAACAACAACAACCACACACACACACACACACACACACACACACACACACACACACACGTTAGGAGGAGAATCCTCGCCAGCAAAAGAAAGGGTTGAGAAAGTGGGCACCCCTTACACGTCCTCTTTTGTTTTCTTACTTAGAAATCAACCGCCCCCACCATCAGACACACACATACACACACACACACACACACGGATACACACAGTTGTATTTTCCAAGAAAAGACGGAGGAGGTGTAGAGGAGAAATAGCCACCAATTTTTTTGTAATGGTTTTCCTGATTTGACGTTTGCTGTTTTGACATTAATGACATTAATGTTATTGATGTTTCAGGGAGAAAAAGGCAAAAGAAATAAAGAACTTGAAAACGAAATGATCATCATTTCCCTATTCTTCCATGCCAGAAATAGACCTCTTTCTTCACCTGAGCCTGAAACAGACTTATTGTTCTCAGGTGTTTCCTTCATCATATGCATTTACCCGTCTGAAGTCGCAGGAAATGGTTTTTCCATCAGTGAGCTTGTACATGGAGCCCTCTCCCGCAAAGGGCTTGATCTTTTCTGATTTGAACCTGAAAGTTTCCCTGCCTTCATTTCCCCTCAGTCTCTTTAAAAGCTCCCATTCCCCTTCCCCATGCACACACCTCAAATAGTTTTTTTAAAGCCAGAAATTTTGCTCTCTGGGGCGTTTTTCAGTAAACAGTAACGCTACATAAACACCTTTTTCACTTACAAGTTGCAGAGAATTTAAATTTTACCCCTGTGTGCATGTATGTTTCTTAAGGCATATGGATAAGCCCCACTGAGGTGCAATCAGATACTGCTAGCAAATTGGTGATACAATTGCTGTGTAAAGGTGGGGCTGTAAACAAAGTAAATTTATAATTTTAGAAAGCTTTCCACTTTCAACAAATTTCTTCCCAAAGAAGTTTAAAATCCAATAAAGTGTTTGGAGAGACAGATGATTTTCTTTCTGTTAACATTTGGTAGCCCTGGCTTCTAAAACACTAGTACCTGCACTGACTCCGGATCCCTAAGGTGGTGATTTGCTTTTTTTTTCCTCTTAATAAAGACCATATCTAGGGTTTTTTTTTTTTTTTTTTTTTTTTTTTTTTCTCCCTTCACTCCATGCCTCTGGACTTTCATTGTAATTTTAGCCAGCTGCTGAAGGCAACCAGCTTTCCTGATCTGGGCCTAGGTCTGCTTTTTTGAGGACTGTGCTTTTATCCTCCCAGGTGTTTTGTTTGGTTTTTAATCCATTTGCATCAGTCCTAGGATCTTCCAAATGTTCCCTGATAATGCAAGGTTTTAGGCCTGGAAAGATGCATTTTTGCAGCCTCTGTAGTTCCAAATACTTGTGCTATAAACCTTTCTGTTGGTATTTGGTAGATTTGTGCTTAAGGCCTAAGACAAGGTTTTGAAGCAGATCCTGGCGATCCAGAACTTCAAAGGCCTGTCAACTCAAAGGCAGCTGACACATCACCTGTCCAGGAAGCTGGACATTGCAAGTATTTCCTGTTTTTAGCTCATTTGATTTGTTATTCTTACTTTCTGTTTAAAATTCCTATTTTTGAAATATTACAGAGATGGTGTCTACCTGTGACCTGTAGTATAGTAGTTATAAGTGCATCAAGATGCTGAGTAGCAATGCACATATATATATATATTCCATATATATATTCCAAATTCAGTAGGGGGTATTTAAAAGTATGTCTATTCCTAGTTTTAGTTAATTATCTTTTAATGAAAGTGTCACTCATCTTCACATCTGTAATATTGGAAAGAGATAATTAGATTTTCAAATGAGAATCAGCCACCTTAAATTTTGCACCAGAAAATACCAAGTATATTTCATTCTAATGAGATCTGTAGTGGGGTTTTAAAATTCATCATAGTGTGCTTCAAGAAAGATAACTCAACAGACTCAAAAGATGAAAGGTTTTTCTTTTCTAAGTCTTCTTAAAGTTATTACATTGAACTTATGCAATTCTGATAAAATATTCAAGAATATTACATAAAGGCTAGAAGTGTACCCCCCCCCCCCCCAATCTTTCTTGCAACCGTCACTTATTCTTATTTGGAAGTTTTCTTTGACTAACCGCTTCCATCTCCCATAACCTGAATTTTCTCTCCTGCGTATACAAGTGAAGGATACGTGTTTAAATAGAGTGCCTAAGGATCCAGAGTGCAATTCCTCCTTTGAAATAGGCTGGGCTGAGCGGTGTTTGCACACAGGCAGGCACCCTTTATTTACATATATCTGCATATTTGCTCAGGCCCCCGCATTTCGCCATTAAAGTGCGTTCATGTGCTCAGCAGAATAAACTCGGCAGAGAAAAGCTCTTCATTACCCTAACTCATATTTCTGCTTAAAGCTCCCTAGTAAACAAATCTCTGGTCCGATAATAATTACTTTGCCTCATTAAAATTAAAAAAAAAAAAATCTCGAATGGTTAAAGGGCAACGCTTTGGCGGTATCTATGTTTTATTTCCTTCCCCTTCTTGCTCTGTGTGTGCCTGTGTTTGTGTGTAAGAGCGTGTGTGTGTCTAATGAAGTTTGGGAGTCGCGCGCAGGGGCGCGTGGGGTGCGAGCCCCGGAGGTCCCCATCCCCTGTCCTCTCCGCGGTCGTCGCGTCCGGGGCTCCAACCGCAGCGCTCGGAGCCTTGGAAGCCGTGAGGCTCCGGAGCTGCTCTGAGTCCAGGCTGCGCGTCATTTGCAGTCTGGGGAATGTTGATCACCTCACTAATTACACCTCTCTCTCCCCCCTCTCCCTCTCCCTCTCCCTCGCTCTCCTCTCTCATTCCCAGAGTGCATATCGGGAATAGACACACAAAGACATGCGCACTCAACTTAATCAGCCATTTTTTTAAACAGGGCTAAAACGATAATAATTAGCAGAATAAAGACATATCGGATTTTCATTTCCTTTCCTCCTTTTCCCAACCCCTTCACAACCAAACAGCGAGACCGCGGTCGGCACATGCTTTAACTCCTCCCGGACCCCCGAGGACCGCTCCATGCCCCCCACTTTCTGCTCCAGCGTTTTTATTTTCACCCAATAAAGTTCGAGGATTATTTTTTATTTTTTTATTTTTTTAATGAACCCTCTCGTTTTACTTGGATGTGATCAGCTGTAAGTAAAATAAAAGCAAAACAAAAAAGAGGCGAAGATCGAGTAGGAACTGCAGGGGAAATGGAAAGTAAGTTTTTTCTTTAACTTTTATTGAGTAGTTTGTGTTAAATTTAGGTCGAGTATCGATTATCTTTCCAGCCTGATCTTGCACAATCTTTGATATTTCGCTCCCTCTCTCTCCCTCTCCCTCTCCGCCTCTCTCCCTCTCTGCCCCTAGCTCGCTCGCTCCTGCTCGCTCTCGCACACATCCCCTCATCCCGACCATCTCTTCCGCTCTGCCCCCCTTTTCTATCTCTTTCCCCCTTTTTTGGCTCAAGGTTTTGCTCCGCTGAGGGAGGGAGGGGGCAGTGAGGAACCTGATTTTCCACTTTCTTTAGGGGGGCTGCGTTTTTCGGAATTTAACTTTTGGATTAAGTGGCGGAGGATCATCTACATTTGCTCAGGCAGTTTTCTCTCCTTTTCCCTGTCTTTTCGGGTTCTGCCTTCACCGCGAGCCCCGGGCATTCTAGTGGCTGGGGGAAGCTGTCAGCTCCGCAGCGGCGCGGGCACTGCCGGGGTCCCTGCTCGCCCCACGCCCCCGCACCCGGATCGGGATGACTCTTCCTCCGCACTCATCCTCCGAAAGTTTGGACGTTGGTCGGTGGGGCTGGGAGCCCCTCTCTTCTTGCTCTTTCCCTGCTTTACCCTCCAACCTCCACCCCATCTTATTCAGCCTCGTTTTTCTTCCTCCTTTTACCACCCTCCCCTCTTCCCCTTCTCAAGTTCCCCGAAGGTCGCTTAGTGTGCAAGGCTGGCGGACGCCCGGGGGTTCGTGCGCTCTGGGGAGGGGATTTCAAGAGACTGGGGTGAACGTTGGGGCTGGGGCTGCAGGTAGACACCGGCCCACCGGAGCGGGCGCGGCGGGCGCTGCAGAGGGCTGCTCTCGGCGGCGCGGGCGCGGGCGCCGCGGAGGGAAGGCAGGTCCGTTAGGAGGCGGGATCACCCGGCCTCTGGGCCGGAGACCCGGGAGGCGGCGGCTGCTTGCTCGGGACGGAACGCCGCTGGGTGTGGGTTAGACCAGCGGATAGACGCCCGCGGCTTGGGGTCAAGAATCTTTTCCTTTCTTTTTAGCAAAGGGCAAGGGGTGTGTGCGTGTGCGTGTGTGTGTGTGTGTATTGAGTGTCTGTGTTCGGCTGTGAGAACCAATTCGTTCTTCGGCCCCCCTAAAAGGGTTCCATGCCTACAAATGAACTTCACCTCCTTCGCTTCTCCAAGCATCAAGTGCGCCTTCTGGCTGGGAGCAGCTAAGGGAAAAGGGGCTGGAATGCACCGGGTCTCTCCTTCCTGCTACTTCTATCCACTCCCAACCCCCTTCTCTTTGCTCTTTTCTATCAGAAAAAAAAATAAATTTTCTCATGAAATTGTATAAAGTTTCTCTGCCAATGTCCAAGTTACAGAAGGTTCCCTATCCTAACCCCCTTCCCCCAGAAGACAGTGCACTGGTTTCTATTTCTTTTGTTACCTGTGATCCGGGCGGGGGGCTCCTTTCGGCCGCTCAGGCTGGGGTCCGGCCCAGAGAGGAGGCTTCTGCGGGCGCCTTTGACCGCGACTTCTCACTTCCGCGCGGTTCTGGTGAGGTTTTAGCTACCGTTCGGTGAGACACCCTCCTTGTAGGTACCAAAGGTTCAGATCGCAAACACGGACCCCCCCACCTCGACCCCTACACACACAGAGACACACTCACACTCAACACACACTCACAGACACACATTCTCCCTACCCTCCCCCCCACCTCCGGCCCCCACCTTGTCTTTCCCCTCCCCCCTTCCAAAAAAAGCACACACACATATACACACAACAACAACATTCCCCCCCCCCCCCCAAACACACACACACAAAAACCCAAAGACAAGTTCACTGGCAGAAGATGGTGGATTGACACTGTCTCAGACAGAGGCAGGTTCACCAGGAAATCTGGCCGTCCTGATTTCTGACAGTTGCATTTCCTCTCCTTGAGTCCTCCCCCCCACCCTTTTTATTAACTCTGTTCCATGTTTAATCAAGGATCATGTAGATGGCAAAAGGAGAGACAGAGAGGAGAGAGGAAGAGAGAGAGTGGGGGAGAGAGGGAGAGAGAGAGAGAGAGAGGGAGAGAGAGAAGAGACAAGAGACAGAGGAGGGTTTTTTTTTTTTTTTTTTTTTTTTTTTATTGTGTTCTCCTGGATTTTCAGTGGCTTGATCCCTATAAACGTGGAGTGGTTAAAGCTCATATGTAGTATTATATTTTTAGTTGGGTGGATGGATGGAAGAGTGAGAGAGAGGCTGCGGCTGCCGCTGCCTTTTCGGGTGTTGCTTAGATTAAGGCTGAGACTTGGCTGCGATTGGGACGCGACAGTGACACGGGCATCGATCGCTTCCATTGAGAGCAATGCAAAAACACAGCCCGGGTATGTAACACTCTCGGTGCCATCAACACTTGTTTTACTTTGTATTTACTGGCAAAACTGACAGAGCAAGCTCAGACTTTCTTTCTGTTTTTTTTTTTTTTTTTTTTTTTTTCTGTTTCTTCTTTACTAACTGAAGAATACAAACAATTGTGTATAGAAATTGCTGAAAATGATGGTTTAAATAAAACAGAAAGGAGATATTCAGAATTATTTCACTACCTCTGTGACTGACTGTGTTTCGGAGTTTTCCTTTTCCACTGAGGAGCATATTGAAGAGAATGGAGGTTTTCTTTTTTCCTTCCTCATCTTAAAAAAAAATATCCTTAAGGGAATATTTGATAGTTTTCAAGGTTTGTGGTTTCAATCAGCAGGAAGGCACACAAAAATAAAAGATGGCCAGCCAGCTGTTTTAACCTCTTGCACCTGGCTTCAGTGTGGGGATCATAAGGTTTATACAGTTATTTTTTTAAATGGTTTTAATATTTATGGCATAAGCTAGGGAGAGCATCACAGGGTTTTTATTCAGTTGCTGGCTGATTTTGGATTTTTAAAAAAGTAAACTCATATTCAGGTGTTTTCATGTTTATGGCAATGAAGATAGGGTCAATGAAATATGGGGGAAATATCATAAATCTGAAAAGTGAAATGTACCCAAGGAACAAAGAAAGGTCAGGTAAACCAGCTGTGTAAGTCAAAGCAATAGCACCAACTGTGGGACAGGGATAGTGGACTCTGGTTCTATGAAGTGAAAGTTGCCACTTAAAGTTAAAGATGAGGCAAACATGTTCAGCGCTTTTGTAATATTTTGCAGTTTTTAGCAAATGAGCCCAAATCTGTTCATTAATTTTGAGCTAGTTGGATTATTTTAAAAGATGCTTCACCAGCAAAGGAAAACATAAAGGAGGCTGAGAAAATCACCGTTTAATATTGCAGAATTTACTGCTTCCATTCTGACCATGAGCCTAAATTTACACAATGAAATTTGATTATCTCTAATAACAATATTAGATCCTGCACTGGATAGATGAGAATTGAGGTGGTTTTGTTGATTGCAAGGGTTTAATGTTGCATTTCAGAATCTGATGTGGTTTGGCCTCCCTTCCATTAACTGGAAAACCCCTGAGGTTTTACAATTATTTCTTAAAGATAATACATTTAAGATTGCATTGGTAGGCTGAAGAAAAGTCATAAAGGCAAGAAGGGAAGCCCTTAATAACTCTTGAGATTCAGACATGTTCAGCAGTTAGATTGGCTCTGACTTCACCAAGGGTCGACAATGTGTCATTTCCACGAAGCCAAATTGCCCTCTGCCTATATGATATTAATGTGCAAATCAATATTTCAGGGATTAAATTTCCCTTCTTCATTTTTTATGGTTTCTACCTCAATAGGTCTCAAGTCTATTAGAAGAGGCTGGATGATTTAAAATCTTTCACTGCAGAATGGCTTGTCGTAGTCTTGTTTCATAGACCATTTTAGGATTTTCGTTATAAAGACTAAAGACATCCTAAAGAAGTTGTGAGGCAGTGTAGACCCAGGCTCAATAGTGTAAAGCCCTTGTTCGATTAAGAACTAAAAGGTATTGAAAATATAATACATACGTTTATGTAATATATATGTACATTCTGCTGCTTTAAAAATATTATGTTAATCACCTATTGATTTATTTCAAAATCAGTTGAAGCTCCTTTCTTATTAATGATTTGTTCAGCTTTCTTGAGGACTGTGTTAATTTTCTTAAAGAGTATGCATGAATTAGCTTGGTGTGAAACTATTGGGGCAGAGGGTTTTTCAATTAGCAATACTTTCCTAAGAAATATTTTCAGAAACCGTTGTTTATGAGAGTAATAACCCAGAGGTGTCATTTGCATACATTGTTGTGATAGCTATCATTGCATTTTGTGGCTGAATGACTTCGCTGATCTATGTTAAATGAAACCTTCTTCAATTCCTTTTACATTTTGTTTCTAGCACTTAGTAGGTGCAATGTTTCTTTTTATCCTCTTAGAGAAAGAAAATTATGAAAGAAAATATGTGACTTAACTGGAAAGAATACAAAGCAGAAATTTGGAGGGAGGTCAAAATAAAAGATTGTGACTTTATCACATAATCTTGGGAGGGCCTACTGTCTATCATTTGGTGGTGTTTTATAGTCTAAACCCTCTGGACCGAGTTCCGCACAGCTGCACGAGTTTCATATGTGATAGAACATTTTTTCCATTCAGTGTGAAATGTTCCTTCCTAAAAAACGTACACCAGACTCGCTTAATTTAGTCTGTTAAAAGAAATGCACATGAAAAAGGACAAAAGGCTCTTTAATCTCTGCAAGCTGTTTGTTTTTCTTCAAGATTCCTGTCTGTTTGGGTTTGAAAAGTCATGTTTATTGAGGAGATGATTCTGAGGTGTGACATTAAAATAATATATGATTTTTGGACTGGTGGCCATGCTTCTGCTTAATTTGCAGAACTACTTTTTATGCCTGTCAAAACACAGCGTTAATCTATCCTTATTTACAATTAATCTCAATAAAATTAATCTTAACTATGCTTTATTCAGTGGCTTAAAATATCTAATTATATTCAATTAACTGCTGTCATAGTAATTAACATTGCTTAATTGCCTCTGCATATATTTATGTAAAGCTCATTAGGTGCTGCTGACTCCTTTTCCCTTTCCTACTTGCTATTTTTGCTGTTGTCAAACCACGTTCATCTCCCAATGTTCGACAATGTCAATGAGAACAAATTCTTTCTTAACATTTTCTTGAAATGAATGTTCCTGCCTTCCTTTGAGAAGATACTCGTTATGAGTCTTTAAAGACTAATCCATCCCCCTCTCTTCATTTTCCTTATCCCTGGTCTCTAGCACTCTCACAAAATATGTTCTGTCATTGTTGCTAGAAATATGAGAAGCCAGGTTAAGCTTTGTGTTTATAAATGAGGAGCCTTTCTGTGTCTGCCTAAGGGCTGTACCCACAGGGAGAGGGTTCCCCCCCTCCTTCTAAGACCACTCTAAGGGTTAAAGACTTGGCCAAGGTTCAAACTGAGAAGCGCCCAGGGAAAGTGCATGTGAATATGTACAAGTTTCATGTAATTAGTGCTTAATTATATTAACATATGCAAATTGTCAACTTAGGAGCTTGTTGAGCTGGCAAAGATCAGCTAGGCACAATTGCAGTATTGTTCTGAAACAATAATGGATTTCAAGTTGGATTGTGGAAACACATAACTAGCTATCTAATTTAACTCATACCGTGGTGAAATTTCATTAGTCTCCATGGAGACTGGTTTAATTGTGCTGACTAATGTTCTGGGCTGCAGAATGTCCTAAAAAGAAAGCGTTGTTTGCCTAATCCACCTTACAATGACACTTGTTTGTACATGTTTCCCTTGTGTGAGAATTTGCATATGCAAATAAATAGTTTCTCTGCCCCATTTGTCATGGCTGTTCATTACCCATGAAGAGGACATTGTTACTAGGCTGTTACTGAGTCTCCCAAGACAGGATAGTGTCAACCAGTCCAGCTACATTCTTTCATAATTTGTTTCTGATTAATAGACCAGAGTGAGTCTCATTCTTTTTGGGCATCTGTAAAAGGAAGGTCACTTCTGTCACAGAAAAGAGTTTCTGCGGTAACTGAAGGACTTTTTCTTCTTCTTCTTCTCCCTTGTCCACCCATTGGTTAACATAATCATATTTAAAATAATAGATTCTTGTTCTAAGAATGCCTCTACTAATAATCTCTAGTTTCCTAAAGCCAAAAGATAGGAAAAGAAAGGAGATTCTGTTATTGGAATATTAATCCTGTTTTTGACAGAAAGGTAAACTGATATAATTGCTTTTCAGTTGAAGGAATGGGGGTTTATACAAGTGTGAAAGCATCGGAAAAGGATTTGCATTTTTTTGCATAATGAAAAGCTCTGTTGAATAGGGTCCTGAATGGCTGACTGAATGACTAAGATGAAAGGAAGATGAAAATGCAGGCTTCTCTTTCTTTATGTCTGTGCTCCGCTCTCTCTAAAGTTATGTTTGTCCAAGACTTGAGAAAACAAGCAGGGGCTCAGATTTCAGCAACTTTATAAGATGCTGTGTTTTCATCATCATTGGGATGTAATGTGTATGACAATAGTGCAGCTAGAAGATGATCAACAGAGGTTTGTATATAGAAGAGTTTCAGAAACATGCCAGGCTAGCCAAATATTGACTATTGGGTATGAGGAATTCCCAGCACTTTGCTGGCAAAAACAATTATTTTAGAAGAGCCAATAGTATGGTGTGGATATTTAATTCAGTTAATGATGGAATATAAAGTGCCTGTTTTTTACCCCATCGGCTATAAATAACTATCTCGATTGGTGAAACACTTCACTTGGGAAAGAGTTGTGTAATCTGACTTTTGGCAATGTTAAGTGTTTTAAGTGGCCTATCAGCTTTTGTAGCTGGGAAGGGAGAGAAGAGGGTACAGATGTATTTTCTTAAGATTTAATTCATGAAGTTCTGAATGCAGTCTTCATGTTGCTTTGTAGGTGTATTGTGTATTTTATTTAGAGATAAGTCTTTAAAAGTGTCTAGGTATTGTAAATTCACTCTTGGAGACATTTGTAGTAGGGTCCCCTGTCACTAGTTAGGGATGTAACTGGTTATCAGTTGACAATGTGATCAACACTCTTAATGATGTTTCTTCAACCATCATTAGGACAGTTAAAATACCAAAAGTGTTAAGACTCTTTCAAAGGTGGGAATTGGTTCTTTTGTACATATGTAAATCAAATACAGTGCAGATAATTATTTATATGTATACATTTTAAACAAGCTCTTTCGCGTTTGAAGTCACCACTAATGATCATGGCTGCCTCAGAACAGGACTAAAAGATTTCATCAGATATTAATCCAACTTGTTTGTTGCTAGATTTTAGAACTTCCATTTGCCTCATCACTTTAGCAGTTTTGTTGTTGAGGTACTATTAAGATGGTTAGATGGAAACTTGGGAAATCACAAGTATTTTTACATAAAGTGTAAGGGTTGACTCTTGAGTACAGCATATTGTAAAGGAAAACTGTTTGATCTATGTTACACAGTCCCCCAAATTTTTTACTAGAGTCCTTTTTAAAATTTGTCAAGAAATTCTGGATTGCTTCAGAAACTTTTATGGTTAACTTTATGATATGCTTGAAAAAAGTCTTAAAAGAACAAAAAAATCCACATGGAGGCTATTCTTTTACATGCAGAAGGGCTTATTAAGGTATTTCCATAAGAAAATGTGTTAATTTAAAAAATAAATTCATTTATATTTTAAGACATTGTTAACAAGGCACCATGTGTTGTAACTGGCAGTTTTCCAGCCACCATGGAAGTGGATCACACATGGGTTAATAGTAGCTTATGTGATGTCTGCATTCTTATGAAATGGGCAAAAGCCCAGGGTATTCTGATATCAAGATTTTAGAAATTAGACAGAAAGCAGAATATATGTTTATATGTGAACAGATGGACACATGTGAGAACTAAAAGTGCACAATTTCTCTTGGCACTTGTTTTAGTTATCCCTGATGATATAACCAAGATCTTAGTGCACTCACAGTCTTTGATGGCTAAAGACGAAATGGGCTTTTAATGAGGGCTCAGTGGCATTATTTTCTTGCATAAGGATTGTGCCCCTTGTGATCTTGCTGGACTTGATGTTCTGTTAATTCCCTAGTTTCAGAGGTTCACAAGTTGCCTTGAAAGTTTGATATGGTTTCACATTTGACATACAATCCTCAGTTCAAGAATGGCTGCTCTCTAGTTTCCTTTTCTTTTAAAGGTTTGTGAATAGAATAAAATATTTGCCACTTTAAGGCATATTTGAGTTTATGCACTCGACTTAAAAATGATTTTGGCACTAAAGCCATATTTAGTAGGCAGCTTATCTCTAATATAATTAACCACCTTAACATTCTAGAGACTGGATAAAATAAACAAATACAATTTAAGAATTTGGGCAGACTGACTTAGTTAATACATCATATTGTCCTGGTGGTCCAAGAAAAGTTGTGAGTAGGTGTTTTGGTCATTCAGGTCAGGAGTTCACACACCAGCATCATAATTCAGATAATAGATCATTTCTAATGTTTGTCTGACTTGAGGACACAACAGTGCTCAGATGATAATTACTGAATGGTATGCACTATAGGACATACCTCTAAAGACAACATTTATAGGTTTCATTGTGTTCTAGCTATAAAAAAGAAATCATTCTGCAAATATTTACTCAAGTCTAAATCATTTTAACCAGGGAAAATTGATTTTTGGGTTAAAATATGCATTTTATAACTGTCCATAAAATTCTTTTCCTTCACTGTAAAGAAGAAAGGAAATCCATAGCTCTAACAATGTTAAAATACAAAAACATACGAGCTAGTGTATGCCACCTGGTTATATTGTTGAAAACAAAATGAAACATAACTTCTTAAGAGGGAAGTTTTTGAGGAATCTTAAAGTTTGTCTGCTTGGAATAATAGGTTGAAAAAGACCAATTATTCTTACATTTCCCATGGTATTTTCATTAAACCTGAAATAGTTTGCTAATGTGGATTTTCAAAAATACAGTGATTAGTAGTTTTTAAAATACCATAAATTTTGGAACAATGCAATTAATACTTAAGATTTCCTGAGCCCACTAATTGAAAATTAGAATTAATCTTCTCTTTTGGTTTACTGGATACAACTGTGTTTCATCATCCCTAACACTCTTACATTCCTGTTCACTAGAGTATATACAGACAAACAGACACACACACACACACACACACACACACACACCCCTACCCTCTTTCCATGTTAGGCCTTTCTTTCCTCTTTAGATGCATTCCTAGTGGTAGCTTGTGAAGTTTTCCCTTCATAGGCTAAACTTTCATCTTCTAAGAATTGGCCAATATAATCTCATCAGAAAAGAGCAGCTAGGGAGGTAAGGCAATTAGAAATTACCAAAATGCCAGAGTCTGGGAAGTGGCCTTACCATCGTTCAGTTCAACTAACTAATTTTAAAATATGGGCTATTGAATTAAAGATAAGTTATCTTTGATTACCCAGCAAGGTAGGAAAATGTCAAGACAAGAATTGACATATTCAAGCTCTAGGACCAGTGGTCACTCAACTGTATTGGCTATTTGAAAAATGTTTGTTGAATGAATGAATATGAAGGTTGTGGAGATGGTGAAGAGGAGGAAAGGAAAATGTGCATGATAACCTGTCTTGTCTGAGAGAGTGAGCTCTCTGTTATCGAAAGGAGACAAGTAGAATCTGGATGGCCTCTTGTTATTGTGACTGTTAAACATATTTTCGTGTTAAGCAGGAGGTTACACGAGGTGCTCCAAATGGACAAGAAGAGCCTACGATTCATAAAATACTGATGATTTCAGTGACTTAAAATGTATTTATCACAATCACAAACATGGTGTGAACAAGAACAAGGCTTCACTTCCGTGTAAAGAAAGGATATGAAGTCAAGGCTGTGATGTTTTGGAGGCAGCATAATATAAGACCAGACATTTTTTGATTCTGCTTACTTTGGTTTCCTTTTTCTTTTTAAATCACTTTATTTAAACTTACATTTTAGATATTTTAACATCTACTAAATTTGTTGGCAACCCAATGCTTAATAGGAATTTTATTCAACCTATAAGTCACCTGGATTACATTTCTGTTGTGGGTGCCCTTGTCCAAATTACTTAATCTTCCTGAGCCTCAGTTTTCTCATCTGTATATCAGGGTTGCTATAGAGATTACATAAGACTAAAGTGTTGTGAATGTTAAAATAAGCACTTGTGGCAGGACCTGACAACTGATCCAAAAGTTCCCTTTTTGTTTTTTCCTAATAATTGTTTTAAAGTAATGAGCAACTAAAGAGCATTTGATAAAGCAAGTCTACATAGATATTTTTAGTAGAGTTTTCCCTCTCTCCTACAAGAAAAATATATGAATTTGGCAATGGATATGTCTAAGAGGTGGAGGAAAGAAGTGGTATCCTTCTTTTCATATTTTCTCACTGACAGGTACCCAAATGGAATCTAGGTTGACAGGTGGATGCTCCTCCACATCTTTATCTGCCACTCCATCACTACAAGTTAGTTTGGTCCTGAGGGGCTTCTCGGTATTTAATGCATTTCTGAATCTTCATTTTTTTTTTTAAAGAAGCAAATTAAGACAGAAACAGCTTTTCAATAATTCAGACCTTGGTCTATCCACATGAACTCAAGATTCCAGACCCTCCATTAAATACAATAATAGAAATGACCGTAATGCTTATTTCAGTCTTGAAGTTGAAAGCCTTTGCTTGAAAGCCACTGAATTAGAGGATTTTCTGACACTGGATTATGTATTTGCTATTAATGATATTATATGCTTGATATTGGTGATATTTTCGTATGCCAAGAAAGGGGAATGGATACTATTACATGGTATCCTGTTGACCAAAATTTATACCAACCTAGAGAAGAGATCCAGCTATTAATAATCCAATAATATTATGAACCCTTAAATTTACTTAGGTTATTTTATAGCCAATTTGTGGGTCTCCACCTGGTTTATCTTTTGGGGAATCACAGTCCTTTACTGTTTTATAATAATGCATTATTCTGGAAGACTATCCAAGTTCAAAGATGGTAAATTCATGATGAGTTAATATATATAAGTACAATTTTTTGAACCACCTGGAAACTAAAGTTCTGTTTTTTTAATCTGTTTATTTTTTATACATTTTTTATTGTGATACATATAAGATACACCTTTAAAATTATTGTTTATAATTTTATGGGAAATCTAAGTGCATTTGGATTATAATTTTCTAATTTTGTGTTTGATTATTGTTTAATATTTATATATGTTTGGTTGATAACACTTCTTAAAAATAAAAGTATATGCATAGCTTATATTCTAGTCATATTTATAAGAGGTCCTGGACTTGACATTTCATTTGAAGCACATTTATTTAAGACAAAGCATTTCTTAATATTAATCAATATAAGGATATAATTCATGTAGAGAAAGCAATTAGCATCTTAACATTTTTCATGATGCTTGTTTAAGTGTCTCCTCAAATAAAACTGCAGCCTCCATGAGGGTAGCACCCACTTTTGTTTAAACACTATATATCCACAGTGATGGATATACTATTGACAAATATTTGGTGCTCAGTAAATACCTGTTGAATGAATGAATGGATAAATGAATGATAATTAAAAACATAAATAGAAAACTTCAGTTTACTATACTACTGGAATCTGCCTTTCCTCCTGATATCTAGGTACTGAAAAAAAATCACCTTAAAAACAACTGGACTTGTCTTGGGAAATTCCACAGAGCAAACCATCTTACAGAGAAATCTAAATGGGTTTTTATATTAGAACCATAGATTGTTTCAGTCAGAAGGGATACAGCACAATTCCCTTGTTTAACCAATATGGAAACTAAAGATCATGGAAATTCCTGGGAAACATCACATAACTACAGAGTACAGCTGAAGAAATTGAGTGTGTGTGTGTGTGCATGTGTGTGTCCTCTTCGGTTTATTTGGCTTAGCTTCTCCCTATCCAAAAATTATATAATATTAATATGAGAATAATTTGTTATGCTTATGCTGGAGATTATTTTTATTTGTGAGATTTTTCCAAGCAAAGGAAGTTTTTAGTTGTTACAATTCCTGTGCTGGCTGCTCTGGGATTGTAAAGGTAAACTGTTAGAGGTAGGACCAAAATTGTCTGAAAGGTGAAAGCTTGCAGGAAAAATAGGGTGGGTCATTTAGTTCTTGAAATGAAGCAGGGTGCAGATTAGGAATCATTATGGTTTGCCAGAAGTTGCTGGTCATAGAAGCCTGTTTAAGTGCTCACTGTCAACAAGGAAATCATGGGCAGCACTTAAAGTGGCTCACCTCTGATTTATTCATAAACCTCACACAAGCACTTGGCTTTGTTCTTACTCTAGTAAGGCGGTCTGATGCCAATAAGAACAGGAATAAAGAGCTCCTTGCATGGTCCAAGACTGAATAGCACTTTACCTCAAAGCCTGACCTCTTTTCTAGAAGTCTGTTATGCTAGAGTTGACTCTGATTGGCTGTGTCTCCTCAGATGAATTGAGAGAAGAGGTTATAACAAGTATCTACTCTGTAAACTCTATTGTGTACATAACAAGAACTATGTGACTGGAACTTGGGTTCTAACGTAACCTAAAGGTTGCCGTGCTTATGCTAAATGGAAAGGCTCTCCTTTTCAGAGAGCTTAAAAGTTTCACATTTAATAATAGTTTGGAAGGAAACTATTGCCTCTTTCTAATTGAAGAATACAATGATCTCAAAGTGGAATTGTTTTTGATAATCCCTTCCCCGACTAAAGTGAATTTAAAGAGATTTAGTAATATAAGAAATTAAGGGTTTGAGAATAAAATAGATACTACCCTGTGATTAAAAACAAAGAAATTGGTTGGCCTGCCAATTGGTAAACCATATTTATCTGAGAAACTTCATTTGTGCCACTTCACAAATTATGCTGTGGTCCAGCTGCCCATGTTGAACGGAAGGGACCTGTGAGAGACAGTCAGCTGGCTGGTTTGCACTGGGGCAGAGGTTGAGTAGAGTTACTTAAATCCCCAGAGCATCATTTAGTTAATGTTAGTCTTTTTTCTTCCCCTCCTCCTGAGCCTGCCCCCCCACCCTCCGCCCTCACCCTCCGCCCCCACCCCAACCATCCTGTCCACTCAGGCTTCCCTTGTCTTCTTTCGATGAAGTTGATCTCTTGTTACTTACAGTGCCTATATTTACAAAAATTTTTCCTCCAATTTTCGCAACACATTACATGAACCCAGAAGAGCCATATTAGGAGATGGCGATGAGAGTTAATGATATATCTTTAGATAAAGCCATCCTCCCGTGCAATCACATCAGAGTCATCAGCTCATTTGTCATGGCTGAAGTGAAAATGTCAGGACCAATGAGTGTATGAGTGCTGAAGGGGGCGAAAGGGCTTTTGGAGAGAGACATTTTTGTGCTGGGAGTCGGCCATGGCTTAGTTTTAGCTCCAGGGAAATATTGGGATTAGCCATCACTGTGTACAAATCCTTAGCACAACAGAATTAGTTGGGAAAATGAGGAGGTGGGGGTCATGAGGATGGGCACATTTCTGGAGACATTCTCCAGGCTACAGGCCAGAAACTATGGAAAAGAATGAGGTGATTAATAAAATTCTTTTAGGGATATGTTGTATACAGGTTCATCAATTTCAAGACTGAAGTCATAGGTTTGAATGGTGTCAAGGAAGACCTGTGTAATATACCACTAAATATGTATATGTGGCCTCTGTTTTAAATTTAGCTGCATTAAAAGAATTTCAATCTTAACATCCATTTGAAAAGTTTTCAGAAAGATAATATTGGAATACACAAAGATAACATTCGGGCATAAAGTACTTTTGACATTATGGTAGAATGGAAGTTAACACTTAATTTAAATAACAATAATTATGATGAAATACTTGTTGCATTGCTGAATTTACACAAAACCAAGAAGCTAAACTTTCTTTACAGAGACTTCATTCTGAAACTTTAATTGAAAAGCAAGTTATTTTCTTTAGCTGCAGAAGTTCTTATCTTTGATAGACCAATACTAGCAGATTTATTTCATTTTAGGTCCAGTTAACTGTTCTCTTTCAGATAATGTACCCACACAACCTTTTCTTGTTTAATTCTATTGATTTACAGTGTTAAAGTGAAATAATCTGATACCTGTTTCCTGCCCTTTGAGTATTTGTCGTCAAAGAGGCTGATTAGTTTTTTCCCCCAGCTCTTTAACTGTTTTAAATGTATAATTATCATTGCATGTCATTTGATAGCTGCACTAATTGCTGCCAACTATTGTCTGTTTGCACTTAATGCTGAAACCTGATCAACATCCTGCTTTGGTTGATGTTTGGTGGTAAACTTTAATTAACTCTTATTGCATTGAAGAAGAGTTCAAGCTTGGTGCTAACTAATCATTTACCTTCATTATGTCCTGACAGCTCCACTTGTTCTTGGTCCTAATAGATACACCAGTCAGTAAATAAACCTGCAAACCTCATGACTTGTAGTTTCTCCACACTGATATTTTGCTACTTAAAGTATAACATAATTGGGCCCAGATAATTAGTTAGTTAGTTTAGTATCTCTAGTTTTGTAGACACTAATCTTAAATTGCTTCTTTCATGCTGGACAATTTCATTTTAATAGAAACTGTAGATTTGAGATAACATTATTTCTTCAACATGGTTCCTCTGAACATGCATCTTTTGAATCAATACAATTAAGCTTGTCTCCTGTTGGAATTCTTGTAATTATTTTTCCTGAGATACTTTTCCTGTAATGATATTGAAGTTAAAGTAATCAGGTTACCAGCAGATCATGTAAAATTCAACTCAAAATTGCTGGCTGCTTGATTTTAATTTGTCTGACATCAAGTTTGTTTGAAAAGGGATAATATGTGGGTAAACCAAGGAGCTTATAATTATGGTTGACGGTTGTTTGTTTATAATGAAATCTAATTAAAGTTCATACATTTAAAATACAAAAGCTAATTACTGAATTGCTCACTTCACTGATGGGCAGCAGTCAAATTAACTTTAAGGCCAAAAAAAAAAAAAAAAAAAAAAAACCTAAATAAAAATCCCCAAACAAAAGCCTCTTCATAATAGCAATAAAATAACAACTAATCTCAGAGATCAAACATAAATTTGACAATATTTCATCCAGAAGAAAAGTTGGCATTCTACTTATGTTCTCTATTATGCTAGTCCTAATGTGGTTTTTTAATATAAAGTTATTTAAAATATTTACATGGGATGTAAAAAGGCACTTGTATTTGGTAGATTCTAAGAGTATTACATAGTAAGATGTACTTGGTAGTGATTTAAAGAATTTATGCCTATAACTTTCTTCAGTGAAACAATTTGAAATCATGTAAAATTATTGAAACCATTGCTCAAGAAATAGGAATGTTTGCTGGAATACTTGACCTGTGATTGATTTTATGAAGATAATTATGGTAGGTTTAGCCTGCAAGAAATGACGTTTTTTTAAAAAACAATGTGCCTACGCTATTATACTCACTTTTATGTTGGTTATGAGATCATATTGGTAGGGATTGTGAAATAGAAATAATTATACAATTGTTTTTTCTTTGAAATATTTGGTTGTCAGTAGTTCAATAATCAATTTCATATATGAATAGACAAAGGAGAAAAAAATACAGATGCACGTTAAAATATACTGTCTTTGCATTGCCTTTCATATGTCTTTGCATATGAAATAAATTGTATGTGCACTGGTTTTTACTAGTCTGGTATATCTTTTTTTGAAGCCAAATAGTCTACAGTTATATATAACTTAATAAAACTAATTAAGATAAATTTTTTAAATGTACTTATGTCATAACTTAAAAGATTATCAACTATGCACTCTTAGATTATGCATATGCCAGAGAGATTAGTCAGTTACATCTTAAAGAAGAACAATATAACATATGAAAAACATGGTAACTGTGATTTATAAATTCCAAAAGTGATTGAAGCAGTTCATGTTTTTCCAAGGAGAACTAAAGTGTTCTGTGTTAAAGCTTCATGTTTAGCAGTGTAATTTACTTGAACTTTCAGATATGGTGGAAATTGAGGGAGGGAGTCTGTGAAAGGAAAATAATTCTGTCCATTATTGAGATCCCTGTAAATGTAAGTATAATCTACACAATCTTTTCATAACTTCAGTGTATATTTGTATGCATTTTATTAAAGTACCTGATTGATTTATGGATTAATATTTATTTAGGGAAGAAAAATTAAAAGGATCATATAGTCATTTAATTCTAATCCTACTTTGCATAGATGAGCCAAAAAGAAGATGATTAATGCTGAAGTATGACTGGGTCACTGGCATTTGGAAGTACCTTTTTGTTCAATAAAGACAGGAAAAAAAAGTCAGTATATTCTCAGTATTGGCAAACAACAGCTTTCTAGTAATACTTTAGCTGATTAGGACATCCTTAACCTTTAATGAAGCAATCACTACAAAGCCTTAATGTCAGCTGGAATACTAGCAAAACAGTATCAAAGAAAGAATCAGAAAGAGGCACTGAACATAATTACAGTTCATGTCCTTGTCTCACACCAATGCAAACTATTCATTTTCAATTAGAATGAATAAGAAAATTAGAAATCAACTAGATTGGTTGCAAGTACCGAAGTTTGTTTACAGAGGGTAGCTAAATTATTGGGTCCATCTTGCACACTGATTATAAAATTTTCCTGAAGCAAACAAATAAAATGAGTCATATAATAGTGTAATTTTGTTAAGGAGAGATTATTGATTCCTCTCTAAGGAAAGTAGCTGGAGTTTGATTAAAGTTTTGAAGAAAACTGAGTAAAATTCCTATTTCCCACAACTATTCAAATTTAGAACTATTGGACTCATTGGTAAAGTGCACCTTTTCTCTTTAGTTCTCCATCACATATGTTTAATGCTATGTAATTGTTATATACAGTCTATGTAGATTTAGTGATGTGAGAGAGAAGGAGGGAAAATGAGGGTGGGAAGAGAGGAAGAGAAAGAAAAGAATGAGAGAGGGAGAAGAAGACTATTAATCACAGGGTCCCATTTACAGAGAAAACAAATCTTCATTGACTAGCTAACACTAATGAGAAAAACGAGAGGAAAACAGGGAAAAACGACTTAGTTGACTCACATACTCATACTTGTCTTTGTAAACTTTCTCTATTTAAAAAATGTGCCTGTTTTAAATGCTGAATATATTTGGTTACATCCTTCTATTCAAACTTAATTACCTTCTCCCCTTTGTCGTGACATGGGTGGAAAGTTTTTGCCGTGTCAGGAGAGGTCGTCACACATTCTTTTGCAGTTCTCTTCATTAATTCCTTCTTGCAGAAGCATTTTCTCTCGTGCTGGGAAGGTAGGAGGGTGTAACAGAAGAGCCCTGAAACATCAGCAGGAAGCTCTAAGCTGGTTAATGCAGTATAATTGTCTGGACATAGACTGGTCTTTGTTTGTGTGGTTCACTCCGAATCAGCTGTAATTAACTCCAGAGTGTTTCCAGATTGCCAGCAAAGAAAAATTACAGCTTTTCTGTTTTAAATTGTAAAGCTCACAAACATTAACTATGCAGATTGCATTTACTTTGATATATTTCTATCTTACAAGTGAAAAAGCTTGTTTGGCTACCCAACCCCCACCTCTAAAAATCTGCTTTTTTAAGTTATTTGATTTAGTGTCTATTGGAACATAATGACTCCTTAATAGTTGGATTTGAAACCTTTTTTACTTAATATTTTCTATCCTTTTACATCCTTGCATTGGCCGTCTTTCTTGCTAATGTTTTTAATACTGTAGTGGGAAAAAAAGTTATGCAATCTTTCATGAAATACTCCACATATACTAAAATAAGCAAATAGCAGAGTAAGATGAATTAAAGAGAAACACTAGCACCAACCTAAGAGTGAGATCAAAGATGTACCTGACGTAACTGGTACTTCCACGCAGGTATTTACCTGTGTTATGATATATCAAAAGAGAGACTGAGAAACAGGCAATTCTCCTACCCTCTTCTCTGAGTTCGCACACCACACCCTTTTAAAAGCTCCTATACAGTAGTTTATAATTATGAATTCCAACGTGGGTAAAAGTGAGGTAGCGATAGCGGTGAGAACTAATGCAGCCTTGTACACAAAAGATTTGTCAGCAACTGATGCAAAAAAAAAAGAAGTCCAGCCAAAATTCTTTTTTTTTTTTCTTTCTTCTGAATTTAACAATAAGGAATTTAAGCCTCAATGTGGCTTTAGCAACCAAAGAAAAGAAGCTCTTGGTGTCTGCATAATACCACTTTGATGGATTTTTTTCATCAGTTCTCTGTACGTGGCAACAAATAAACAAGTATAATTATACTTGTGAAGGTCTATTCATTGCTTTGTCAGGATTAGATATATGTGCCGTTTTCACACTGTGCCTCTCTTTTGTCTTTGCCTAACTCACTATGACATATTGATAGAGGATTTGGAATGGGGAAAAGGCCACAGCAGAGACAGTGATGACCTTTTGGAAACTTGATATAATTCAAGGATTTTTATCTATTTTCTATTTTTTAAAATTTTTAACTAGTTACCAAATTATCATGTAAGTGGACAACTTTTAACCCACATAAAATGGAGTAAACAACGACTCAAAGTGTTATGACATGGCTAAAGAACAGATGAGAATAAAAACAATAGGCTAAGGAGCCCACTGGTCTTCTTTCCCAGCACTTAGCAGAGTGGCTAACCTAGCATTCCTTTCCCATTATTCTGTCCTCTTGATCAGATCACGTTCTTTTTAATCATTTCACAAACACTGTCTCACTGGACCGTAGAAGAGGGCTGGGACAATCTCAATTAAAAAACAGAGGTAAAACTGGCCTCTCTGATTTTGGGTTCTAATGGGAACTCTGCTTTCTGAATGCAAAGGAATTCTTCTATTGTTCAGAAAGCACCCCCTTTCATTAGCTAGGCTCCTTGTAGGTGGGTTTGGTCATTTAGCAGAGCAGAGTTTAGGCAGCAGTGACTGCAGACGAAAGCAAAGCAGAACGACTAATAAAAGTTCTTTTCTGCATATTGTCCATTAGTTCTGAAAAAGGGATTTGACATGATCAAAGTCACTGATCTTGTGAATTACTAAGAATACCAAAAATGTGTATGTACACATATTCTAAGCAGACCAGCAGGTATGTATTGCTTTGAATTTAGCTTTAAAACTATGTTAGGTTTTCTCTCTGGGATTTCTTGAGGACTTTGGTGATTTTACAAACAGAATGTCTGGCAGTAGGGAACAGAAGTTGGTGAACACTAAATAAAAATCACCTTAAATGGTGAAGGAACTTTTATAGTGAGTGAACTTGTTATGCAGTCATTTTGGAATGAATTCTATGGTTTAAGTTAAATGGTTGTTTTTGTGGTCTTTTTTACTGGGGCTTATAAAACTTTATCGTAAATTTCTTAAATGGGTCACTTTGATAAAAGAAAGACCTCGTCTGACATTGATGACAGTGAAATCACTTAGCATCGTATTCAGTGTCACTGTACATAAGGATCTAAATAACTTTTTATCTATACAAACTAAAGTGATTCCCTCAGAATATACTGAAAAACATTGTCATGGTTATAGTCAATAGCAACAAAATAAAAATTTTAAAATCAAATAATATATTATTAGCTATATCAATTTAGATAGTTTTGCTATTGTTGGTTTTAGGATGAAATGTAAATTTTAATGTATAGAAGACATGTATTTGACTTAGTTTCTGATTTATATGTAGCTTATTAAGAAGAAATTGATTAGCAATTTTCTGTAAAATTGTATGGGAGTATTGTACCAAAATACATCCTACCATATTGCTTTGACCTATGATGGATTCTTTAATGTGGTTTTCAAAATTGTTTATACAGCAATAATGTTACATTTTGAAGGTGACTTCTGGCTCTTTTAAGGTAAAAGAAAAAAATGGGATCTACTTTATGTAGAAATATTGAGATGATACGTTGCAGGGTTTATTCCACATCTGGCCAAAATTGTTAACTGCATATTTTATGCAATTCATTTGAATTGCTTTTAGAATGTGTGTAATAATTCTAGCCAGTGACTGTATTTGTGGGATGAGAACTGTTGTAGGAGTGAAGATAAAACTAAATTCAAATAGCATATATAGCTTAGAAACTTTTTTATAAAGCTGTAAAATGTTAAGGAGTTTTCCTCACTCTTTATAATTAAAGTGAATTTTATTTTACATATCAGATATATTCATCATGCCTAGCAGGTTATCCTATCACTGGGGAAAATCACCCTGGGTTCTGGAACTTTATGTTTTAATCTAGCATCATTAATTTAGTCTTATTTACCACCTTGCATTCATTCCAAATTTCTAGTCTCTTTCTGACTCCCTCATTTCCTTCAGGCCAGCAAGAGATTATATTTTAGGCACTTTGGCTGCCTTCAGTATGAATACGTTGTTTGTGCAGAATTGGCAAATGCAAAGGTAAACATTAATGCTTATGGACTAATTACAAAATTGTTAGGTTTTCTTACTTATGGTTATCAGATTATTTCAGGGGATTTTGAAAGCTGTATGCATGCCATGAGGATAATTAACCTGAAGCTCATCAATGATTAAAATTAAAATTACACACTAGGCTTTGTGATGTTTGATTTGTGAGCAATTAGAATGTCATTTTAACCATCTCAGATACCAAAAGGAATTTTGAATTCATTTTCAATCTATGAAGATCTTTTAATGTTTTCTAAACTGATCACTTTCCCTCTGATTTGCCTGACAAGATTGGATTTGATTACAGTAAAGAGAGTATTAATTAGCTATTCTTTATACTTAATATGCCAGTGACCTTCACTGATATCTTTCTTGTATGAGAACTTTTAAAAAGGGATTTCTAAAATGCTTAGTAATATTGGTGAAACCAATATTCTGTTTTGTTTTCTTCCAGTTCTCCACCACCCTGAAGACTATGTAATAAGGTATAGGGATGGGAGGAGCATCTAGGCTGAGATAGTACATATTTATCATAACCAATATGATATGCAATGTAATATAGCAACTTTAATCTTTCTTGTTTCAGAAATTGTCTGGATATGTGAAAGTGTTGATACTTTTAAATTAAGGTGCTGGCCTTGAAGTTATGAGACTCTTCACATTTAAGATTTGAAATAAGGTTGTTTACCTGTTTCATAAAATCAAGACAGTGCCTATGTTATAGGCCGAAAATAAACACAAGTTTCAGACCACTCCACTGTTGTGTACAGTGCCATCATTCTGCAAACTGAGAGATCTGCAGGGACTCAGAGAAACTTAAGCTGTAATCAAGCTGCTATTACAGTAGCTGAGGTTCTCAGGCAAGACACACACACACACACACACACACACACACACACACGAAGAGAATGAGACTTTTTACCAATGAATGCCCAACTTTCACTGGTA